>NW_026294447.1:40922581-42122581 GCF_007827085.1 Peromyscus californicus insignis
TTGGAAAGAGTCTAAACAATGGCTGTTCAGCAGAGGAGTCCACATCCTTCCCCTAAGGACTGTTTGACTGGGGTGTAGAATTGGGTCATGTACGTTTTCATATGAAACTTTTTGCTAAATAAACTTTCGTGATACTCAGGAAAAAAAATTGCTGGTGAGGATGTGGAGAAAGAAAAACCCACATATGCTGCTGGTGGGACTGGAAATTGGTATAGTCACCGTGGAAATTAGCATGGAGGTACCTCAAAAACCAAAACCAACAACAACAAAATCTAAAATTACTACATGACTTACCTGTACCTCTCCTGGAAATCTACCCAAAGGACTCCAAGGCTATGTATCACAGAGATAACAGCATCATACTGGGGTGGGGGTGAGGGGGCTACAACACCCGGCAGAAATCAGTGGGGAAGTTGAAGCCGTAAGCTACAGTTCCCGGTTGAGCTTTCACTCCACGGATGAGCACCTGGTGTTTTGTTTCCTCCGAAGGCTTTATTATATCATGAGATAAGGAATGGGAACATCTGTTAGCAATGGTTTAGATTCCAGCCTGTTCTCAAGGCCGCAATGTTTTTAACACCCTTATCTATCTCCCGGTTACAGACTGAAGTGGCCAGTCTGCCCCAGGACAGGGAGGTTGGGAGGGCCATGAAGACAAACATGCTCAGATCTGAAATGGGGGTGGAAGGACAACCCCACTTCCAGAGCCAGCTTCTCGGCGACTTCAAAGAGCACATGACCATTACCTGTATAGTTTACACTATGGTTGCTATGCTAGTTCTGAGAGCCAATTAGAGCAAGATCAGGAGTCAGGAAGTCCCAGCATGCTTGTAGTCCACTGTCGTCTGGAAAAGAAAAGAATGAACAAAAACATTTTCTGAAAGTTTGAGTTGGTTTCTTAGGTAGTTTTCAGGGAACACAGGCGTGGAAAGTCCCAAGAATGGTGTCATTCATCAGATTCTCCCCAAACTTCAGTAAGCTTATGTTTCTAGCCTTGGTTTGTCAATGAAATAGATGAAATTGGAATAAGGATACTGACTTAATGATTATGAAGAGTAAGTGTGTGATAGATTAAACTACTGACTCCAGCCTGTTACCCTTTCATATGTGTATAATCCTTGCCTATAATTTTGTAGCTCACTAAATAGGTAAAGTATGCTTTCTTCCCTCTTTAATTTAGGTCTGGCCACGTGACTTGATTTGGCCTCTAGAAGGACACAGAAGTAGTGCTGGGCCATTTTTCAGCAGAGGTGTCAAGGACCCCTATGTGTTTCTAGGCTCATTCTTGTGCTTCTATCTTCCCACAAAAAGAATGCATTCCACATAGATCATTGGCTTCAAGAAGAGACATACCAAGTTTGTCTATATTAGTTGAGATGCCCAGCCGAACCCAGTCTACAGCAGAGTTCCCAGCCAAGTCAGACATGTGACCAGTCCCCAGTAGACCACAGACACGTGAACTATTAGGGAGGGAGGGAGGGAGGGAGGGAGGAAGGAAGGAAGGAAGGGAGGAAGGGAGGGAGGGAGAGAGGGAGGGAGGGAGTAAGAAAGAACAAAAGAGAGAGAGAAAGGAAAGAAGAAAGAAGGAAAGAGAGAGAGAGGAAGGCAGGGAAGGAAGGGGAGGGAGGGAGTAAGGAAGGAGAAGGAGAGGGGAGAAGGAGAGGGGAGGAGAAAGGGGAGGGAAGGAGAGGGGAGGGGAGGGGAGGGGAGGGAAGGGTAGGGAAGGGAAGGGAAGGGAAGGGAAGGGAGAAAGAAAGGCCTTTCTAAAGCTAGTCTTAGTCAAGGTTACTATTGCTGTGATGAAATATGAAAACAAGTTGGGGAGGAAACGGTTCATTTGGCTTACACTTCCACTTTGTAGTTTATTACTGAAGGAAATCAAGACAGGAACTCAAACAGGGTAGGAACCTGGAGGCAGGAGCTGATGCAGAGGCCATGGCAAAGCGCTGCTTACTGGCTTGCTCCTCATGGCTTGCTCAGCCTGCTTTCTTATAGAACCCAGGACCAAGTATGGCACCACCCACAATGGCCTGGGCCCTCCCCCATCAATCACTAATTAAGAAAATGCCCGGCAGCCGGATCTCATGGAGGGATTTTCTTAACTGATGTTCCCTCCTTTCAGATAACTAACTTGTGTCAAGTTGACATAAAACTAGCTTGCATAAAGCTGTTGATAGGTAGGGTTAATTGTTACTCAGAAATAGTTTACTGATATAAGATAAAAGGAGTCAAATAATGTCATATGATAATATCAATGTTCTGTTTACTCCGTGAGTGAAATGAATGAAGTTTGGGAACAGTACTTTCTAATTATGAAGATTAACTCTGTGGTAGTGAATTAATGACTGCAATCTGGTACCCTTTGCCTAAGAGCATTTGATTTTACTCGGACTTCCTAGTAAAACTTAAGTAAGTGAAGTATGTTTGCTTACCTCTTTGGTGAGTCTGGCCACAGGACTTGATTTCACCTCCAGAGGGCGGCACAAGTGGTGGGTTGGGAGTTTGGGTGGGGCTTGATGGAGATGGTCTCTCTTGGTTTTGTGACGCCTGGTACCTCAGCCGGAGGACTCCATGTCTGAAGCCTGTTATCCTCTGAAGGTTTGTGTAGTCACGTGTAGCTGTGGGTTCTTCCATTGGCTGAGACACCTGCTGGGCTGTCAAGTGGAGCAGCTACGCGTGGCCTACCCATGTGCGTTGGGCTCTCTGAGACGTGGCAGCAGGGTTCCAAAGGGGAATGTCAGAGAGAGAAGAGAGAGAGAGAGGGAGAGGGAGAGGGAGAGGGAGAGGGAGAGGGAGAGGGAGAGGGAGAGGGAGAGGGAGAGGGAGAGAGAGAGAGAGAGAGAGAGAGAGAGAGAGAGAGAGAGAGAGAGAAAAGAAGAAGAAGAAGAAGAAGAAGAAGAAGAAGAAGAAGAAGAAGAAGAAGAAGAAGAAGAAGAAGAAGAAGAAGATGATGATGATACATCTTTTTATGGCCTTGTCTTGGAAGTCACATAGCAGCGCTTTCTCTATGCACGTGGCCAGAGCAGTCAGGAACCACTCAGGCTGAAGGACTAGAAAAGAGACGTCTAGAGACTGGCTAGAGTTTTCCTGCCTGGCCCACAGTCAGGACAAATCTCTATCACCTGCCAGTCCCACAGCCGCTCAAACCCGACCAAGTAAACACAGAGACTTATATTGGTTACAAACTGTATGGCCGTGGCAGGCTTCTTGCTAACTGTTCTTACAGCTTAAATTAATCCATTTCTATAAATCTATACCTTGCCACGTGGCTTGTGGCTTACCGGCATCTTCACATGCTGTTTCTCATCATGGCGGCTGGCAGTGTCTCTCTCTCTCAGCCTTCCACTTCCCAGTTTTTTCTCCTCCTTGTCCCGCCTATACTTCCTGCCTGGCCACTGACCAATCAGTGATTTATTTATTGACCAATCAGCAACACATTTGACATACAGACCATCCCACAGCATTTGATGCAGTGTAGGAGGTTCTGGAAGAGTGTGCCACTGAGATATTGCTGCTTACTGCATGTGTTTGGGGGAAATATAGTTTGCCATTTGTACCTTCTGTTTTCCTGAAGTGAGGAGATTTTCTCTAAATCCACTGTTTGTACTTAATCCTGCTTGTGTCACTTGATGTACATCATGGTGTCCTCCAGAGGTAGCGGACTTGGAGTGTCCTTGTTCCCCTCGCTGTGCTTTACTTTCTGACGTATCTTTTCTTTTGTGAGCTGGCTCAAAACAATATTTTTCTAAATCTTTCATTTTAATAGGTGTCTGGTTTTCTGCTGAAATCTCTAAAGTCCGTACCCCGGTGTCATACAAATCATATAAAGCTTGCCTTATTGTCTCTTTTTATTTATTTATTATTTTTATGTTATGTACATGGATGTTCTGCCTATATGTCTATGCACCACATGCATACAGTGTGCGCTGAGAGAGGGCACCAGATCCCCTTGGAACTGGAGTTACAGATGGTTGTTAGCCACCATATAGGCACTGGGAATCGAACCCAGATCCTCTGAAAGAACCGCTAGTGCTCTTAACCGCTGAGTCAGCTCTCCAACCCAGCCCATACATTATTTTCTTAAGCATAATTAATGAGAGCGATAATGATCACATTTTCAAGATTTAGCGTATTTAAAAAGTAAGACAAATTATTTTGGCCTGGAAATATAACTCAGTGGTTATATTTGACTCATGTATGCAAAACCCTAGGTTTGATTTTTAAAAAGCCAAAAAACAAAAAGACCATTTTTCTATGCTTAAGACTGCAGGGTGAGCTGAAACAGTCCAGCCGATAAAGGCGTTTGCTCTCAAGCGTGAGTTAGGTCCCTCGGCCACACATGGCAGAAGGAGAGAAGCAACTTCTGAAACTTGTCCTCCCAACATATACACACGAATAAATAAATAAATGTACAAAGGATGAAAGCGGGGTGCGGTGGTACACGACTTTAATCCCAGCACCCAGAAGGCAGAGGCAGTCGGGTCTCTGTGAGTTTGGGACCAGCCTGGTCTACAGAGTGGGTTCCAGGACAGTCAGGGCTGTTACACAGAGAAACCCTGTCTCTAAAAACAAAAAACAACAAAAAGAACAAAATAGGAGGGGAAAGGGGAGGAGGGGAAGGAAGAGGGAGAGGCCGTAAGTGTTTATGACTGTTGTTGATCTGCAGATCGGACGAGAGTAGCCTGAGATCTCATGACAACAATATACATTGTAAGTGCATATGAAACACTCATGGCTGGAGTATGTAAATGTAGGACACGTACCTCTCCAAACTATTTTTAGGATCATTTCTGAATGTGTTTGTTTACTGTATACCTACCACATTTCCCCCAAAGTTTCAAAATTAAGGATGTGTTCATTTCTTTGTGAGCCTTCAACCAGCCCTCTTCCCTGGCTTTGATTTTCATTTGTTGCTTTTTCTTTTTTTCACTTTCAAATACACATCTTTTTCCTACCTTTGTTCATACTGAGATGAAAACAAAGTCCTGTGGCTAGAGATAGGGTTCAGTGACTAAGAGCACTTGTCACTCTTGCAGATGACCTGGGTTTGATTTATTATAGCTCACAACCATCCCCAACTCCAGTTCCAGGGGATCTGATGATGTCTTCTGACCAGACATCCATGTGATACACATATATACATGCAGGCAGGCAAAATGCTCATGTACATAAAATGAAACAAATAAATCTAAATATGAAGACATTCAGTTACTATTCATATAAGTGGATTTACCTTGCCATTAATTCCAAACTTCTGATAATATCTTGCCTATCCTTTAAAAAAATAGATTTGGAAGTTGAAGGTGTGATTCAGATCCCTACACTGCAACACACACACACACACACACACACACACACACACACACACACACACACACACACCATCTCTAGATTCCCACGGGTCATAATTTGGATATCGGGTATAGGACTGAGAGTGTGGCGTAGTTTTCATACTGCAGGGGAAAGCTCTTCTGAGGAGGTGGGGTGAAGCCTCACTCTTTACCTACATACAGTATTCTGGGCATTCTGGGTGGGGCTGTTATGTCAAAAAGATCCCCTCAAACATGCTGCTCTGGCTCCTGGTGGTGCTGTAAAGTCTGTCTTGTGAACTGGGTGCTTCTGGAACTGTGTCTACTTCATCTTTGTGTCCTGAGAACACAACATGTATGCTTAAAAATACTTGACATTTTTCTCAGCCACCAACACCCAAGGCACTCTCTGTCTGAAAACCTGCTGGCCACACTGCCAGCCTGGGAGTCAGGTAGGTGATCTTCACTCTCCTTCCAATCCTCCAATTCCAATTCCCCAGTCTCATCCCTAGCTTCATAGCAGATCACCTGCAGGGAGCCATCTTCTTTCTCTTCCTTCTTTCCCTGGGGACTCCATTGATCCTCATGGCAGATCCAGCTTTCCCCCTCCTGTAGACCCTCTCAACCCCTTACCCTTCTAGCCCATCCTTATTACTTTGTGTCAGCTCCCAATACCTACAAACAAGGTCTATCCAGGCCCTCATTGGCCACACCTGGCGGGAGCTCAGAAGCATTCCCTCCCTTCCAGGCAACCCACAGCCATTGTATCCTCCTAAGATTCAGAGATGGCAACAGAAACCTGTGGTGATATTATGTTCCCCAAAATATTGTGCACCCTGATAAACTTATCTGGGGTCAGAGAACAGAACAGCCACTAGATATGGAGGCCAGAAAATGGTGGCACACACGCCTTTAATCCTAGCATTCCAGAGGCAGAGATCCGTCTGGATCTCTGTAAGTTCAAGGCCACACTGGAAACAGCTAGGCATGGTAACAAGAGCCTTGAATCCCAGGAAGTGGTGGCAGGAAGCAGAAAGGTATTTAAGGCATGAGGACAAGGAACTAGAGCCTGGTTAAGCTTTTAGACTTTTGAGCAGCACAGTTCAGCAGAGAGGCATCCAGTCCGAGGAAATAGGATCAGCTGAGGAACTGGCAAGGTGAGGTGGCTGTGGCTTGTTCTGCTTCTCTGATCTTCCAGCATTTACTTCAATACCTGGCTCCAGGTTTGATTTTATTAATAAGACCCTTTATGATTCGTGCTACAGAAACCAAGGAAGGGAAAACCCACACAACAAAGAGTTGGGCATGGTGTTGCACGCCTTTAATTTCAGCACTCAGGAGGCTGAGGCAGGCAGATCTGTGTGAATTTGAAGCAATCCTGGCCTACAGAGTGAGTTCTAGGACAGCAACAGCTACAAAGTGAGATTCTGTTTTGAAAACAAACAAACAAAAAACAAACAGAAAGGGAAGAAGTCAAAGTATCTTTATTTGCAGATGAGATGATTGTATACGTTAAGTGACTAATTTTTTTTTTAACCAGGAAACTCCTAAATTGATAAAACACTTTCAGCAAAGGAGCAGGATATAAAATTAATACACAAAATTCAGTAGCCTTCTGATATACAAATGACCAATGGTCTGAAAAAGATATCAAGAAAACAGCATCTCAAAAAAGTATCTTCAGGTAACTCCAAACAAGCAAGTGAAAGACTTGTATTATAAAAAACTTTTAAGACAGTGAAGAAAGAAATTGAGATGGAAAGATCTCCCATACTCAGGGACCCATAGGATTAATATAGTAATTAATAGAGTAAGTGGTCGTCCTACCAAAAGCAATCTACAGATTCAGTGTAATCCCCATCAAAATTCCAACACAGTTAACTCACAGAATTGAAAGGACAGTTTTCGGGTGCATATGAAACCACAAAAACCCCAGGATAACTAAAACAATCCTGAATAATAAAAGAACTGCTGGAGGGTTCTCTATTCCCGACCTCAAATTTTACTACAGAGCTATCATAATAAAAAACAGCATGGTTCAGGTGGTGGCAGTGCAGACCTGTAATTCCAGCCCTCGGGAGGCAGAGGCAGGTGTTTCTCTGTGAGTTTGAGGCCAGCTTGGTGTACAAAGGACATCCAGAACTGTTACACGGAGAAACCCTATCCCACAAAACAAAAATCCAAACCAATCCAAACCAAAAAGGAAGGCCTTCATGGAGCTGGCATTAAAAACAGACTCATCAATCAATGGAATCAAACTGAAGAGCCAGGCATAAGTCCACACACCTATGGTCACCTGATTATTGGTTTAAAAAAAAAAAAAGAAAAGAAAGAAAGCCAGAAATACACACTGGAAAAAAGACATCTTCAACAAACGGTGCTGATCAAACTGGATGGCTGCATGTAGAAGAATCCAAATAGACCCATACTTCTCATCCTGCACAAAACTCAACCTCAACATAAGGCCAGATATACTGAATCTGATAGAAGAGAAAGTGGGAATAGTCTTGAACTCGCTGGCCCAGGAAAAGACTTTCTGAACTGAACACCTATAGCACAGGCACTAAGAACAATAATTAGTAAGAACTCATGAAACTTAAAGGCTTTGTCTGTATGACAAAGGACACCATCATTTGGACAAAGCAGCAGGCTAGAGAATGGGAAAAATTTTTTTATCAACTGCTAATGTCTAAAATACATAAAGAACTTTAAAAAACTGGACATCAAGAAAACAAATAACACAATTTAAAAATGGGATACAGATCTAAACAGTATTCTCAAAAGAGGAAACTCAAATGGTTGAGAAGTACATAAAGACGTGTTCAACATCCTTAGTCATAGGGAAATGCACGTCAAAACTACTTTGAGATTCCGTCTTACACCCGTCAGAATGGCCAACGTCAATAAAACAAATGACAGCTCATGCTAGCAAGAATGTGGAGTAAGAGGAACACTCATCCATTGCTGGTGGGAGTGCAAACTGGTACAGCCACTATGGAAATCAGTGTGGTAGTTCCTCAGGAAGCTGGGACTAGATCTACCCCAAGATCCAGCTATGTCACTCTTGGGCATATACCCAAAGGACTCCACATCCTACTACAGAGACATTTGCTCAACCATGTTCATTGCTGCTCTATTCAGAACAGCCAGAAATTGAAAACAGACCAGATGTCTGTCAACAAATAAATGGATAAAGAAAATGTGGTGTGTGTACACCATGGAATATTATACAGATGTAAAAAATGAAATCATGAAATTCGCATGTAAATGGGTCAAGCTAGAAAAAAAAAATCATCCTGAGTGAGGTAACCCAGACCCAAAGGGACAAATATGGTATAGATTTGCCTATATGTGGATGCTAGCTATTAAGTCTTTGGTAAGCAGGTTACAATCCATATAACCACAGAAGTTGGTGTAAGTGCCTAGAGGGAAGAGTTCGATCTTCCTAGGAAGGGGAAATAGAATAGTTATGGATGGGCAAGGTGAGGAGTGGGGATTGGAATGGAAGGATCGAACAGGGAGAGGGAGGGAATAGGATGAGGGAAGGAATACAGAGGAGGGGCCAGGGACATCTAAAACTAAGGGCCATTTGAGGGTTATATGGAAACTGAATACAGGAGAAGCTTTCTAAAATACATACATATGTGAAGATAGATGTGTTAGTGAGGGTTTTTATTGTTGTGAAGAGACACCATGACCATGGAAACTCTTACAAAGAAAACATTTAATTGGGGTGGCTCACTTACAGTTTCAGAGGTTCAGTCCATTGTCATCACAAGTGGGAGCATGGAGATGTACAGGTAGACATGATGCTGGAGTTGAGAGTGCTACATCTTGTGTGCAACAGGAAGGTGAGTGAGACACTGGGTGGTATCCTGAGCATAGGAAACCTCAAAGCCCACCCCCACAGTGACACATTTCCTCCAACAAGGCTTTATCCACTCCAACAAAGCCACATCTCCTAATAGTGCCACTGCCTATGAGATTATGGGGGCCTGTTACATTCAAACTACCACAGAAGGTGATCTAAATGGAATTGCCAAATAATGGGGGAGATGGTGGCCCAGCTGGGCATCTGTTGTCACCAAATGAAACCTCCAGTTTCAGGAATAGGTTACACTGAATTGAGTTGTTAGCTAAAGGGGTCCCATAGGAACCCTCAAACAACCCAGGCTACTGCCAAGGCTATTGGTTGCTCCCCACAAACTGATGGTAAGGCACCAATCCTGAAGACAACATGCACACAACTCATCGAATATGGAGAAGTTGTCCATGTTCAGGCTGTTCTATTCCCAATAGCCTGGAAATGAAGACAGCATAGATGTCCAACAACTGATGAATGGATAGTGAAAATTATCGTTATGGAATATTATGTTTGTAAAGAAAAATGAAGTTGTGAAATTTACAGGAAAACGGATGAAGCTCCAAATGCTAATTTTGGCTTACATAGAGCCTCCACCATTACTGACTAGCGTTCAGGGTACTTGGAAGATACTCGGCACGCTTCCAAAGGAGAATCGTGAGCACCAACCCAGCTACAAACCCTTAGATCTTCAAGGTGACCTGCCTGCAGGTTGTGTTGGTGCAATAATGGTAGAAAACCTTTGGGAGTAATAAACCAATACCTGATTGGATTTAAGACCTACTCCACTTATGGAACCCATCCCTGACATGGCTGGGTGGCCAAGGACCTGAGACTAGATGGGCCAGAGACCTAGGAATGTCGCAATAAAATGACTCCTAACAACATTCTGCTATACTCAGAGATGGGTGTCTTGCTCCGCCACCCTCAGAGAAGCTTCCTCCTGCAGTAGATAAGAACAAATACAGAGACCCACAGCTGACAATGTGCAGAGAGCGAGAAACCAGGGAACATTGAGTCCTAAATGGTATATCTCCCTTAAATCCCTCCCCTCAAGCAAGGGAACTTCATGGAAGAGGAGGTGGAAAGATTGTAAGAGCCAGTGGGGAATGGAGGACACCAAGGAAAGGAGGCTTTTGAGACACAACAGGACTGACATGCATATAAAGTCACAGGGACTGTGGTAGCATGTACAGGGTCTAATCAGGTCTGGGCCAGATGGGGTCCTAGCCCTGAGAGGGGAAGTGGACACAAGCCCACATCCCTAACCTAGAAGTTACCTCTAACTGATAACCACTTGCAAAGAAGAAAATTCATTTTGTCCAATGGAGTCTCACTGGATATACAAACCACACTTCAGGGCAGGCTCCATGCTCAGAAGAAAACAAATTCAATGGCATGTTTTGGGGGTTCTTTGTCTTGTAGTGCTTTGTTAGGGCTTCTTGTATTTTTTTTAACCTTTACAGGTCCTTTGCATATATATTATGGTTTCTGGTTTTATGTTTTTTTTTTGTTTTTTTTGTTTTTTTTTTTTTTTTGGTTTTTCGAGACAGGGTTTCTCTGTGTAGCTTTGCACCTTTCCTGGAACTCACTTGGTAGCCCAGGCTGGCCTCGAACTCACAGAGATCCGCCTGGCTCTGCCTCCTGAGTGCTGGGATTAAAGGCGTGCGCCACCACCGCCCGGCTGGTTTTATGTTTTTATGGGATTTCTGTGGGTGTGGACATGTTTGTCTCTTTATATGTGTTTCTTCAGCTTTTTCTTTGGTTCTTTTTCTTCTGTTTGTTTTATCCTATTCTGGTTTATTTGCTTTTATCTTATATTTATTATTATTATTATTATTATTATTATTATTGTTATTATTATTTGCCTGTGTTATTCTAATGAGCAAGAGAAAGAGCGTGGATTTGGGTGGGTGGGGAAGTGAGGAAGATCTGGGAGGAGTTGAAGGGAAAAGAAACTATAACCAGAATATTTTGAAGAAAAAAACTATTGCAGGGTGGTGGTGGTGCACACCTTTAATCCCAGCACTCAGGGGGCAGAGGCAGGCAGATCTCTGTGAGTCTGAGCTCTATAGAGTGAGTTCCAGGACAGCCAGGACTCCACAGAGAAACCCCATCTTGAAAAACCAAAAGGAAAGATAAAAGAAAAAATATTTTGAATAAAGAAGAATGTTTCTTGAGTGAAGACTATATTGGTTAGCAAGTATTTGGTTTTGTTTTTGGTTTTTGTTTGTTTGTTTGTTTTTTGTTTTGAGAGGACAGAATAAAGAACCTAGTGCTCATCATTACCGAGAATGGGGCTGTCCATTCACGACTATCCTGCAGGGGGCAGACTAACACAGATGGGAGCTTAGCCCCGTCAGACAAGCTCTATCATTTCTTACTTTTTATTACTTTAGGGAAAATCACTTAACCTTTCTGTGGCTCTGGTTTTCTTCTTTTAATCTGTTAAATAAGGGCATCAACAGTGCCCGCTTCATAGGCTTGTAAGAGGTAAGTATTGCATGTAAAGACAGTAGAGAGCTAGAAATCATGTGACTTTTGAGGTTATTCTTCGGCAGTCTCGTACATGTATATAATTTATTCTGATTAAATACACATACGATCATTACCCTTGGTTATCTCGCTCCAACTGACCCCTCTTTTCTTCCCAATAAGTCCCGTCCCTGCTTCCGTGTGTGTGTGTGTGTGTGTGTGTGTGTGTGTGTGTGTGTGTGTGTGTGTATGTGTATGTGTGTGTGTGTGTCTGTGTATCTGTGAGTGTGTGTGTGTGTGTGTGAATGTGTTCCACTGATTTTGATTAGGGTTTCTTTCATGAGTGTGTGTGGGGATATTTACTGAAACATGGACATCTAACCAGTGACCACATCACTCGAAGAAAATGGCTCCCTCCTCCAGGTAGCCATTAATTGCCAATGGGTCTTCTGGGAGCCTCCCAAGTCTCTCCCATATTAGATTTTTTGGTGATACAGAGAGAAGCACACTGGGTTAGCAAAGGATTGTCGAGATTAAATGTGAAGTGAAATGGGCAGAAGTTTGTAGCGGGAAGCATGCACTTTGTATTTGTTTCCTTAGTGGAAGCAAGGGAGGAGAAAGATTAAAAAAATTACTTTAACGATAATAATGATGCTTGCTATTGTTGCCAGGGTCAACTTACAGAGCTATTATCTGCACAACACTTGGGGACCAAGAAAAACACTAAAACTCAGAAACAAGTACTTGAAATGTTTGTAACCAAAATCTAGGATTGTTTATGCTGTACTTAATTCTTTCTTCTTTGAGGGAGGACTTTAGGGTACACTGTATTAGGAAACTAGATTAGCCATGGTGTTATTAGAGCACCAAATTAAAAAAAAATATTGCTCCTTTCTCTCTCCTCTCTCTCTCTCTCTCTCTCTCTCTCTCTCTCTCTCTCTCTCTCTCGTGTGTGTGTGTGTGTGTGTGTGTGTGTGTGTGTGTGTGTAACAGCACAGTATGTCAGCCAGAGGATAACTTGTGGGAGTCAGTTCTATGTGGGGACCATGTGGGTCCTGAGAGTGAACTAAGACTTCTCCTTTCCACTGAGCCATCTCTCTGGCTCTGGAGCCTCAAGTGGTTTATAAAGGGAAAGTTCTAGAATCTGGTTAGAGAGGTGACCAGAACATCACATTCCATTCCATGTGAGCGTGCCCTTTTGCACAGAATGTTCTTTAGCTGCAGCGTTGTCTACTTGCAACTAGGAACCCCATCACTAGAATTATGAAAAAAGGGTCAAAGACCTTGGGGTGAAACAAAGTCATTTCATTAAATCAGAAGTTGAGTGTTTACCATTGTGGGATTTCCTGAGATCCAGTCCTGATTTTTCCTTGGTTACACAGCTTTTCATTATCTTTATGTTGTTCTTGGCAAATCATACTTTGTTGGCTCATTCCCAAAGGCAGCGGGCTAATGCCTTAGATACAAGTTAAGCTAATAATTTCAAAATCTCCGGAAAGAATAACTTTTTATTTGGAATTTTGGCAGCAAAAAAATTATAGCTTATTTTTGGTCAATCATTGTGTTTCTGCTAGATTACTTATAAAGTAAACACAGCCAGGTTCAGTGGGGTCTGGCACTATTTCCAGATAGGGCAGGAAATAAATGGAATCAGAGGACACCTCTGTGCAGAATCTGCTGCAGTGTTTGAAATATGTCGGTGTCTTAGTTAGGGTTATTATTACTGTGATAAAACACCATGACCAAAACAACTTGGGGAGGAAAGTGCTTATTTGGCTTACACTTCCATATGTTCAAACACAGGAACTCAAACAGAGCAGAAACCTGGAGGCTAGAACTGAAGCAGAGGCCATGGAGGGATGCTGTTTACTGGCTTGCTCCCCATGGCTTGCTCAGCCTGCTTTCTTATAGAACCCAGGACCACAAGCCCAGAAGTGTACCACCCACAATGGCATGGACCATCACCCACCAATCACTAATTAAGAAAATGCCTCACAGGCTCCCCTACAGCCTGATCTTATGGAGGCATTTTCTTAATTGAGGTTCCTTCGTCTAAGATGACCTTAGCCTGTGTCAAGTTGACACAAGCTATCCAGCACAGTGGGGAAGTCCCCACACAGCTAGCATCAGAAATAGCAAGTGACTGTGTGTGGTGATTTGAATGAGAATGGCTCTCACAGGTTCATCTGTTTGGATACTTGGTCCCCAGTTAGTGGAACTACTGGAGAAGGATTAGGAGGTGTGGCCATGTTGGAGAAGGTATGGCTTTGTTGGAGGAGGTCTGTCATTGAGGGTGGGCTTGGAGGTTTCAAAAGCCCACACTAGGCCCATCCTCTCTACCTGTAACTTGTGGATCCAGGGGTCCTCTGGAAGGGCAGCCAGTACTTTTAACTAACTACTGAACCATCTTTCCAGTCCCCCAGCACACAAGTATTAAAAGTAGCAGAGGAGGGGCTGGAGAAATTCCTCAGTTGTTGAGTGCTTACTGTTGTTTCAGAGGACCCAAGTTTGGTTCCCAACACCCTCATACCCTCAGGACAGCTCACAACCCTCTGTAACTCGAGTCCCAGAGGAATTAAAGCTCTGTTTTGGCCTCTGAGGGGTCCAGCATGCACAGTGTTCATAAAACTCATGGAAAGAATACACACACACACACACACACACACACACACACACACACACACACACCACACACACACACTTTTTAAAAAAGCAGCTGAGGACATTTACAAATTGAGATTGAACAAAATGGGGTCAATGTAGGCAGAGATCATTGGAGTGTTTTAGGTCATTAGATGTGCCCCATTTCTCTACCGATGCCACTAGATTCTTCAGGATTAACTAGATTACTCGTGTTATTTTTACCTGTTTAGTATAGTGTAGAGAGGTGACAGGAGAAGAGAAGGTGTTAGGGTAGAAGAGGATGAAGATTGAAATCCATGGTCCTTGGAGGTTGCTCTGTTGACCTACCCTTGTTGTCCAGAATGAAAGTAGTGTGTTTTTTTAAAAAGATTAATTGAAGGATTGATTTTGTGTGTGCGTACACGCCACCATGCACATATGGCAGTCAGAGGACAGTGTCTGGCAGTCAGCACTTTCCCACCTTGTTTTTGAGGCAGGGTCTCTCTTGCTATTCCTGCCGTGTAGTTTAACCCCACATCTCTGCATCCCACCCTGCAGTACTGTTGGGGCTGTAAATTCCAATTTGAGCCACTGCATTCATCCTTTTCACGTGGAATCTGGCAGTGGACTCCAGAACTCAGGTCATCCGGGTTGCCCAGAAAGCATTTTTGCTTGTTGAGCTATTTCTCAGGCTCCAGGTCAGGTATTTTGACTTAAAACTTTTCCTGATAATTTTATCTGTAATTTTTGAGCAACTTTGTATCTTTTGGCAATGCAAGATTGACTTCTTTCATTTGGAAAGATCCTTCACTGGGTACAGGGAAGGATGAGACAGCGTGGGACTAAACCCACTTTGTATCAGAATGAAGTAGAAAGCGGTTATTTTTACTTGCAGTCAGGTGGTTTGGTTAGCTATCCTGTTTGCTGGTGTGCCTATGGGGCAGACAAAAGATGCTGTCAAGTCTGGAACAGTCCATTCATGTCAGTAGATTTCAGGGAATAAGTGGGTGACTCATTTTAATGACTTCCTCCCACTGTTCTTGAACTTGGCTAGTGATGACTGTTAGTATCCACAAGGGAGAAATTAAAAAGTGAATTGAGGGTCACAGAGCAACTGTCATTAAAAATTGTCCCTTATCTGCTCTTTGGCCTCCTTTGTGAGCATTTATATGAGCTTTGGGAGTTTTCACTGAAGAATACAATCCCCATTGGGACAGGATGGCTTTAGTCTTCATTGGCAGAGCATGGCTTGGGGACTTGAGGAGTTGGTCTTCTCAGGTTAGGGCTTAAGGAGAAAGTGTTTCATGGGGAATTCCCTCAGTAGGGTATGGTCAGTGACCTTTAGGACCAGCAGTGTCTGTTTGTGTGCTCTATCTCCTGTTTTAGTTTCTTTTCTATTGCTGTGAAGAGACACCACGACCAAGGCAACTTATAAATGAAAGTATTTAATTGAGGGCTTGTGTACAGTTTCTGAGGGTGAGACTGTGATGGTCAGAGTGGGGAGCAGGGCAGCAGGCAGGCATGGCTCTGGAGCAATAGCTGAGAGCATATATGTAGAGACAACAACCACAAGGCAGAGAGAGAGAGAGAGAGGAGAGAGAGAGAGAGAGAGAGAGAGAGAGAGAGAGAGAGAGCGAGAGCGAGAGAGAGAGCTAACTGGGAACGGTGTGGGCTTTTTAGACTTCAAAGCCCACTTCCAGTGACACACCTCCTCCAACAAGCCCACACCTCTTAGTCCTTCCCGAACAGTTCCACCAACTGCAGAAACAAGGATTCAAAGCCTATGTGGGCCATTCTCATTGAAACTTCAAATCAGTTCCTAGCTTTTGGTAGTTTGTTATATCCACCCACCTGGAATCAGAGAAAGGTGATTACTTACATTAAGTGAGAAAACACACTGCAATTTTTCGCACTGGTGGTTGTACCAGATTATAATCAAAACACAATTGTGTGAAAATATTGGTTTTTTGTTTGTTTGTTTTGAGATAGGGTCTCACTATGTGGCTCTGTCTGTTCAGAAACTATGTAGATCTGGTTGGCTTTGAACTTAGAGAGATCCACCTGCCTCTGCTACCTGAGTGCTGGGATTATGGGGTTAAAGACATGCACCATTACACATGGCTTAATATGATGTTTTTTAAGGTTTAAAAATGTGTTATATATGTATATCTGTGTGTGGGTAAGTGTAAGTGTGAATGCAGGTACCCACAGAGGCCAGAGTATTGGTTCTCCTGGAGCTGGAGTTTTTGATGTGTGTCCTCGGGAAGAGCAGCAAGCACTCTTCACTGGTAAACCATCTCTCTAGCCCCTAACACTGTGTTTGGAGAAGAAAGCTACCCCAGCATGGAGGAATAGAAGATAGTTGGAGGTGACCAAGTGGTGGAGCATAGTCTAGAACAAATGACCAATGGCATTGAAGACATCTTAACTTTCATCATTCGCTAATCCTCAATGCCCACCCACATTCTGGAGAACAAGGGCAAGCATCTGGGCCTCTGTTACTTTTCTATTGGGAAGTTAGAAAAAGAAGGACCCAGAAGGCTAAATCGGTAACAATGTGGAAGTTATGTCTCCAAATTTATCAAAGGGATGGAAGGATAGTGGAAAGGAAAATACTCTCCAGAATCCTCAACTTAAGGAAACGCTGTGCTCCCACTTAGCTGTTAACTCTCGGACACCACTGCCTAGCCCCAATCTTGTACTGGACAGACTGTGGAATTCTGTGTTCAGTTCAGGACAGACCTCTCTGCACAGCAGGAGTCACTGGACTGGTCTGAGCTCTCTCCCACAGTACATGCTTGTGTTTTGTAATAAAATGTCCTTCCTTAGTCAACATGAACAAAACAAAACACAATGCCACTCATTTATTTATTTATTTGTTTATGCTCTGTTTACTTCAAAACAAACAACCCAACCTTGACATCATTTTCTCTGCTTTTAATCTTTCCCATAGCCTAAAACACTCAATGCGTTTTTTTTGACAGACTGGTCTTTTTTTTTTTTTAATAAGCAGTAGAACTCTCCCAAAAGCTACCTTTCCCATAAAAACTTCCTAAATGTCTTAGTCCACATGTTGACATCAGTAATTAGTATTCATCAATTAATTATTGGTATAGCACTGGCAATAGAACAGGACTTATATACACTCAGTATCTATGGGCTCTACATACTTCCCTCCAAGAAAACCTGGGGAACTGTCTATGTTCCATTTGTTTTCTCATAGTCCTCGGCCACAAAATGGAATACGATTAATGTATTTTGAACTGACTTAAATTGCATAAATGATAAATTTACCTAGAATAATTTAAGCAAATTACTTGTCAGTTTATGACGAAAAACCATACCGGCTGGGTAATGGACCTCATTAGTAAGCATGTATTCTTGTTCTTTTTTTTTATTAAAGACATGCGCCACCATATCTGGGAAACATGTACTCTTTATCATGCCTCTATTCATTAAACACTGCAGTGACACTTTGCTTAAATTTTTTTTATTAATACTTCCTTTTCATAGCTCAAAAAAAGACATTACAGATTATTCAGCAAATACAAACATCAAAAACAAAACATCACCTCTACAGAAATAGCCAGTGTGTAGACTCTATTACATAGGCACATTCTTTTTAGAGTTAACTGGTTTTACATAAAATTAACCACAATAGTGCAAGAAGTGACACTGAGTGAGGATAAGTGACAGAGAAGGGAAATACAAGCCTTAGATCAGTCAAGCCATTCACTGGATCTTGGGTTCAACCACCCAGACACACTGAAATTCAGGTGGACTTCACAAAAATGGAGGGGGAGGAGGGAGGCTCCTCTGTCTTTCCTTTTCTCAAACACTGACCCCGATTAGCCTTCTGAAAATGGCAAAGGGCTCTCCAGTTTCTGTTGGCAAGTGACCATAAACAATAAAGAAAGCTGGCTGTAGGAGAAGGGGTTCACCTCATCCTTCTCACGCACTGTTCTTGCAAACCCTTACATCCAACAGGGAGCTCCGTGTCCATCTGCGTTCACAGAACTGCTGCTGTGGAGTCTCACTGGGATGGCCCATCAAAAAGCACACGGAAGTGAGCTTAAGGTGGTGCTTAAGGCTTCAGTCACAGTGTGGCTAGTGTCCACAGTGAGAACTGGGGTTTCATCTCAGGTGGGACATGAGAATGAAGAAGGAGAGGATGCTGGGATTCCCATCCAACCAGTTAGAACTGACCCATTATATCTGAGTAAGGATAACCAGAGAAGAAACTGAAGTCACACGCACACATACCCCACAGAGAAGCTATTTTATAATGATCCACATTTGGAAAAATTAAGTACATTTTAACAGGCGGTTTTCTCTCATTTGACTTGGTTATAATTACAAATGGCTCCAGATTAATCTGTTTTCCGCTCCCTCCTAGCCATCTACACAAAAGGCTGTATCTGTACATCACAGATCATTTTAACATCTTACATCCTAACATCTTCAGTACTTGGAGGGTTAGACCTACTTAGGTTTTCCCTATATATCCACTTGGGAGACTGCCTTTCAACCTTCGTTTTGAACTGGTGTTTTGAAGTCAACCGCAGAACAGAGAATTGGGGGCTTTCCTGCATTTCTGTCATCTAAGCAGATAGGGAAGGGAAGGAATTTGAGCAGGAAAAAGATAAACGAGCTGGTCTTTCCAGCTTACATGTTTAAAATTTCTTGGTTCTGAAGCATATATAAAGAATCACACGGACACGCAATATCAACAAAATGTGGCAGGAAAGGACAGTCTGTGAAACACCCCATAAAACCACAGCTGGGGGAAAAAAAATAACCAAAGAAACGGAAGTTCAGCCCTCTCTTTTGTCTCTGGAAACTGAAGTCAGGTTGGGAAACTGACAGGTGAATTAGCAATAGTGATTGTCCCCATGCTTATGCACAGTCACAGAGAGCCCAACTTTTCCCTTCATAAAGCCATCAGAGCAGGGCTACCAAGGACAGTCTCCAGCGTCCTACTGTGCCTGGCTGCAAACGCAGTCCCTTAACCAGAGCACTTGATGCAATCCGAGCAAAACTGAAGAGCTCTGTGGGCCAGCCCTGCTTTCCTATAGCTCCTGACTTTAAGGGATGGCCTCCAGTTCAGGTAGTGTTGAATCTTGGTGGCCAATGCTGTACATGTTCCAACTCTTTTCATACTGAAATTATTGTTTTCTTTAGTCTGTTCTTTAGCAGCTTTTCATTACATCCAGTTTTTATTTGCATCATTCCAGGTACCGCAGAACAAAGTACTATTGAACCTTTTTACCTTCATGGGCTTGGAATTGCAAGATATTAAAGTAGAGGACTGGACTTTCACTAGCAAGTTGTCTAAGGCACACTAGAATATAAAACCTCCATGTTCTGGCTTAGGTGACCACGGGAATATTACTAACACATGCATTTGTTCCTATGCTTAAGATTGCCTTCTATATCTTCCTTCACTTTTATTTCCTTTAATACACAATTATGAATAATAGCCAAAGCCAATCTCATTTAGAAAGAGCATAATTAAAATGTGGTAATGTGTAGGGAATTGGTAAATAGACACTGGTCATGTTTAGCAGACATCCATTAAAATCATAGTGAGAATATACTGACTAATTTTATATAAAATGCTGTTATAGTTTGGTAGTGAAGTGTTAACATAAGATTCATTTGACAGGTGGCATATTTTTATTTAATTTTTTGTTAATTCTGTTCTTGAATTCTCTATCAAACTCTAATCACAGTCTCAATTTCAGATATGCTAGAATTAATTTAAATCAGACATTCTTAGAAGGGTTACATTTGTGATGGTGGCATAGGCCTTTAATTCCAGCACTCGGGAGACAGAGGCAAAATTTCTGTGAGTTCAAGGCTAGCCTGGTCTACAGAGTTCCAGGACAGCCAGAGCCACACAGAGAAACCCTGTCTCGAAATACCAAAAAAAAAAAAAAAAAAAAAAAAAAGTTAAATTTACCACTTTTTAATCAAGAGAATTTATAAAAGTAGGTTGGATGACAGTGCTTCCTTCTTATAATAATTAATTTCTAGGACTTTTAAGGAAAAATAGAAAAAAGTCACCTCAATCTCTTGTGTTTTTTTTTTAACCCCTAAACTGATGATAAAATAGAAATATAGAAATCAGCTTTGAAATCATGACTTTACCTGGTGAGCCTCAGCTTTCCCATCTCAGACCCCCATCTCATGCAGGGGGGCGGGGGACACGACACGTGATGTGCACAGTAGCAATGGTCAGTGGTTACCGTTGGGAGGACAAGGCCCTGACCCAGCAGGACTGGCTTCGTGCTCCATCAGATGCACGCATTTTCCACTAGTCACTCTCACGGGCAGGGCAGAGGCTCGAAGGTCTGTTTGACTGGCAGCAATAAAACAGGATCAATAGCCTAACTGTGGGCAGCACCTGCGCCCCTCCACCTCTGAGTGTAGAAATGTTTCCCAATGTGAACAAGGGATACTGCGGGGGAGATTCAGCCACACGTTAAGTGCCTCTGTCCTGACACTTGGCTGACACTGGCGGCAGGGATAAAAACCAAGCAAAGTTATTTAAGTCCTCTGGAAAATAAATGCTGCTTGCTAGCTACCATGTGAGCAGAGGATAAGTAGTCTCAGAGTCAAAGTGCCGAAAATTTCCATTCATTTAATGAGTGTGTTTGACTTGGAAGGAAGGAATTAAGGTGGCCGGGCCTTGTAGCTCACACTTGGTGACAGGCATTTGAACCACAGTGATGGGTTCTTCATCTTTGTGTATCACATCTCTCAGGAATAGAGCTTGTAGGGACATAATTCCTGATCCTAACCATGGTCCTAGACAGAAATTAGTCTCATTTCAAATAAGAACTCTTTTTAAATGAAAGAATACAAGCCTGGACAGTAACTGTGGGAAGGGAGTGAGTAGAGGGGGAAGCCCACAGAAAGTGAAACGCAGCAGCAGCAGCAGCAGCACCAGTCTAGACCATCTAACAAGAACGAAGTGCTAACTTTAGATAAGGAACAGCTAGCACTGCGTCTACAAGTGGGGTTTCAGTGATGTGTTCTCAAAACACCCCCTACTCTCGTTTTTTTTTGTTGTTGTTTATGTGGTACTGGGGGTTGAACCCGGGACCTTGTGCATGCTAGGCAAGTTCTCCACCACTGCGCTACATTACCAGTCCTCTTGTCTGATAGAGTGCGTATACAAGCCCTGGACTCAAAAATAAATAGTTTTTGATACCATGTGACACCAAACATGTCCTGGAAAAGTCCATCCTCTTTTTTACATTATTGATAACATAGACTAGGATTTTTTTTTTTTTGGTAAACACAAGAAAAATAAAAACTGAAGTCCAATATGGCATGCACAAATTCTGCCTATCAAAAGGATAATTTATCCAACTATGGTTTTTATGTAGGTTATTAGTAAGCCCTAAAACACATTTCATGATGCCCCTCAGTTCTCTACATGTAATCCATAATGACCCTAAGCACAGCAGAGGCAAAATGAATTTGATGGAACCAAGGTAGTAGATTTTTAAAAATTAGTGATAATTTGCTTGCTAAATATAAACGGCACAGGGGGAGATTTTTTTTTTTTTGAAGATTTGATTAAGGCAAAGCAACAACAAAATTCCAAACAGTCCAGGAGAAGCACCAAGGCCAGAAGAATTAGCCAAGTGGGTGGGAGAGAAGACAACACAGGTACTGAGCGTGCTACGCTACCAGCGGGCAGGGCCCCTGCCAGGGCTGAGCCAGGGAGGACCTTCATTCCTCTTGCCAACTCTCCAAGTGCGTGGACATCTGAGAACTCTCACGGCCTTTAGCTCAGCACCGGAAATGACACGGAATTCTGTGACAATGTTTTCGGGGATCCCACTGTCCTCCAACAGCACGAAAACACAGAGGAAAGGTTATCTGGAGCCAGAGAGCCTCATTCCTATGCAGACTATTTGGAGAACTCTTTCCTACCACCTTGGCCAAATCCAACATGACGGTCTCTTCCACAGTGCCTGGGATAGGTGGCTTCGTTAACCTCTGGGCATTTGCTACAGCAGGACATCTTACTTGACTCTTCTTTAGAACACTTCTTACTAGAAGATTCTGATATTGAGCAAACATTTGTTATCTGTAAAGTTCTCTTCTGGTTCGATCATTTTCTTTTTTTGTCTTTGAAGTTATGCAAAACAAATCTAACTCTTCTTTTTTAGAGCTTAGCAGAAACTTTGTGACAGGTATTACATCATTTCCCAACTTCTGTGTACTCCCTTCCTAGCTGTATCCCCTGTTCTGCAGGACACCCCCACCTACCCTCCTGTTCCTTATATAATCACGGTCTTCACAACCTTGGTCACCTGCCTGTGGACACATTCAACATATTAATGTCTCCCTTAAAATATAGTAGCTACAATTGAATGTAACCCTCCATTCAGGCGTGGGCTGGCCAGTCACCATGCAGAGCTGTTTAAACACCTACCACCACAGATGGAATGCATTAGCTTTGTGAATAGCCATGATATATTCCTGGTTCAAAAATGAACTCCCATTTCCTTAAGAAAACATTTCTATATGAACTGCTACAAAACCAAGCCTTTTGAGTTCTAGACACACACACACACACACACACACACACACACACACACACACACACACACACACGTGCCCGCCTCTGTACTGAAAGGGTTGTATTTTAAAAACTCAAAATACAGGTCTTCTCATCTATGCCTATGCAGCATGTTCTTTTCATTTCAATCTAATGCTTAGATAGTTAAAAACATAGTTCAAGCTGGGAGGTGGTGGTGCACTCCTTTAATTCCCCACACTCCAGAGGCAGAGGCAGGTGGATCTCTGAGTTCGAGGCCAGCCTTGTGTACAGAGAAGAGTTCCAGGACAGCCAAGGCTACACAGAGAAACCCTGTCTTGAAAACAAGAAACCATAGTTCAAAACACTGCAATGATTTCTAATCATTTCTAATGCCAGTATATAGTTCAATCTCACTAAATATGAGCTGAATATTATAAATCCTGGATCAGTCAGTCCAAAACTGCAGGTATTTTCCCAGGTCTGATAAAATATGCATTCTGTCCCCTCCCTTTATTCTTCATGAGAGGAAACACCAAGGTACAATAAGCAGGCAGTGGGAAGTGGTGGGTGGGTAGGCTGGGGACAGGTGAGGGAAAAGGAGGTTGTTCTGATTCTTGGAATTAGGAGTTCATGGTCATGACACTGGGAAACTGGCTTTCCCCAGCCCTACCCTGGAGCCTTCTGCCTTTTTGAACTTGTCACAACACTGACTCCCAATCTCTGAATTTGGGGCAAAACTCATTCCAATATAAGCTTTTACAGAGATTTCTTTAGCTTCAATTTCCTGTAAATTTTGAGTTAAAGGGACATGTAACAGTCATTGCCTATGAGGTATAAAAAGAACTCCCAAGTGTCTCTCTGTCACACACCTCTCTTATAGCTGTGCCTGTATTTCAGGAATTAGAAGTGATCAGTGAGAATTTGGCAGTTCATTATGATTGCAGCTGGCTTCTGAACTGAATAGAAACTTAAATTTAATGTCCCTTTTCCTCCAAGTGAAGAAAAACAAGTTCAGCTTTTCTTTCTCTTCAACAGACTGTGAATCCAAGCCAGTCCACTAGTAGAATTAAGCTCCAACCTCTGAATTTGAAAAAAAAAAAAAAAAATCTGATTGGCCTTTCCCACTGTCTATCATGACTTAGGATAGCAGATGGAAAAATAGAAATTGAAAAAGTGTTTTGATCTTGAACAATCCAGAACCAGTAGGGAAACCTCTGGACAACTTCTGTGGAGTGAAACCAGCATTTAAAGAATGGAGAGTTTTAGAAAAGGCCTAGTAGGCCCAAAGAGGAAATAGTTTTGAAACTCCTGACTCTTTCACAGAGGGACCACTAGAGACAGATCCTTGATTAACTTTCCAGGCTGCTTTTCCCAGAAACTTCCAAGTGACAGATGGATACTGGGAGCAAACCGTGCCAACATTGATGTTGGCTGTTCTTTTTGGGTCTCTAATAGTCACCACAAACCACATACCAGTGCCATGATAGAAGCAGAAAGAGACGAGGAGGCTCAATATATAATAAACTCCCAAAGCCGGGTGCACCTCGTGCTCCAGGCGTGCTCAGCATCAAGGAGTCTATTGAAAGCAACCCCCTCAGGATTTCCTGTCACACACAGGTAACTGCACACAGGAAACGGTGGAAGGCCACCCCTAACAAGGAGCGGACACAGCAGGTGTTGACTTAAACTTGAGTTATTCAGGAAGACACCCGAGCGTGAGTCAGCGTTCTTCAGTTTCTTACACAGTAGGCCACTGTCACTGTACCCCACATTCCTTTGGGTTTTCCAACTCCTCTCCCTCAAAGTCCGGCTTCAAACTCTTTTTTTGTTCAATCTCCACCTGCCAAAATAAAAGATGGAGAACATATCAGGAATAAGAGCAAGGGAGAGGAAAAGCACAAAAGTGAATGAGCCAAAAGAACCTCACAAGGGTCCTTGGGATTGCTTGGAATTTTGTGGATAATCTGGGCTGCTGCCATAACGGAACCGCTAGTCCTGAGTATACCATGATCTCCTTTAAGGTGTGGAATTCCCTCTTCTTCACGGTCCTTCTGGGAAATGCTTATTCTTTGTCTTGCAGCATTGCTCAAAAAGTACCTTTGCTCCTCACTCAGTTGGGGCACTCAGTTGGGAGACTGAGTTTCCTCTGAATAGCTCTGGTATCCCTGGCTCCGCTATTCCATAGGTTCCACGGGATAGGAGCAAGATCTAGTTCATTTTATCCAATGGTGTAGAAATCCAGTAGGTGACTGATGACTCTTTACAGAAGGGATAAATCTTTTTGTCATTGACCACTTCAGCCCCCAACTACTTCTTTTCTTCCAAGTCTCTAAGCTAATAAGTATTGGAGCATTTACTAGTTAGCCTGTCTTCTGCAAAATACTGTCAAGAAGTTGCCCTTTGAAAGTAACATGACTTGGGCTAGAGAGACAGCTCAAGTAGAGAATACTGGCTGCTCTTCCCGACAGCCTGGGTTCACTTCCCAGCACCCCCATGGTAGCTCAGCACTGTCTGGGACTCCAGTCCCAGGGCCTCCTCAGGTGCTGCAAACATGTGGTGCACAGACATGCATGCAGACAAAACACCCACACACATCAAATAAATAATTGATAAAATCGTTTAAAAAGAGCAACATGCCTTAACTAAAGCCTCTGGTAAGTCAGGAAGGGACTGCTTGAACTGAGGAATCTCATTCCGACTGCTCCTCAGCCTTACATTGAATATTAGGCCTCTCCTCTTGGGGGCAAAAATTGAAGATAGATTACAGTCCATGGCTGTGGAGGTGGGGGTGGTGGTGGTGGGGGTGGTGATGGTGGTGGGGGTGGGGGTGGTGGTGGTGGTGATGGTGGTGGTGGTGGTGGTGGTGGTGATGGGGGTGGGGGTGGTGGTGGTGGTGGTGGGTGGGGGTGGGGGTGGGGGGTGGGGGTGGTGGTGGTGGTGATGGGGGTGGGGGTGGGGGGGTGGTGGTGGTGGTGGTGGTGGTGGTGGTGGTGGTGGTGGTGGTGGGGGTGGTGGTGGGGGTGGTGGTGGTGGTGGTGGTGGTGGTGGTGGGGGAGTGCTAGTTTTTTTCCTGGCCACAAGATGGGGCATTTGTTCTTTTTGGTAGTTAAACGGTTTTAGATGACACAACTGAGAAAATATTTAAAGGAACAATAAGGTACATAAATCTGTGGGAATCATTATCCATTGGAAATTATCAAACAACTTGGCAAAATCTTAAAGCCTCTTTCTCCTCCCTCTTTGGAAGTCAATCTTCTACCAAACGTCTACCTCTTTGCATTATAAGCCCTCCGTTGAGGACGATCTACCTATAATCTGAGCACTCAGAGGTAGAAAAACAGAGTTTGAACCAGACTGAGCTACAGAGGGAGACTCTGTCTTCAAACAGCCCCCCCTTCCCCCCCCTCAAGAAAACCAGCTCTCCAGCATTGACGGCAGACATCTCCCACAGCCTCAATCCTATTATCACTGTAAAAGGGTTTGGCTTTTAAGTTTACACTTACTGCCCTGTGCCTGCCTCTTTTGTGTTCTGATGCACAGTTCCTGTAGATGAAATGCTTGCTTCAGCTTATCATGTTCCCAGGACTCCCCTCCATCTCCAAGTTCACTCCAAAACTGGAATTATGTCATGGATGAGTAACAATTGTTGCTTGGCCCCGCTGTTCTATTTGCTATTATTCATGATGTCAGACATCATATTCTTCTCTCTCTTCAGTCCCTTAATTCTTTTTTTCCAAACCTTTCTCTTACCCAGGAGAGAGTATTTCATTAAAGTCAGAGCCGATTCATCCACGGCTATGAATGTAAAGTGCCTTGATATGAGAAGCATTTGCTGAAAGGAATAAAGGGGGGGGGGGGATGAACGGATGAATGGACTCAGAAACATCAGCCCGGAGCCCCCGGAGGCTACCTTGTAGCTGTAGTGTGTGGAGTAATTGACCCACTTCCTGACACCGGGCTTGTCTTCCACAGAGATGGATCTCACAGCTGCTTTGGAGGCAGAAGTAGTGGGCATGCTGAACTCGACGTTTACATAATTGGCAAATCTGGAAGGCACTTCCCGGTCCGAGCCAAGTTCAAGGTGGCAAAAGAAACAGTGCGGATGACCAGAAGCTAGAACAGAAAGAAAGAATCCAGGGGTCAAGTTCTTTGAGGGTGAAATTAAAAAGGAGAAGAAGCTACAGAGCCACTTTGACAATAACGGAGGTCTGTGAGCTGTGCACCTGGCAGGGTCCGATACTGAGCAAGAGGGCGTCCGTAGGCAGACATCAGCCTCTGTGTGCCTCAGACCCTTTGATCCAATGTCTCTTGATTAGTACAGCCTGGAATACTAGCATAAAACCCACAGTCTGAGGGGGCTGGAAGATGGCTCAGTGGTTAAAAGCAATGGCTGTTCTTCCAGAGGACCTGGTTCAATTCCCAGCACCCACATGGCAGCTCACAACTGTCTGTAACTCCAGTTCCAGGGGAATCTGACAACCTCACAAAGCCATACACACAGGCAAAACAGCAACACACACAAAATAAATACATAAATATCAAAGTGATTAAACATTATTTGTAAACAGAAACAGAACCCCACAGTCTGAGAAACCGGGGCCTTTATGTGTGTGTAGGTCAAAGAACTGTGTAGCACAGCGTGAGGGGCTTAAGAGAGGAAGAATGAAGAAAGAAGATTAGCACTTGGCACCTAATAAAACATCAGTGACAGCCACCAGGGGCAAACCGCTTTCCTTTCCAAGATGAATTTTCTTAATAGCATTTTAAATTTTAGAGATGCCTCAGGCATGTTTCTGTGGGTGGGTGATATATGAAAGTGACAGACTCACAGGCGCATGCCTGAAATCTGGGAATACAGTGCAATGGACGGACAAGCTGATGATCTGCAGTCATAACGCCGTGGTCGCTCGGCAGTTCTCGGAGTGGAAAAGTCCTTTGTTCTCTTCTGACCTGAATTCCTCCTCTGGGAATTGGAGTCATTAGGAGGGGAATGTATGAAAAGGGACTGTACGATAAATACAGAATTAAATTGCAGTAGGGTGCTATGGAGAGTAACTCAGTATCTACGGGTCAACTGTACTTACAGGTAAAATTAGGATCTGCTTTTCACTTGATAGGTTAGATTTGAGGAGGAAGAGAGTTTAGTTCTGCAGCTATGACATTCGAGCGTCACCATCCTTCATCAGACACAGCGGGGATGACTGGGTGCCCTGTGCCTGGGATGACGCTAGCTGCTCCACACGAACTCTCTTGCTGAATTTCATCACAAAGCCTCAGAGCTGCAGCTCTCAACCTGTGGGTCATGACCCTTTCGGGGGGGGGGGGGGTGTGTGTGTGTCACATATCAGATATCCTGCATCTCAGATATTTACGTTATGATTTATAACAGTACAGTTTTGAAGTAGGAACGAGATAATTTTATGGTTGGGAGTTACCACAACCTGAGGAACTGTATTAAAGGGTCGCAGCATTAGGAAGGATGAGAACTACCGTCTTAAGGTCACTGAGGTTTCTGGAGGGCAAAGTAAGCTACCAGAGGTCTTAGCTAGAAATTGGCTATGACTGTGGGCTGTCATCCTTTTGTCTGAGTCCTATGACTTCATGGTCCCCAAACACAGAGGCCAGGTTGTGGGACAATAGCATGAACATAGAGAGCAGCAAGCTGCAGACGAGCAGTGTGACATGGCTCTGACTGAACTGTATCCATCTTCCCTGCTCCTCCAAGTAAATCACTCCAATTTTCTTTATTGCTCTGGGCAGGATTTTTCAATCTCGGCGAGTAAGGAGATACACACCCTCTCTCCCAGGAGAACACTAGAGTGAAGTATTTGTTTTTCTCTGTTTCACAAACGTAAAATAGTTCAATGGGTATTTCTAAAGAACAAGACTAGGAAATTTAACTGAAAAATTTGCACTGTTTTTTAGGAAAGGAATTGAAATAAGATTTTATATATATATATATATATATATATATATATATATAATAAAAATGATGGCATCTGAAAATGAATCTGTTCAATCTATCCTTCTGTGTGCCACAGACTAATTACAGAGCTATCACTTATCAGCATCACTAATACTCTGCCTCACACTTAAAAGCATCACCCAATTTCATTTTGAATGAGCTAGGTATTTATTAATAATCGTACTTCGTAGATGAGAAAAATTAGATTTCTCCGAAAGGGTTAAGTAAATTGCCTGAGGTCACACCACCATTAAGCAGTAGGGCTGATAATAAAATTCAGATCTCTCTGACTCCAAAGCAGGTTCTAAATAGTTGGTACACTGCTATGGAATTTGCTTACTACAGTGCAGGAGGCCTCTTCACTCAAATAGGAATTCAAACAACTGCTTTTATCTAATTAGCTTTATTTGACATTGCTGGAATTCTGACATTTCTCTTTTTAAAATGTGACTCCCTCCTCAGATTGTCTTTAAGTGTATTCACAGGAAACTCTCTGTAAGCCACATCTGGTCCTGGATTCCTAACCTCAACTATTGAATGTGTAAGGATGGTGGACCATTGGGGCAAAACAATTTGAAAGCTGGTATTGTTTAATTCATGGCAACACAAATTATTTATATATAAAATAACACATATATATGTTAACTTGTCTTTCTTGATGAAAGTGAGCATTAAATCGGATTGATTTATTTCCAAAAAAAAAGGGCCATCACATTGGGTGTGTTTTCTCTTTACCTAGACCAATAAGAAGCAGAATCAGGAAAAAAAAAAAAAGAAAAGAAAAAAGTTACTTGTGCAGGACTGAATGTTTCATCTCTTAGCGTGTTCTGTGGGCCATGCATGTCCCCATGTAGGACCAGGGAACAGTGTACACAGAGGGGCTTGGACTTTTGGACCTTTGCTAGAATTCAGACACTTTCACGATAATGGAGGTTGTGGTTATGAAAAAACAATCTGTAAAAAGCAATTTACCAGCAGGGCAATTTAGTGGTGCAACTCCTTTAGTCCCAGCACTTGGGAGGCAAAGGCTGGTGTATTTCTGTGAGTCAGCCTGGTCTACAAAGCAAGTTCCAGTACAGCCAGGGCTACACAGAAACCCTGTCCCCCCAAAAAACAAAAACCAACCCCCCAAGATGGCAATTTACCAAGGATAACACCTAGACAAAGAACTCAGAAAATGGGTTGGAATCAGAAGGTCATCACCAGCTCTCTGGTTTTGCGACTAGGAAGGCAGAAGCTGGGCAATGATTGGCAGCTGTACTGGTTAGTTTTATGACAACTTGACACATGCTAGAGCCATCAGAGAGGAAGGAACCTCAGTTGAGAAAATGCCTCCATGAGACAGAGCTGTAGGCAAGCCTGTAGAGCATTTTCTTAATTAGTGACTGATCGGAGAGGGCACAGCCCATGGTGGATGGTGCCATCTCTAGGTTGGTGGTCCTGGGCTCTATAAGAAAGCAGGCTGAGCAAGCCACGAGGAGCAAGCCAGTAAGCAGCACTCCGCCATGGCCTCTGCATCTTGACTGCTCTGGTCACTTGTCAACTTGAGCCAAGTGGCCCAAGGACCAAAAATGATGCTAAAAATGTGTCTCCATGGCTGTACCCAGGAGACAACTGTTAGTGTCTGTGACTAGTGCTGCTCTGGAGCTCTCTTTTCTGATAATGTCTTGTTTAAGCTTTCCTCAGTTCAATGACCTACTCATACTGAAACCTCCCTCCCCCCATTCCCATTTAAGGTCAGCCCTTGTTGCATATAATTAAAATCCTTCACACAGTACTGTTAAGTACTTTAAGTCACTTTGAGATTATTGGTATACATTGAGAAACTACAAATCTTTGATCCCATGGTGGAAATGCATGGCGGCATGCATCTATTTGGCTTCATCTATAAAGGGGACCTGGTGTAGTAAGAAAAGACCCCTGGATGCGTTTTTTGGTGACTTTAGGTGAGTCATGTCATCTCTCAGGTTTTACTCTTTCATCTGAGGTCCCAGCTGAAAGCCCAGTACTTTCGTAGCTCTCTTTTCCCCAGGGCTCCTGTGCCAAAGGAGAGAGAATCCAGGGCTTCTCATTTCCACCGGAGAGAGCTTGGCCTCGACGGCCGAGGCAGCAGGCACAAAAGCCCCAGGAGAAACACAGTGCTGAGCAATGAGTCGGCAAGCACAGAGAGGAAGGCTGTTCTCAAAACCCAGTCAGTGTAGAAGCAGAGGGTGGCTGCCCCAGCCTCCGGCACAGAGGTCCGATTGTCCCCTCAGCTTGCACTGCTACACCCAGTGCCTGACACAGAATGCCGGTGTTTGCCTGCTCCCCGGGCAGCCTCAGGAGTTGATTAGACTGCACGGTCTCTTGCTATCTCATCAAATTCCGTTTAAGATATGATAATGCAGCCATTCCGCACTTGTAGCAGAACGCCCTGAATACACGGGAATCATTCCACAGTGGTAAGGCGAGAAAGCCTGGGCATGGCGTTTCAACCAGGATTTCAAGCCAGTATTTTTTTTTCTTCCTTTTGCCTGACTAGCTAATCCACTTTCCTTAACAGATGGGCACAGTTTATTACAGACAAGAAGAGAAGTGGTTTAAAGGCTTGTGGGATCACAGACTCTTCACGGGCCACTGAGGTCACTTAGACATACTCCAAAAAGAGCAAGCCATTACAGCTGCTTATTGCTGCCTTGTTTTGGCACTCATAAAGTCTTGTTAGTTAGTAGCTGCCTTCTGGACTCCCTCAGACACAGCAGCACAGCCTCCAGCTGTGAGCAGGACAGCTAGGCTGGGAAGTTTGTTTGCTTAAATTGAACACTCCCTTCTTTACTCTCTGTCTGGTGGAACTGTGGCCTTTTGGACCTTGATACCCTGAACATTTAGTCTCTTTTCTGTCAAGAGCCCCAAAGTCAAACGCTGGGGCTGAAGATATCATGACTGACAGTACCTAGTTGCAGAAGGGCTCACTTCTCCCAGATACTGTGTATGTGGTTGGATATAACACTTTATATCTTTCTTTCACCTTCATGAAGGAGACAAAGATTCCTCTTCAGAACCCACGAGCTTTCCAGGGTCTGGGGATGAATTGCATTTGGTGCCACAGCTAACACTTAATGAGTTCCGGAAGAACAAAGCTTCAAGGTGCTGGAGAGACAGCTCTCTAAGTACAATGCTAATATAAGGTCCTGCATTTGATCCTAGGAACTAATATAAAAGAGCTAGGTGTGGCGGTGCGTGTATATAATCCCAAAGCCGGGGAAGGGCTGGAGAGATGGCTCAGAGGTGAAGAGCACTGGCTGTTTTTGCAGAGGACCGGGGTTCTATTCCTACCACCCTCGTGGTGAGCCACAATCCACTGTAACTTCAGTTCCATGGGATCTGGAGCCCTCTTCTGACCTCTGCAGGCCGTGTGCACACACGGTGCATAGACGTGTATGCAGCCCGAACACGCATACACAAAGTAGTAAAAGAATTCAAACAACCACAAAACAAACCACAACAGAGCAAACAAAGATGGGGGGGGGGGTCACTTGGGCTCATCCGTCAGTCAACACAGCTGAACCGGCAAACTGGGTCCCAGGCCAGTGAGAGACTCTTTCTCACAAACAGGGTGACGACCACCCGAGCAATGGCATCTGATGACATTCTCTGGCTTCTACACATATGTGCATAAACACACACACACACACACACACACACACACACACACACACACACACACACACTCATACATGCACACACAACTCAGAAGCTTCCCTGGAAAGCTCTTTAGCGGCTCAGCTGAGTAGTATACAGTACATTTTATGAGAGATGAAGAATGCTAACTAAGGTAGGGAACAGATGACATATACGAGGTCATCCTGGTTGTAAGTACACGCAGACTTCCTGGTCTCCTATTCTCTCCTCTCTACTACCACCATTTCCACCACACAACATAATCGAATGCCGTACAGGCACAGGCTAGAGTAGGTCGACCCCAGCTCTTAAGCAGTGCTTGTCTTCTAGAGGACCCCCACCTACCTGAGTTCTTGTCTGGCAGTCGGTTTATCCTCCACACAATGGCGTTGAAGGCATGCTCATACTTGGCAGTTCCCAGAGTTACTCTCATGACTGGCTCAGAGCCAGAGGCACCAGCAGAGCCAAAACTTGCCCCCCGGTTCACTTTGGCTTTCAAAGACTTCTCCCCTAGGACACTTTCCCGGCGGAAGTTTTTCACCCACTCACTGGGCACTGGGTAGCGCACCATCACGTTCTCACAGGGAACCTGAGTCAGAGGGTCGCGGTTAGAAGAGAAGCCAGGAGACATCCTCAGCCAGCTCTGCACCTCCACCTCTGCCCCGTTGATGCTCGCTGCCGTCCTGAGTGTGAAGGGCAAGGTCTTCTCAGCAAATACGGTCCTAAACCTCATTAGCTCAAACCGGCATGCGTCCAGAGGGTTGAAGAGAATTACTCGGGAACTGTTAAACACGTCCTCATCCACACACCCATGGAAACGGCACTCGTGGAGCTTGATCCACTTGGTGGTGGTGGTGGGCATGATGTCCTGACGAGAAACGATTTCGTTTCCTTTGATAAGGATGTCATTGAGGCCCAAGCGGCACTCGGCGAGCCCGGAGAGGAAACTCAGAATGTGGATCCGTGTCAAGACACGGTGCTGTAGGATCTGGTTGTCTCCTTTGCTTACGGTGCCCGAGAATTCGTCCCTCACATCCACCGTAATCTCCTCCTCGAGGTAGTTTAAGCCAACTGTGCTCAAGTCCATGGACAGCACGGGTAAATCCATGAGACAGTCCTGAACTGCATGGATGAAGCTCAGGAAGTCGTCGTAATTGGTGGTGCCCAGTTTAATCACCTGCTCCCTCTCTGCTGTGTGGGCCACGGCAGGTTTGGGCTGGTATTTCTTTTTTTCCTTGTAAGTGACACGGTCTATCCTCAAGCTGTGGATCCTCCCATTCTCATCATAGTTCTGGAGCCGGGGTTCTGAAACCTCGTGGCAGATCTCCAGCTTGAATTCACGGAATGGTTTTTCTAGCCCCTGCTCATAATACAGCTGCAGGTAACCACTGCCTGTCAGTTTGATGTAGATTGGTCCCCAGTGCCTGGAGGACATGATGTTTTTCTTCTCGGGGATTCTCAGCATCATTGGCCATCCATCTCTGGGCTGAGACAGAGCTGAGGCAGGTGAGTGAGCATCTAGTTCAACCCAGGCTATGGGGTCATCATCAGGCAGGGATGTACTGCCAACGTGATCGGGATCGTCAATGTGGAGTTGTTTGAGCCTTTCAATAGCATCAGGGTGGGACTGGCTTTTGCCTGAATCGTCAAAACTGATGGCATCCTGGTAGATGACGATGAGAGAATCTCTTTGGCTTTTGCCCGTGGTACTGGAAATCGAACTGTTTTGGGAGCGCCGTTCCTGCTCTTCAAAGAAAGCACTGAACGGGTTGATAGGGGAGGGCTGTACATCCTGTAGCGTCTCATTCAGGAAAGGATTGGTGGCCCTCCAGGGGGGTGCCTCGATTACAGAAGGTGGACGGTTTAAGGAGGAAATATCCAGCTTCTGCACTTTGGAGAAGTTCATCAGCGTGCTCTTGGGACGGTCCCTCTTAAATGACCCAGTTGAGTTGGAAGGTACATCTGGGATTGCAGTTGCGACAGATGGCGGATTTGGCTTCGTGGGAGAGGTGACTGGCGGCAAAGGGCAGCTGACTTCATTGTCATCAAAAGTGACCCAGCTGGGGAAACGAGTGGCGGTCCCTGGTGGAACAGCAGGGTGCCCATTCATGGCTGGACTGCCAGCCCGCCAACTGATGGCCTCCATCTCTACTTCTTCATCTTCCTGGAGGGAGGAGGAATTGTCTGAAAAAAAAAAGGAAAAGACATGAGGAGCTGCCCGCAGGGCCTGAAAGGAAAGTGAAGCCAGGGAGGCAAAGATTACTGGAATTTTATCTAGAACCCAGAGAATTCCCAAGCAGTTTACTACATGTCTCGAGTGCATGAAGTGAACACTCTGAACACAAGTCTCATGGTTTTCAGTGGCCTTCTAGAGGTGCCACCACATTAAATGTAGTAAGAACATGACGGCTTTGTAAGACAGATGCACTAACGTGTGAAACAGATGCTTTCTGCACTTGGCTCTAAGGTGTGGGTTCTTAATTTATAAACATTGAAATGTCTCTCCCATGTGAAATGATACAAACTGACTTTTTAAAATTAAACTATAGTCTATCAGTCGTAATGACAGCACAGAGCCTTAATTATGGCCCAAATATGATCAATAAGAACGAATGACAAAATGTGAGCACCGTCAACGTGCAGGTAATAAATCCATACACCTGAACAATTTGGTCACGGGTCAGAACATGGTCCAAAATAGGGACTTCTGTGCTTGTGAAAAAAAAACTTCAAGAACACAAGACAAGAATCTTGTGACCTCGGTTTCTCCAAAAACAAGGAATTGTTCTTGGACTGTATTTTCATACTCCCTCCAGGTGCAGTGGGTAGGAGTGAGTTTACTTCAGCTGTTAATTCACATGCCTCTAAATGAAAAACTGTGTTTTCCCCATGTGTGAATTGTTCTTGAGGTTGTATACAGCTTGAACTCATGAGAACTTTACTCATGTGACCTTCCTTAACCCTCAGGGTATACACTGTCTGATGCTCTGAATAGAGGTGGCTATTGTATGAGACTTTAGTCCGCTTCATTTTTAGGCTCCATTCTCCCAGATTCCACTGCCTTTAAAGCAATAAACAGGTGACTGTTAAGAAATTTAAGCACAGAAAAAAAAAAAGAAAGAAAAGAAATTTAAGTACACAGTGGAATAATACCTAACCATTACAGTGTTTACAAGTTTGTAGTAATATGAGGAAATGATCATGATATAATCTCTCTTTTTTTTTTTCTCTAAAGTTTCCATCTCTGGGTTTACGTACTTTATAATTTAAAAGGTTATTACAAATAAAATTCTGTCCTAACAGAGCCCTTCAAGAAAGAAAATAACCGATTTGGGTTTTAATAAGAGGATGGTCCAAACTTGTGAAGCTTAAGTCCCTAAGTGTATGAGGAAGTTGTGGGGAAGGGACCACAGGCTTTTAGCAAGGAGGGCTGGATTCAGATAAAGATACAGAACAGATAAAAAATGTCAGGCATATAGTAAATACTCAGAGTTTTACTGCCCAGATGAGGAAGAAGTTTTGCTATGGGGTAGGTCAATGTGTGTGTGTGTGTGTGTGTGTGTGTGTGTGTGTGTGTGTGTGTGTGTGATGCCACCCACTGTTTCTCTTGCCAGTCATTAGGGGTCAAACTGGAATTAGACACTTGAGTTTTATGACTGTCTCACTAATTCTTCATGCGTTTCACATCCAGCTATACCAAACCAGCCACACTACACACAATTGCACACATAATTAATTACACATGGAAGAGATGGCTGACTTGTTCTCCATTCTTCCAAGAAATTCATTCAAGCATACAGCAATTTCTTTCATTAAAAGGGTCATTTTGAAAGCCAGGCATGGTGGGACTCCAGTACTCTGGAGACTGAGACAGGAGGAGTGGCATAAACTTGAGGTTTGCTGGACTAGACAGAATCAGACCAGCCAGGACTACACAGCCAAGTTTTGTCTCTAAGGGGGAAATAAAAAGAAGAGGCTGAAGGTTTCAGGAACATGTTTGTTTTGCAAGCTCAAGGATCTGACTTCGAATCCCAGAACTTATACTAAAAATATAGGTAGAGTCTTGATAGACAATAGCTTTACAACTCTAACACACACACACACACACACACACACACACACTTCCCATTTTGAAAAGAGAAGATCCCAGCACTTGGGAGGCAGAGCCAGGTGGATCTCTGTGAGTTCGAGGCCAGCCTGGTCTACAGAGTGAGTTCCAGGACAGGCGCAAAGCTACACACAGAAACCCTGTCTCGAAAAACTTAAAAAAAAAAAAAAGATAAACAGTATGAATATATACCTATCCAGAGCCAACCCAGAATGCAATGAGAAAAAAAGTACTCTCTGTATGGATAGCATTGCAGAGATGACTTTCCCTCAGACGTGCTTTTGTAGACGTAGAATTTATTTATTTACTTATTCACTGGGGGAAAGGAGATGGGGGAAGGAAACTACCTAAGCTCATAGTATTTATACCTTATACATTTATTAATCTTTATTGTGTTTGTGATGAGAGATATGGGAAACATTGTGGGTCCGTGTAAAATATAGCAACTTCTTTGAAGCAGTCATACATCTCACAGCTCACAGGAGTCTCAATGTGGTAGCTCCCTGGAAGTCAGTGTCGCCACCCATCCAGTCCCTTGCTGGCCATCGCTGTTCCCAGGGACATCCCTTCTGCCTTGAGTTCATCCTCACTCACTGGCTTAAGACAAGCTGAGCCCTGTCCCTTTGGAAGGTGGCTCTCTGCCAAAGCTGTTTATACTCTTGCCAAGGGATTCCCTTCTGTTGGAAACCTTGTCCACAAAATAGTCCCCTTCATCTTCTGCTGCGACAAAAATTAAAATAAATAAATAAATAAAGGAATAGAAGGAAGAAAGGGCTTGTGTCTCTACTGAAGATCATTTTCTTATAATAAACTCCCCTCAAAGCCAAGTTATTTAAAGTTCTAGACATTAGGGAATTGAAGCATTAGACTCAATGTACAATCTGTTAATTTCAGTGTTGAGAATTGAATGCGTGCACACACACACACACACACACACACACACACACACACACTCACATTTTTCTTTTAAAAGTGACTCAAGAACTCTTACATGAATTTACCTGAGAAAATAACAAGTTTATTACAATGTACGGAGGTGATGTTTATCATAGCTTATCATAGCAATGTTTAGATCACCGAAAAGCTATAAACAGCAAACACTTCAACAACAGAAAACCATTCTATAAACTGCTGCGCCCTTAAAGTAGAACCCTGTGCCACCTTTGAGATAATGCTCTTGCTGCTCATTTGTGGCGGGCAAATCAAGACCCTACGATCTGAATTTGAATTGCTCAGGTTTTAATTATGTGTCAGGATCCTACTAAAGCTGCTTAACGTTGGGTACATCTTTAACTTCTGTGTCTCAGTTTTCTATCTACGGGCTTAAAATTATTACATTATTTTATTTATTTAATGTGAAATGAAATTTAAGAAAATTATTAAAATCCTACTGGATAGGTCAAGAACCTAACGTTCAGTGGCTGCTCTTCCCATTACCCCTAGAAGAATCTATTTCATTTATAACGTGACTAGGTGTCTGAAAACATTAGGGTACAGTATTTCATAAGCCTTTAGAGATAAATGGCTCATGGAGTAAAAGTAGGATTAAAAAATTTCAAATCCACATTCTTTCTTGTGAAAAACAAAAAATGTAAAAAAAAATGTAAACTGGGCTAGGGGAGATGGCTCAGGGAGTCAAGTACCAGCCACACGAGTGTGAGGCCCTGAGTTCAGATTCTGCAAGCTCAGGGTCAGGAGCACATGTCTGTAATCCCAGTGATCCCAGGGCAAGACGGGGTTGGGAGGCAGAGACAGGAGGAGCCTGAGACAGTCACGGGCTGTGGACCTTACAGAAAGGGGGCAGCTTTGCTACAGTCTGTGTTGAACAAGCCAGTTAGGTCTTTTTTTTTTTTTTTCCAGTTTGAAATGGGCAAAAACTAATTACCTTAAATAGGAATTTAACTATCACCCATAATTCCATTTATTTTTTAAAAAAAAAAATCCAGTATTTGGCTTAATTACTCTCCTTCCCACTCGCTATTCAAAATAGCTTCTGTTATGATTTGAGTGACCGCCAAACAAGGGTCACATTTAAAGACCAGGTTCCCAGTCTATACTATAGGAAGACTGCTAAGGCCCAAGAGCTTTCTGGTACCATTACTGATACAAACTAAAGCACAGGAGTGAATCCTTAAGGATAAGCTTATACAAAATTAAGTGACCACATAGGTAATCAATCAATATATTTGGGACACAGTAGACACCCTGCCACCACTATCCACCCCCTCAGTTGTTAACCTGATTCATTAATGTAATGCCATCATGCAGGAGACCTATTTGCAAGATGCCCACTGAATTTGTTGGGAGACGCGTGAGCAAAGTTCTCTGCTGCAGGTTTCTCAACACGAGCAAACAACCATAGTTATATAAGAGGACACACTTAGCATTGTAGCCAGCCTCTACTAGACATCAGGCGCTTAAGCGGCCATATAGCAATCTACGGTGTGAAAGAGGAACACCGCATTTCTTAGAGATAGTAAAACTTAACCCCTTCTCTGCTGAGAAGACCATGGTTTGGTGGTTTTAAGAAAACTGCCCAGAGGCTAAAGCGATGGCTCAGTGGTTAAAAGTTGGGTCCCTGCCAGCCATATGGCAGCCCACAACCATATGTAATTCCAGGTTCAGGGTTCTAACACCCTCTCCTGGCTCTAAGTATTGTACTCATGTGGTGCATACACATCCGTGCAGGCAAAACATGCATGTATGTAAAATAAATAAATAAATCTTAAAGAAAAAAAAGAAAAGAAAAACTGCGTCTCCAATGAGATTAGAAGCCTTCTTGTTTTGAATTTTCATGCCTTCTTGCTTTAAATTTCCATTAACCATTATTTCATTCATGCACGGCTCACTACTGTAAAATCTGATCAACATTTTCCATTTGAGACTGGCAAGAGTCAGGCTAACATAGACTTCCTAGGGGTCTCGTCCAATTTGAGGGAAAAAGGACGATTAAACAGAGGCTGACATCTTTGTTTATATAGACATTTCTGGGCAAAAAGTCACACACCATGTTAACCCAAATGTGTGAATGTATAAGGGCAAAAGAGTTACTCAAACGAACTTCTCGAAGGAGCCATCTAACTTTAAAAAGTACAATGAGATTATTCAACTCCATGATAAAACAGGGCCAGAGATGAATGAAGCTCTACTTGCCCTCAGCTCTGTCCAGGTGATGATGCTTTCATGCTGGTAAAATGGCCTGGCCAGAGATTTCCTGAAAGCAGGAACAAATGCATCAAACCACCACTCAGCACACGTAACACGTGCATTAAGACATTCCTTTGGCCGGGCGGTGGTGGCGCACGCCTTTAATCCCAGCACTCGGGAGGCAGAGCCAGGCGGATCTCTGTGAGTTCAAGGCCAGCCTGGGCTACCAAGTGAGTCCCAGGAAAGGCGCAAAGCTACACAGAGAAACCCTGTCTCAAAAAACCAAAAAAAAAAAAAAAAAAAAAAAAAGACATTCCTTTGTATCTACCAAGTACCTTCTTCAAACGGTGGGCACAGGAGGCTTCCTGCCAGATCATCTCTCTACTTATCAAGACTGGCTGACACAACACGTAGAGGAAAGAAGCAGGCATCAGAATTTGGAGTCTGTCAAATGTTTCAGGAAAATTCCATTTTCTTGTAAGTTGCCAATGTGTATCCTTACATATGACCAGAGACTGGTCTTTTCTCTGGAGTTCCAGACTTTGGCCTCTGTTTGATCATAGACCGCTTTTCTGTAACTACCCAATACTCAGTTTCTAGTGCTGTGGGATGTTCTGTATGGCAAATGTGTTGCTCTGATTGGTCAATAAATAAAACACTGATTGGCCATTGGCTAGGCAGGAAGTGTAGGCGGGACAAGGAGGAGAATAAAGCTGGGAAGTGGAAGGCTGAGTCAGAGAGACATTGCCAGCCACCACGATGACAAACAGCATGTGAAGATGCCGGTAAGCCACAAGCCACGTGGCAAGGTATAGATTTACAGAAATGGATTAATTTAAGCTGTAAGAACAGTTAGCAAGAAGCCTGCCACGGCCATACAGTTTGTAACCAACATAAGTCTCTGTGTTTACTTGGTCGGGTCTGAGCAGCTGTGGGACTGGCAGGTGAGAGAGATTTGTCCTGACTGTGGGCCAGGCAGGAAAACTCTAGCTACATATATCTTTTACTTTCTATCTTGTCCTCTAACAGGTAAACCTCAACCAATCTGGGCATACTGGTTCCCTGGCTCAATATGCATTGTCTTTATCTAAGTTTCTCCTAATGTCTTAGAGGAAAGCTCCATTCTCTAGCTCAGAGAGACACGGCTCTAACATCTTGCTGTCGCTGGCAGGACCAACTTCAGTTGCCTGGCAGAGGGTCACCAGCAGGACTCAAAGATAGATTCTGAAAGAAGCGGGAAAGTGCTCTGTGGCTCGAAAATGTCAGAGATGTCACTGTAAGGGACAATGTATGGTAGGAGGTAGCAGGGGAGGGAAGGAGCCTCCACCTTGACTGACTGAACACAGTTCCTCTACCCAGAAGCTACCAGGCCTGGGACCCAAGAAAACCACTTCCTAGGAAGAGCATTGGCAAGTCCCCAGAAGCAGCTGCCTGACTCCAGTGCCAATGCTCTGACTGGAGGTGACTCATCCGAGCTGTATATGCTCCACCTCCACACAAGTCTCCCTTGTGTGCTTCCATATTCTCATGTCCTCTCCCCTTCGCCACATCCAGCTGTATGCCAGTTAACAACCCAGGGCATCTATACGCTCCAAGGCATCTCCAGATAACCGAGGCAAGTTCCCGGAAGTCAGTGAAGGGCTAGGGTGAATCAGTACACCTGAAACTGTTGCTAAGGGAACTGAATCCTGATCTTGCATTGTTCAGTGATACCAATTTCTAATAGCATCATCTCTCTTGAGTGAGTAGGTAAAATTAAGTTTGGTACAATCATAAGACAATTCTCAGATCCTGAGATTGCTCAGGAAGTTAAAGACATGCCACACTATCACCTTTACAGCCCTTTAATTGCAGTAATTAGGTTACAGAAAAAGGACGGATTTTTAGAGGATTAGTCCAATGACGAGGGCTTCATTACTCTCCTGGTTACGTTAGTGAAGCTAAGCCTCAGGGAGGATGTCACAGAGACCAAATGTCAGCAGGACCATGAGCTTGAAGGCAGCCTGGGTTATGAGGTGAGACCCTGTTCTCAAAACCCAAATGAAATGAAGATTTCAAGTCTCATCAGGGCCTCTGTCCGTAACACCCACAGTACTCTACTCTTAGCCCACGAATGTTTTATCATCAGTATATGCCCCGGCAGAGCTGGTACTTGCCATCCTTTTCATAGACAGCACTTCTTGTGTATATGCACATACATGCCCATGACTGTGTGCGTGCATGTGGAGGGCAGAGGCCAGCCTCAGCTGTTGTCCCATAAGTGCCACCCACTTTGTTTTCTGAAATAGTCTCTCGCTGGCCTGGAGTTCACCAAGTAGGCAAGGGTGGCTGGCCAGCAAGCCCCAGGGAGCTGCCTGTCTCCAGCTCCTCAGCACTGGAATTGCAAGCATACATCACCATGCTCGGCTTGCACTTACTTATTCACTCACTTACCTATTTATTTGTTTATAAAGTGTGAGTTTTGGGAATCGAACTCAGGTCCTCATGCTCGGCTGGTAAGCATTTCGCCGCTGGAGCTATCTCCCCAGCCCTCCTCACATGTAGTGCTTCTGGGTATGTTTTCATCGTGTAAGCCCTAGTGATGGGCATTTCCGATTCATCCAAGTGAATTCTGTTCCTTTGTTTGGGGTGTGGTGTTCATGACGATAAGCAAAGCTGGGAGCCCTTACACATGATCACATAGGCTTGTGCACACACGTGTGGCGGTGAGAGGAACAGACATTCTAGGTCTGTATCAGTCTGGATAACTAACCTCTCTTGACCTTGTTAAGCTGTAATACAGTTTCTGGAAGAAATTCCAGAAATCATGGTGGTGGCGGCGGCGGCAGCAACATCACCAATTAGAATGTTAGCTGCAAGTCTTACAAGCTGGAAGGACCTCTACAGAGCCAGTCTCCTGTATTACCCCAAATTTACTTCTCTTCATGTTGGTTTTGGCTACAACAAAATAACCAAACACCTCGTATATGCAACAGGTCATTTCTTTTCAAATGGATTTGAATTGCATAATTTGTTTTTTATTAATTCTCTTTTAGTAAGATCAGAGGAGACGATCTTATAGACCACACTTAATAAAAGTAATAGGGGTTAGAGAGCTGATTCAGTGGTACAAGAGCACTCGCTCCTCCTGTAGAAAACCTGGGTTTATGTCTTAGCACCCACATGGCAGCATACAACTGCCGTAACTCCAGTTTCAGAGGATCTGAGCCCACTTCTGACCGCTGAGGGCATCAGACACACATGTGGTCCACATACATGCAGGCAAAACACTCACACATAAAATAATAAATAATCTTTAAAATATTTTTTAAAAACCTGTGCACATATCAAGACAGTATCATAGACAAATAAAGAAAAAACTACTTTGTAACAATTCAGTGGATTCATTTAGCAGGTAGAGATTTAGGTATACTTCCAAATCTCTTAAAATTTCTGAGCAACTATATTAAGATAATCTGTGGGAGAACAGTTATAAACTATTTCCAGAGGGTTCATTTGCTCAATATTTTTCCAGACTTGTTACCACATCCATTTTCCAGCAGATATATACAAGTGTTTCTTGGGTGGACACACAGGCTCTCGAGGGAAAGGCTGCCTCGAAGAGGGTTTGTACTAATGCCCAACTGACTTCCTGAGCCATGCCTGGCTCTCTCTACTGCCAATTTAGAGCCATCACGAGGCAGAAGAGGGTAAAAGTGAGGTTCTTGAGTCAGATTGACCTTGCCCTACTACATGATAACTGAGCTCCTGGGAATGCTTCTCAGTCCTCCATACACTTCAACATCACCCAGTAATGTTGCCAATTTCAAGAGTTTCATTAAGGACAGTGAATTTAAGAATGTCTGGCCCGGCTGGGTGTGGTAGTGCATGCAGGAGGCAGAGGCAGGCGGATCTCTGTGAGTTCAAGGCCAGCCTGGTCTACAGAGTGAGTTCCAGGACAGCCAGGGCTATGTAGACACCCTATCTCAGAAAAACAAAAACAAACAAAAAAGGATGTCTGGCCCATAAGGCTAGGGAGATGGCGTAGTTGGTAAAATACTTGCCATGCAAACATGAGGATCTGGGTTTGGATCTCCAGCACCCACATAAAATGTGGGGCTCAGCAGCACATGTCTACAATTCCAGTATTGGAGAGGCAGAGACAGGAGGATCCCTGGAGCTCAGTGGCCTGCCAGTCTAGTCAAATCAGTGAGCTCCAGGGTCAGGGTGTGACCTTGTCTCAAAACAATAAGGGAGATGGGGCTGGAGAGGTGTTGGGTCACTGAGGACTCAGGGTAAGTTCCCAGCATCCATATGTCTGTAACGCAAGTTTGGGGGGAAGGAGCGAGAAGTATGGGGGGTGGGGAGGGAAAAGAGAGAGGGAAGGAGCAAGCACCTGGTCCATGGTCAATAAATGTTATTATAATAAGAAATATGTATATAATTATTTCAGAATTGTTAAAAAAAGGAAAGAGAGGAGAAAATAGGGAAGAAAGTATCTTTTAAATTATATTATTATTAATCTAATAGAAGAAAAGCAAGAAGAATGGAAGGAAGGGAAAGAGTGATAGGTACAGCTTCTACAAGCCCACATCTTTCTAAAGTTATTAAAGATAAACCCTCAAATATGAAGAGCATTATGAAGTGCACAAGTGCCCGTATTTCACATATGCAGACGCTGACACCCACAAAGCCATTGTCAACAAAGAATGACAACAATTTATGGCATTATGAGACTGCTCAGTCACAAACACACTCTGGACAAGACAAAGCCCCTAACTTTCCATTATCCCCAAGGGTCTAGGAGGCTGCAAAGGTGCAAGGGGAAGTGGTCCAGATGAGAAGCCCCTAAACTAGTGAAGTACGAGGGAGGACGGCTACTGCATGATTCACTGCTGTGTGAAGGAAAGTATTTTAGGACGTCCATTGTGTTCACTTTCTTTTAAATATCTTTTTTTTTTATGTTATAAAAGATTAACTAAAACATCTACTAAGTTTCACATTTATAGACAAAATGTGAAATGCAATCTATTTGTCAATAAGTATACAGGTATATTAGCAGCACATAATTACGCTTTTAAAGAAATATGATCAAACACTTGGAGAAAGCCAACTCAGAGCAGTAGGCATGCGTGGTTCACATACTTGGCATGGGTTCACACAGACAGACACACACACACACACACACACACACACACACACACACACACACACACCTCCTCCCATCCTTTCGTAAGGAATGGCCATTATAATCAGAAAAATGGTCTTGGCTGTCAGTCCAAAAGGAAAAGCAGTCATCGCAAATACGATCTATTATTCCCTTAAACGCTTCTATTTATTTGGGCACTAATTCAATCACAGGCCTTCATTCCCTGGTGACAATGCCAACACCCTGCTCAGGCTTTCTCTGATGCGTGGAATCTAACGAAGCTGGCTCCACCATTCCCTTTTTTGTTTTCTATAAAGTTGAAAGCTAGCCTTCTGGTTCTGTGGAAACTATAAAAGTGATCTGAATAAATAATTGCTATAGTTGCTGCCAGGGTCACGGGTTATGTAACCTCATAGGACAGTTTTGTTTTTTTTTTTCTTGGCTGGTGCTTAATGAACATACAGGAATGGCAAGAAGGGGAAGCCTATGGGATTACAGCCCATGCTGGGACATCACTAGCTTTATAGCAAGTGTGTTTTGAGTTAAATGTTTAAATCTGATGTTCAACGAACAGCTTTTTACTGTTGCTTTCAGTAAAGTCCTACATTCCTGCAAGGTCCAGAGAAAGACCACATAACATAACTTAATAATGAGCAAGACAGATGTGTGTGTTGGGGGCGTTCCTTTGCATGCTCTGCACCCCTCCCCTACTCCTTTGGATTACAGCTTCATAACTGTTCATTAGGGAATTTTTCTCCTTCCAGGTAAGTTAAGAACATTGCTCTATCTGCACGTATAACTTTACGCCAGAAGAGGGAATCAGATCCCACTACAGATGGTTGTGAGCCACCATGTGGTTGCTGGGAACCGAACTCGGGTCCTCTGGAAGAGCAGCCAGTGCTCTTAACCGCTGAGCCATCTCTTCAGCCCCCAGATAAGTCTTTACAGATTGCAAAACAAGGGCCTCTGTCCATAATATATGTGAATCCAACCAAGACTCCTTTTGGAAATCTTGAATGGCTTTACTCAAAGACATGCAAATGCTAGGGTCTAAGTTAGTCAGATGGAGGATCCCTACAAAGCTGGCAGCACTTGAGGTAACATTGTCTTGAGAGGGTATGTGGTGGCACACGCTTGTAATGCTAGTGCTTGGAATACAAGGTAGGTTCAATTGAGGTAAACCGTGAGAACCTGTCTCATTAAACCAAGGGCTGGGGATGCAGTTCAGTGGTAGGATGTTTGCTAACTTCCTTGCACAGGGACCTGGATTTAATGTCCAGTACCACAAAAAATAATAAAATAAAATAACAAAACTGACAAGTTTGACTATATCTGTGGGACACCAAAAAGGACCAGGATTCTTCCCATCTCTACTCATGCTCTGGGTCCATCCTGTCCCCCACTGACTATGAGTATGGTGCTGTAATGTACTCCCACTAAGTATTAAATTATGTACTACAAGTAGAAATTGGAATGCTTGTCCATTTGGGTCTTACTTTTGTCCAGCACTTGAGACCCTGATACCATTGTATGAGTGACCTTCCAGGGCGTGGGTCACCATGTGGAAGAGAACTGATACTGTGCTTAGCCAGTCAACTGACTACAGACTCCATGAGCAAGTAAGTCCCCAAGGAGACCCAGGGATGAAATCACTCACAATTGGCTGGGTCCTCTCCCACCTATTAAGAAATGCCTTATGGCTGGATCTTATAGCGGTATTTTTCTCAATTAAGTTTTCCCTTTTTGATATAACCCTAGTTTGTGTGTCAAGTTGGCATGAGGCCAGCCAGCAAACTAGAAAATATTTGGAAGGTACAGAAACACATACAGATAACGAAGAACACCCAAATCGTGCTGCTGTTTGTAATGATCAGCATCACTACTGTAGTGTACTATATTTAAGCTGTATATTGCACACACAAACACCCATAAGCACATGTGTAGGTGTTATTATGCAAATTCAGTTTTAGAGCCTGCTTTCCAGCCATGGGGGCAACATGTCCATCACCCCGTTATTTAGGAAAAAAGAGGCAGCAGTTTAAGGCCAGCTTTAGCTACAGGTCAAGTTCAGGGCCAGCCTGGGCTACATGAGATCCTGTCTCAAAAATCAAAATGAAATAAACATTGGGTGAGAATTTTCATGGGATGGACAACATTCACAAACAAGTAGTGCAAAGACAGAAAAAGAAGGATGTAGCTAGAGTTTTCCTGCCTGGCCCACAGTCAGGACAAATCTCTCTCACCTGCCAGTCCCACAGCCGCTCAGACCCGACCAAGTAAACACAGAGACTTATATTGGTTACAAACTGTATGGCCGTGGCAGGCTTCTTGCTAACTGTTCTTATAGCTTAAATTAATCCATTTCTATAAATCTATACCTTGCCACATGGCTCGTGGCTTACCGGCATCTTCACATGCTGTTTGTCATCGTGACATGCTGTTTGTCATCGTGGCGGCTGGCAGTGTCTCTGACTCAGCCTTCCACTTCCCAGCTTTATTCTCCTCCTTGTCCCGCCTATACTTCCTGCCTGGCCACTGGCCAATCAGTGATTTATTTATTGACTAATCAGCCACACATTTGCCATACAGAACATCCCACAGCAGAAGGAAGCTGTTGGCAGAGCCTGATTAGGCTGTTAACAGACACATCAGGTACACTGGACGAGGATGGAGGGTGGACCATTAAAATATCCTTCTGGTATGTACATATGCAATATTTGGCCACCTCCATGGGCTCATATAGGATATATGACAAATAATAAAGTATGGTACTGGATAGAGGATGAGTGATATTGCTGGGTTGCTTTAATGAAATGAATCTGATTCCAGTTGACATTTAGAGACAGGGGCTAGAGTAGACCATGATGAGGTAATGTGATCAGGCTGCTATTTTCAAATCTAAAGCTTCTTGCCCAGCTGTGACACACTGGGACATGTTGACAAACAGATTGCCTTGTACTCTTTAAAACAGTAGCCTTGTGCTCCATACTTAGGGCATTTCCTAGGGATCAGCTTGAATCTCCTTTGCAGCTAAACATATAGCAGAGCAGTATGTGGGTACCTGTCACCTCATCTTTGCATATATAACAGAAGACATCAAGCTAATCCTCACTAAACATGTGCTACTACTACTACTACTACTAATAATACATATGCTAGGTATTCTGTCCTGTGAGGAACCCAAATGGTTTTGTTAAACCCTGAGACACCCACCTACCTACCCAGGGCAGGCCCTACTGTAACCATATTTTAGGGATGGGGACAGGAAGGCATAGAGTTTCAGTGATCAGCAAGAGACACACAAGCAGAGAAACTATGATCTGAACCAAGGAAGTGCATTCACAGGGAGTGTCTGGTCAGAGGAACCGCCTATACGCAGCATTGAGGCTACAACTTAGTGTCACTTGCCAATCCCAAGCAACTTTCTTGTTTTCTTTTGTGCGGGGAGGGCAAAAGGGGATGAGACAGGCTCTCATGTAGCCCAGGGTGGCCTTAAACTCCCTTGGTAGGTGAGGCTGTGAACTCCTGATTTTCCTGTCTCTACTTGTGGAGTGCTGGGATACAGGTGTGTGCCACCGCATCTGGTACCTTTCTTGATTTCTGAGTCTCAGTCTCTTCCTTTTAAAGACAATAACTTACCTTACACACTGCAAAATGGATGTGAGGCCCAAGTGGGATGCATGGATGCATTTGAGTGCCATTTTTAAAATTTCATGCTATATCACTTAGGTGCTTTAAAAAAAAAAAAAAGATCTATTTATTTTCCGTGCATTGGTGTTTTGCCTGGGTATATGTCTGTGTGAAGGTTCCAGATCCTCTGGAACTAGAGTTACAGACAGTTGTGAGCTGCCATGTGGGTGCTGGGAATTGAACCCAGGGACTGTAGAAGAACAGCCATTGCTCTTTAACACTGAGCCATCTCTCTAGCCCCAGGTGTGTTTTTTTGTTTTGTTTTGTCTTTTTTTTTTTTTTTTTTTTTTTTTTTTGGTTTTTCGAGACAGGGTTTCTCTGTGTAGCTTTGCGCCTTTCCTGGAACTCACTTGGTAGCCCAGGCTGGCCTCAAATTCACAGAGATCCGCCTGGCTCTGCCTCCCGAGTGCTGGGATTAAAGGTGTGCACCACCACTGCCCGGCTTTGTTTTGTCTTTTTAATTAAAGATTTATTTGATGTGTAGTAGTGTTTTGATTGCATGTGTGTATGGATGCTGCATACATGCCTGGGACTCACAGAGGCCAGAATAGGGTATCTGATCCCCTGGAACTAGAGTTAAGGGCAATTGTAAGCAGCAGCCAGTGCTCTTAACCACTGAGTCACCTCCCAGTGTCCCCTGGCGACAAGGTCTCATTATATAGGCTATATTTAAACTGGAGAGTCTCCTGCCTTAGTCTTCCAAGTGCTGGGAGAACTGGTGTGCGTCCCGACAGGAAGCTGGATGGTCTTTCAGCTTAAGAATATGTTTCTAAGCCAGGTAGTGGTGGTACACGCCTTTAATCCCAGTACTCAGGAGGCAGAGGCGGGTGGATCTCTGTGAATTCGAGGCCAGCCTGGTCTACAGAGGGAGATCCAGGACAGCCAGGGCTACAAAGAGAAACCCTGTCTCGAAAAACAAAAAAACAAAAAAACGTTCTAAGCTTAGTAATCAATATGAGACGATAAAAATTGATGTTCATTGCCATGTATATTAAATATTGAGGGCCATCTCAATATATGCAGAAAGTGATCCATCTATTCAGGAACCTGTCACTAGAAAGGAAAAAAGTAATAATGTTTATTTGGACAAGACAGTGACTTTGTATGGGCCCACGGTAGGGACACTAGAGCCATGGATAAAACCCACGGGAACTGCTAGCAAGCAAGAGACACTTCCCTTTGGGGAAGAGGAAATGAACAATAAAGGATTTGTGGCTCTCTAGGGAATGACTTCCTGCTCTATAAAAACAAAGCATGCAGCTGGAATTGAGAGTTCAACTCCTGTCTCCATTCCCCATACCACCCAAGGAGAGTGTGAGAGGGGTGTCCACAAAAATCTCAACTGCATCAGATGGCTTTAAACTGCCAGACTCTGAGGGGCGGCCTTTAGATAGTCACCACAGGGAAAGCCACTCTTCGTTAGAGGCTTAACCCTGCAGGCATAGTTAAGTCCTGACCGATGCCTTGGTCTCACTATACACTGGCATGCTCTGCCATGCACTTCATTTCCCACCCTGGCTAGTGAGCTGCCAGGGAGGAGAAGTCAGAGAAAAGCCCTTGTTCTTCACCGTTATGGGAGTATCTAGAGAAAAGTCTGTTATACTTTACTGTTACGGGAGTATCTAGAGAGAGAAGCCCGCCATACTTCACTGTTATGGGAGTATCTAGAGAAAAGCCCATCATACTTCACTTCTGGAAGTATCCAGAGAGAAGCCTGTCATACTTCACTGTTATGGAAACATCTAGAGAGAAGCCCAAGTACTTCACTGTTATGGGAGTATCACCCAGGAAACTAACCGTGACTTGCTGGCTTTGAGACTCCCTGCTCACTTGAACACGGCTTGAGCCCTAACCTATGGCACGACCCTGTGGACCCCACAGAAGCTGTCTTAGTCTGAGTGGTTTATGAGAAAGTTAGCAGAATAGGACCTGAGAGAGAGCAGCAGACGCCTCCTTAAGTACCCATTCAGAAGCGTTTACCTATGAGCTGCTGGCTCTGTGCCCAGCTCACAGCAATCCTCAGCTTAACCAGCATGGGATGCCCGTCTGCAAATGTCGGGAAAGGAAGCCAGCAACAGGTATTAAGTCATTCAGATAGAGCCAGCCTAGTGAGGTAGGCCCCAAATAGCACAGCTTTCTCAATACAGGAGGGCTCTTTCTGCAGAGACTAGAAGGCTCGGGTGCACCTAAGATTTTAATATAGATAGCAGCGTAGGTGTGGTGTCCCTGTGATGGTATAGCAGGCACTAGAGCGTTTCTACAGTATGAGCTCAGAATCTTTATGCAAGGCTCATCCCAGTCAAACTGGAACCAGGAAAGGAAGAACATGCCCACTGTGCCCAAGACCACAGTGCCAACCTCTGCCAACCACACAGCTTTGCATAGGTATAACTGATAAACTGACGGCAGATGGGTGTTGACATGATTGAATCAGCAGAGCAAACACCTCACACAGCTCTATGAGGTACATGAGAATAGGGGCTGGTACTGTGCCATCAACAGGCTGTGGGTGGGGAAAGTCGGTGCCACTTACCAAACCCCAGGCCCTCACTTATAAAACGATGCCTTGTAGCCATGTGGTAACAGCTAGAGATAATGTAAACGAGTGCCTGGCAAGTGTCTTGCATAGAATGGACATCTAAGAAATAGCTCTTTCCGAAATTATAATTAACATAATGTACAGCCAGTAACAGCTGTGAGTGGTGGGAACAAGATGTAGGCTATGAATGGATGGCTTCTGTTGGAGAGATATTGGGGGAAATGGCTTTTAGCCTGCTTGTGTGGTATGCTAGTCTGAGAGGAGATGTAACTGGGATGAGAATGTGAAACGTTATGTACCGAGTAGAGGATGAGCAGAAAAACAGAAGAAAAGGAAACCTGCAGCTTTCAGAAGAAACACAAGCTACTTTATTACCAGACTATAAACAATTTGAAGGTAAAGGCTCCAGCATTCCATTTTATCTTTCCCACTGTTTTTATTCATTATTAAACTCTCTCTTAGAATCTAAGATATTGCTGGATCAGGCTCTGGGCTCACTTGCAGGTGTGTCTGTGAGTAAACACAGGAAAAGGAAGCCAGCAGCGTGGTGTGGGGACAAGCCATCGTACTGATAAGCAGAAGTGCCCTTTGCCCCAATCATTTGAGTCACTGCACCACCAAACTAACACACCGTGACAGGTCCATTCACAGTGGCACGAGGTCATTCCATGAACAAAGCAAAGCCCCAGGAGAGGCTTCAAATCTCAACACAGGAAGAATCTGTCCCAATTTGTCACTGTCCCCAGTGAGCTGAAGAGGTAACATAAAACACTATACAGCTCTGACTTAATTCATCCTCAGGACAAGGAGAGGTTTCATCGTCTATAGATGAAGAAAAAAATTAGCTTAGGCAACTTCCAATCAGTTTCAGAATCATCCCCTTCATCAAGCTGAAGTAGAATACACAGAGAGAAAGGTGCACATAGATATTCATTCACAACAGTACATGTCTGGGGACATCCATTCATGTCCCCAGAACCTCCATGAGAAACAAGAGCCTTGTACTTCCTTTCAGTCAGTCCCCTGAAGGGTGAACACTAACCCACTTCTATAACCACTCCATGAGTTTTATTCAGGGCAGTTTAATCTGTAGTAATCACTCCTTGTGTTGAATGAATCTCTCTCTCTCTCTCTCTCTCTCTCTCTCTCTCTCTCTCTCTCTCTCTCTCTCTCTCTCTCTCTGAGACAAGGTTTCTCTGTGTAGCCTTGGCTATCCTGGAACTCACTCTGTAGACCAGCCTGGCCTTGAACTCAAAACGATCTGCCTGCCTCTGTCTAACAAGTGCTGGGATTAAAGGCCTGTGTATTTTTCTATTTTTTAAAGATTCGCTTACTTAATCATTCGTGTATGTGTGTGTGTATGTGTGTAGCCGGAGGATTTCTTGGGTCCCACCTACCATCCAGAGGCTTAATATTTTTTATAACTGCTCGGCCATTAGCTCAAGCTTATTACTGACTAGCTCTTCCCTTAAATTAATTAACCCATAATTAAAATTAACCCATAATTAAAATTAACCCATAATTCTTTTTTATGTTTAGTCACGTGGCTTGTCATCTTGCCTCCTCTGTGTCTGGTTGGCAACTCCTTACTCTGTCTTTCCTCTTCCCAGAATTCTCCTCGTCTGCTTACCCCGCCTATACTTCCTGCCTGGCTACTGGCCAATCAGTGTTTTATTTATCAACCAATCAGAGCAACACGTATTCACAGCATACAGAATGACATCCCACAGTGTGTGTGTGTGTGTGTGTGTGTGTGTGTGTGTGTGTGTGTGTGTGTGTGTTTGCCTTCAAGAGTTTCTGTGCACCATGGGAGTGCAGGTGACCTTGGAGGCCAGGGGGCATTTTAATCCCTTAGAGCTGGAGTTAGAGGTGGTTGTGAGCCTCCAAGCTTGGGTGCTGGGAACCAAACTCAAGTCCTCTGCAAGAACAGCAAATGCTCTTAACTACTGAACTATTTCTCCAGCTCCAAATTCATATTTTCCCTATCAATATGATTAATCTGGAATTTTCCAGTGCTTTCTTAAGGAGGCAACCATTTGATATTTGACTCGTCTCTACTGATGATGATTCTAACCTCACCTCAAGACCAGGCTTCTGTACAGGCTCAAACACTTGAGCCCAGAAATGTTCATTCTGGAATATTGGTAAATACACAGACGTATCTTAGAAATTAGATCCAAGTTTTAACACAAAATTCATTTCTATTTCATATGCATTTTTATACATATAGCCCCAATGCAATTTTATATATTTTTAAATAACTTGAACATGTGTCTACTTCTAGTGTGATATCTGAAAAAGCTTTGGATTTTAGACTTTTGGAACATTCTAAATAGGAATGCCTGGGCAAGTCACTACACGGTTATGTATTGTATTCGACTTACTTCTTCTTCTTCTTCTTCTTTTTTTTTTTTTTTCGAGACAGGGTTTCTCTGTGTAGCTTTGCGCCTTTCCTGGAACTCACTTGGTAGCCCAGGCTGGCCCTGAACTCACAGAGATACGCCTGGCTCTGCCTCCCGAGTGCTGGGATTAAAGGCGTGTGCCACCACCACCCGGCGACTTACTTCTTATTACACTGTTTTAAGTACTATGTGTGGACTATGTTACTGAATCCCCCTAAGAACCCTACAATCGTTATCAGCCCATAACTAACAACCCACAGTTAGTCAGGATTCAAACCCAGACACTGTCAGTTTGATTGAAACCCAGACACTGTCAGTTTGCCTTTTCTCATCATGTCCCTGCTTCCCCTCCCTTTTTTCCACTTCTGTTTCTTTAGATGCATCCTCACCATTTAGCTCAGGCAGGCCTGGCATTTATCACATAGCCCTGGCTAGTCTCAAATTCACAGAGATCTTCCTGCCTTCATCTCCCAAGTGCTGGGATGATGGACCTGTGCTGTGGGATGTTCTGTATGGCAAATGTGTTGCTGATTGGTCAATAAATAAAACACTGTTTGGCCAATGGCTAGGCAGAAAGTATAGGCGGGACAAGGAGGAGAATAAAGCTGAGAAGTGGAAGGCTGAGTCAGAGAGACACTGCCAGCCGCCACGATGACAAACAGCATGTGAAGATGCCGGTAAGCCACGAGCCATGTGGCAAGGTATAGATTTATGGAAATGGATTAATTTAAGCTGTAAGAACAGTTAGCAAAAAGCCTGCCACTGCCATACAGTTTGTAACCAATGTAAGTCTCTGTGTTTACTTGGTCGGGTTTGAGTGGCTGTGGGACTGGCAGGTGAGAGAGATTTGTCCTGACTGTGGGCCAGGCAGGAAAACTCTAGCTACAGACCTACAGCACCGTGCTCAGTTTTTCCTTTTCTTTTTGCAAACAGTGTATTAAAACATCAAGCACAGAGAAAACATAAATTCTATCTATGTTTAAAGCTTAATACATTTTGTGAAGACATTAATGGATCCAAAGCCAGAACACAGCCAGCACTCAAGAAGACTTCACTCTGTCCCATTCCTTCCGCCAACTGCCCCCTTCTCATAATCACTGTTGTGACTGTGAACATCGTACGATACCTTGCATGATTTTGAACTTTCCATAAGCAAAAGCAGACCGTATACTGTCTTTATGCTCAGGAGATTCATTCACACTGTTGCATGTGATATATGAACATTTCTGTACTATATTCAAGTGCATGAAGACAACAGTTTATCCCTTGGCTTGTTTATAGACATTTGATAGCTTCCATATTTGGGCAATTATAGCTGGTGCCTCAGTGGATGTTCTTATACATACTTCAGTGCACACAATGTATTTGGATGTATTATTTGAGTATGCTAAATGGGACTGGTCTGGCACCCAATATGCAAAGCCACTGTATCAAATTATACTTCCATCCACAGTGTCTAAGTGCTCTGTTGGTCTGTGTCTTTGCTAACATTTGATATTGCGGCCGTTTTCACTTTAGCTGTGGTAGTACCTCTGCAGCATGTTATACGGCAGATTTATTTGGCTTTCACTGACTACTAGTGAGGGTTACATAGCAGCCTGTTGCATGTTTGATTGGTGACTTGGCTATTCTCTTTTATGAAGTACCTCTTTAAAGCAACATTTATTATTATTGTGAGAGTGTCTGACTGTGTCACAGCATGCCACAGCCTGCATGTGGAGGTCTGTGGAGATGGTTCTGTCCTTATACCTTCAGGTGGGATGTGGGAATTGAACTCGGGTCACCAGGCTTACACGACAAGCACCTTTTCCCGGTGAGCCATCTTGCTGGCCCATGACGCTCTCTTTACAAGGCTTTTGTTTGTTGTTTGCTATGTTCCTGCTTATTCACAGAAGTTTACTTATGTTCTGTAAGTGAGTTGTTTGTCAGATATACCTGTTGGCAACGTTTCTTCCTACACAGTGGTTTGCTTTTAACTTTCTTAATAGGATGGCTTTTAATTAACGGACACTTTTAATTCAAATATAATCTAATTTATTGATTGTTTTCCTTTATGGTTAAGTGTTTTCTGGGTCTTATTTATGATTCATTTGGAAGAGACGTCTTAAAAAGACTGACTGGTGGCCACTGTGTACCGTAAGTCACTGCGGAGATCTTTTCCTGGGAATGAGCTCTTCAGGAAACCAAAAAAGCATGTTGTTCATTCTCCAGGGTGGTGAATGCTTAGAAGAACCGCCTGCAGGCTCCAGCCCGAGCTGCTCAGACTCTTGCCCCTTTCTGAGACCGGCTGTTCCACTTGCTCTTTCACCTGGCCCTTCATTCAGCCCTGTGAGTAGCAGCCACCAGCCCTCCCCCATAAACTCTCCTTTGAAACCTTCTCGTTGGTCAACATTTGTTTCAGTTGCTTGTCACCGAGGTGGCCTACTGGTTCCTTGACTCCAATTTTCTTCACTTGGTCTCCATGTTTACCCACCACTGTACCAACCATTTTTTTAATTGCTGGGATCTGACAAGTAGCAATTCAAGGGGAAAAAAGGGTTTATTTTGGCTTAGAGTTTATAAAGGGATATAGACCATCATAGCAAGAAGGGTATCGTGGCAGAGTGTGAGGTCACGTTGCCATGGGAGTCAGGAAGCAGAAAGCTGACCTGAAGCAGGATGGGGCTATAAAACCTGAAAACATGTGCCTCACCCTCAGCGACCCATCTCCTTCAGCATGGCTCCCTTTCCCCCTCCCGCACAGAATGATTCCCAGACTTTCTCAAACAGATGAGGAAGGACTCCAATACACAAACCTATAGAGTGGACATTTTACACTCTAGCCACAATGATCCCAAGCACAACCTGAACAATCACACTATATGAATGGAAAGTTCACCTTCAAGGAACTCAGTCCTTGTCCACTCACAATTACAGCAGGATGACTTTAAAGAACAGGCAGGCTTCTGAGGTGCCCAGGAGAAACAATAGCACACTCCTGTCACTAGCCTTTAGGGCAGAGAAGACAGGGAAAACCCAGCTATCACTGGGTATCAATACAGTACAATAGAACACTCACCCTCTAACAAGTAGCAGCAAAGACAGCCCTGTAGCCGTGCCCAAGCAGCGTAGTTATTATCTTTCCTGCCGTTGGCTATCATAACAAACACTGATTTATTGAAATGGAAGGGCAAACAGTAATTAGGTAGTTTAAAGGAGCCTTGCTAAGTAAGCATCAGGTAGCAGGCACGGAGAAGCACACACCTAAGAAAGGTGTTTGGGGACTCATCGCGGGGAGCACTCTCTCCAATCCTCTAGGGCCGACACTACCATGAGACTGACCAACAGCACAAGCCATGCCTCCGCACGCATCTGAGCTAGTGAACCACGCAAACACTGACAGGGCCAACTAGGATATGAGGCATGCCTTGATGGCATCTCTCTGGAAGGGCTTTCAGAATGCTGATGTTGTCTTCAGCCTGCCCAAGTGGTGGCGAAGCTTCATCCCTTGGCATTGACTGAGTGTAGTATTTCAAAAACAGTCAGAATTAAAGCTGATGAGTAAACTTCTGTTTTTAAAGGGGCACCGTAGTGCAGTGTAGAAATCTGGATCTGACTGTCTTTTAGCTGGAGTCTGACAGTGAAACTTCGCTTCAATTTCCTAATGCATCACGAAGGATTAATATTGTATGGCATGGGTGCGGTTGATAAATAGGATAACATATCTAGAGCTATTATAGCTTTTATTTTATTATTGTAAGGAAGAAGAATGGCTTTTGTCTGTTGAATATAAATTGGTTTGGAAAAGATTTCCCTAACAGAATTTTATGAGTTTCAACCATTATTATGGTCATTAGTCACCGTCAAGACTTACATTTTCTCAGGATTTGTGCAATCCAGCTCAGACCCAGAATTATTTTTAGTACTTTGAGCCAACAAGACCTAACCACAGCAACCAAGTGCTAACAGTAGGGAGCTCAGTCATAGGGATTCTTCTGGGTGTCTAACAGGTTCTGAACCTAGCATCTTGTGGGCTGTAGAGGGAGCCAGAAAAAAAAAAAAAAAAAAGGTCGTTTTTCAGACCAGGAAAAAACAAAAGAATGAATGGAGGAAACAGACATTCTCAAGGAATAGATATGCCCAGAAGACATGGTTCTATGCAGAGATGTAGAGGGGTTGTTAGGGAGAGTAGGGACAGGCGCCTTTCTTTCGCTAGTAAGCTTTAGTGGGCCGTGTCTTCAAAACCCGAGACAGCTGGCTGATGCGCAGTGCTGGCCAGGGAGAACTGGCTGACCTAATAGGAAAGCGGACGGCACAATCTCTCCCTGGCATTTGCCTGCCCTGCTTTTACGGGACTAGAAATAGACTGTCCAATACCCCCCAGATCAAGTAACTCTGAGTCTCAGTATCTTTAGCAAAAGAAATCATATTGACTTCCCAGTACCATGAAAATGAAATGAGATCTCAGGAGAAATATTTATCACGCTGTCTGGCACATATTGCTGCTTGACTGAGAGGTTGTTACAGTAATTATTATTATTGGTTTTACACAAAGGAGAAAATACCAAATATTGGGTCTAAATTACAGTTGAGAAACATTTAGTCTAGTCTGGAACATTCTTAATTTGCTGAATTCCTTTGATCAAATACTATAATTTGAAGGATGGTGTTTCTTCAAATGTTTCCTTATGCCTTCTTATTTTTAAATCTTTTTGTGTGTGGATGTCTGACCTGCATGTATGTCTGTGTACTGTGCCCATGGAGGTCAGAATGGGTTGGATCCCCTGGAACTGGAATTGTAGTCAGTTGTGAGCCACCACGTGGATGCTGGGACTTGAACCCAGATCCTCTAGGAGAGTAGTCCATGCTCTTAATTCCTGAGTCATCTCTCTAGCCCTTTACTTTCTCTTTAAAATCCATACCAAATTTGGAACTTGATTTAGTTAAGAGGATTTTTTTAAGTTGCTTAGTAGATTATCTAGGGTCTGTGCTCTTGTAAGGTAAAGGATGAAGTCCTACCATGTAGTAGTGTTACAAGGCCAATCTCTGGATCATAAAGGAGATCAGGTGTTGCACCACGGTAACCATGGCTGTGTATGCAGGAGCACGAAGTCGGTGGGAATCCCTCCGTGGGAAAAACCAGGAACTGTTCATTTTCTCATTCCTGTCTTTTTGGAAAACAGACAGATGGGTTTCCCCATGGAGAGTCAGAGATAAGTGCCAACGACAGGAAGAGACTCTGCCAGAGGTGGTGCCATCTGAGAATCCTCCGCACAGGTCATCTTCCTCACACTTCCAAACAGTGGCTCTCTAATTGTTTTATGCCCTGTTAATGATGGGGACATAATAGGCCAAGAGATTGTACCTATAGGTCCCTAAAGTCCTGCCCTTTGGTTGCAGAATTCATTTCATACCCTAAACCCTCAACTCTACCTTTTAAAATAAGAGAGATGGTTCAAGTGATCTTGTATTAATGACAGGATGAATTCATGTCCATATTTCCAAGACCCATACTCACTCTTCTTTTTTATTATGAAATGCAACCTGACTTCCCTTCTTCTTCTTCTTTTTGTTTTTTGTTGTTTTTTTGAGACAGGGTTTCTCTGTGTAGTTTTGGTGCCTGTCCTGGATCTCGCTCTGTAGACCAGGCTGGCCTCAAACTCACAGAGATCCGCCTGCCTCTGCCTCCCAAGTGCTGAGATTAAAGGCGTGCGCCACCACCGCCCAGCGCAACCTGCCTTTTATCAGAAAGCATTTTTAACAATTCACAGCTTTGATGAGGCACAAATGATGAACAAATAATAATAAAACATGAGTTCATGTTAGCATGTATATATGGCGCTCTCCTGGAGTCACCACAAAGACAGCGGCCTCCTCATCATTACACTAGCCAGCTTGTCACTTTTTGTCTCTTTCACCATCTGTACCAATGACAGATACAGTATCCACGGACCCTCACGTGTCGGATCCTCTAATTCTAACCTGTGAACAGCTAAGACTCTGTGGAGCTGCAGATAGATGGGCCAGCAGCAGCAGCTTCTACCAACTCCTGGTGGTCAACACGGGAGGGGTGGCAACATCAGCAACAGTCCAAGTTTGAGTTACACAAAGCTGAAGTCTCATGGACCTCCAGGAGGTATGCAAAAGTTAATCACGGATAGTCAACATCCATCATGGACTTACTGTATGCCAAGCCCTTGGGTCATATGCTTTATATACAGCACCAGATTAATGCTCCATTGGTGCTCCCGTTTTGTGGGTTAGAAAACTAGTGATAAAGAAGGTTCCTGACCACCTGCAATGGGCTGGCAACTCTTTCACGGCACAGATGACAGGAAAGCTCTGGCTTCCTCTTTCCCCTGTGTCCTCTTTCCCAGGTCCTGTGGTTCACATCCCTTTCTCACAAGCCTGAAAGTCCTCTCAGGTCAGATGCCTGCGAAAGTTTGATCCCGGGTCTGCTCTTTGGCTTTTTTAAAAAAGCATTTCCTCTAAGTGCCGAGTGGTTGGGTGACTGCCTATCTGCTTCCAGCATGAAGTCCTCCGGCAACACGGGCCTGCCTTCCTCCTTCATCTGGGCGAGGCATTTATGTGGCAGGTTTGGGATAGGATCTGAGCTAAAGAGCAAGCACATGAGGACTTGGAGAAGGGAAGTTAGTCTAGAACCTAGATTCACTTCCTGGAAGATAGAGTAGAATTCATATTCCTTTTCGCACCTCGTATAATAAAAGGCCATCATGGTGGTCGGGCTGGAAGAGGGGTGGAGCGGGAGAGCAATGAAAGAGATATCTTGATAGAGGGAGACACTATGCGGTAAGGGAGAAATGTGGTGCTAGGGAAAGTTCCAGGAACCCACAAGGATGACCCCAGCTTAGACTACTAGCAATAGTGCTGAGGGTGCCTGAACTGGATTACTCCAGTAATCAAATCAGTGAATAAATACCCTAACTGTCCTCATAGAGCCTTCTTCCAGTAACTGATGGAAGCCGATGCAGAGATCCACAGCCAGGCACCAGGCCGAGCTCCGGAGTCCAGTGGAAGAGAGGGAAGAGGGACTACATGAGCAAGGGGAGTCGAGACCATGATGGGGAAATCTACAGGGACAACTGAACCAAGCTCAAAGGAACTCACAAACTATAGACCAACAACTGTGGAACCTGCATTGGACCCGACTAGGCCCTCTGCATATGGGAGACAGTTGTGTAGCCGGGTCTGTTTGAGGGGCCCCTGGCAGTGGGACCAGGATCTATCCCTGGTGCATGAGGTGGCTTTCTGGATCCCATTACCTCTGGTGGGACACCTTGCTCACCCTTGATGCAGGGGGGAGGGGCTGGGTCCTGCCTCAACTAAATGTACCAGGCTCTGCTGTCCCCCTTTTGGAGGAGGGGATGAGGGGTGGGCCTGAGGGGAAGCGGGGGGAGGGGGGGGGAGGGATGAGAAAGGTATCTGTGGTTGGTATGTAAAACGAATAAAATTTTTTTTTAAATAAAAAAAAGGCCATCATGGATACTCAAATTGTGTAGCATAACGCAAGAGAAATGACACAGGAGGGAGACTGGGGTTTAGGTTTCCACCATCCCCAGTCCTGCCTGGCCACCGCTGCTCTGCTCGGCTCTCCTCTCACTGTGCTCCAATACAACCCAGATACCAAGAAATGTCAAAGATGAAGAGATGTTTCCAATTGGAAATGGCCCAAAGAGAAAAGGCTGTCCTGTCTCTCAGAAATATCTATTACAAAATTAACCGCTGGGCATAGAGGCCCACACCTTTAATCCCAGCACTCCAGAGGCAGAGGCAGGCAGCTCTCTTGAGTTCAAGGCCAGCCTGGTCTACGGAGTAAGTCCCAGAACAGCCAGGGTCACACAGAGGAACCCTGTCTTGAAAAATCAAAGAACAAACAAACAAAAAATTAACACAATGGTCCGGTTATTGTGGGGGAAAAAAGAAGTTGTTAGATATTTGCTTCTCCTAACAACTCTATGAGAAAGATATCGCTGTGAGTTCAAGATAAGATAAATACACTGAGGTGCAGAGCAGTTAAACGATACAGCTGCTAGGTGTACAGTAAAAGGATTTTCCACCGAAAAGAACTGGATTTGCTTTATCATGTGTTTTCCTGGATAAGTCCACAAACAGGCAGATTGCTAGGAAAGCCAGCGAGTGTTTATAGCAGACCTTCTCTGGAACTAGCCAAGGGACATCAGATAGGAAAGCACCATGACCTCCCATACTACTTGGTGTGATTTTGTAAAGGAGGGAGCAGCCAGCCATACGGCTCGGGAAGACATACGTGCCTCATGACTTGGCTGCTTGTCAACTCAATTATTTCCTGGTCTCTGGCCAGCATGACACACCATACTGCCTCTACCCAAGTAAATAAGCTATGTGCATTGTGTGTGGCATCTGTGCAGCAGCTAGGTATAAAGGCCACCAGGCACACCTTGCATTCTTGGCTGAAATTCCTTCCTGTCTATAAGGAAGAGAGATTGTGTGGTTGTTTGAGTCATTCTTCTCTTCCTGAAGTGGCTCAGGGAAGACCAGAACCTGGCCAGGATTGCATCTGTTTAGTGTGGGTGGGACCAAACTTAAAGGTTAGGCAGGCTAAGGAAGGACATTTCTGTGCCAGCAGGTGCTGGTAAAAAGGACATCAGCTGGGTTGGGGATTTAGCTCAGTGGTAGAGCGCTTGCCTAGCAAGCACAAGGCCCTGGGTTCGGTCCTCAGCTCCAGAAAAGAAAAAAAAAAAAAAAAAAAAAAAAAGACACCAGCAACATCCATTCAGACAACTGACTCTGTCCTTAGACCTCTGGACCACAAGAGAAACGACCAGTTTTACCCACCCTAACTCTTACCAAGGCTTGTTCTATAGATAAATGGAGGATGCCTGGGCTTTATGAGCCTAGAGGATTTCAGCCTTTTGACTGAAACCTAATTTGCTTAGGCAAACTCCCTCTGAAATGGAAGACTGACTGAGACCAGAGGAACTGCATCTTCTATAGTGATCAACTCCCTCTTCCCAGGTGATAACAGTCCATCACACCTCAAACCTAAGGAATTCTCATCCTTCCTTTCTGGCACCTAGACAAACTCTGGGGCTAAGGAATGGCAATGGTCCCTTGGGTTTTTGTTGTCTTTTGGGGGGGCAGAACGAGCTATGATTTCATGGATCATTTGGTCTGTATTTACCATAAATGCACTAAGTTACAGAAACCTGCCAAGTCTCTTGAAAACAGAAATACCTTTCTGGTTGTTTCTACTTTTTGGTTTGCTTGTTTTAAATATAATCATCCTTTGGTAGCAAACTCAGCACTTCTCTTAAGAATCCTGTTTAGTTAAAAAAAAAAATAAAGCCGGGCGGTGGTGGCACAGGCCTTTAATCCCAGCACTCGGGAGGCAGAGGGCAGGCGGATCTCTGTGAGTTCGAGGCCAGCCTGGACTACAGAGGAGTTCCAGGAAAGGCGTTAAAAAACTACACAGGAGAAACCCTGTCTCGAAAAACCAAAAAAAAAAAAAAAAAAAAAAAAAAGGACCCTACTGGCATATAATTACCAAGGTTCAGCCCCATGTTTCTCCACCTCTCTCTCTCTCTCTCTCTCTCTCTCTCCTCTCTCTCCCTCTCTCTCTCTCTCTCTCTCTCTCTCTTCTACCTCTTCCATTCTGATATGCTTGTGTGATCTTCCAAGGCCTCTCCTCATTTCATAGATTCTGCCCCAAAAGGCGGTCAAAGAAAATGAAAACCTGTCTAACAACCAGATCAGTGATAAGAATTCAGGCTTTGGGTCTGGGGTAAAGGGGGGGGGGGGCTGTAAAAGAAAGAAAGCAAATCAAAAGGCTCATAGGGACTCCGTAAAGCCAGGTGCACACAGCGATTCACCTCTCTTCACGGAGTGACTCTGTGAGGACAGACAACAGTGAGCATGTCAGATGGGTGCACTCCCTGAGTCCCCAGTCATATGGAACTTAAAAAAAAAAAATCATTGAAAAATGTTATCCTAGAACTCACTCTGTAGACCAGGCTGAACTCGAACTTGGAGAGCTACCTGCCTCTGCCTCCCAAGTGCTGGGATTAAAGGCGTACATCACCACTGCCCAGCCTGGGAATCACTTTCAAGTCTCTTATTATCCACATGATGTGATGATGTTAAATCCCCACATCAACAGCCAAGGTCACTACTGATTAGGATAAGCCATGAGTTCCTGGCCCGGGGCACAGTACCCTTATAATTACATGGTCCATGGATGGGCAGTTTAAGGGGATACCAGGGAATTCAAGGCTGCAATGATGAGACCTGGGAACTTAGAATAGATGAAGAGTTTGGACTATATTGAATGGTAGGTATATTGTGGTTTAAGTATAAAAAACAACTCAGTTGAAATTTTGTGGTGGTGAGGGGTTCTGGGAATTAAACCCACGGCCTTGCTCATGCTATGCAAGTGATCTATCACTAAGCTCCTCCCTTACCCTAAAAGTGCATTTTTAATAATAAAGTCCAGTGTTTTTTTCTGAAGAAAGACTCAATATGCTGCTTAATCACCATGCATTTGTAAACCAGATCCAGAGAATGAACCAGGCAGATTTCTCTGTGTGCATGTCTGCCAGCACAGTGAAAACTGAGTTGAGTTGTAGAAATAATAATAGTACTGTGTAATAAGATCAATTCATCCAAAATGATTGTTAAAGTCCAGACTTTGCTGCCCTTCCAGAAGACCTGGGTTCAATTCCCAGCTCACAACTATCTAAACTCCGGTCCAAGGGAATCTGATGCCCACTTTCTGGCCTCCACAGGCATCAGGCACACATGTGGTACATAGATATACATAAAGGCACATCACAAATACACATAACAATTTTTTTTTAGATTAAGATGCACTAATTTTATTCATTATGCCAGAAGGAAGTAGAATTAGCTCCAAACTCTGATTATTCCCACACCTGAGATTTCCTTGCCTCAATAGAGGCCCTAAGCTGCAGCCCCGAGTAATAGGCTGGGCATTTCTGTTTGTGAAACCTCTCCTGAAGTCAATTCCACTCACCAACTTTCCTTCCCAATGTTCCTATCACAACACTCCCCATCCAGGAAAAAAGAACCCCTCCATTTCTCACACAGGCAGCATATTAGTCAGCAGGCCTGATAACTGTGGAGGAACAACCCACATCCTGGCCCACTTGGACATCTCCAAACTCAACAGTAATTCAGGAGCCTCTCTATCTCCAAATGGTAGCAAAAAGAATAAAAGAAAATTCCAAATGCGGCCATGACATGTCTCTGAAAAGAATCGGCTCATTAAAAATGGAGGAAACGGTTCTGCTGAATGCATACTAAACCTCCACCCCTTCACTACCTCAACACTTCTTCAGGGGACAAAAGATTGGAAATGTCCCTCCAATCAAAGTAAGATTTCTCTTTGCCTGCCCATGATTCTTAGCTCTAGATCTGCATTAACGGCTTTGCTTCTTCAGGAGAGTTGCTTCATTGAAACGTCACAGAAAGCAGCTGTCCCCCAGACAAAGAAGTTGCCTGCCGCTCAGGCATTTCCAGTAGGCAGGCAGGCAGGCGACAGGGCTGGCAGAATTCTCAACCTGTTGCTATAGTAGCAGGAAGAATGTGATTCAGGCAGCTCTGCTGAGATCCAAATCCAAATCCCTCCAGCTCTGTGAGAGAACATTAACCCTTCCCTGGCCCTTCCCAGGGGCAGAAATACCTGGCAAGAACCCTGTTTCCCTCCTTGCTGGATGCAGTCATCTTGACATCTAATCATTCTGTCATCCATCAGATGCTTGCTGATTTACACATCATTATGTGGGTCCTGAGTTTTCATGGAAAACAAGCCAGGCATAGCCCTTGGTATTAAGCATGAAGGAGGAGGTGGATATTAAGTTATTGCTAAAAACACAGTACATTATGTAGTAATAGCATATTTGAGAGACATGAAGTTTCAGCAAAGACATGATCAGAAAGCAAAGACATCACCAGAAAACAATCTCTCCAAGATAATCAGTATTCTGTACTTGCAGAAGACTCTGTATGCTCTGTATGTTTGTGGGTGTTGATTTGACAAACAACTTCACTAAAAATGCCTGCCCCAATGCTCTCATGCCTCCCACAAATTAATTTAAAAGTTGTTTAATTAAATCAATTCTTGCCCCCCCCCCCCCGGCATAAAACATAAACAGCATAATCTGTTAAGAGAATTCTGGTACAGGATTGCTGAACAGGAGGCCATGGTCCCTCATTCGCAGTCACCTGGCAACGGAGAGGCCAGGTGCTACTACTTAGAAAAAACACAAAGAAGCAGTGTCCAGGCCATCTAAAACAGTTCCCACCTCCAGTTCATATCTATGTTCAAGACGTCAATGAAAAAGTTTTGGGAAATACACCTTAGAAATGACCTATGTCTAATCCAGGCTTCTTTCCTTACACTGTGGAGTGGAAATCTCACGGTGTCAAACACACCTCCTTGCTCAACTTCCTTATTTCTCACGGGGGGGGGGGGGGGGGGCACAGACAGAAGGAAGGCGGAGCTTCTCAGGAGGCTAACGGAGGTAAGCAGGTAATATTATCTCATAAGCTTCTGGTGAAACAGGGCAGCAGCAATCAGACTGGCAAGCAAGAGCTAAGAGGGGCTTAGGGAGAGCGCTCTGTGGGTAAGACTGCTTGCTGGACAAGCAAAAGGACGTGAATTTGAATCCCCAGCAACCACACACACACACACACAAAGTCAGGCAGTCACACATTCCTGTAATACCAGCATGGAGGCGGTGGGGCAGGGGAACACTCTGATTTCTGGAGCTCCCTAGCCAGCCAGCCTAGCCAAAATGGGAGAGCTTTAGTTTCAGTGAGAGACCTTGCCCCCCAAAAATAAGGTAGGGGCTGGTGTAAGCCAGCACTTGGGAGGCAGAGGCAGGCAGATCTCTGGGAGTTCAATACCAGCAAGGCCTACGTAGTGAGATCCTGTCTCAAAACAGAAGAAACGCTCCTCTGAGCTGGCCGCTAGGTGTGATCCTTTGCTTCTCAGTTGTGTCGAGCTATGAGGTAAATGTGATGCCACACACAGGATGCAAAAGCAACTAGTGGCCTGAAATAAAACGCTCTGTTATTGTTCTTAGTAACACTGTATGTACACTGTGGTTTCCGCCCTGGAGAATATCTGAGAACCACAGTCCTGTATTAAAACACTGATTTCCTATCTCACCAGCAGGCGTAGGCTACAGTTAAAGAAGGAGGGAAGATGAGGGGGCTGGAGAGGTGGCTCAGTGGTTAAGAGCACTGGCTGCTCCTCCAAAGGCCCTGAGTTCAATTCCCAGCACCCACATGGTGGCTCATAACTGTCTGTAATAAGATTTGGTGCCCTCTTCTGGCCTGCAGGACTACTTGTAGGCAGAACACTATATACATAATAAGTAAATTTTTTAAAAAACAAGAGGGGAAGATGAGCTTTCAGAAATGGACATTCACCCACATATCTTAACGAGATAGGATAAAACCCCCAACAACCGGACTAGATAGAAACTGGTTACCTCTTCTCTCTCTCTCTCTTTTTGTATATTCTTCTCTCATACAATACATCCTGACCAGTTTCCCCACCCCAACCACTCCTCTCCTCCAGATCCTCTCCTCCTCTGTTCCCTTTCAGAAAAGAGCAGGTCTCCCAGGGATATCAACCAAACACAGTATAACAAGTTTCAATAAGACTAGGCACAAGCCCTCATATTAGGGCTGGGTGAGGCAACCTGGTAGGAGCAAAAGGGTCCCAAGGGCAAGCGAAAGAGTCAGAGACACTCATACTCCCATTGTGAGGAGTCCCACAAAAAACACCAAGCTAACAACCACAATATATTTGCAGAGGACCTAGCACAGACCCATGCAGTCTCCGTGATTGCTGTTTCAGTCTCTGTGAGCCCCTATGAGCCCTGTTTAGTTGATTCTGTGGGCTGCATTCTCCTTAAACTGGGTGGTGGTAGCACAAACCTTTAATCCCAGCACTTGGGAGTCAGAGACAGGGGGATCTCTGAGTTTGAAGCCAGCCTGGTCTACAGTGTGAGCTGGTTATTTTTTTTACCAGAGAAAATAAATGATAACTAAGGGATGTCATAGGACCTGGAGTAATGATGCCATCGGATGCTAGTCTCCAGGAATTGGGGAGGAGACAGCCCACCGAGTGACCTACAGGCTTACGATTTATAGGATGAGGTAGGTGGAAATGGAGACATTCCATAGAGATTTCAGCCAGCCAGTTCTCTGCAGCGTTTCCTTTCTTTTGAAATCTCATCCAATAGATCACAACAGAGTCTGATGTTACTTCCACATCTCCAGGAACAAACAGATTGGCTCCAAAGGTGGATACTTCCCTGCCTCTTGACTACTCAGGGATTCAACTCTAACTCCGTGATCCTTTCCAAAGAAGGAAATGGTATGATTCCTTCACATGCCCTTTCCCCACAGAAGGAGAGACTCAATAATCCCACTGCCATTTCCCACGCTAAGAAAGTAGATCTAGTTCCCTGACCTTTGACACTAGACTTGGTCATGTAACATGCTTTGAGTACTAGGATGATATGAGCTTGAGGACACAATTAGAAACTGGAAATGGGACACCATAGATGGCTTATGTGCTTGCCCTTGCCATCACCATGAGAATATACGCTGTCACTAACAGTTGGTACCAGGAATAAATAGAATGAGAGGCATGTTTAGTAAAGCTATGCCCATATGAGCTCAGCCTAGAATTATCTGGTTCCCCTGTTCAACCTGCAGCAGGGTGAAGAAATGGGCATTATTGTATTTCACAGGGATCTTGTAATAGTATGGATTTTTTTTTTTTTTTTTTTTTGAGATAGGGTTCCTCTGTGTAGCCATGGCTAGCCTATAACTCATTATGCAGACCAGACTGGGATTAAAGGTGTGCCCAGTCTGTAGTTGTTTGTGGCAACAACCGATACATCCAACACAATACTAGTTTACCCGTAGTCAAAGAGTTAAAATAGTGTTTGCTTTTCCTTAACATGTAATAAAAATAAGACATCTGTGGTAGTTTTCTCCATTACTCCATAAATTTGGAGTCCTATTACCTTTCTAATACCCAAGACTCATGAGTTCATGCCATGTTCTAAGCTCCAGAGAACCCAAGGGTAAAGATTACATAATTCTAATTATCAATCTGCACCTGTGATTTTTTTCCCCCATCTAGCATCTGGGCCAATGTGCTTTCCCTGAAGACAATAATAAAGTATATTTCTGCAGTTGAAAGTAGAGTCAGTAACAAATTCTGAAGCACCAAGTGTTACTTGCTTAAGTACTGGACAAACTGGAATCGTTGCATTTGCAGTAATGACAATCTAGTGGATTGGCAAAACCAACCAGTTACTACTAGCTGTTAATCTTGGCCAATCACCAGAGCTTTGCACATTATAGAGTCTAAATCGCCATCAATAGATATTTGATGAAATACTGGCACAAGACACAGGCCTGTACTGTTAAAAACCACCATGGCAGTGGTAACAATCATAAGACTTGAGGACCTCTCACCCAACACCAATTTAACAGAACTCCATGTGCTGACCAAATCAATCCTGTGATGACATTAGTTGATACAAAAAATGTGCACAGGAACCAAGTCCAGGTAGACCAAATGTATCAGTTAATTGAGGGTTGCATAACAAACCAATCTATATCCTAGCCTAAACCAATAAGTATTTATTAGTGGTCATTAGTCTGTGGTTTGTCTGATCTCGGCTGGGCCATCCTAGTGTCTGGACATCTGGCTGGTAAAATCACTATCAGCTGGTGGACATGGATTTCTGCGGCATTCACTGTAAGCCATTCCAAGGTGCATCTACTCTAAAAGAGTAAGCACAAGTATATGATGTCTCCCAAGATCTGGACTAGGGAGCACACACTTTACTTCTGCATGTCTAGTGGCCAAAGCAAGTAATGAAGCCAAGCTTAGCTCGGAAGTCTGGGAAAAACAAACACCACCACTTGGTAAAAGGAGCCACAAAATCATGCTGCAATGGGATAGATTCCAAGAGAATGACAGGACCTCCCCCACTTCTTTTTGCAATCAATTTATTACATAGAATGAGGGGGAAATGTCAGCTCGAGTCATGTGTGATTCCTAAGCAAGGGCCATCATTTGGACTTTCATCTAGAAAAGATCCAAGGTTCTCACGTTAAAGCTTCATCCCTATTTCTACTTCTGCCTGTGCTTGCAGACGCCTGCACAAACCCCTTAAAATCCTTACGACCTCAGCCTTGCACCAAAGCAGAAGCAATCTGTGTGCTTCCAGCACGTTGTATATCACTGTTTGGGGGCATCTGAAGATGTGGGTGACATGAGAATCTGGTCAGGGCAAACCTGTCTCTCTGCAATGTCTCTTCCTGGCGTGGGATGTGACTAGACATGAAATGTGACGTCGCTGATGAGAGCTACATCCTCGGAGAACATGCACAACCTTAACATGAGGAGCACCAGAGCACGAGAAGAAATGCTACATGACAAAGATGACATGTAAGAGCTGCAAACAGCCCAGAGAAGCAGGAACACTGGAGCTTGCTGGAGACTACAGGCTGATGGCTATTATACCTTAGCCACAGACTGCTGGCCCAGCTAGCCAGTTTCTTCCCTCTGCCTCCCTACTTCGTTTACCCTTGCTCCATGGTTACCACTTGGGAAACATGCAAAAACCACCTTGACTACATCTACAACTGTTCTCCCCGCCCCCCATCTATGTTCCACCGTGTTTGCAGCCTGGCTGAGACTTAGAAGCAGTTATTATCCAATAAGGTACTGCTTCTGTTTTTTGTTTTCTAGAAAAATCACCATGACCTTTTGGAGAATGCCACTGGCCACCGCCGCTCACTCGAATGCTTTAAATGCCTACTTGTGAGGTCTGGTCAGCATGGGGCGGCAGAAGAAAGAATTCCAGCCAGCCGAACACAGCACGACAGAGGAATAGCCTCAACTAGGTAGTTCCTAAAGGGTCTTGGGAGGGAATTCTTCAAGTGGGAAGGGGAAAGTATACCTTTCTCAAAAAACAAAGCTGTCTGGAATACATAGCCTAACTCTGACTTATTAATGTTGAATAAAAAAAAAGAAAAGAAAAGAAAGAAAAGGAAAGGACATGACTTCTCCTAGGTTGGTGGAGGAGAAAGTTTATTGCATAAAAAAGAGAGCACAGCCGGAAGCAGGGACATCTGGGAGAGTGTGGGGTGGACGTGACCCTAACTGAGCTGGGCCATGTGAGGAGAGGGGGAGGGGAAGAGAGAGGGGAGAGATGGGAGCCAGGTGCAGCAGCCAAGGGGGCAAAGGTACAAAAAGGGTAGATAACAAAAATGTCTGGGCTATACAGGGAAGAGCCTCTGGGGGAGGGGCGGCCCAGCCCCTATGCTGTCGAGTTGGGTTGGGGGTAGAGGGCAGGGTATGCCAGCCATACCCTCCCTGTAACAGGTAGGGACTGAGGGATGCTGGGAGAACCTGGTGGTCAGGTTGGGTTTGATATGCTAAACAGGCACCTCAGCCATTTGTCCCAGTGTTTGAGACTTAACAACTGTGTCTAGTTTTCAACCTGCCGGGTAGCATCGCTGCTTACAATACCAAGCACCAACAGTACAAACCGTAAGAGAATAATGAGAGATGCTAAATTTGCCATGAAGATGGCCTCAGAAAAGCCCCGTTAAGCAGGCACTGCATCCCATTTGTTTCAAGTCAGAAGCCCAGGACGTTAGGGCATCGATGGGAGGAATCATCAACTACTCTCTTCCAAAATGTATTCTGTCCCAGATCTGGGCATGAGACAGGTTTGGTAGGGAGAGTGATACAATTTTACCACAACCCTGAAGTACTCCGTGTGCAAACGCTTGCAGAGCCAGAACGGCACGGGATGGCTTGGTACTTGTCCAGTTGCTCTCTGTCATAACTGGACAGTCACGCATTTAAACTAGGAATTTCCAGGTAAAACCACCCCCGCACAACGTTTCTCACTTCAAAATAAGTGCCACACTTGGATCAGAAGATGAAGAGCTGGCTGATTGGGAGGCAGTCAGTTAGTCTCAGCTTTTAATTAGCCAAGGGGGAGGCCACTGGGATAAGGAAGCAAACATCTGGCATTATCACCCCAGGAACACCGATAATGACAATGAAGACAAGCTAAGACTCTCTGCAGCAGGAGGCCCGCAGGGCTTCCTACGGACTGGAGGGGGAGCATGAAGTCCCTTAAGAAGAGGCTTTTCACCCAGCTCCCCTCCCCTCCTCTCTCACAAACCAACTTTATGCTCAGTGCTCTCCTGCCTTCATTTTTTTTTTTTAAATGCTGTTCATTGCTGCTCGAAAAACCCAGGTTTGCTTGGTATAGGCAGCTCCTTATCTAGAATCCTTGTGCTACCTGGACCAAGGTGCCCAAGGATGATGCATTGGAGAGGCACCTGGGTGTTTGCCAGATATCCACATGTATCACACACGCAGGGTGTGGTGTCTCTGCTTAGGGCAATTTCTGTCATAGTTTCTACTCTGCTTGCCTCTCAGCTCAGCGTCTTCTCACTCTACTGTAATCATGCGGTAATTCCTTGGGGCTGTTAAAAGAACAGCATGTCTCAAACATACTTGTGTGATCGAATTAGCTTTACCCATTGCTTTATCTTGCCTTTCAGACATTGTTTCTTTCTCTCTCTCTCTAGGTATTCAGGTTGAGGTTGGGCTGGGAAACAGAGGCAGTTGAGTCCTTCATATGCCAGGGCATTCATTCAATGGCTTGTTTTCAGAAGATCTGAAGCACGAGAGACTGTTAACAATGCACAACTTGATTGCTCTGAATGACTCTCACCCACGGAACTGGGAGAGAAACCCTTGGCCCAAGCTCGGGACAAGAAACCTGCTTCCCAGCTTCCTCCATTTGCCTGGCGACCCTCCTCTCAGAGTCTTGAGCATGCCGAACAAAGATCTCAGTTTTCCCCCTTAAATACCACACGAGGCCCACAGCCAACACCAGCCCTTTCTCTTCCCGGAGTGTTGCCGCTTTAATTTAATTCTTCCGTGCTCACAGAAATTTAATTAAACTCACTTATCTCTTAAGACCTTTCCCCCTGCAAAACACCACCTCTTGTCACCTCCCCACAGTAAAACCTTTGAAAATAGGATTTGCTCTTTGCTTTTCAGACAAAAATGTCATGCTGGTTTACTTTAAAGCTATAGTAATAATTGAAGATGTACACTTCAGTTAGTCAGAAGGGCCCATGTATTAAAATGACCACAAGTCCTTAGCACTGTTTTTCTCTCAAAGCCTATTTGGTTATTCAGTGAGCAATTTGGAAGTGGTGGTGGTGGTGGTGGTGGTGGTGGTGGTGGTGGTGGTGGTGGTGGTGGTGGTGAAGTGCAGGGGAGTGGAGAGGTGGGGGTGAGGTTTGGCGTGGATACTCTCTACGAGGCCAAAAGGGTAAGTTATACCAATCAGAAGTCATGAGTATGTTAAGTTTGGTTTTAAGCCAGGCTATCAGGTTACAGGTTCTAATAAACTGTGCCAGAGAAAGACATTTCTTTGTCTCAGGACCACTGAAAACTAACCAAACGGAACACCTCTCAGAAACTCTCCCACCTCATCACAATTGAACAGGAAAGCCAATACTACAGCCAACAAGGTCCATGGAGAGATCCCGTTGCAGGTAGCCCTTACCACTGTGAGCTGAGTCCCCCTGGGAACCCTGGCCCGGGCTCTGGGTCCTCCCGGTTCAAGGAGGTGGTGGTGACGAGGGGTCCTGGTAGTGGGTGCGGGTAGAGGTGTGCTCCGTGCATGCTTCGACAGGACTGCAGCTGTCTGCCTGCCTGGCTGCCTGTCTGCCACTCAGTCCTCTTGTCTGGGTGGGAAGGGCCAAGATGAGGGGGGAGGAAAGCGCAGGTTACTCACTGGCCTTCCCAGGCAGACACACCCAGGAGGAGGGAGAGGCAAGGCCGACTGGGAGATTCTTCTCAGGCCCTGCCTGAGCTCATTCTGATTCCTTTTGTTATTACTTCCTGAACTCTGAGCTAAGTCGGCTTGAGCCCAGGTGCTGAAGGGAGAGGTAAATAACAGTGGGTGATTGATTAGCTTGCAAGAATGTAATGTAAAGGTTGCTTCAAAAGGAAGATACTTAAGCATACACCTTCAGACTGACCCCCCCCCCCCCCAACACACACACATTTGATCCTGTTGTGTTTAGGTTATTGACATTGAACCAACAGAAAAGTGAATGGTTACCCTGGGGCAGAAGCTGGAAGTGCCCGGAGCAAGAAAACCAGAAAGTTCTTAGAAAATAACCTGTCGACTCAATTCTAGAGAAATGGGATGCTCAGCAGTCTCCTACAGTCTCTGGACAGAATTTTGTATAAGATGCACGTTGAGATGGAAATCTGTAAACGGAGATGATGGAAATGGAGCCACATAGTCAAGGCAAGGACTGTCACCGGATAGCGGGGTGGTGGGTAGATCCTGAAAGGAAGCCTTTCTCAGATAAAGGAACCATATTGTGACTTGTCTGTCAGGGTATTTGTGGGTGTGTGGAAACAAAACCAGCCCTGGTAACTCAAAGAAGATTGAGAACAAGAATCAATCTTGGTACTTTCTACATGCCAGATGCTTCTCATTTAATCCTAAAACTCGTTTAGGAAGGAGGTGTGCTTCTTCCTTCATATAGGAGCACAGGCTCAGCCAGCTGCTGAGTAGAAAACGTAGATTTTTGGACTCTGGTTTGCCAGAATTCAAGACCCCATACTGTCCCAGGACACCATCAGGCATGGCCGCACTACATTAAACAAAGCACCCCTTCACTTTACCTAAGACCAAGACACCTTTTCTCAAATTGGTATAGGTTCCCCCAAAACTGGTATTTCATGAGCTAGAAGTCTGTGGAACAAAATAAAAAAAAAAAAAAAGTTTCCTTATTGTAGTGTCTCAAAGCCTTTAACAAGCTAACATAAGGCAAAGCAACATTGGGTGACTCATGTGTGAACTCACAGCACTCTCTGAGGCAGAAGGATGGCCACCAATTTGATGCTTGCCTAGTGAGACCCTATCTCAACAAATAAATAAGCCGGATATGTGTGGTGATACAAACTTTTAATCCCACGCAGAGGCAAGAGAATCTCAAGGCCAGCCTAGTCTATATAGTGAGCTCCAGATGAGCCTGGTCATATGTAGTGAGACCCTGTCTCCAAAAGGAAGAAAAAATTAAAAAAAAAAAAAAGCTGTGGGAAGGGAGGGCTGCAGGGAGAACAGGGGGAGTTTAATTCCCAGCACCCTGACACTGAAGCTCAAGGAGTCCGAACAATCTCTTCAGGCATTCAAGGACACCTGCACACGTATGGTATATATTCACACTGACACACATGTAACTAAAAATAAACCTTGAAAATTTATTTTAAAGAGTAGCAGCAGCCTGGCGGTGGTGGTGCACACCTTTGGAAGACAGAGGCAGGTGGATCTCTGTGAGTTCGAGGCCAGCCTGGTCTACGGAGTGAGTTCCAGGACAGCCAGGGTTTCACAGAGAAATTTTGACCCCCAACCAAAAAAATTAAAAAGCTAATATATATTGTGAATCTGCAGGCCTGGGGGCTTGTGCTTACCTTTCTCAAAGGGATTTGGGTTTTGTTTTTCTTGATGAGGGGATGGTTTGAATTCAGCAAACACTAATAGGGAGACAAGTTACTGTCTTTTTCTCTTCCTCTCAAAAATTATTTTTAAACTTATAAAAATGCATTATGAAAACTTTCAAGTGGTCTATAAGGCTATAAAATAAAAAGTAACTTCCCCCTTATTCCCCAAACTAGTTCCATTCCTCAGAGGAAAGAAAGCACCGCTAACATTCCTTGTGTTTCTGGCCACACTGAATACACTTTTTCAAATAACACACCCAGGCTAAAGTATACCCCTGCTGTGCTATGCGGCACATCTTTTTAACTTAATGATATAGGAGGATATTTTCCATATCAGCATATTGAACGGCTCTTAGCACATCAGAGTCAAGAGGAATAAAGGTCAGGGCTGGGGATGATGTTTAATGGAAGAGCTCTTGCCCGGCATGTGCACAAACCCAGAGTTTGATCCCCAGCACTGGGAGGACGGAAGGGAAAGTACAAGGGGGAGTCTAAAATATGGGGTTACTGCACTATAGAACTGTTCTCATGGGCAGGGCGGTGGTGGCGCATATCTTCAATCCCAGCACAGATCGAGGCCAGCCTGGTCTACAGAGGGGGTTCCAGGACAGACAGGGCTACACAGAGAAACCCTGTCTCGGAAAAAGAAACAACACGGAACAAATAAAGAAACAAATAAGTGTCCTCTAGGGGCTGGAGAGATGACTCAGAGGTTAACTGTTGCCAGCACCCACCTGTGCGCTCACAACAGACTGTAACTTGGGTTCCAGGAGCTCAGACACCTTCTTCTGGCTTCTGAGGGCACCAGGCAGGCAAGTGGTGTTCAGACACCTATTCAGGCCAAACAGCCATAGACATAACATGATTTTTTGTTTGTTTGTTTTAATTAAAAGTATCATCTACGTGTGTCAAGGTAAGCTTCACGGATCTGCCTGGCTTCCCACTCCAGTCCTGGTTTAAACTCCACACTTGAGGCTTAGGTGTAGAAGGGGGAGACTCTAGCACCTACCTCACGGTAAAGACCTAGCAATGGTGGCAACAAAAATGGGGGGGAAAATGCTCACTGAGTACTTACTATGTGCTTGGTGCTTTTTAAAAATTCTTATTATGTATGGACTCCATCCTTTCTTTCCAGAACCCTGGGGAGCAGAGGCTGTTGTTTGAAAGAGCCCCACCACTGTGTGTGGTGAGCATGGCGGAAGGGCCCAGGAAAAGCTTAAAACTGCTGGACTAACAAAGAAAACAGTCTCAAGGGCCCTGGTCCCTGATTTTGCCACAAGGTGTTCTTCACGTGGGATTATGACGTCATTTGCCTGGAGTAACGGTTCTGGTGGAGGATTTCAGCTTGGTGCTCTATAAATTCCAGACACAACCAGTAACTCTGTTTTGGCCTTTTTATTACTATTATTACATCTGGGGGCTGGAGAGATGGCTCGGTAGTTAAGAGTGAACCTGCTCTTCCAAAGGACCCTAATTCAGGTCCCGGTATCCACATCAGGCAGCTCACAGCCCACGACAACCCATAACTCCACCTCTTTAGGCACCTGCACTCATGTGTACACACTCTGTACCCACCCACAGACACATAATTAAAAATGAATATCTTAAAATTACATTTTATTTACTGTGTGTGTGGAGGGGTGCGTGTGCACATACATGTTGTAGCTCATGTGTAGACGTCAAAGGACAATTTATGGGAGTCAGTCATCTCCTTCTACTGTGTGGGTCCCAGGAATATAATTCAGATCAAGTTAGGCAGCAAGTGCCCTTACCTACAACAGAAACCGAGAGTGCCTCAAATAGTCTCTCCTTCTTAAAAATTATTTTTAAATGTTTTTCTTTCACACTTTCATACATAATGTATATTGTTTATATTCACTTACATTATCGTCCCTTCTCTCCTCTCCCTCCCACCAAACCTTCCTTCCTTCCTTCCTTTCTTTCTTTTTTTTTTCAGAGACGGGGTTTCTCTGTGTAGTTTTGGTGCCTGTCCTGGATCTTGCTCTGTAGACCAGGCTGGCCTTGAACTCACAGAGATCTGCCTGACTCTGCCTCCTGAGTGCTGGGATTAAAGGCGTGTACCACCACTGCCTGGCCCACCAAACCTTTCTTATTCCCAGCAAGTCTCCCTCTACTTTCATGCTTTGAGTGTGTGTGTGTGTGTGTGTGTGTGTGTGTGTGTGTGTGTGTGTGTGTTTGTATATGTGTGTGTATGTGAGTGTGCGTATGTATGTATGTGTGTGAGTCCCCCACTGAATATAATTATATTCACTTGCATGAGCACAGGAGGGGGTTATTCATTTGAGCAAGGGTGACTTACCTGTGGCTATGCCACTGAGAAAGATGACTCCCTTTCCCCAGCAACCATTAACTGTCTACAGCAGTTCAGGGAGGGGTGGGGCCTCCTGACCACGCCCCTTCCACATGCCATGTTGGCAGGCCCAGCTTGTGCCCTCAAGCACTGCTGCTGTGCGTTCCTGGGGGCATGGTGGGTGCAACAGCCATGCCAGGCCAGAAAACAGCATTTCACAGCACCCCTTCCCATTCTCTGGCTCTCACATTCTTTCTACCCTCTCTTCTGGGATTTTTCCAGAGCCCTGGAGAAGGTGATACCGATGCCATGTTTAGACAGCCCCTCTTTTACTACTGAAAGAAATAATGTTTCATAGGTTGCATGAGTCTTCTCTCGGCATACATACTTTCTTACACTGAGCAATGAAACAATTCTAAACTGAGAATGCACCTGAACCCCTGACTCTAACACATGGTGTGCATAGAAACATAATGTGTCATAAATATGATGCCAATATACAAGTTACAGCAAGAAATAATGCACTTCTATTATTAATAATCTTTCCTGTCCGCCACTTAAACACCCCTACCCGCCCCCAGATACGGTTTCTCTGTATAACAGCTCTGACTATCCTGGAACTCCCTTTTTAGACCAGGCTGGCCTCAAATTCTGCCTGCCTCTGCCTCCTGAGTGCTGGGATTAAAGGCGTGGGCCAGGTCTACCTATTGCAATTTTAAAATCATTTGAGGAATGATTTTAATGACTCATTCTTAGGAAAAGCTGTCCAGAAATAATATGAATCAACATCTTATTTTCTCAACAGATAGTTCTGTTCAAAACAAAACAAAACAGAGCCCTTCAAAAATAGCTCCCTGGGTTTCAATCCTCCCAATGCAACTTTTTTTTTTCCCCCCGAGACAGGGTTTCTCTGTGTAGCTTTGCGCCTTTCCTGGAACTCAATTTGGAGACCAGGCTAGCCTCAAACTCACAGAGATCCACCTGCCTCTGCCTTCCAAGTGCTGGGATTAAAGGCATGCGCCACCACTGCCCGGAACAATGCAACTTTGGAAGCATCTCCATGGCTTAGTTTTAAGCTCTTGATTTGCTCCATTTCTCCGCACACCTTCCCAAACAAAGGAAGCCTTGTAGAGGAAGTGACAGATGTCAGACTAACAGAAGGGACAGCAGTGACTCACATTCCTGTAAGGTGGTTACAATTGAGTGAATGCTATACATTTCACTCTAAGATAGGAAAAAAAAAAAGGACAGAGAAATTAACCCATTTTCACCGTCCCTTTGGCTCCCCCTATGATAGTAGACTGTAACTTCCAGAGCGCTAGAACACACAAGAGCTTAGCAGCTGTTGGAGTATTTGTTCGCACCTCCCACGCTCTCTCCTCTAACTTAGAGGAGTCTTCATATCCAATGGGATCACAGCTAACAAGTGTATTTGTTCTTATTCTCAATTATACTGAACAGTCACTGCCCATCTGGAAAGACAGCAACATCTGGAGTCGGTAATACAGCTGCTCCCCGAAACAGGCAGCACTAGGAAGATAGAAACGCTTGCTTATATCTTTAGCTGTTCTAGACTCAGTGGGAAGGAAGAAACAGTCAAGTGTACACTGGTGTGGAAGACATATTTGAACCCTGCTACCTATGCTCTGATGAGTCATCATTGGGAGTTCCAGATTCCTGGTCTCTCAAGAGAGAACAATATTAGGTGGTTGACGGGCTGTGACGGAAGGTTAGCTGAGAGGCATCTGTGAAACATCTTGTACCTTGCAGAGGACTGCTCAAGTGCTGAACATTGACCATCACTGGTCAATCACTGCCGGGGCTCTGAAGAGGGATGGCGGGGTATTGGAGCTGCTGACGGAGAGGAATGAAGTGACTTCTGCTGTTCTCCACCCTTCCCCTCCTAACATGGTCTGCTTGGCTGATGATGTTCAGCACAGGGGGCTCCATCAAACCCCTAGCAGTTGAGAAGAATTCAAGAGGAAAAATGGGACCAGGTTATTTCCACGTGGACACAGACAGCCCTTTTCCTCCGTTCCTCTTCTGTTATCAGACCTTCAAATCACTTTTTAGGAGGATATGTATTTGCCAAATGATTTTCCTCATTCAGATTATGGAAAATTTCAAACCTACGTAAAAGTGGAGAGGAAAGGTATAACAAACTTTCCCATACATCATCTTAACAATTCAAAAGTGGAGGTGTATTAGGACTCACCTAGTGCTATGGTTTGGCAAAGTGTCCCTCTGCTCATGTACTGAAGGCTCAGCCCTAGGGGGACTGGGAGGTAGCAGAGTCCTTAGTGGGCGGGACCTAGTAGAAGGTCCTAAGCTCACTTGAAGAGGACTGTGAACCCTTACCCCTTTCTTTTGTACTTCGTAGCCATGAGGTTATGTAATCTTATTCTGCCATGACCTCCAACTAGGATGTACGGAGGCAATTGATCATGGAGAGCAGGTGGTTTGAGAAATGTCCCCTTTAGGCTCATGTATTTAAATACTTGGTCCCTGATTGGTAGTGCTGTTTTTTTGAAGTTATAGAACTTTGGGGACATAGATTCTTGCCGGAGGAAGGATGTCACGGGGGAGGGGGGGGTGTTTTTAGAGTCTAGAGCCTTGCTCTATTTCCGGTTTGCTCTCTTGGCTTCCTTTGTGTTGTTGAGATGTGATTTCTAAGCTTCATGTTGCTGCCAACTGGTGCCGTAATTGCCTTGTCATGGAGTCTCCCTCTGTCACAACAACAAAAAGTAACTAATACAGACCAAGACTTCCGAAACTGAGTCGAGTTAAATATTTTCTCTTTGTAAGTTGATTATCTCAGGAATTTCACTATGGTAACTGAAAGCTTACCTTCTACAGTGGGTTGAACTGTGTCCTTTCAACAGCAGGCTGATGTCTTAGCCTTCTAGAAACTATGAATGGAACCTTAATTGGAAATGGGGACTTTACAGAGGTGACTCAAGATGAGTCATGATGGATTAGGGTGGGCCCCCTAAGTTTAATCAGAGTTTTCTTTGTAAGAAATGCAATGCTATACAGACAAGAAGCGTATGCAAAATGGAGGAAGAGACTGGAGTTAGGTTACTACAAACCAAGGAATGCTGGAGATTTCGGGAAGTCACTGGAAACCCTAAAGACACATGGAGTTTGGATTTCTTGTCTCTAGAGCTGCAAAAGGATACAGTCCTACTGTGTGAAGACACCTAGTTCGTGTTAATTTGCTACAACATCTCTGAGAAACAAAACACTCAAGAGAGCTCAGATCCAAAGCATAGATCCATCAGTCTACTGTGGTTTGAACTGCTCAGGGAGAAAGAGCGGTGGCGTGTGGGGTGTGGGTGGAGATCCCAGATGCGAGAACATGAATCAGCTCGAATCTGCCTAACATCAGCAAGGCACACAGCCGATTCTTCAAAGCTGCACAAGTACCGACAGGTTAGGGCACTCTCCCTGCAAGGCAGGTGGGCCGAAGCTACACAACCTGCTGGCACAGGCATGTCCTGATGAGAATGCTCTCTGTGCAGTTTGGCAGCTTTCCTCTTCTCAGGCGGGGAAGGGGAAGCATGAACAGGACCCAGGCATCGTGAGTGGGAGGGATGTCCTATCCCAGGCATCCTTCATTCTGCCCTTATTTCATTTCAGGTAGGGTCTGTGGCCTAAGGGAGCACATGTGCACTGAAGCAAGATGCTACATTACTTAACTGTGCAAAAGGTCAGCAAGCCACCGCCTCCCCTTGCACGGAGAATTCATCACAATAATGAAGAGGAGAACATGGCAGGCAAGGGTGCTGCCATGACACTTGTAACAAAGCCACTACCTGCATATTTAAAACACTAAGTGATGGCGGCGGTTGCTCATGTCCCCTGAACACTCTGTGCATGGAGTAGGATGTTAGAGAGACAAGACGAGCCTCGGCTCTGATAAGTGGGTCAGGGGTTGCAAGCATATCTTTGCAGGTTTCTATTTGATAGCATTGGCTACCAAGGAGAGCCCGTGACCATCTCCACCTTTTCCCTCACCCACACTGAATTCTAAAGGGGTCAATAGCACATGGTTTAATTAGCATTCAGTTGATGGCTAATTATCTCAGGTGTGCTGGGTTTATTTCCCCGGATTAGCTCCTTCAGAGCAGGAGGTGTCTCCTTTCTCAGTATCTGCTAACACCGACTCCAGTGCCCGAGATTAGGGGGTTTTGCACACAGATTTCTTCCCGCCCCTCTGAAAAATGAGTCATAACTTGCTGCCTAATGATTACTTTGGGGCAAGGAAGGAAGTAAAAAAGGCTTACAGCCTGCTCACATTTGGGGTCTACTAATCATTTCCTATTGGATCTCCAAAACAGTTCTCACCACTTCCTAATGCTGTGACCCTTTAATACAGTTCCTCATGTGGTGACCCTACAACCATAAAATTACTTTAGTTGCTACTTCATAACTAATTTTGCTATTGTTATGAATCATATTGTAAATATTGGATATGCAGGATATCTGATCTGCAACCGGCAAAGGGGTCGCGACCCACAGGGTGAGAACTGCTCCCCTAAAATGAAGCTACTAAAACTATAGGCAAAACATTTAAGTGGGACTAAAATATCCAACTACGAGTGAATAAAAAAGTATCCAGACCGGGCTGTTGGGGTGCACACCTCTAACCTCAGCACTTGGGAGGCAGATGCAGGCAAATCTCTGAGTTCGAGACCAGCTTGGTCTACAGAGTGAGTTCCAGGACAGACAGAGCTATTACACAGAGAAATCCTTTTTTAAAAAACAAAAACAAACAAACAAAAAAATCCAAGACAGTGGTGTGTGTGTGTGTGTTCATGCTTGTGTGTCTATGCATGTGTGTGTACATGCTTGTGTGTGTATGCATGTGTGTTCAAGGCTAAAACATTATCTTTTCCTACAGAAATAAAAAAGCCAGGCTTTTTCAGTGACTTCTGGGACTGACTTGCTCTGGAACCACCACTGACACTTGGTTCTTGCCAGTAGCAGATTCTAGTCCCATGTGTCTTTAAAAATGTGGACATGGTTGTCACATGCTACACTGTGCTGAGGGGTGTGTGTGTGTGTGTGTGTGTGTGTGTGTGTGTGTGTGTGTGCATGTGTGTGTGTGTGTGTGTGTGTGTATGTGTGTGTGTGTTACTCCCTTTTTCTGCTTTTTAAAGCCAAAGTCCCATCATGTAACCATGGCTGGTTTGGAACTTGCTATATAGACAAAGCTGGCTTTAAATTTGAAGTTCTCCTCCCTGGCCTCTTGAATTCTGGAGTCTCAGCAATAAGCCACTATGTGTGCTAACATCTTTACTCTCCTGCTCACTCTTTTTTTTTGTCTACTTAGCCTCTCATAGCAGCTCTAATCCTGTGTCACTGGCGGGGATACTGTTTAGGCAAGGCAGAACCAGGGCTGATACCATGTTTGAGTGATGTCATTCAGCTTCACAGGACCACAGACACCATTAGGAGGGAGGGGAGAGAGACACAGGACCAGGGATGAGCACAAATGAGGCTGCCCCCATTCTTCTCCCATACCCTCATGCACTGTCCACAATGCAAGCAATAAACTCTGATCTAAAACCCCAAAGTTGGGGCTGGAGAGATGGCTCAGTGGTTAAGGGCACTCACTGGCTGTTCTTTCAGAGGACCAGGATTCAATTCCCAGCACCCGCATGGTATCTTACAACTGTCTATAATTCCAGTTCCAGGGTTTCTGAAACCTTCACACCAATGAACATAAAATAAAATTAAAAAAAAAACAAACAAACAAAGTCACATCACAACGGTGGTCTCTATACTTAAATCCAGCCATAGGGCAGAGGGAGAGAAGGGAACCATGAGGAAACGACTTTACTAGAGCTAACAACCACCATTTTCCTTCCTGTTCACATGGAATACCTAGCTGAGGTCAGAGCCGTGGAAACTAAAGAAAAGACTACCAGAATGCCACACATCTCAGCCAGGCACTGCAGGAAGGGCGAGTGCCCCAACCTCACAACTGTTCAACAGTTTAATGAAGACTTGGCCTGACATCTTTGCAGGGAGCAAACCCCACTAAGAGACGCTGGATTGTATCCTCTAACAAAATAGTAGAATTTCCCTTAAGGGCAGTCGTCAGCATTAAATGGACCATAAGTGGTTTCAACTCCTCAGTGTCGGCAACTGGATTTGTCCTAAACCCCTGACCTGGCAAGGCAAAGCTCCTGAGGATGCTGTGCTGTGGGATGTCTTTCTGTACGCTGTCAACATGTGCTGCTCCCATTGGCTAATAAATAGAGCTGCATTGGCCTATGGCAGGGCAGGATGGAGCCAGGTGGGAAAATCCAAGAGAGAGGATTATCATGAGAGAGGAGAGGAGAGTGGGAGGAGACGCCAGCCTGGTGCCCGAGGAGCAACAAGATGCCAGCAGACCAGTAATGCCATGGCCACATGGCAACATATAGCTTAATAGAAATGAGTTGAATTAAGTTATAAGAACTACTTAATAAGAAGCCTGAGCCATAGGCCATACAGTTTGTAATTAATAAAAGCCTCTGTGTGTGTATTTGGGACGGAGCTGCTGCAGGACCAGGCGGGACACAGGAAAACTTCTGTCTACAATGCTGGGCGCCATCAGTGGGAGGTATGTGGAGGGCATGGTCTGCAGTTGGCTGCTGACACAGACCTGAGGCACATTTTAGGAGAATCTCCTTTACTCAGGTACTGCAAAGAATGGGCCTACTCACCCAGTGCCATCCAGAAGCAAATAGGGGTATCCAGTTTGCTTTGCTGGTTTGGGGTGATTCATATTCACACTAAAAGACAACCATGATTCTCTAAGTAAATAACACTAAATATTCCATGTCTTTATATACATCATAGGCAAATTCTATCTTTGAATATAGCAATGAAAAACTGTTTTTTTTTCTTGGTTAACACGAAGATCTCTCTTTTGAGGATAGAAATTTGAAGGAAAAGTCACTGTTATTAAAATATTAAAAACATTTTTACTGTTGAGTTCTCTAGATTACATGGCATCATACCAAACCTAACTCAGGCAGGTCCTTTACTGTTTTGTCTTGGCAGGATTAAGTTTACAAGTAGACTGTGGATTGAAGATTTTTAGCTATTTTCAAGTACAGTGTAAGTTGACATATAAAAAAGATCAAAGTTATTCTTTATTGATTTCAGATAGAGGGATAATAATAAATGTAAAGAGACAATTATTATTTCATTGGATGAGCTGATGTCCTCTAAGCACACTTACTGTATCAATCATTATCCTAAGAGTTTTAAATACATTTTTCTGTCAATCTCCATGTGCTAATCTTTACTATCATGTTGATGGGATTTAGAATTGACACAGAAACACGTATCTGGACTTCTCTATGAAGGATTAAAAGGGAGAGGAGTGCCCACTCAGAACATGGGCAGTGCCATCCCTCCCCCTGGGGTCCAGTAATGAATACAGAAATGGCAGCAAGCAGAACACCAGCATCCACAGTCTCCTGACTATAGAGGCTATGGACACAATGTGACCAGCTCCCTCATGCTTCTGCCAATGTGACTTCTCCACCAGGACTAGATGATGCCCAAACCAGGTCAAAATAAGGCCCTCCTCCTCCTCCTCCTCCTCCTCCTCCTCCTCCTCCTCCTCCTCCTCCTCTTCCTCCTCCTCCTCTTTGTTTTTTGAGATAGGGTTTCTTTATATAGTCCTGGCTGTCCTGGAACTCACTCTGTAGACCAGGCTGGCCTCCAACACAGAGATCCACCTGCCTCTGCCTCCCAAGTGCTGGGATTAAAGGTGTGGGTCTCACCCCCTTCCCCAGCAGATTTTCTACTTTGTCCTTTTTTACTTGTTATTTTATCAATGGAACAAGAAAAGTGACACACTTCACAACAACCTTATGCCATTTTTATTTTTCCTTTTCTAGTTTTGCAGCTGAAAGAAACTCTTAATCTCAGAGTTATGTGTTTTGTGAGGTCCAGCAACTTCAGAGAAGCAAAGGAAGTATCCCAAACAGGCAGTTGATGGTTATGTGGCAGGTAGCTCAGTGCAGTATTGTATGAGCTTGGACCACTGAAGTGAGAACTCAGGGTACACTTGTAACATTGGCCAGTCACCCCTTCATGCCCCTGGTGATGAATTCATATTCTATTACATGGAGCTACTTGGCATCAACATGGTTTTCTAACTTTTAACAGATTCCATGGTTATATTTTCATCTTTGTCAGGAAGTTATATGTCATTCAAAAGTCTGAAGGAGAAATCACTGTCATTATAAGTGACACTCAAATTTCCGTCTGAAGAGAAAGCTTGGTTCTGAACACCCGTTCTGAAATTACTTCTTGTCTTCTTGGAAGTGGGTGGTTAGAGGTGTCTTCCCCAGTGTTTCTGATCCAAAGCCAAGAAGATCATCAGTCAGGCTGACGCTAAATGGTGCCTGCGCCTCATACGGTTCTTAGTCAGAATGTGAGTCAAGGCTCCAGTGTGTCAGTGGGACCAGAGGGGACCATGACCCTCAAAATCCAGGTGAGACTCTCTAGACCCCTGAGGGGCCTCAGCAATATGCCTCATCCCATATTCAGTCGCTCTGTGCTGGAAGTACAGAGTCTCCTAAGCATCTTTTGTCTCAGAAGCATCTATAAAGAAGTGAGATGTTAGATTTTTTGAAAGACTTCATTTTTCTTTCTTTCTTTCCTTTCCTTCATTTACTTAAACATCAGGACACAATTCAAGCCCCACCACACATGATAAACCTTTCAAAACAGAGGAAGAAGATGATATGCTAAGTTCACTCTGGAGCCTTGAATCATTGAAACGAGACCCTTGATCGAGTTTCTAGAAACTCTAGAATAGTGGCTGCAACCCCCCTTCTAATATGCCGGGGGAGGCAACATCAGAATGCTCTCTCTCTCTCTACTTCCATATCTTAGTTCTCAGACAAGCATTCATCATGACCCGCTCACACCATCCAAGTCTCACACATCACAGACAGTCTGTGGTTCCTACTTAATTAGATGTGCTAAGTGAGCGGGATCTGAAGAGAAGCACAGAACAGAAGAACAGCTTCTTCTTCTCCTCGAAAGAGGACAGAAGTCCTAAGGGTACAACCAATCTGCCAGTTAACAGTCATGTGGGAAATGTCTGTCTGTCTACCAGGACGACTGAGAAGGGGCCTAAAGGAAAAGAGCACCAGATGATGACTATGGACCTCAAAATTTTCATAATAATTTAAATAATTTATTTATATTTCATTTTTAGTTTTTAGTTTTTCGAGACAGGGTTTCTCTGTGTAGTCTTGGCTGTCCTGAAACTCACTCTGTAGATCAGGCTGGCCTTGAACTTACAGAGATCTGCCAGACTCCGCCTCCTGAGTGCTGGGGTTAAAGGCGTGCACCACCACTGCCTGGCAACAATTTATTTTACTTGTATGTATCTGTGTTTTCCTGTGTGTAGGTATGAGCAAGAGTGTGCTGATATATCAAGAGCAATTGTGTGGATGGGTAAGGGCAATGGAGACAAATGAGGGCAAAGAGGTCAAGAATAAGTAGGGAGAGGAGACCCTGTCTAAGTGGAGTGGTCGATCTGGGAAGGCTTTCTTCAGAAACAAAGAAATTGAGTAAGCAGTGGTCCTGGGATGGATAGTCACCAGGAACAGGCTTCTAGACAACGAACAGCAAGTGAAAGAGCCCTAAACAGCAAGGATGACAGGCATGAACACAAGAATGCCCAGTGTTCTGGGCAACACAGTGGGGATGCTGTGATTGGCTGTGACAGAACTGGGTCCTACCTTGGGGTACTAGCATGTATGTGAAAGGATGCTATTGTGGCATACATTTATACACGGTCTTTGCCCCATTTTCCCAGGCAGAGCTCCAAGAACCCTTGTAGAGAAGGGTGCTGGGAAAAATCTTTTGTTCTAATGATTGGTCCTTGAGCCCACTTCTTGACACTGAACTTCTAAATTCCTTGGATTCCTCTGAGTGACCGATTTTTTTGTTTTAATGAGGCAACTCTTGGTAGACTCCTGGAGAGCCTCAGGAGAGGGGAACTCAGGAGAACTAAGCATGTGATCAGAGTTGGACTTTTTAGGTCCATCTCCCGGAACTCTGGTAAGGTAAGGACTGAAGCCTGGATTCCTAACCGATAGCCACTGATGTAATTGACATGCCTACCTAATAAAGCCTCCACAAATCCCCCAAAGGTAATTGCACACGAAGAGATTTCTGGGAGGTGGCATGCCCAGAGAGGGTACAAAAGCTCCGTGCCATTTCCCAGGAATATTGCCCTATCATCTCTTCCATTTGGTTTTTACTTTTAAACTGGCCAGTGTTTCAGAGTGTTTCCCTAAGTTCTGTGACAGGATATAGTTAATTAATCAAACTCAAAGTAGGGGTCATGGGACTGCCCAATTTATGCCTAGTCAGACAGACATCTAGCTGGCACCCTAGTGACTCACAGCTGATAGAAGAGTAATCATGGCACTGAGCAACAACCTTGGGTCATTATACTATTTCCTGAGCCAGAATGGAGTTAAATCATAGAACATTCAGGCGTCTGGTGGACATCTGGGTGTTGGTAACCAGACATTCCCACATAGCTCAACTCTCAGAGGTTCCATGCTGAGAATAAAACTGGGTTATCTATCACTTACAAGGGCACTTAATAAATCTAGGCAGATGTCCCAGGGGTGCTTGTCAGGGGTGGTATTTGGATCCACTGTAAAGGGAAACCACAAGCCAAGTTCAATAGCAGATACAGGAGGTGTGAGTGCAGGAACAAAGAGGGATGGAACTGCTTCTAAAAACCAAAGCAGAGGCAAAAACAACCCACCAAACAAAAAACCCGGTTTGAAATATGTAATAAAAAAACCTTCATTTTTTATTCAGTAAAGTCACTGTACTGTAATTAACCCACAAACAAAAACATCACACAGATAGATTAAGGAAGCCACTTAAACACACCTTTGCCCAGTCCCGAACCCTGTACATCTCAGGGAAGTTCTCTATGGTTAAAAGGGCCATTCTGAAGCCATGGAGCTTCACTTCAGGGATTTGTTTGTTTGTTTGATTTTGGTTTTTCTGAGACAGGGTTTCTCTGTGTAGCCCTGGCTGTCCTGGAACTCACTCTGTAGACCAGGCTGGCCTCAGACTCCCAGAGATCCTCCTGCCTCTGCCTTCCAGAGTGATAGGATTAAAGGCATGCGCCACCACTGCAGGCTCACTTCAGGTTTTATACTTTGACTATCAGTTACATTTTTATGTACTCAAGAAAAAGAAAACCATGAGAGTTGAAACTAGAAAAAAAACAAAAACAAAAACACTAAAGCTTTATTATCCTCTGTCATGCATGGCTCATGTGTTCTTTTCCCTGCATTCTGTCCTTCCTCATCAACTAACATTACCTTTTCTTGGTCTCCTTTCTAAATGGTATACTGACAGCTGTTTACATATATGCCTGTACATACTATAGGCTCGGATCCACATAGGAGAGGCAGAATGTGCAGTTTGTTTTGAGTTTGGGTCACTCGCTTAATGTTATGCTTTCGACGTTCATCCATTTTTTTCTATAAATTTCATGATTTCATTTTTCTTCACAGATGAGTAATATTCCATTTTGTACATGCAGCACATTTTCATTATCCGTTAATTTGTTGGTGGACATCTGGGTTGTTTCCATTCCCTTGCTATCATGAATAGAGTGGTGATAAGCATGGATCTATAAAAATCATTATGGTAGAATATGGGGCTGTCTAGATATATGCCCAGGAGTAGAAGAGCTGGGTCATATGGCAGTTTGATTTTTAATTATTTGAGGAACCTCCCAATTGATATCCACAATGATGAATCTAGGTTCCTCTTCCCTCACATCCTCTCCCGCATTTTTTTTTTTTTTGGTTAGATTTCTTGATGATAAACATTCTCTCTTTTCCCCCTTTTATTTATTATTCTTTTTTTATTACAGAATTTTTTATTCATTTTAGACACCAACCACAGATCCCCCTCTCTTCTCTCTTCCTGCCCCTCCAGCCTTCCCAACTCACCCACCATTCCCTCCTCCGACAAGGTAAGGCCTCCCTTGGGGAATCAGCAGAACCTGGTCCATTCAACAGAGGCAGGTCCAAGACCCTCCCCTTGCATCAAGGCTGTGCAAGGTGTCCCATCATAGGTAGTGGGCTCCAAAGAACCAGCTCATGTACCAGGGATGGATTCCAATCTCACTGCCAGGGGGCCACTTAAGCAGATCAAGTTACACAACTGTATAGCTTATGTAGAGGGCCTAGTCCAGTCCCATGGAGGCTCCACAGCTGTTGGTCTAAAGTTCATGAGTTCCCATTAGTTTTGTTTGGTTGTCTCTGTAGGTTTCCCCATCATGATTTTGATGTCCCTTGCTCATAGACTCCTTCTTCCTCCTCTTCTACTGGACTCCCAGATCTTGGCCTGGTGCCTGGCTGTGGATCTCTGTATCTGCTTCCATCAGTTACTAGATGAAGGCTCTATGATGACAGTTAGTGTATTTATTCACCAATCTGATTACTGGGGTAAGCCAGTTCAGGTACCCTCTCCACTATTGCTGGTAGTCTAAGCTGGGGTCATCCTTGTGGATTCCTGGGGACTTCCCAAGCACCCAGTTTCTAACTGTCCCCATGATGTCTCCCTCTATAATAATCATTCTCTTTCTTTCTTTCTTTTTTCCTTCCTTCCTTCCTTTCTTTCTTTTTTGGTTTTTTCAAGACAGGGTTTCTCTGTGTAGTTTTGGTGCCTGTCCTGGATCTCGCTTTGTAGATCAGGCTAGCCTGATAGCATGACCACACCTGGCTTAGTCTTTCTTTTGTAACTATGGTTATATACTAGATGTTCAGGGCTGCTCATTTTAGCCTGTCCAGTGGTGATGATTTTATTTTAGCCATCATAGATCAAGAGGCAAAATATCAAAAGCAATGACTTGGGTCCTCAAGCATCACGAACATTATCTTTGCATTCAATGAAGACACCCATAGAAACACTATCATGGAAAGGGGAAGACTCACCAAGCCTCAATGATAGACAAAGAACTACAGGCAATTAAGGATTGCTGAGACCAGTGAGAACTGTCTTCTCTAGGGAAGAACACAGTCATCGGTTATCCAATACTGAATGGTCAGCCCTGAAAACACACATACAACTAACAACATTATATGGACTGAGCAGGTTGTATTCATGTATTTAGGAGATTGTATGAATGTATGTACCAACAAAGAAAAAGAGGCCATGAATTTGAAAGAGAGCATGGGGTTGGGGGGTACTTGGGAGGCTTTGGAGGGAGAAAAGTATGGTGATATTTGTGCTGAAATGTGATTTTATTTGTATGTTAATAAATAAAGTTGCCTGGGGGGTCAGAGCTAATAGCAAGCCATAGCAGAAGCTGGGTGGTGGTGGTGCACACCTTTAATCCCGATCACATGACAGGCAGATCTCTGTGTGTTCAAGGATACAGCCAGCATGGAGACATGCGCCTTTAATCTCAATACTAACCATAGAGACCTATTGGTCTGTATAGACAGGCAGTGACAAGAAGGTCATGTGGTTGGGTTTACAACCAATGAGAAGGCAGAACAGAAAGTCAATAAAAAGATAGACACACAGGAAGTAGGTCTCTTTCTGAGGGGAAGGACGGAAGCAGCAGCAAAGGGTAAGAAAGGGTTTTTAGTATCAGCTCTTAGCTACTGCTCTGATCTCTTGGGCTTTTAACTCTGCATTTGACTCTGTTTCTTATTTAATAAGACCATTACATCTACAGAAAAGGAAGGAGGAAATTAAAGAACTATATTAAAATCTCAAAAAAAAATTACTAAAAAAAAATCTTAGCTTTGTTTTTGTCTTTCAATAAACATATATAACCATACAGTAGAATACTACTCACTAGCTGGATAATACATGCCTTTTATTCCAGCACTCAGGAGGCAGAGGCAGGCAGATCTCTGAATTTGAGGCCAGCCTGGTCTACAAAGTAAGTTCCAAGGCAGCTGGGCTACACAGAGACATCCTGGCTACACAGAGACATCTTGTCTCAAAAAACAAAAACAATAACAACAACAAAAACAAAACACAAACAAAAAACCAAACCAAAACCCAAAACTAATAGAAAGGATTAAAGATTTAAACAACACTGATGTGCTCAAAACAATTATGCTGAGTGAAAGAACCAGGCACAGTGGAAAGCTCCTTATGAGTCCATTCATACAAGATTCAAAAACCATGGATTTGTAGTGATAGTAAGTAGAGTAGTGGGTGTCTGAGGAAGGGGCTGGGGACAAAGAGAACAGAAAGGATCATAATGATGACGCTCAATACTGCTGGGGGGATAAAGGGAATGCTCATTATCCTCATTATGAAAATGACTTCAACGGCTGCACATGTGTCAAAACGCATCCAATTGTACTTTAAGCCTGGGGAAAGACAATAATACATGGGCAAAGTCCTTAGCGAAAGCCCCTTTGATCAGGGAGATGTGCAACACAAACTTCAATAATATCTGAGACACAGACATCTTGTGAACATCTGTAGCTTCGTTTTGAGCACAGCCTTGCATCCTACCTTTTGGACTTTCTGATAGCAAGGAGTGGCCCTGCCAGAGTTCTGCCTTCCTTCCCAGCCACCACTGGATGCAGAAAGCCTAAAGAGCTGGAGAAGCTCCCTGTGCTCTGGAGCTCAGCCCTGGTTCCAACCTGCAGTAATGGCACTGTGAATGCAAGGTGGCCTTGGACTATATTGAGTCCTCATGGGGAAGGCCCTGTTGGCTAGCATCAGGGCCCCATCCACACGTCCACTGTGACAATCTAGTCCTAGCCTCCAAAGTCTAAAGGTGACATGGAGCAGTATGGTTTATACTTGGGTAAATAGATCCCGAAAGAGGCCCTGGGGCCGTCTACATAGAGGATTCTGGAGGCTCCTATGTATGAACCAGGGTCTATAGTAGGCATGGGCACACAAGAAGGCAGGGGACAGAACAGAGCCACAAGCCCTTCTGAAGAAAGGAATTATGTACGCTATTTAAATATTATTAAATGTAAGTATATAATCCAAAGCACATTACAGGTTCATCAGTAATGAATGACACATACTGATATATCAATTGACAGGATAATATTCTGAATACCAATATTAGTTTTGATAGGACAGAGTACAAATCATGAAAATCTAGTAAGTCTTGGTTGCTTCCTTGGTTTAAGAAGAGAGTGAAAGAGAGAGAGACAGAAAGAGAGAGAGTGAGAGAAAGAGATTGTGATTTTTCTGCTTTTCTCACAGTCTGCAACAAAGAATGAATACAATCATGCATTTGAAAGCTTTAAAAACTGAATCTATCCCTCACAATACACAGAGATGACCATAACTGCTCTTGTGAAGTATGATCTGAGTCCTAAATCAAGGTCCTGGTTTCCCATCGAGTGGGGAATGGATGACTCAATCTACTTCAGAAAAGTCGTGTCCCAGCAGCTTCCTCCCATTGAATTTGATCACCACAGTCGTGATCTGAAAACCATTCCTTGCGACAGTTCTGTTTAATACAAGGGTGAGAATATAGAACTGTGGATTCATTCAAAGTAAGCATATAGATAAGGGATAGATTTGGAAAATAAAAAAATAGTGCCAACTACTAGTCATATCTAAGGGTTTTACCCCACTTCAAAAGTCTGGCCCTGAGTCCTATTCTTAGGAAAATCAAATATTGGTCATCTAAGCCATCACTGATGGAAATGGGGTCTCAAAGTGAATTCAGGTTCTTGCAATTGAGACGCAGCAGTTACAACAACTAAGTGGGTGTAGGGGAGCATACCTGCTGATCCCCAGAGCTCCACAAAGCCCTTGAGATGTCTTCTAGACTCTTCTGGGTAATATAATTGTGTATACCATGGCAAAAAGTTCTGCTAAAATCATATATTAACATTAGGTAAAGCCAAGACACCTTTCTTTTCCTTTTTTGTATATGTGTGTGCGCATGTTTATGTATATCCATATGTGTGCAGATGCATGTGCACGTGTGTGCATGAATACAGAATGCTAAAGATCTTATCTGCTGGTATGTGGCCCCACTCTGTATCTCTGTTGTGTAACCGTTTCTTCTGATATTGAAACATTCCATCCTGCTGGAAGCTCCTAAAGCAGGAAAGTAAATAACTCAAAACAACTTCAGGAAGTTCCTGAAACTGACCAAATTCACTAGACTCCTCCCTGCCAGAGTAAACAATAAAAGCTGAGAGTCCCTCTCAGGTGAAGTAAAGCTGAGCTGTAAAGTTAAGTAAGATTCAGAGGAGAAAAGCTGCGATGAAGACTCTGAAAGCAGACAGGCCAGCTGCCTGGAAGAGGTTTAGACCAACCGAGGTAGGCACCTGGAAAGGGCACCCTTCAACCTGCTGATCTGCCTGCAGGCTGTGCAGTGTGCTCCGGGTTCCCAGCTTTTGTGAGCAGTCACCCATGCTGGGGTGGGCTTCGGCGATGCAGCTGTTGTCATGGAGTCATTTCTGCACCTGTGAGTAACCCCTAACCCACACTCCTGTAAGTAACCCCAGTAAAACGTAGGCTCACCCGGTTAGAATTTGGTGATATCTGTACTTTGGTCTGTCATGGGCTCCCTATCTGGGGTAAGAGAATGTGTGTGTTGTGCACTCCAGGGCAAGTTTTGTCACACAACAATGTCCATGGTGTGGCCCTAGCTGTCAAAGTCTGAGGGTGGTACTAATACTGTGGTCTATACTTGGATACACAGATCCTGAAAGAGGGGAAAGGCTGTCTACAGGGAGGATTCCGGAGGCTGGCATGCACGAGACACTATGTAGAAGGTGGGTAGGAGCACCTGGAAAGGTAGGGAGTGGAAGAGAAGTCAAGCCAGGGTGTGAGAGTGGGGGGTATGGAGAGCAGTACTGGTCAGCTCTGATAGGACAAAGGGAGCACAGGGCACTAGTCTCATGGTAAAGCCTGACATCCACAGGGTGAAAGCATCGCCCTGTCAGAAGGGCGGTAGGTGGTGGTGGTGGTGGTGGTGGTGGGGGACACGATTATTATGTCATTGGGAGGTAAATAGAATGTTTTCACGAGAAATGTAATCTTTCTTGGTCACCGGGACTGAAGTGTTAAGGAAGGAGAATAAAGTCCAAGAGTTGAAAGTAAAGATTAACTAGCTGTTTTGGAGAGAGCAGAGAAGTGAAACAGCCCTGTCTACAGCAGATCCCCCGTGCAAGGAAGAGTTCAGGACTGCAGAGTACCAAAGTGGGAAAGGGCCCTTCCCTCCCAGCACTTTCCGCTGCAAAGGATCGTGACTCGGCAGAAGGGAAGTAGTAAGTCTCCAGGGACACACTCGGGTGCAAACTAAGGTGCTATTGAGTCAATCCGTCCTGTGGAGGGGACCTGGCTGCTCTCTGAAGGACTCTCATGGCTCTGGCAGGCCTTGCCCTTCTCTCCCATTCCCTCTGCCTTGTTAAAAACCATTAGGTTACCTTCCTAAAGCTGGCCCCCAAGGTCCATTCCCTTATTTGGCCACTTCCTCCTCCTGAGGCTGACTACCAAAGTCCAGCTATCAAAGCATTGAAGTCCAGCAGTCAAAAGCCCCTTTGGGGTTTTATGTAACATGCCGAATTAAAATTAAACACCTCATCCTAACACAGGGTTTCCCCTTTGTACCTTTATAAACTGACATTTGCCTATGGGCCACATCTGTCTCCTCTCTATCCAGAAGCAGTCCCTGTCTTCCTCTATCTTCTGTCTTTGTCTCTTATTCCCTGCCCTCTGTCCCTCTGGGGCAAATAAATCTCCTTTGTGCTGAGAACTTGGTCCTGGTGGGTCCTGGGTGGATATGGACCCTTTTCTGTTTACTCTCCCAGGAGATCTTCTGATCCCAGTTCTGTAGTACAATGCCAGTCACCAGCTGGGTCACAGAGCATGTTGGGTTGAGTCACGTGAACTAAGAGAATAAAAGAAACCACCCATATATGTGACCTGGGGGGCACAATAAAGAGAACTAGCAAGAGGGGGCACAGGGAGATGAATGTCAGCAAAACACAATGACAGAGGTGTATGAAAACAATGTAACTTTGCATAGTAACTTAAAACGTAATTAAAAATAAAAAGCAACAAGAGAAGGAAATCACCTTAAAAAAAATAAGAGTCATTTATAAAAACTAGCTGAGGACTCTGAACTCTCAGAAGCTATGATTGTCTGTATAAGATATGCATGAGACTGGGTCTTTCAACAGTCTGTCACGGGGGAGGGAGGGGCTCAGGAGGCCCCGCCTCTCCCTGACACCGTATAAATTGCTGGGGAGACATTTTCTTCAATGGTGGAGTCCCTGGTAAGCTGTCCATGTTCCTGTAAGTAGCCCTTTACTCTGCGCCTGTACATAACCCTGATAAAAGTCACTGGGTCATCAACAACCAACCTCAAACAAAGTGACCTGAAAGTAGAAGGTAGGACAAGGAAGTGGGAGAGGAGGGAAGTGGGGAGTGAACATGACCAAAGTGTATAAGTGCACAAAAATGTCACACCGAAATTACTGGACCATTAACATATTAATAAACTTGTAGAAAATGAGCCGGCAAGATAGCTTAGTGGGTAAAGGAGCCTGCTGCCAACGCTGTTGACCTGAGTTTCATCCCAGGAACCCAAATGATGGTTCCCCGACTTCCACCTGTGTGCAATACCATATAAAATAAATAAAAATGTAATAAAAGGTGATTTTAAAAATCTTTTGAGAAAGCTAGCAAAGGACATAAAAAGAGGAATTTTTTTCTAGATAAATTTAGTTTCTTTCTACATGATAATTTTTTTCTTTCTACTCGCTAAGCCTTGGCTTTAGAGTATAAAGAAATCATAATGTATGTATGGGGGTAGGTGGAGCTATGGCTCAGTGGTTTGGGCTGCTATTGCAGAAGACCCAGGTTCAATACCTGGTACTCATATGATATCTAACAACCATCTGTAACTCCAGTTTCAGGGGATCTGACAAGTTCTTCTGGCCCCCAGAGTTACTGGGCACATATGTGGTACACATAAATACATGTAGGCAGAGCACTCACACACATAAAATAAAAATTAAAAAAAAAATTAACGTGTGTTATATTGCTATCACCAGAGAAGTGAGTGAATCTTTGTGTTCTGGGAGTTTCATGTGCCTGGTCTCAACCCTCAGAACAGATCTACAAGCTCAACCTTGTGCTATTATGACTTCCATTCTATAGGTGAAGCAGCTAAAGGTCAATGAGGTTAAACAATTCGGGGGATGATAGAGCTAGTGTGGAGCCCTGGTTTGTCCAGGTGATGGCACTTTCTGCTACGAACTAGTAACTTGCCTTATGTCAGAGAAGAGTTAAGAATGATCATATAGCTCACACAGAAAAGACAGCTTTGCAGAGCTGGCTTTCCCAAAGCTAAGGGGCCAACCTCAGACAACTACAGCATCCCATCTCTCCAGCAGAAACAGGCACACTAAGTCCTAAGAGCCCTACAGTGCACCTCAGTCAAGGTTAGCATCATTACTTCAGGATATATCCTATCAGACTTTTTCTAATGTATGTAAATATATTCTAAAACTACATAGTGGCCAATACAGCAAAATGGTGACACATTGTATTTAGTAACCCGCTCTTTTTGCTTGCTTGTTTGAGACAGGGGCTTATTATTTATCTTGGGGTGGCCTGAACCTGCTGTATAGTCCAGGCTGTCTTCAAACTCATGACCCTCCTGCCTCAAACACCACAATGGTAGAATCACAAGAGTGCTTAACAACACTGGACCGTAACCTTCCTTTTCCTTGAACAATGTAATTGGGATACTTGTCAGGACTACACAGCGTTTCATTTGCTACTTGGTCGTTGTCACACTTCATTTGATACTTAGTATCTGGGCTGTGATTGTTTGCTCCTGTTAACATAAATAGCACTGCCTGAAAGGCATAGTGGCACCTACCCTTAATCCCAGCACTTGGGAGGCCGAGGCAGGTGGATCTCTGTGAGTTCTGGACCAGCCTGGTCTACAGAGTGAGTTCCAGGAAAGCTAGAGTTACATAGTGATACCCTGTCTTGAAAAAAACTAACTAAATAAATAAATAAGCAGTGTTATATTGCACACACAGGCACACACATAATTATTTCCTTGGGATAAACTAATAAAGAGTATGACATTTAACCTGGAGTGGATTGTTAGAATACCTCCCGAAAGGGCTTCCCACTGTTCTTGTTTGGGAATCCTCATCTCTCCTCTCTCAACGAATAGATATTTTCAGTCACTTAAACTTTACCAGGACAATAGACATTATCATTTACCCTGCTCACTTGATGAGAAGGAATCATTTCTTCCTGTCATCTTGCATTCTCTCCTGTAAAACTTAGTTTCAAACTAGCATATAAGCCAATGAGTCCAGCAGGTTAAACTAGTCACCCTCCCAGAAAACCCACCAAGCCTCTCTGTAGGTAAGCAGCCGGAAACATTGATGGAAGGGCTTAGTAGGCTGAGATACCTCTTTTCTCCTTACTACAACTATGAGAAGAAGGCGATGTACCAAGTGTCAGATCCAAGATCCAGTTTCTATAGCAAGTGACCTTACTTATGACGGCTGCAGAAATACTATATGGGATGGATTTACAGTTTCAATTTGTTCTTCAACAGGGATGGAAGGGGACTTCTGAGTTGTATTCACATAGTGTTACGAGCTGAACTGTATCACCACAGATGTATATGTTGAAGATACCTCAAAATGTGACTGTATTTGGAAAGAAGTTCTTTATAAGGGCAATTAAGTTAAAACAAAGGTATTTTGTGATCCCTGGTTCAATATGACCATATTTAGAGGTGAAGGATGCTAAGCCATTGCATTAGTTATTTTTCTGTTGCTGTGATAAAACACAATGACCAAGGAAACTTACAGAAAAAAGAGTTTATTAGGGTTCCAGAGGGACGAGTCCAGCATGGTGGGGCAGAGGCATGGTGGGAGGAGCAGGAAGCTGAGAACTCACATCCCTAACAGCAGGCACTGAGCAGACAGAGTGAACTGAAAGTGGTACAAGGCTTTAAGCTGTCACAGCTGCCCCCAGTGGCATATTTCCTCCAGCAAGACTGCACCTCCTAAACCTCCCCAAACAGTACCACAAACTGGGGACTTAGGGATTCTATTTCTGTGAAGAGACAATGTGTCTACAGCAGTTCTTATAAAGGACAATGTTTAACTGGGGCTGGCTTACCGGTTCAGAAGTTGAGTCCATTATCATCATGGTGGGAAAGATGGAGGTAGGCAGACAGACATGGTGCTGGATAGGTACCTGAGAGTTCTACATCGGATTGGCAGGCAGCAGGATGAGAGAGAGCCTCTGGGCCTGGCTTGGTCTTCTGAAACCCCAAAGTCCACCTCCACAGACACACTTCCTCCTACAAAGCCACCCCTACCCCAACAAGGCCACACCTACTCCAACAAGACCATAATTCCTAATGCCACTCCTTAACTGTGGTGGATCAACCCCCACATTTATTTACTCCAGGGACTCTTGAGGAATGAGGAATAAGAGACTTAGTTAGAAATAAAGAGGGGAGAGAAAACACAGGATAGACTCAAGTGGGCCTGAATCCTTATCCACTGGCCCCGAACTTTATTCCAAAGTTCTATTTATAACAATGCCAAGGGGTGGAGCAAAAGACCTCCCCCTTGCTAGTTACAGTCAAGTGTAGACCTTTACAAACACCTGATACTGAGGCCTGTGATCCAGTCAACCTCTTATGCAGTCCTGGGTACAGCCACTAGGAAGCCTAGTGGGATACAACACTCAACCATTAAAATATATGAGCCCTATTGAACCTGGGGCTATTCCTATTCAAACCACCACAAGGACCAAGTTTTCAAATACTCAAACCTATAGGGAGCATTTCTTATTCAAGCCATCACAGTCATGGACACACACAGGGAGAACCATAAGAACACCCACAAAGAAGGATGGCCACCTGCAAGCCAAGGAGTCAGGCCTCAGGAAAAAGAAAAAAAAAATCAACTTTACCGACACCTTGATTTTGGAGAACTGTGAGAAAATACCTTTCTGTTGCTTCAGCCACCCAGCTTGTAGTATTTTGCTACACCAGCCCTGGCCAACAAATACAGACTGCACTCTACAAATGACTAAGGAAAAGTCAACTATCAAGTTCACAGAAAAGACAAGAGAAGCAATGAGCATTTTAGGTGCTGCTACCAGACAGGGACAGTATGTTCATGTTTATTGCTCTGTCTGTGGTGGTCATCTGTGTTTCCAGATATGCCACACGGCAACGGTATCCATTTGCTCATCAGTCTCATGACAACCAAACCCAAGAGCAATGAATTCTAACTCTCTTCTGGAAGCTTTGCCTCCCGGGCCGTTGGCCACGTTTGTCACTTGACCAAGGTTAAGCTATGAACTCAGGCTTTCCCTTGAAGGAAAATGAAAACCAACTGTCATGTTATTGGTGTGTCTGTGGGGGTGGGGAGAGGATCTGGGTTAACGTATAATCTACAAGGAGCTTTCTGAAAACCTGAGCCATCTGAGAATGGAAGGGACGGCTGAAGGTTGAAGCCAGGAGGGTGAGAAAGGTTCTCCAATGTAGAGTTCTAACTCATCTCCAGTGGGAAGATGGACTACAGTTCTCGACACAGGAGGCCCCAGAGACAGAAAGACCAAGACCTGCCCTTACAGTACATCGGAACCAGAAGCAGAGGTGCAGAGTCTAACATACATTAACTTGGAAGTCAGAAGACTTTTTATGGCCAAATATTCATGATGTCAAACTTGCTGTTAAGAGCAAAATACCGGAAGGGTTTTCACAGTCATTGGTCCACTACTTTTTACCTTTTGTATGAGTGAACTAAAACCTTAAGAAAGGTAGTCCACCTTTTTAGGGGTTGGGGGGGGTACTTTTAGCAAGTAATGAAATAAAAGGCAATTATGGTGGACTGAAAGAGAATGGTCCCCAAAGGGAGTGGCACTACTAGGGGATGTGGCCTTACTGGAGGAAGTGTGTCACTGTGGGGGGGCGGGCGGACTTTGAGGTCTCTTTTGTTCAAGCTTCCCTCGGTGTGACTGTCAGTCGACTTCCTGTTGCCTCTCAGTCAAAGATGTGGGACTCTCAGCTCCAGCACCACGTCTGCCTGCACGCTGCCATGCTCCCTGCCGTGATGATAGTGGACTGAACCTCTGAAACGGTAAGTGAGCCACCACAATTAAATGTTTTCGTTATTAGAGCTGCTGTGGTCCTGGTGTCTTTCCACAGCAACAGAAAACCCTAAGCAAGACAGCAGCCTACCAGTGCTCCCCGACCAGTCTCTCGGGTTGTAACACATTCACCAAATGGGTGAGGTAGAAAGTTGGGTCCTGCTCATGATATATCCTAGGCACTGGCGTTTTTGTGTGTAAAATGCAGGAATTCTACTAGACTATCACTTGTAAGTTCTTGGCTGGCTATGTGGACCAGACTGGCTTTTAACTCAGGGTGATCCTCCTGCCTCTGCCTCCGGGATGCTGGGAGTAAAGGCATGCACCATTATACCTGGCTGAACTTTTAAGTCTGCTTTTACTTTAAAGGGCTATGATACTCAAAGAAGCTAAATGGGAGCCAGGAATGAGAGCATGTACCTCTAATCCCAGCCTCTGGGAGAACTACCTTGAGGTTGAGGTCAGCCTGGGCTCTACAGAAAGATGCTGTTTCAAACAACTTTTTTTTTTTTTTTTAAGGAACTAAATGGGCTCAGGGTGTAATACAGCATGTGTTTAGCATATGTGAGCTCCTGGATTCAATCCCAGTACCAAAACAAAACAAAATACTACCGATCACTATGATCCCATGTCCAAATAAAAAGACATTTATTTAGAAAGGCTTTGGTGGTAATTAAATAACAATAAAAAACCTGATAAAGGATTATGTACCAGTTACTATGGCTTCAGAAATTTATATCTATGGCTATTTTATTAAATTTAACATTTTATTATTTAAAAATAGCATAGCATACAATTCTTTCTGATGCCTGAATTTTCTGGTGTTGAATGGTTTGAATGAGAGCTTTGGTGAGCAAATTATAATTTTATTTAGACCAATTTTGTTATGTTGCTTATCTGGAAAGCTACTTAACATGTCAGACACTACCCTTCTCAGGATATCTGGTCACTTATTCGAAAAGTATCTACATTTAAAACTCCCAATAAAATAATTCAGAATTGCTGGGCAGTGGTGGCTCATGCCTTTAATCCCAGCACTTGGGAGGTGGAGGCAGGCAGAATCTCTGTGAGTTCAAGGTCACCCTGGTCTACAGAAGTATAACCGAATCTTAAAAGGTGTTATTAATCAAAAAAACAAAAAACAAAAACAAAAACAAAAATCCCAGAGCCAGATATTGGGGTAAACATATCTGAAAGCCGAAAGATCAGAGAAATAGAACAAGCCAGCCACTTTCTTACCTCCACGAAATCCTCAGCTTCAAGAGAGCAAGTTTCTGTTTCCTCATGCTTTATATACCTTTCTCTGATCAGCCATCACTTTCTGGGATTAAAGGCATGTGTGCTTCCCAAGCAAAGGCATGAGATCTCAAGTGCTGGGATTAAAGGTGTGTGCCACCACTGCCTGGCTCTGTTTCTCTCCTGTAGCCAAGTGTGGCCTTGAACTCACAGAGATCCAGACAGATCTCTGCCTCCTGAGTGATAGGATTAAAGGTATATGCCAACACTACTTGGCCTCTATGTCTAATCTAGTGGCTGGCTCTGTTCTCAGATCCTCAGGCAAATTTTATTAGGGTACACCACACAGAGGGAGTTCCAGGATAACCAGGGCTACACAGAAAAACACTGACTTGAAGTTAGCTTTCCTTTAGTTTCTTAGGCTGGAGGCAGGAGTATAATACTGGCATGTAGCTCTTTAAATTTCCATTAATTAAAGTGAAAAATTAAGTTATTCCCCCAGCCACATCTTAAGTGCTCATCGGGGTTTTTATTAATAAGACCATTTAACACTTCATCCTACATCCTGACTGCATGTGCAGCGTGACAAATGCCTCACACTCCTGCCCCCGTGACTTCCTCATCGTGATGGATTGCACCTTCAGACTGTGAGCCAAAGGAAATCCTTTCTTCCCTAAGCTGCCTTTGTCAGAGATATTGTCACAGCGATGAGAAAAGACTAAAACAGGTAATGACTATGCAAGACGCACTGTTAATAGTACTTTGGTTTGCTGACTACATCTACTATCAAGGAAAATGCTCCTTTTACAACCTCCCTAGAGATGAGGGACAATGCTTGTTATAGTCACCCAAGTTCATGAACCGTCTGAATGTGAAGCGATTTCAAGTATCTACTTCTGATGACCACCTTAGGACTGAGGAAACACAGCAGCTTAAAATGGTGCCTTGTATGGCTGGGATTCCGGAAGACCAGTCTTGGGACAGGAAGAGCCACGTAGCGTTGATAAGCCTAGACGGCAATCTTAATTTTGTTTTTTAACTAATATATGACTGTGGACACTGGTGTCTTCGTTTACACTAAGAGCAAGCACCACAGAAGGTAATCACTGAAAAGCATTGCAGTCACCCCGAACACACACTCCAGGATCAGCACCTAAGCAATTTTAGAAGGGAATTGTAAAAAAAAAAAAAAAAAAAAAAAATCTCGATTGGGGAACCACAGGTACTTTATTCAGATATTCCAGGTGCCATTTTGATAATATTTGAAATACCATATCATAGCTTTGCTCTTCTTAGATTTTTGCCCCAGACAGATGGCTCCTAAATCCTGAGAACCAAATGTAATATCATGACAATAAGCTTTCTCCCGCTCAGCTTCTTCACACTCTGAGGTGAATAAATGGGAGTAGGGTGAAATGTGGCTGCTTTGGTCAAAGACTGGGTAGGACAGTCAGATTCGGAGACATCCAAACTCAGAGCACACCCCTTCCCTGCACCCACACACTCTCTAATTTTTCTTTTTAATTAAAAGACTATGGTAAAATTAAATGAATAGCACAAGCAAACTAGTTAAGGTCAGGTCCAAAGGAAACTCCAATTCCCCAAACTCCAAAAGCCAGTCCAACTATCCAGAAATGAGCTTAACCTGGTGGTTTGATAGAAGCCAGCATTCCTCAGGAACTTGTGAAGACTGTTCCCAAAAGGAGTTATTTCCCTTACCTCTGGCAGAAGGGACGGACATATGGGTCTCCAGTGAACATATATATATACCTGTGGCACCTATCAGCATATCGAGGTCCATGCTAGTCTCCAGGCTCCTTCAGTCCTTGTCACAAGAACTTGTTATACATTTAAAGCCCCCACAGCGTCTCCTGGCCCTTCCTTCCTCCCAGCCACTCACCCTCCTTATGACCCTCGACAGTCTCCCTGTGCTTGCTCTGTCTCTGCTCTTGCTCTTCTGTGTCTTCTGTTCTCTGTCCTCTGCTGTTCTCTCTTTCACAAAGAGCCCTGGCCATGTTCTGTCTGCTGGCCATGTTCAGTCTACTCTCTCTCTCTCTGCTCTGGATATTTTCTCTCTCTTACCTACAATAAAAGCCTTCCTCTTAACCGTACCATGGAGCAGCCATGTTGGCAGTTTCTTTTCGACCCCACCACCACACACAGATAACAGCTCAATACTTGAAGACATCAAAAAGAGACTTGTATTACCACAGTAGTCCCAACTATTCATCCTTTTACTTCTCCCTAGTCCTGGAATTCTGTTTCAATGAGCAAAGACACTTAAACCTATGTAATTGGAAAATAAGCTTGCAAATGAGGGCCTTTTAGCCCTGTATTAAAATAATTACTTTATTCCACAAAACTCTACTATGGAGTGTCAACATGCCAGATGTAGTGCTGGAGAAGTAGGGAAAGCTCTTTCTTCCAAGATGGCCTCTGTCTGGTGGGGGACTCCTAACTCTCTCTCCTCCACTGAATTAACTGCATAAGAGAGGTTTACATGCGGCCCCTGGGAGATGCAGACAAAGCAGTGGCAACCCCGTGGAAGGCTCTGTAATTGCTCCTTCCCACAGCTCACTGTGTCTCTAGCACTGGCCTTTCACAGCATGCCAGGCACCGGGCTGGCGAGCAGTGGAGAGAGATGGGTTGAATCACACTGCTTCTCTTTTTAGTTCTGGGACTATGACCAAACCCCTTTAGGTATTATTTCTGCATTTATAACATGGGATGGTAACGTGGGCTTTTAAGACTGTGAAGATTGGATAATATGTGTATAAAGTGTGCAGCACATTCCTGCCTGGCATGTAACAGATGTTCTATAAAGAGAAATATTCTGAAATTATATGTGAAACTCTCTTTAATGATGAGAACGAAGATCTGTTTTCAGACTACCAGTTCTTTGTGGGAAAGTATCATCTAATAATCTTCTTTGTTCTCCATGACTGGTAAATGTCAAGACTCTGTTAATATCTGTGCTCTGAGAAACTCTCAAGCTTCTCTGGAGAGAGTTTCAAAAACAGCAGCCATTGGAGGTATTTACTGGAGGGAGGGGTATTTTCTTAAGACCCATGAAAATTTAAAACACAAAATGTGCCAGGCAGTGGTGGTACACACCTTTAATTCCAGCCCTTGGGGAGGCAGAGGCAGGTGGATCTATGTGAGTTCGAGGCCACCCTTGTCTACAGAGTGAGTTCCAGGACAGCCAAGGCTACAGTGAGAAACTGTGTCTTAAAACACCAAAATACCAAAAACAAACAAACAAAAAAACAACCACAAAATGTGCAACGAAAGAAGATGCAGACACTCCAGAAACAAATGTCAGGTTAAATTTGTGTTTTTCATGAAAGAGAAAACATATGTAATTTGCCTAAAAAAAGATTCTTGTACTCTTGAATTTGGAGAAAGGAAACCATCATTCACAAGATTATAATCATCAGGCAGGAGAACTGATTCAGCAGGTAAAAGTGCTGGCTGCCAAACCTGAGTTGGCCTGAATTCACACACACACACACACACACACACACACACACACACACACACACACACACACACCAAACGAACAAACAAACAAATAAATAAATGTCATTAATTTTTTTTAACGATTATAATTGTCTCTGAAATGTATAGAGGGAGAATTAAAAAAAACAGTGGTTTTGTTTTTCACATACATGTATTATATACTGCTATGTGTATTAGATGAAAGAATTTAGAGGATATATACATGTGCCTTGCAATAACAAAAATTACTGCAGTCCCGTCATGCATATGGCAATCACTGTGACCTGGGACTCTGGTCCTGGTTCTAGTTTATGCTCTACCAACTGCGGTAGTTTACGGACAAGACAGAGAAGCAAGTTCTACCTTGTAAAGAGACATGCACCGAAGGGTGGGTAAGACTCTCACACTAGCCTCAGCAAATAATGACAAGAGAATCTTCCCGACACACTGACAAGTTGTCACCCAAACGTAGGGCCTCCCATAGGCTGGGGGGACAGTACAGCAGGAAAAACACTTGCCAGGCAAGCATGAGAAGCAGTTTCAGTGCCCAGAGACATTGTGTCAACCAAGTGTGGTGGCTATCTGTAGTGCCAGTCAGAGCAAAGGATCCCCTGGACATACTGCTTAGCTAGACTAGCTGGAATTCGCAAACTCCATAGCCAGTGAGAGACTGCCTCAATAAATAGACAGCAACTGAGGAAGACACCTACGTCAACTTCTCAGCCCTACACACTTGTGCATGAGCATGCATGCACACACATACACCTGCATACATAACACAGCATGCACACACATACACCTGCATACATAACACACACACATATATATACACATATGACAAGAAGAAGAAGAAGAGAAAGGGGGGAACAGGGAGATGCAGCAAATAAGAAGAACACTTTCAAGACTTCAGCCCATAACTCTTTATCAACAAACATTTGTTTCTGAGAAAGAAAAAAAAAAAATCCTCTCTGGGGATAGCCTCCTTCTCTGGCAGAATTCCACTGCAGTCAGTTAAATGCAAATGAACTGCTATCATCTGGTCTACATTTGTTTTAAAATACATGACTCTAGATACAAAAGTATGCATAGTTTACATACAAAGGAAACATAGCAAAGTGCACTTTTATATCTACTGGGTCTAGAACTTAAAACAACAGCAGCTCTTTTTTAAAAGGTCAAGAGGTTTAGCAGCACATGACAAAGTAGAGCAGCTGACTTTATAAAGTTAACTCATCTGAGGAGGTCATGAAATATCTCTTTCCAAGTTCTGTTTTTTCCCAGCTCTCTAGTGCAGATATGTAATTCCAGGTAAAACTTGCTAACTGATGTGTTTTGACATCATATATTGACATCTGACCAGACAGGCAGGATAACTCAACAGAAAACTGAATACGTGTGTGTGTGTGTGTGTGTGTGTGTGTGTGTGTGTGTGTGTGTGTGTGTGTGTAAACACACATATGTTCACGTATGTATATATACACAGTACATACATATGTTTCAGAACTTTACACATCATGGATCTGCAGCAGAGGTACCACAGCATGACCTAACCCAAGGGCTCCCAGCATCCTGCTTTATGTTTCTATATTGCTACATGGGACACAGGTTGGGAAATGCTGGACTCTTAGATACGAACGACATCCAGGCATCGAGTATGGTGATAACTCTTGCCTCCATTTAACAGACATTCCAGTCCTAGAGTTGTGCGTTCTAATCTCACACTAAAATCTACATGTTTCCTTTGCACAAGCAAACACCAGAGCCTAAGCCTACGACTTAAAGTAGCGTGTAACTACTACAAACATAATTCCGTGTTTTTTCTTCCCTGCTTAGAGCAGAATTCAAAGGAAGGGGCTTGCTCGCCTTCCCTTGATCCTCTGGCTGTTCACGTGTGTAAACGCTGTGGCGTTCTCTGTCTGGTGAAGGTGACAGGTGTGCCTTTTTTGTCTAGGCAAAGGAGACCTTGGGGAGATGGATGACAGAGAAGGGAATGCTTTGGAGGTTGTGGCTCTTCCCAATTTTCCTGTCATTTGCCCTGGGATGAGGATCTCGAGAGAAAACATCATCTCTGCTCTCCAGCACCCCATCCCTGGAATCTGCCAACTCAGGGGACTGTTTGTTTTCCTCCTCTAATTGTCCCCTTGGTGGGAAACAGAGAAGAAAGTGTAGGCTGATCACAGAACCCTTCCCTCCACAATTATACTGCAAATTTGGCGGTCCTGTGAGGCCGCCAAATCCCTGCAGAACTCCTGCATGGATGACAGAGAGGAGGCTGTGACTCAGCTCCCTGCAGTCTACTATCTTCTGGCTGTGCCTGAGTGCCACAGTCCCTCTTTACCTAAAGGTAACAACACACAGGGCGCCTGTCCTGGCTGCCGTCATCACACATGCTCAGCCAGGGAGAACCGCAGTGAGCTGGCCTATGATTCCAGCCTTTGCTTCCTCAATCAGTCCTCTCCAAATAAATAAGCCCCTCCTGGTGTATCATCTGCTTCCTTCCAGGACCCTGATGAACTGGGAAGGAGGTTTTCTTTTCTCTCTCCCTCTCTCTCTTTCTTGTGGTTTTTCCAGATAGGGCTTCTCTGTGTAACAGTTCTGACTGGGCATCTGCTTTGTAGACCAGGCTGGCCTTGCCTTGAACTCACAGAGATCCATCTGCCTTTGCCTCCCGAGTGCTGGGAGAAGGAGGTTTTCTCGACGATGAACTATGAACAATATTACTGAGAAAAGGAAGATGTTCAAACTTATAGTTGCTGGGTGTGGCGGTGCATGCTGTTAATCCCAGCAGTCAGGAGGCAGAGTCAGGATCTGTGAGTTCAAGGATAGCCTGGTCTACAGAGTGAGTTCCAGGACAGGCAGGGCTACACAGAGAAACCATCTCAAAAAAAAGTTTTATATATATATATATATATATATATATATATATATATATATATATATATATATATATATATATGTGTGTGTGTGTGTGTGTGTGTGTGTGTGTGTGTGTGTGTGTGTGTGTGTAATCATAAACCTTGGAGTCAGATGTGGCTCAATGATAGAGCATTTGCCTAGCAAATGGGTTCAACCTTCACATTTTCTTCAGTAAAGGGCCCAATTTGTACCTCTCCAGAGTCATGAGAATTATTTGGCAGGGAAATTTTATCCCTTATATCAGTTCTTCCAAGTCAAGCATCATGGAAGTTGTTCTATATAAATTGTCTCACCTGGTAAGGTACACACTGCTATTATTTCTATTTGTCAGATGATGAAATTGAGTCATAAAGAGAGTAAGGGTCTTGGGATGGAGAGGTGCCTGGTGTAGTGCAGGGGCATGCATGTGGCCCTTTGATCCCTAGTGACACACACACACACACACACACACACACACACACACTCGCTCTCCTTCCCCCTTCCCCCACTCAGTGGTTTAGTTTTCATTAATGTTCCCCATAGTCCCATGTGGTTATCCCCTTGGTTCTTGGCAGGTCGTGGTGTTTGGGGAGGTTGTAGATGGTCGCTGGAGGAGTTGGGTCACTAGGGGCAGATCTTGAAATTTACCAGGCTCTGCTCCCTGTCTGTCTGCTTTCTGTTCTACCAAGACATGAGCAGGTGAGGAGTCCCTGCCACATGCTCTGGAAACCATGAAGCCACCTGCTACTGTGCCTGGCCTACTGGGACGGATTGTGTCCCCTCAAACTGAGTCATAAGAACTTCTCCCCCTAAGTTGTTCCTTGTCAGGTATTTGGTCAAAATAGGGACACATTCATGTGCACACGTCTATGTACGTCTATAAATGTATATAGTGTAAAGATTGCTGAAGGGCATGTGGCTGGTATACGGTGGAACCAGGATTTGAATGGATGACAGTGGAATCTGAGTATCCATGAACAGTACTAAGAGTGTGTGCTTCCTTCCTGTGAAGGCTTGGTGAGGAAGCGGAAGGCAATGAGAGGTGATGGGGATGCTCAGCCTCTTTCCTCAACAGCCCCAGCTGCTGCAGGTGCCTCCTACCCACGAGGTGGTCCCACGGTGGAAATTGAGTTGCGGGGCATTTAACAGCCACATCAGCCACAGAGACTAACGCATATTGAAGGGATGTTTGTGAAAACAAAATGCCTTAAAGAACAATGGTTGGTAAAGATGGATTCTTTGGTGAACTATGCTGGCAGGCAATTTTATCAAATTCCAAAGCAAATCCGCCTGAACCTTTGACTTTCCGTGCAGGATCACTCCTAATGCTGGTAGAATCTACCAGCATACCGCAGGAGAGAAAATGTTATCTGAACCTTAAAAATGAGCTAGAGACAAACTTCACAGTATTTTTGAGAAGGAAAACAAAACACCGTTGACACTGTGGGGTACCTATGAGAATAGTTCCACCCATAGAGCAACTAGCAGTAATTCTTGTCCCTTTCAGAGGAAAACAATCCTTTGGCAAAACAGCACAAACAAGAAGACCTTACATCTTTCCATTACCATCCCAAAGAGCCCAGGATACAGTGCTTGTTGGCGGACCCCACTTCCACCTGTGATGAAGGCCAGACTTCCATCCTACGCCAACTGCAAAGTTTTACAGATGAGACTGTGGCACATTAAAGACCAGCGCACGGCCCAGTGAAGGCACGGTACTACGGGCCTTTGGCTGCAAAATCATTAGCAGTCTGGGCAGTGTGGCTGAACCCAGATTCTCATTCTGTTTCACCTAATTAATTTCTCTCTGTTGAAATTCACCTCCCTCTTGCTGAGGAGGAAGGACGTGTGGGCGGTAGGATGAAAGATTCACCCTCGTGAATATCACACAGAGCTCAGCAGCAATTGGAAGAGAGAATACATGGACAGGGGAACAGTCCTTGTACTAAACAGTCAGAGAGAACACTTTAAGGTACACCGTCAGATGGTGTCCCAATGTGAATCATTGGCCGAGTAACCAGCCAGTCTTGTTTATTCATTCTCCCCATGCCATTGCAAACCACTGAGGGTGCCAGCTTTCAAACTGGGCAGCCACATATATATTCATTCTGGCTGGCGGGGAATGAGGAGCTTGAGGAGGATCTGAGTACACCACACATGAGCCGCAGAGCGCTCTAGCTCGGAACTCCGGCTTACCAGTGGAGTCGGTCCTGGACGCCCTGCCGCTGGCCTGCTCCTCCGCATGGATGAGCTGCAGGTCCGTGTACGAAGGAGCAACACTGGGACTGCTGGTGTCCTCGGAATGGGTGGTCCAACTGCTCTCCGAGGTCAAAGGGCATCTTCTCAAAGAGTCAAAGGAAGGGCATGTCCAGCAAGGCATGGTCAATGTGAGGGCTGAGGACAGATGAAAATCCAAGAGGGCACAATGTAAATAGCTATCTTTTTCTTATGTCTATCACATCTGTCTTACTTTGATGTCACTCAGATCCTAGGCAATGGCAGCCATCATAGAGAGCAAGGAAATACCTGGGATGAGGAGAGAGAAAATGGGTTGACTGAGGTCTCACAGGGAGTCACTAGCAAAAGCGTATCAAGGGGCTGGAGAGATGGGTTAGTTCATATGGTGGTTTGAATGTGAATGGCCCCCCGTAGGTTCATAGGTTTGAATGCTTGGCCCCAAATTAGTGGAAGGAACTATTTAGGAAGGATTGGTATGCATGGCCTTGTTGGAGTGGGTGTGACCTTGTTGAAGGAGGTGTGTCACTGGAGGTGAGCTTTGAGGTTTATAAAGGCCAGGCCAGGCCTAGAATCAATCAGTCTTAATCTCTCAATCTCTCCCCGGCTCCACCCCCTGCAACTTGCAGATGAGATGTGAGCTCTCATCTACTGCTCCAGTGCCATGTCTATCTCTTTCCCGACATGATGATCATGGACTCACTCTCTGAAACCGTAAGCAAGCCCCCAATGAAATGTCTTCTTTTTTAAGACTTGCCTTTGTCATGGTGTCTCTTCACACCAATGGAACAGTAACTAAGATGGTAAAGTGTTCGCTGTTTAAGCACCAGAACCCGAGTTTGATCCTAAGCACCCACATAATGAAACAGGTAGGGTGGCAGGTGCTTGTAATCCCACATATGGAGGCAGAGACAGGGGATCTCTAGGGCTTGCCAGCCACCTAGCCTCCTCTGATTAGAGTGCTGGGCCCCAGTGAGAGAGAAACTGCAGTTTCACAAAAACAAGAGATGGCTCTGTTAACCTGTAGCTTACTCACATAGAGACATACACATGTATACATATACACATGAACACATATGTGTATACATACTGCATACACACGCACCTGAACATACATACACACACACACACACACACACACACACACACACACACACACACACACACAAAACAGATTGAAACTTTGGTCTCTGGACCCTCAATTAAAAAAAAAATCCTGCTTGGTTCAAGTCTGACAATAACTGGAAGTTCTGCACACTGTTACATACACAGTGGAGACTTACTGGGGCTGCTGGCTTGCATAGAACACAAAGAAAATATCTTCCAAAGGAAATGCACCGGGCTTGGCTTTATCTCCTTGGCTCAGAGCATCACCCAGCTATTCCAAAATGCTGTGTGTGTGTGTGTGTGTGTGTGTGTGTGTGTGTGTGTGTGTGTGTGTGCTTCTTTTTTCTTTTTAACTAAAACTTCTTAGTTCTCTTCATTTGTTCCTAGTTAACTGCCCACCACACGTGCTGTCCACAGTGCTGTATAATGATTGCATCATTGCAATGTCACCATCAAGACACTAGAAAGATCATGAGCAGAGAATGAGGAACAAATGCAAACACCATTTACTGAGTATCCATTCACAAGTCGGGCACCTTCACAAGTGTTTTTGCCTTTGATCCATTGATATTAGGAGGTAGGTAGTGGTTCCTCACACAGGGCAAACCAGCACGGAGATTAGGAAACCTGCAAGATCAGGTTTGGTGCTTGGGATAACTGACTGTAATTAATAATAACTAATTAATAACTAATGTAATAATAGCTGTAGTTGAGGTAAGAGACAGAAAGGGGAAATTGAGATTTCAGAAGGAATAGGCGGCAATACCTGTGGCAGTATTCATAAAAATGAAACAGAAGAGAATCTATATTCTTTATTCTTGGGCATGTATGAAACACTTGGATCTTTGTACTGAGGGCTCACAGCTCCTTTTCTTTTAAACTATTATCCCTTGGTAAATCACCCACAAGCTATTCTCTCCATAAATGCAAGGCTCCCTTCTACTTATTTATTTAATTTACAGCATCATTGCTATGTGACCTGCTATATCCCTATCTTCAGCTAGAATTCAAGATTGCTAGGGAAGAAGGACATTTGTCTGTCCACAAGTCAGGACCTCGTTACTTGTTGGTTATGTCAGAAGAAGCACCACAAGTCATTCCCTAACAGTCTGTATTAAACATAGACTGTCAAAACCAGACCATCACCTCTAAAGGCCCTACACAAAGAGAAAACAAAATTAAGAGAACTAGAAAGCAAAGATGAGTTTGTCAAGGTTTGTTATAGCACCGCCATGCCCTAGGTTAGGATCAGGTGCTTGAACTACTATGGAAAATAGCTCTTAGGTAAAGTATATGAACATTATTTAATACACAGCATAGAGCTACCAAGAAAGAAAAGAATTACCCAGCTCCCAAATAAGTCACACACGAAAGCTTATTCTTAATTATAAATGTCCAGCGTTAGCTTTGTTTGTTGCTAGCCAGATTTTCTTAACTTTAAATTATCCCATCTATCTTCTGCCTCTGGGCTTTTCCTTTTCTATTCCTGTACACCTTTGTTTCTTACTTGGTGGCTGGCCCCTGGAGTCCTCCTCCTTCCCTGGCTCCTTCCTCCCAGATTTCTCCTCCTATTTATTCTCTCTGCCTGGAAGCCCCGCCTATCCTTTCTCCTGCCTTCCTATTGGCCATTCAGTTCTTTATTAGACCAATCAGGTGTTTTACACAGGCAAAGATCACAGCTTCGCAGAGTTAAACAAATGCAACATAAACAAAGTAACACATCTTAAAATAATCTTCCCCAACAAGTTCTCATCCATATATCTGGGTTCCTAAGGATGTGAGAGAATAAGAGGAGAGCAATATCTGAAGAACTGCTGGCTGAGAATTTCCCAGAATTTGTGAAAGATTTTTTTTTTTTCAGATTAGAAATCCCCAGGAATGTCAAGCAGAGTAACTAAAAGTAGACCCCACAATCGTGTAAGACGAAAGACAAAGGGAAATCATAAAAGCTATCAAATAACTACGTATCACTTTCAAAGGTGGTCTACCACCTTCTCAACAGGACGAGATGCCAGTGAACGTGTCAGCATGCTGATACAGGCTCCGCATCAGGATAGGATTTCACCCAGCGTGTTCTTTCCTCCCTATTGCTGTGAGAAAACACTCTAAAACAAAAGCAATTAAGGGAGAAAAGGGTTTATTTCAGTTTCCAGTCCATCACTGAAGGGGGTCAGGAGGGAACTCAAGCAGGAACTTGAAGCAGAAACCGTGGAGGGATGCTGCTGGCTGCATGGCTCTTGGGTTTATGCTTAGCTAGCTTTTGTATACAGCCCAGGACCACCTGCCTAGCAAACAATACAGCCCGCAATGGATTGAGCCCTCCTACATCAATTAACAATTAAGAGAATCTCCCACAGATATGCCCACAGGCCAATCTGATCTAGGCAATTCCTCAGTTGAGACTCCTTTCTCAGGTGACTCTAGGCTATGTCAGGTTGATGGTTAAAGCTAACTAGGACATGGAGAAATGCCTTTACCAGCAAAGGAAAAAATAGTGCGTATTCTTTTTACCTACACCTAGAACCTTCAAGAGCATTTGCCAAAAACTGCAACATGAAGCAAATTTTGGAAATGTCAAAAAATTGGTATACAGACCAGAGTACTGATCATAATGTGATTAGTATTCATATAAACTAGTTGCTTAGATAACTAGTACCTGGTTTTCTAAATTTGATACAAGATTATTTGAAAATAATATTACCTGATCAATTCAGCAATCCAAATATTAGAAAATATTTTATGTAACCATGCCAAGAATACAGGTAAGCTGGCCATAACAGTGCACACCTATAGTCCTACTACCCAGGAGATAGAGGCAGGAGGAGGGTGAAGTCATGCCCAGCCTTAGCTGCAAATCAAGGTCCTTTCTTAAAATAACAAGAAAGAAGCATTACTATCAGAGAAGGTGGAATTTCTCATGATAGAAAGAAAACTAAAATCTAAAAAACAAACAAACAAACAAAACCCCTAACACTCTTTGAGGAAAAAACCTGATTATTTTGAAAAACTGTCAAGAAGAGGGGACAAAATAACATTGAGAATAAAAATGGGGAGGAGTGGGCAGGGATTAGCTCAGTTCACAGGGCACTTGCTTAGCATGCATGAGGGAAGCCCTAGATTTGCTCTCCAGCACCATCTAAAACGAGCATGGTGGCTCATACCTGTGATCCCAGTATCCAGAGGCGAGACGATTAGAAATTTAAGTTCCTCTTTAGCTGCAAAGTAAGTGTGAGGCCAGCTGGCACTATATAAGACCCTGTCTCAAAAAAATCAACCAACCAAACAAAAAAAACATAGGGTACAAAAATGGTACTCAAGCCGGGCGGTGGTGGCGCACGCCTTTAATCCCAGCACTCGGGAGGCAGAGCTAGGCGGATCTCTGTGAGTTCGAGGCCAGCCTGGGCTACCAAGTGAGTTCCAGGAAAGGCGCAAAGCTACACAGAGAAACCCTGTCTCGAAAAACCAAAAAAAAAAAAAAAAAAAAAATGGTACTCAGGTACAAATACTGTAATACTATATTGAGAAGGCAATAAGGGGAAATAATGAATATCCTTACATAATAAATGTGAAAACAGATAAAATGTAGAAGTCTGGAACTTGTAGCTTTTAAAATCTCATTCATGAAGAAAGTTAAAAAGAACTTGATTTGTCTAATAACTATGAAATGAAGTGACCCAGTACTTACGGAGTTTCCATAAACAATGTTTCCGGCCAGGTATATTTGCTGAAAAAGCCAAACCTTAATGGCAAAAAAGAAATTTCCATCTTCCAGTGATTATTCCAGAGAATAGAAAAAGGCCCACTCACCAACTTGTTTTATGAGGTTAGAATTTCCTTATACCAACCTGACAAGACAGATCCAACACATACCCAATTAAATGAGAATTACAGGCTAATTTTAATCGTGAGCCTGGATTTAAGACTCCCAAACACTTATTTCAGAGGCTCTTGTGATTTGCTGAAGGGAGCGTTCCATCACAACTAAATTGGACTCACTCCCCTCATACAAGGTTGGCTGAATACAGTGTTCCTCAACCTCTTTTCGTTATTGTTTTCCTGAGAAGTCCTGTCATTTTTTCTGTAGTCTCTCCTTCTTGCCCTCCCTCCCATTCCTGCTCTTTTAAATTTGATTCATTTTTATGTGCTTGATTGTTTTGCCTGCATGTATGTTTATGTACCCCATGTGGACCTAGTGCCCACAGAGGCCAGAAGGGGCATTAGATCCCCTGAGACTGGAGATACAGACAGTTGTGTACTTCCATGTAGGTGCTGGGAATATTACCTGGAACCTCAGGAGAGAGTAGCCAGTGCTCTTAACCACTGAGCAATCTCCCCAGCTCCTACATAATCATTCTCTTTCCCGAAGTACTTCTTCCAGTAGAATATCACAACAAAGAAATACATGTTAATCCAACCCTACAATCTTAGTCAGATTTCCCTGTAGATAGATTTTTCTGTCCTGCCAGCCAGTTCCCAAATAACCACACAGAGACTTATTATTAATTATAAATGCTTGGCTGATAGCTTAGGCTTGTTACTAACTAGCTCTTACTTCTTGAATTAATTCATATTTTTATTTATGTTCTACCACGTGGCTTTTACCTCTATCCCATTTTGTGTGTTCAATTCATTCCACATCTGTCTGGCTTCTCCTGAGACTCCAACCTTCTTCCCAGCATCCTTCTAGTCTGGCTCTCCCACCCAATCTCCTCCTGCCCAGCTATAGGCCAGTCAGCTCTTTATTAACCAATGAGAGTAATACATATTTACAGTGTACAAGGATTATTCCACAGCATTTCCCTAGTCTTGCGTGTACGCACGTGTGTGTGTGTGTGTGTGTGTGTGTGTGTGTGTGTGTGTGTGTGTGTGTGTGTTTAGTTCTGTGGTGTTAGCAATGTGAAGACTTAATCTCCACAACCACAGTAAAAATAAAGAATGGTCCCATTACTAGAAAGATCTGCCATGTTTTCTTTGAGACCAGATTTCTCTGTGTAGCCTTGGCTTTCATTAGTCTACATAATGTCTTTGAGACATAACCAAATTGTTGTAGATATTAATAAGCCATTCCTTTTTATTGATGAGTAGTACTCTGTGGCACAGACAATATCACAGTTAGTTTAACCACCCATCATCACATATATCCATCCATCAAAGAATATCCAAGCTATTTCTAGTTCTGAGTATTACATCAAAGCTGTTAGAAACATTTATACACAAGTTTGTATGGAGGTAAACTTCCATTTCCATGGAATTAACAAATGTTCAAGAGTACAGTTTTGTGTGACATGGTAATCGCATGTCTAGGTTTATATGAAATTATCAAACTGTTTTCCAAAGTGATTATTTGCTGTGGGATAATGCTTTTGTACACTGATTTAATAAAACGCTGATTGGCAGGAAGTATAGGCGGGATAGTCAGACAAGGAGAATTCTGGGAAGAGGAAGGCTGAGTCAGGAGATGCCAACCCACTGTCCAGGGAGCAGCATGTAATGGCACACAGGTAAAGCCACGGAAAACATGGTGACATATAGATTAACAGAAATGGGCTTAGTTTAAGTGAAAGAGTTAGTCAGTAATAAGCTTGAGCTAATGGCCGAGCAGTTTGTAAATAATATAAGCCTCTGTGTGTTTACTTGGGGGACGCGAGTGGGAAAGATTTGTCCTGACCACAGACCAGGTGGGACACAGCAAAACTTCAGCTACAATTATTGCTTTTTATTTTCCCACTAGTAATATATGAATGATCCATATGAACAGTTCAGTCTCTAAGCATTTAATGTGATCCAGTTTCTAAGCATTTAATACGGTCATTACTTCTTAATTTAATCTTTTAAAAAAATATATGTGTGTGTGTGTGTGTGTGTGTGTGTGTGTGTGTGTGTGTGTGTGTGTGTGTAAGAGTGTACACACATGTTTATGTGTTTATGTGTGGGACTGTGGGTACACATGTGCCACGGCATATGTGGGGAGGCCAGAGGACAACCTTGCATGTTGGTTTTGCCTTCTACTTTGAGACAGGGTCTCTTACCTACTGCTGAATGAGCCAGGCTACCTAACCTGTGAGCCTTCAGGTATTCCCCTGTCTCCACCTTCTATCTCACCATAGAGCACTGGGATTATAGAAGTGCCCTCCAGCATCCAGGTTTATGTGGGTTCTGGGGACTCTCATTGAAGTCTTCACACTTGTATAGCAAGCTCCTTATGCACTGAGGCATTCCCCCAGCTAATGAGGTCTTTCTGGAAAATTAATAGTGACAGGGTCTTTTAATTTCCATTTCCTTAATGGTTAATAAGAGCATCTTTTCATATCCTTTTTTTTTTTAGAATGCACCAAACACATTCGCATTTATTTTCTTTTTTTTAAGCATTCATATCCTTTTTTACCATATCTATATATGTGTATCTTATTTGCAAATTTGTTTATGTCTTTTGGCTATTTTTAAATTGAATTGTTTACTTTCGAACTTTGAGAATTCTTGTGTAATTTTTTTATATTTCTTTGCATGTGTGTCTTCCCATGCCATGGTACACACCTGAGGGAAGGTCAGAGGACAACTCTCAGGAGCGAGTTGAACAATACGGGTTCCAGTGATTGAACTCAGCCTGTTGTGTTTGGTTGCCATCAAAACAGCATTAAGAAAACGTGGCATTTAGGTATTAAAAAATGAGATTAAACTTGTACTTTATATTGTATAGAGGAAACCAATTCTAGGTGAATGGAACATCAGGGTGTAAAAGGCTACACAAGAAATATTACAGAAGACAATGGTCAAATGCACTTAGGACTAGGAAGTAGGGGAAGACTAGGTTTCTTAATCAAATGCAGAAAACATTCAGCATAAAATAAAATGAATGACTAAAACAAAGGCTATGTATGATGTAGATGGGAATACCTACCACCCATTGAACATCTTTAATCCCAGCACTCAGGAAGCAGAGGCAGGTAGATCTCTGAGTTCAAGGTCAGCCTGGTCTACAGAGAAAGTTCCAGGACAGCCAGAGCTATACAGGGAAACCCTGTCTTAAAAGCCCAAAGAGATAAAAAATAAAAATAAAACCCTAAACCACACCAGAAACTGACTCAGCTAGTCTTGGTGGTGCACGCCTATAAACGCAGTGGTATGTGTTATCCCATTGGTCTGAAGAGGAAAGCCTGTAATGCAGCCACTTCCCTCCTACTTTCGTATATGAGAGAACCACTCGCATATGTTTGCCAGGCTGTAGGTTACTGACACATAAAAAAACGTAAAGGAGGCCCAGGGCATGTAGCTCCACTGGTAGAGTACTTGCCTAGTGTGTACAAGCCCTGAATTTGCAGCCCTAGGTTCAGTCCACACCACCTATAATCCCTACACTCAGATCAAAAGAAGTTCTAAGTCAGTCACCTGCCACCTCAGCCACCCTGCTGCCTGGCAAAATTACAGTTATGAAGTAGCAACGAAAATAATGTTATGGTTGGGGGTCACCACAACATGAGGAACTGTGTTAAAGGGTCACAGCGTGAGGAAGGTTGAGGACCACTGCTGTAGAGTGTTCGGCTCTAAATGGAATGTACCCATCTTACTTCTCTACCTCTAAGAGTTGGGGATCTTGAAGGAAGAGGGGGTGGAAAGATTGTAAGAGCCAGAGGTGGTGGATGACATTTCAAGGAAAATGTTTCCTGGGCCCAACGGGGCAGAAACACATATGAATTCACAGGGGATGTGACAGCGTGTCCAAACTCAGGCCAGACAGAAGCCTGGCGTGAGGGGGAAGAGGCAGGCATGATATCCCACCACCAGCAGAGGAGCTATTGGCATTTGATGGCTGCTTAGAGAAGGAGAGTCAGTTTTCTTCAATGATGTGACCCCTGGTAGGTTGACCACATTCCCAATAGTAGTTGGGGTGGCACAAATTGTACCCAGCTGGTTTTTTGTTTTTGTTTTTGTTTTAAGAGAGAAAGGGGAAGAGAAAATTCAAACTTGGGTAGGTAGGGAGGTAAGCGTGGAAGGGCTGGGTCTGGGAAGGGGTGGGGGAAGAAGGATGAATATGACCAAAATTCATTGCATGAAATTCTCAAAGAATTCATTAAAATAATATTTTTTAAACGTTCAATGACATCCTTGGTCAAAAGGAATTTGAGGGCTGCCTTTACGAGACTATGTCTCAATGCAAAGATTAAAAACTAGAAATAAAAGAAAAAAGAAAAAGCATTAAGAATGCTGCAGAAGCACTTCGTTAACTGCCAGAGAAGAGAGGACCCAAACGTCCATCAGTAGCCTGATAAATGACTTCTTGTCTAACATTATAATCATGACGGAACTCACGGCATAGAAACAAAACGGATTGCAGCTTCAGGGAAGAGCATGGGCAAGTCTTACAAGTAATAGTTAAAGTCACAAAATACTAGCTAGAGCATTGTTCCATTTTTGCAAACTTCAGAACCAGACTAAATTAAATCACATCCTCCTTGACAAATGTGTAGGTCGTAAAACTGCCAAAAAAAAAAAAAAAGTACAAAGACAAGTACTGCACGAGTATTACCACGAGGCTGGGGGAGCAGCTAAGGGGGAGCTGTGATGGAGGAGGTTGCAATTAGTAGGGAATCGCAGGCCTTCCGGATGATGATGGCAATACTCCATTTATTAGTGGGACGATGGCTTGTATTGTCTGTCATACTTTAATGTATTTTTAAAATCATCCGTTTGTGTTTACTCAATTGTAAATAAAACTTATTAAACTCACATATCAAAAATGCTGATTTCAATACCCATCTTTACCTTTATAGGTGAAAACACCCATATTTCCTTTGAAAGATAAATTAGGGATAGCCCAGCAAGGGCAGGGAAGTTAAATAAGCCCTTGTAGCTCACACACTGTTTTCATTTGGTCCTGTACCCTCTACTTATTTACCAGCTTCAGAATCTGGGATGATCTATTTTACGCAGGCTTGGCTGAATGTCCTTAGGCCACAGGCTCTACTGAAATGAGAGAAGGCTCTGTGCTGGGCTAGATGGCTCTTCTCCCAGGGCCAGACCTTTGATGCCTGAGCCAACCCGAAGTGGGCTGCCATGATGATGCTTCTCAGACACAGCCAGCCAGTAAAGGATAAAGTAAGAGAAGAACCAAACTCTGCCCCTGCGCTACCACAAGTTCGAGAACAAGGGCTCGGAATCCAGATGCCTCATTCACAGGCTGGCCCGGCCTTGCAGCCTGGAGAAAATGGATTAATCCATCTGGTACTCCACTTTCTCACCTGTAAAATGGAGCCAAAGAGAGTGAAACCCTCACTAGGGTATCAGGTCAAGGACGAACCACTGTGCACAAAGGAAGCACTTGAACAGATTAAATAGTGGTAGCTGCCACATGCCTATGTGACAGTATATACTTATGCTCCAATCGACTTGAAATCTCCATCAGATCATTAACTTTATACATCCTAAACTAAGTCACCGCCATCCCTTTCAAACAGCTCCCTCATCCTTCCAGCTACTCAGGATGAAACTCAGGTCAGCCTCGACTCTTCTCCTATTTGGCGCATCATATATTCTGTTAAAGACCTACTTTCAAAAGCTGTGGAATCTGGTTATTTCTGGCTACATGCTGATATCCTCAACCCAGCTGCCACACTCCTGTCTGGATCAATCTGGGGGCCACTTTGTCAGCCTTCTCAACTGCTACACTAGAGCAAGCCACGGAGGTTTTGTTTTAATTAGCATATATTAATTATACATGATAATGGTTGCATTATAACATTTCAAATATATACATAATGTATTTAGATCATATTCACCCTCCCCACTCTCTTGCTCCCCTCCCACACAGGCCAATTCCCTACTTTTCAACTCGTCTCTCGTCTGTTCTACTTTTAGGACCCTCCCTGCCCCATGTACAATGTGTGCACAGATCAATGCGTTTCATTGGTTGTTTACAGGAGTATGGGTGAGGGCTTGTTTACAGGAACATGGGCACCTTACCTGTGGCTCCACCACTGAAAAAAATACGTCTCCCTTCCCCATCTACAGTTAACTGTGTACATTCTCAGGGAGGGGTGGGCTCCCTTTCCTGTCATGACAGAGTGTTGAGGAACCCAAGGTTATGCAGATCTTATACAGGTAATCATAGCTACTGACGCCTCAGCATTTTAATAGTTACTTTCTGAATCATGCTTCTTTCGATAGCTCCTATCACACCCATAATAAGAGTCAAAATCCTCATCACCCTGTCCGCGGACCTACATGCCGGAGGAAGCTCTGTGACTCCCCTGCCTCATAGTTGTCTCTTCTCATCCATTCTGCTCCTGTCAGAGAGCTCGGCTACCCTTCCAACTGTTGCTTCTGCTAGGTCAGTCTTCCGCTGTTTCAACAGCACTCGCTCCTTCAATTCCCTTAGGTCTTCACTCATATTTTCTCCTCAAAAAGCAACTCTTAAGCCTCATAAAAACTGCACGGCCTCCCTACCACATCCCCTTCTTTTGCCTCATTTTCCCCTCCTTCCAACTTCCCACATTACTTAACGCACTCTCTCTCTATCTGCTCCTCTGTCCTGGTTTGGTGTGGCTCCTTAACAGAATGTATGCTCCATGGGGCAGGAACACCAGCAGCATCTTGAATAGTGACTTACAGAGGAAGCCGAAAGCAACACTGGTTAAATATTAATAAATTCATAAGTTGTCAGCTAATACGCTTGATACAATTGATACAATATTTGTCTTTTTCTCCTTTGGGGCCCTGGCTGGATTAGAAGGTTAAATATTTACATATGTTTTGATAGCGTGTCCTTTATTTATACCTTACATCTAAATCACAAGGGCTACATGTAATTTTTTTCTCAATGCTGAGAATCCAGCCATGGATATAAAATAGATATGAATGTGTTCTTCACTTCACTTGACTTTCCTGCTACCTCAGAGTGGCAATATGAAGCACCTCAACACTGGTTTAGAGGAGCTCTTGTTCATCCCTAGAAGGCCTCCATTAGTAACAGATTACCCAGTTGTTAGGTAAACACAACTGAAGGAGAACAGGGACTTCTGTATCCAGCTGTCTCATAACGGTATTCCCAACACCGAAATGTTTTTTGCGTGAACACATTAGTTAACTGATGCATGTTCAGGTAGTTTATTATGTTTTGCATTCCACAAATGGTAAGAGAGGCCACAAATTCTGCTGTATGAGCTAGCATATTCTCTGGAAGAGAATATTGAAATTTTAATGTTTAAAGATATAGGAAAATTCACCTTAAAAACTTTTCCCTTTTCCCACAGCATGATAGTACTTTTCAGTACAATAAATAAGTAACAGAGGATAATTTTAAATATACTTTCTTTTAAAGGCAGCCCCCAGGAAAATATATGTTCATGTATATCCATGGATGTATTTGTATATATTCACATACATGTAAGAATGTTAGGTTGTTATGTGCATGTGTTAAGTATGTGTGTACATGTGTTAATATACATATATATATATATATGTATACACACACATGCACACACACATATACCTATGATGTGTATAGAGTATTGTGTGGGTATATATATAATATATATGGATATGGATACATATGTATACATATATATTGAGTATATGGTGATGGAAAATTATGAACCAATGATAATTGTTCATCAGGGCATGATGACAACAGGTTGGCATAATTTTCTTGCCTATTTTGTTGAAGAAGAAAAAAAAGAGGAGAAGAAGCAAGAAGAAAAGGAGGTTGGGGGGGAAAGGGGTGGAGGAACATAACAAGACAACTGATAATGATGATGGTGGTGATGATGAAAATGGTGATAACAATGGCAACAATGATGATTGACTTCAAGGCAGCCATCTCTTTGGTCTACCTAAGGGTAGACCCATTCACTCCAGTCATTCAGGTAGTCTACAGAAGGTTTCATACATACGTCTCCTGTCTTCATTCACTACTCAAATAGACACTAGGTAAGCACCTAAGTTGACATACCACTTTCTGCGATAGAGCATAAATTAGAGAGATGATGTTCTTTGTTCTATTGGGTAGAGAGACAATAACCAAGCCAACTAAACCAGTCTTCTCTTGAGAAGCCTGCTACCCATGTCTTCGTTGTATACTGTCCCTTTCCTAAGCACCGCCTTTCCCCAAGACAGGGTTTCTTTGTATAGCTTTGGCTATCCTGGAACTGACTCTGTAGACCAGGCTGGCCTCAAACTCAGAGATCTGCCTGCCTCGGCCTCTTGAGAGCTGAGATTAAAGGCGTGCGCCACCTACTGCCCAGCTCAGCACCACTCTTTGAGTTCTTTGCTTAAAGCTGCATCGAAGCTATTTATTAGGCTGGGATGTATCTCTATTGGTAGGGTACTTGCCTAACATGCACAAAGCTCTGGGTTCAATTCCCAAGGCCACATAAACCAAGTATCCAGCTGTAATTCCAGCACTGGGGGAGTCGAGGCAGGGCTACATGTGACCTGTCACAAAACAAAGCAAAGCAAAAACCCTATTTCTGAATAACGATAACTTTGCTTCATCAAGAAACTAACTAAATAAAAAGAAAGTAAAGGAGCCGGGCGGTGGTGGTGCACGCCTTTAATCCCAGCACTTGGGAGGCAGAGGCAGGTGGATCTTTGTGAGTTCGAGGCCAGCCTGGTCTACAGAGCAAGATCCAGCCGGGCGGTGGTGGTGCACGCCTTTAAGCCCAGCACTCGGGAGGCAGAGCCAGGCAGATCTCTATGAGTTCAAGGCCAGCCTGGGCTACCAAGTGAGTTCCATGAAAGGCACAAAGCTACACAGAGAAACCCTGTCTTGAAAAACAAAACAAAACAAAAAAACAGAGCAAGATCCAGGAAAAGGCGCAAAGCTACATACACAGAGAAACCCTCTCTCAAAAAACCAAAAAAAAAAAAAAAAAAAGTAAAGGAATAAATATATGACCACATTCAGCTGGTAAATTTCCAGGGAAAAACTAGCTTGAGGGTGGGGTGTGGAACGCTCTCAGCCTCCCTAAGGAGGCCACATGTATGTAGACTTTTGGGTGAAAATCTAGAGGAAGAGCCCCTCGGCAGAGGAAACAGCACTAGCAGCAGTGAATGTGTCTGAAACAGGAAGGGTGGCTGAGGGGTGAGGGGGCAGAACCCACTCTGCTGAAATTTATTCCTGGGTATGTCCTCTGGAAAGGTCATCGATTACATCTAGAAGCAAAGAACAATTCAAGGTACTAAGAAAATAAGACTGCCTCTATTGAGGAGGGAAATACATATGCATGTCTACATATCCACCCCCAGTAGCCAGAATGAACCGCTGGGCTAGTCTTCAAGATGAAATCTCTCTTGCCTCTTTCCTACATGGCTGACATCATTTCTGATCCTCCCCCCTCCCCCCAAACAAATGGCTCTTTCTCTGGCCCCAAATAATTAGCTTCCCCAGACACAATGGGAAGGCCTCAGCCCTAGCTTCTAGGGAGGACATACACGAAGGATAAGGGAATATTAGCGTTTCACTTGGGCTGTGGGACAAATGTTCCGGAAATGAAAGGGTTTTGAGAAATGTTTTTAATTATGCATATCCTGCAGTATCTGCATAATGGGTTCAATTCAGCCCCGGTTCTAGCAGAAGAATTGTCATGTGCGTGGAGGAAGGTCAGCACACAGGATAATGAGGGAACAGGAAGTCTCTGCTGATAACAGTGCCTTCATATCCTTTTTTCTAAAATTTGAGGGTGAACTTTGTTCTTTCAGTCAATCTGTCAGCATTTTTAAACACAGTCAGCATGTGCATGCACTTTGCACATGGGCACAATTGATTTTGGTCCGGAAAGAGTCTTTATGAAGACTGTAGGGGATAGGTGAGCTCAACTGCTCCACTCTTGGCATGGAATTGTGAAGCCAAACGAAGCCTTATGCAAGCCAGTCAGACTTTTGCAGCCACAAAAAAGTTGGAAACACTAGAGCTAATGGGCTCGATATGAACAAAACAACAGCTGGGTTTTCCTTTCTTTTCAAAACTCACTCTTTAAAGAGACAATAGGAAGACTCAATTTTAGTTTGAGCGAATTTTCAAGAAGTTTCTTTGCTTATTTCTTGTATCCCTCAGTTCTACTCATAACTTAGCAGAATATCTGAACAGCACGCTAAGGGCTCAGCAAACAAGTTTTTCACTTAAACTTTTTTTAAATTTTATTTAACCTTTATGTGTATATGCCTATATGTATATATGTACCCCACAAGTGTGCCTAGTGCTCATGTCAGAAGAGGGCATTAGACACCCTGGAGCTAGAGCTACAGATGGTTGTAAGCTGCCATGTAGTTGCTGCGAATTGAACCCGGGTCCTCTGGAAGAGAAGCCTGTGCTCTTAACTGCTGAGCTCCATATAATGCTGTAGTGCAGCACATATACAAACTAAGATGTGAATGGTGTTCTGTGACAATGGAGTCTTAAGTATTTGGCGCCTAAAGTTCTGACACTAAACATTTACTAAAATGGCCCAACTCCAAATAGTCTCGTTAAGTCAGAGATGCACCCTATATCTGTCCTCCATCACATTTCAGGGGTTTTCATGGGGTAAAGTCAAGAGGAATCATCTTATTGGTCCTCTCCCTTATAGTATCCTCAGATCTCACATCCAAAGAATTGAATGCCAGCTTGCTTTCTTTCATCTATGCATGGTAATAAAAGGGCTTTTTTTCATTTGTATTTGTTTATTGCAGTGTTGAGGATGGAGCCTAGGGCCATACACATGCTAGGCAAGCTCCATCATGTTTTTCTAGAGGAAATAATGTGTCTCTTTTTCCTAGGCCAGCCATAATGGGATTTCATTCACTTCAACTCTTGCCCTAGTTAAAACTCCGAGGGAAGGTCGTGCCATTGATGGATGTAAGCACTTTTGGAACTGTTTCCATATCAGGTGCAGCTCCTAGCTCTCCAGTCACCCTTGGGATGCTTCAGTGCACAATAAAATAAGTGACGAGGTCATCAAGGTGAGCTAACAATCCCCTGGCTTCTCTAAACTCCCCAGGGCAAGGCTCTGGCCATTTCAATGTCATAAAAATAAAAGATCTACCATTAAGGGCAGTCTCTTTGTCCCTAACTCCACTGTGCTTACATCCTCTTTGCATTTTAATTAGAGCAATCAGTACATTCCATTTCCAGGCTGCAGTCCAATGCCTCTTGGCTTCACTCTTAGGTGGAGATCTTCTTTTGTTTTTGCCTCTCCTCTGCCAGAAAGGCTTCAAAGAATGGGGGAAAGGAAAGGAGTCTCCCAGATAGCATTGCTCCTCGGTATATCTGCTCCCCTTGCTTTCCCAGCTCCTCTTGGCAAGCCTGAACCTTCAGATATTGAGCAGCTGGCTAGAATAGGCTTCCCTTGTCTTGTAGAAACAACTGTTAGGAATGATTCCATCAGGGCGTCTTCTTTTCCTCATCCTCCCATCTAATTCTCCTAGGCCATGACCACATAATTCATGGACCACAGGGGAGTGCTGTGGCACAGGTACTAACATAAACATTTTTCTCTTAGCTCAAAGACATCTTATTCTACAGTCCTAGGGATTTAATAGCATCCAATAAGACATGGAGAATGAATTAACTACCCATTACTGATCTGACTGGAAAGAAGATTAAAACAAACCAATCAAAATTACTTCACCACCTGCATGAGATAGAACTACATATTTCACATTTCACCAGAAACCCCAATTTATGTTCAATATACATATCAAACATTGCTCTTGTCCTAATTCCTCTATGTGCTTTGCCTGCATGTATATCTGTACATCACTTGCATGTAGTGTCCATGGAGGCCAGAAGAGGGCATTGGATTCCCCTGGAACTGGAGTAACAAACAGCTGTGAGCCACCCTGTGGGTGCTGGGAATTGAACCTGGGTCCTCTGGAAGAGTAGCCAGTGCTTTTAATCACTGAACCATCTCTATAGCTCCTCCATTTCATTTATCTATTACCTAGTCTGCAGAGTTTGTGTGGGGGACAGTGAGATGGCTCAGTTAGGTAAAAGCAGTTGCCATGCAAGCCTCATAACCAGAGTTCACTACCCATCACCCACAGTAGAAGAACAGAATGAACTCTATTCCTGAAAGATGTTCCTTAACCTCTCCACATGGGCTGTGGTACTTGCATGCCCACACACCTCTCTCTATCTTCTACACACACACACACAATTACAACTACTGCTACTACCACTAATGATGATGATGAAGATGACGAATAAAATTTTCAAAAAGTTTTCTTGGAATCTACAGTTCAATTAAAACATTCAGAATCTGTGTAGAAAGACTTTAGAAAAACATTTTTTTAAGTAGATAAGTGAGAAATAGATGAAGAAAACATTTTTATGTTGTCAGATGACCCTCAGAAGCATAAGATAGCCACTAATTTTCTGTAAGCTGACAATCTACCTGTGAACTCTCTAAGTAGTCACCACTGGTTCAGAGCAAACAGAGTAAGAACTTCGAAGAAGCCCCGGAAGTAACTGATAACTGAAAAGGGAGAATGCTTTGAATTTTAGTTTAATCCTTTGCAAGAGATAATAGCTGGGCTTGGCTATAAAATGAAGCTCTTGAACAACAACAACAAAAACAAACTTCTCCCAACATCTACTTTTTCCTTTACTTCCTCAGAGACAAGTCCAAGTTCTCAGCTACCATGAAATGTAAAACATTAACAGTGATAACAACAAAAAGACGCGAAGAAGTTGAAAGACATGCATGGTAACACATGTGGTTGATTATCCACAGGAAATGGACAGGAGAAATCACAGGGTCACAAGCTGGCTCTGGGCTCCTACTAGAAGACTCAGGAGGAAGCTGATTGCATTTCTGCTCAGTTCTGAGCGCTCCACTCTGCCCTTGGATGCCCACACTTGGCAGAACTGCAGAGAGGAAGTGCTTAAGTGAATAAGTGATGGAGGGTTGGAAAGGCACACACCACCTTGACAATGGCTGTGCTATCACTGATCTCCCCGGCCCATTTGGACTCATTCTTAGCCTAATACAAATGCTTGTACTTTAGGAATATGAAGCTTAGCGCATTAGCTTCCTATGGTTGCCGTAACAGATTACCACAATATCGGTAGCTCAAATGATAGTAATTTATTTTCCCATGGTTATAGAGGCCAGAGGTCAGAAACCAGAAAGCCTATGTTGGAGTGACCATGTCGGCAGAGCCACTTACTATCCTTCCAAAGGCTTGAGGGAAGACTGTCTTCCTTGTCCCCTCTGGCTTCCGGTAGATATCACCTTTAAGGCCCACATCTTCAAGTCCTCGGCTCCATCTTCTCCACTCTGTCTTCTCATGTGGGCAAAGTCTTCCTCTCATAAGAATGCATGTGAATGTATTTAGGGCCCTTGATCTCCTCCTCTTGAAGTCTTTAAGTAAGTTATATCTGCAAGGGTCTCTTCTCTTGCATAATATAAAGGGACCAGCCTTAATATTATACATCTCAGGGGCTCAAGAGAGAAACTACAAATGGCGAGGGCTACTTTTGGGAAATAGAATCTCAGCACACAGAGCTCTTAGTCCAATCATTTAGTCTTCCAAATCTTTTTCCTCCTTCCGTGCCCCGGAAGTCCTGGTATATATACACTTACAAGCAGTAATCCTTTGGCAGTGCAAAGTCAGGCTTCCAGGGTCAAATGGAGGGATGATAAGAATCACATAGAGGGGCAGTAATTGTTAATTATCATTTGCAACCCCAAAGGGAAGTGACTAATAGAAAATGAATTAACTAAAGGCTAAATTCGGGTAATATCTAAGAAGAGGACTCTTATGTGCTCAACTGTAATCTTAAACGTGATTGGTAGAAAATGTTAAGAATCTATAAGTTGCTAGGTCAATGGGAGAAAATAAAACTGTCTTCTTTTTTCCTGTGGCTCCTATCTGTCCAAACTATCTGCTGTTTTTTTCTGCAGGGTGGGGAAAAGTGTGCTGGGTCGCTAGGCAACCTGTGTACAGCTAGATGCCTCTGGTGATAGTTAAAGGGAGATCTAGAACTAGAGGCAAGATTTGGGAAAGGAGGAAGTTAAGCTTAATTGGCACATCCGCCAGGCCTTCTCAAATAGATAGTCTGGATGCTTAAGTCTGTTCTTAGAGAGTACAGAGGTATCTCTGATAAGGTACTTTCCTCCATCTGGGGATGGACCTGGCTGGATGCTGCCAATGATGATAATTACAGGGAGGCTTGAACTGGGGTTCTGGCTGTGCATAGCTGTCAGCACACAAGTAGAGGGGAAATGGTGCCCAGTGAATGATGGAAAAGCTACAATAGCACACAAGAAACTCATAGCAGGAAACGGCTGATAATCAAAAGCCAGATACCACCATGGCTCCTTGCGCCTCAGCTTGACCTCTGGAAGGCCCTCGGCTTCTCCCAGGGATTAGCTTTGTCATAATCAGCTGAAATCCTACTTTGTACATTTTTGCGGCTCGTAGCACTCTTCTCCAAAAAAGGTAACATTTACAGGATCAAGTTAGTAGAACCTGCTGCCTTTGGGTGCCATTATTCAGCCTGCTAGATCAGAAAATTCAGTATTATCAAAAGAATAGAGCAGGCTGCAGTGAGTGTAAGCAGTGTCAAGTGCCTCCAGCACAATGAAAGAATTTGCTGTACAAATAGGGGCTGTTTCTCTGTGACACCTACAGGTACGTGCACAGTAGTGTTCACATGACCCGATCCACACATTTTCCATTGAAGTTAAAATCTGAGCTATCCACCACCGTCCAGAGTGACCAATTGCCTAACCTGCGCAATGTCTGTGTTGGCCACACTGAGTGGACTGATGGCCAGTTCCTCTTACTTTGCATTTGTCTTGAAGTATCCCAGCCATCCTTCTTGTTGTTACAGTCCAAGGGAGGAAGCCTAGGTAGGGGGAGTAGGCCCAGGAGGAAGAGGATGGCTTAGAGGATAAGAATGTATCCTGTGGCCTTTTTTTTAGTGTGTCTTCTCATGAGTCGAGTGTCACACTGGTAGGTTTAGAACGTGGCTCTTGGATTTCTTAACGCTCTCCCCTGAAGCCACCCTCATGCTTTGTATAGAGTCTCAGGGGACCAGAGAGCCCTATGCATCATTCAGTCTAGCTTCTTTCTAGGCCCCTCTTGAGGCAGAGTGCCATCTCCAGAAGGCTAGTGAAATTTTCGACATGGAATTGGATGGGATTATTGATACCTGAGCAGTTTTCAAGACAAAATTAGACTTCCCTAGTTGCAACTTTTTGCTTTGTCTTCTAGTGAAACCAACACCTACATCTTTAGTTCAGTGAAAGGCTGGGGTTAGGGTAAAACAGGCGATATAATTGGCTTGGCTGCACAATTTAAGGTGTACCAAAAAAATCTCAGCGGTCAATATTTTGTAACATGTTATAAATGTGATACCTTAAAAATAGCAAACCAAAACAGCATACGAGGACCCAGAGATTAGCCTTCTGCTGCTATCAATAAAGTTTTATTGCCAGGACTGAGGTGAGCTGCAGTCTTACATGCCTTAGCTGGATTTGTCTTTAAAGTGTGATATTTTGTTCACCAAGGGTATTTTTGCATTATTAATTTTTTTAGAGATGGTGTCTCAAGTAGCCCAGAATGACCTTGAGCTTGTTTACAAAACTGATGCTGACCTTGAATCTCTGATCCTGCCTTCCAACGGCTGGGATTAGAAGTATGAATTAGCACACCCAGTTTTATACAGTGCTGGTGACCAAACCCAGGGTATCATTCATGCTAGACACTCATTCTACCAACAGAGCTATTATCATTGCTTCAGGTAATAAAGTCTTAACACTTTATCAAAATCACTGTCAATAACAACACAGGAGCCGGGCAGTGGTGGCGCACGCCTTTAATCCCAGCACTCGGGAGGCAGAGCCAGGAGGATCTCCATGAGTTCAAGGCCAGCCTGGTCTACAGAGTGAGATCTAGGACAGGCACCAAAACTACATAGAGAAACCCTGTTTCGAAAAACAACAAACAAACAAACAAACGAAAACCACAAAAAAACAAAAAACAAACAAACAAATAAACAACAACACAGGATCCTTAGTTGGATGGAAACAACATAATTAAGACTAACTCCAAAATCGGCTTTGTAAAAGTAAGTGGTGAAGCGCTGAGGCGAGTTGCCCCATCTGTCATGCAATTCATTTCGAGCAATTAGAGGCTAAAGATAAGGTCTGAACAAGATGTGAAAGAATCTAGATACTTGGAATATTATCAATGACCCGAAGGCACGGACACTCAGGACAGAGTTCTTTCTAACCTACCCTTTGTCACCTCCCAGCCCTGGCCTCCCACTCTTTCCTTCTCCTGCCTTTGGTGTGTTACAGGAGAAGGGGGCCCTGGAGCAGAGATGGCAGGCGGAAGCCTGAGGCAAATCCCACAGCACAACCCTGACTGCTCCGAGGCCTCGAGGCCAGCATGCAGGCATTAAAGCTCTTTTCTGTCACTTCTTAGCCTACAACCTTGAGGAAATTCTCAAACCACTCCCTGCCTCAGTGTCCTCACAGTAAAATGGACTTAATACTAATACTTCCCTTATCTGATTGATGTAAAGATTACATAAGATAGCATAGTGAAAGCGCTGAGAGTCAGCATTCAACAAACGTAACTGACTGAAAATAAAGAGCAGCCAGGCTTGCCTTGCATATCTATAATCTCATTATTTTGGAGGTGGAGGCAGGAGGATCAGAAGTTCAAGGCTAGCCAGCCTGTGCTACATAGAGAGTTAAAGGTTAGCCTGGGCTATAATGAAACCCTTTCTACAAAAATAAACAGTAATAACAATAACCACACTTTTGTACTGATTCATATGATGGGCTTTTACTATTCTTGTTGCCATAATATGATATCATGGATTGGGTAATTTATAAACAATATAAATTTAATCCGCACAGGTCAGGAGGCTGGAAAGGTCAGGATGAAGACACCAGATTAGGACCTGGTGAGGGTCCGTTCTTTACAGACAGCAGCTGGTGTTCTCATATGGCAGAAAGACAAACATTGTCATGGGGGAGAGACATGCTCCCTCGAGTCTCTCTTCTAATAGCACTGATCCCCTTCACAAAGGTTCCACCCCAAGGTGACCTAATCATCTCCCAAAGGATCCCATAATGCCAACACATTGGTGATTAGATTTCAACATGAATCCTGGAGAGTCAAAACATTCAAACCACAGCACCTGTGTTCCATAATTCTCCTGAACATAGAGCTGAAGAGCCCAGTGTCAGATGTTCAGTAAGAGTCACTCCCTCACTCCCCAGCTAGACTGTACCAGTCTGGATCTGTCACATCATGACTCAACCACCAACAAATCATTGAAAGCTTGATGATTAAAAATGAAAAATTACACCCAAAGGCTTGGGGTATTCTGTCAAAATGAAAACACCTGCTATTTGGCAGGATCATATTTTATATTCTCTTCAAAATTCAGCTTAATTTCATTTTATATGTATAGGTGTTCTGCTTGCATTATGTCTGGGTACCACATGCACGCAGTGCCCAAGGAAGGACATTAGATCCCCTGGGATTGAAGTTAAAGATGTGAACCACCAATAGAGGGGCTGGGATTTAAACCTAGGTCCTCTGGAAGAGCAGCAAGAGCTCTTAACCCCTGAACCTTCTCTCCAGACCCTGTTACATTTTATTGAAATTATTTTTAATGGTATAGAAGCATGTTAGAAAAAAAGGAATGTCTTTTTAAAGATGGGTCTTCATTAGTTAGTTTTCTGTTGCTGTAATAAAACAAACAAAAACTATGATCAAGAGCAACTTAGGGAAAGTTTATTTTGGCTTACAGTTCCAGAGGGTTAGGATCCATAATGGCATGCTAGCAGAGCTGGGGCTAGAGCTAAAAGCCAAGAGATCCCACTTCCATCCACTTGAAGGAAGTAGAGAGAACAAACCGGAAGCTGGGTGAGGTTGTGCACTCTCAAAGCCTGTCCCCACTGATCTACTTCCTCCAGTAAGGCTCCACCCCCTAAAGGTTCCTCCCCAAACTGGGACCAAGTATTCAAATACCTGAGCCTATAGGGGACAGCTTTAATTCAAACCACAGCATCCTTTGGATTTTTCCCCCAGTACTGGGGATTGCATGCACGGCTACAATATGCTAGGTAACACTCTGTCGCTGCGATACACCAGCCTTTTAAATCTTTTTTTTTATTGACAGGGTCCTACTAAATTTCCCCAGGCCTTACAGTTAAGCCTGACGTCAGATCATATTTTTAAAAGTAAAACTAGCAAAATATTTAACATATCAACAGAAACACGTACCAATTTTACTTTTTACTAATATGGCTCTGTAGTAGACAGAATGATATCCTCCACCCTCGGCATATAAGATGTCTTCTAACCCCCAAGACCTGTGAATTTATTACCTTACACAGCAGATACGAGTATGTTGAGAACCATGAACATGGTGGTTTGAATGAGAATGGCCCCCATAGGCTCATAGATTTGGACACTTGGTCATTAGGGAGTGGCGCTACTTGACAGGGATTAGGAGTTGTGGCCTTGGAGGAAGTGTGGCCTTGTTGGAGGAAGTGTGTCAGTGGGGGTGGGGTTTGGAGTTTCAAATGCTTAGGCCAGGCCCAGGGTCTCTCTCTTTCTTCCTGCTGCATGCCAATCCAGACGTAGAACTCTCAGCGACCTCTCCAGCACCAGGTCTGCCTGTGTGCCACCATGCTTCCCACCATGACAACCTGTAAGCCAGCCCCAATTAAATGTTTTCCTTTATAAGAGCTTCCATGGTCATGGTGTCTCTTCACAGCAACAGAACATTGACTGAGACATTGAGATAGGGAAATTATCCATATAAGCCCAACATAACCACAGAGTCCTTAAAAATGGGAGAAGGAGACACTAGAAAGATGTCACATCAGAATGTACAGGACAATACTATAGCTCTGGCTTTGGAGACAGAGGAGAGGGGTCCCAGGTCAAAGAACTTGGGTGGCCTATGGAACTACAAAGGACCGGAAAACAGATTCTTGCCTAGAATCTACAAAAAGGAACACCATGTCGGACTACGTATGGAAAGGCAGAATCACAGATGATAAGCTGACGTTGTTTAAGTCACCCAAGTCTGTGGTAATTTGTTATAGCTGCAAGTTAAGGACTAATACAATCCCAGGATTATCCAACCACCCTTGGTCTGTTGGAGCACATAGCACAATAAATGGTCAGGTCACCAAGTGGGCCTGGGAAGTCAGGGTGGACAGTGGGGTGTGGGTTGAGGGATGGGTAGGGGTGAGAACAACTCCCTGTGTTCTCTGAGCAGCTTCTGACCATTTAAGTGCAACATAATAGGAGCTCTGCCACTGAAGACCATCTCCTTCCTGAGGGTTCTGATGCCAGAGGTCTCTGAGATACAACTGTCCCTGTTTAGAGATGGTGAGTGATTCACAAGTGAGCAACATTCATTTCTGTGGGTCTGGAGCTTACAATATAGGCGGTGAATAAATGCATAAGAATATAGGTATTTGTGCAGACAAATCAGTAGCCAGGGACAGGAGTTAAAAATTTAAAAATGGCAGGGCAGTGGTGGTACATGCTTTTAATCCCAGCATTCAGGAGGCAGAGGCAGGCAGATCTCGGTGAGTTTGAGGCCAGCCTGGTCTACAGAGTGAGTTCCAGGACAGCCAGGGTTACACAGAGAAACCCTGTCTTCAAAACAAAACAAAACAAAACAAAACAAAACAAAACAAAACAAAACAAAACAAGAAAGTAACCCAGAACACACACGCACTTTTGTGTGCATATTTCAACCAAAACCTTGTCAAAAACTAAAAAGAGATGGGATCTTTGCTTGCTCTCTTGTGTGTTTCCAGAATCTGCAGCTCAAAAATCTAGAACCCTAGAAGTCTTACAGACCTCTCATGGAAAAGCCCCTCAAGAGCCTATACCAAACCAGAATCCTCCTCAACTCCCTACCCAGCTCACCGGTTTCCTTGTGAGGTGGCGAGGTGGTGCTCCAGGGTGTGTCATCTTCAAACTGGACCCAGTTGCTGATGGCCGAGGCCAAGTCAGGTGTGGGCTGCACTGGGCTTCCGGGAGGGGTGGTCGACTCAGAGATGAGGCCCATCTTTTCAGAGGAGTCATCCTGCTCGGAGTGGGAAAGGTCCTGGCAGCCTCCATCCACGGCAGGATTCTCCCCAGAGGAGCTCTCAGACGGGTCTGAGGAAGACGACAGTCCTGGGAAGTGATCTTCAGCGGCTCCTACGGAGGGTACCAAACACTACCATCATGCAAGGAAGGATGCTTATCAGAAGTGTCTCACCGAGGGCAAGGGATGACCTAACACTCACTGGAAGATGAGACAGCCATGCCAATCCATCTCTGTGTTAAAGGGCTGTGTCCCTAATAACTCAGTCACTATCCCAGACAACTGAGAAAAAAAAAATTTCCCCATTATTGTATTTATGTATGTATGTATGAGTGTGTATGATGTGCATATATGTGTTCATATGTGTGTGAGTATGTGAGAGTGTGTGTGTGCGCATGTATAGGCCAGAGGTTGAGGTCAGGCATCTTCCTTGATTATTCTCTACTTTTGGGGGGTGATGTCTTTGAATGTATCCATGTGAGGGGGTACACTAGCCAGTGCACGCACGGTATGTACACCTGTGGAGGCTGGAGGTCAACGCCAGGATGTTTATCTCACCTGCTCTCCACCTTACTTTCTGAGACAGGGTCTTTCACTGAGCCTGGAGCTCATCTGTCTACTCGGCTGGACTGGCTGGTGCGTGAACCCAGAGGTCTGCCTGTCTCCACCTCCCCACTCTCAATGCCGGGGCTGCACTCCTGCCCTGCTGGCCGCTTCCCATGGGTCCGGGAGATTGAATCCGGGCCCCAGTGCTTGCACAGCTGGCACTTTATCTGCTCAGCCATCTCTCCAGCCCTTGTTCGTTATTTTTAATCTCAGTATCTGTCCCCAGCGTGAGAGCCACCGATTCAAATGACAATAGAGGGCAAGCAAGAGACATTCCTGCGTTGAGTGGGGACAAGTGAGAAGCAGTAGGGAATGGCGGGGCCTGCAGCCAAATAGTAGAGCATCCTTCTGCACTAAAGAAATTCAAATGCAAATTCCAAACTCCCTTCTGGACTAAGGACTCTGCAGGCAGCTGTGACATGGGGGCTCTTCCTATTCTGTATGTTGTCCTGTTGGTTCTGAAACATTCAATGCCCTTCAAAACTTGTTTCTTGAAAACTTTTATTAAATCGTTTCCATAGACTATATTTTGATGATATGTGTTCCAAACTCTTCCCCCGGATCCTCCCAAGGTCCTATCCACCCAAGTTCGTGTTCTTTCTCTTTCTCCCTCAAAATGAAACAGAAACAGGAAGAAAAAAAAGGATAAAAATGAAAACAGACAAACTAAAAAAAAAGGGGGGGGAATCATCAAGACAAAACAAACAAAAACAAACAAAAAGCGCGCACACACACACACACACACACAGAATCTGTTTTGTATAGGCCAACTGCATCTGGGCATGGAGGTGTGATTGATATACCGAGTGACACTTCATTGGGAAAAGTGGTTTTTCCCTTTCCCAGCAGGTAGCAGTTGCAAATGGTTTCTTGGCTAAGGGTGGGACTTTGTGTCCAGGAAGACAGAGAAAGAAAACTTGGGTTTTTTTTTTTTTTTTTTTTTTTTTTTTACAATAAAGCATACACACTGATTATGGTGGTTGAATACACAAATCTATATATGTGCTAAAATTCATCAACTACATAGCAAACAATGTCCATTTTCCTATCTGAGACTCTTTAAACAGCCTGTGAAGCTTGGCAGCATGAGCGCTTACCTACTGTTCTAGCTCACTGACCCATTTATGAAACATTCTAAAAATCAAAGAAATAATATGAAAATCCTTTCTCCTATCGTAAGAAAACCATAGTGACTTGTTCAAAGCCTTCAGCACTATCTAACTAAAATAAAAGGTGAGACACGTGTGTAAGCTTAAGTTTTCTAGTTTCCACATTTAAAAGGTAAAAAGAGCTGGGCGGTGTGGGTGCATGCCTTTAATCCCAGCACTTGGGAGGCAGAGGGAGGCAGATCTCTGTGAGTTCGAGGCCAGCCTGGTCTATAGAGTGAGTTCTAGGACAGCCAGGGCTATTACACAGAGAAATTGTCTTGATAAGTAAAAAAACAAAAACAAACAAAACAACAACAAAAACCCAACCAAACAGAAACTGTTAATGAGATACAAATATGTGTGTGTGTGTGTGTGTGTGTGTGTGTGTGTGTGTGTGTGTGTGTGTGTGTGTCTGTGTGTGTGCTGAATGCACCTGTGTGGGAGCAGGTGCACACATGTGCCTATGCATGTGTGGAGGCCAGAAGAAATCACTTCGTATCTTTTTCTATCACACTTCACCTTATTCCCTTGAGACAGGTCCCTCACTGGATCTGGAATTAGGCTGGTGGCCATCCAGTCCCAGCAATCCTATTTAATGCCCTCCAAAGGACTGGGGTTAGAGGTGCATGCAGCCATGCCGGGCGGGCTTGGTGCATGGTTCCTGGCCATTTAAAATTAGGTCCCCATGCTTGCCTAGCCAGTGCTTTGACTGAGGAAGTCATTTTCCCATTCCCCGAGATATGTGACTTTTACTAGGTCTTTGAAGTTCAGAGAATGCACGTCTCTCTCTGCACATGACACTTTCAGCACATTTCAATTCCGATTTGCAGCCTTTTAAGGCTTCACTGTCCACAGGGACACCACCCAGGGCTGTATCCCTGTTGACTACCACTTTCCATCTGTGCAAGTGAAGGTGGGGTGAGGCCAGTAGGTGTAGGTGACCGTAAAACAGAACCAACTGGCCTGGTGCTGCAAATATCCCTAGATGGGCCTTGGCCTTCATTCCTGAGCACTAATCTCCTAAAGGACAGTATGGCCACTTCTGCTGTGATCCAGGATGACAATGCTGAGCTCTTTTTGTGGACCAGACACTCCACTGGGCATCTTACATCTGCTGACTCAATGCTCACAAGAGCTCCTGAGGTAGACAGGGCTCTGTGGTCATTCCTCTTCTACACAGACAATGCCGTGATGCAGGGAGCCAGTAAACAAGTCCTTCTGGAGGCTAGGCATGGTGGACTTGACTGTAATTGCAGCGCTCAGAAGAGAGAGGTTAGGAGGACTGCTGTGGATTTATGCCTGGCCTAGTCTGCATAATGAGTTCCAGGACAGCCAAGATTACAGTGTAAAAACCTGTCTTAAAAATAAAACACAAGTGGTGGCGCACGCCTTTAATCCCAGCACTTGGGAGGCAGAGCCAGGCGGATCTCTGTGAGTTCGAGGCCAGCCTGGGCTACCAAGTGAGTTCCAGGAAAGGCGCAAAGCTACACAGAGAAACCCTGTCTCGAAAAACCAAAAAAAAAAAAATAAAATAAAATAAAAAAAATAAAAAAATAAAATAAAATAAAACACAAAACGAACTCGATGTGGCAGCACATGCTGTTAGTCCCAGCACTTGGGGAAAGGGGCAGAGGTGGGTGGATCACTGAGTTTGAGGCCAGCCTGGTCCACAGATTGAGTTCCCAGACAGCCAGGGCTACACAAAGAAACCCTGTCTGGAAAACAAGAAACAGAACAAAACAACAACAAAGAACAAACCACAAAGCCCAAAAGTTCCAGAAACACGTGGCTAAGAGTGCTTGCTCTGCAAGCCTCAGGACCTGAGTTCGAGTCCTCAGCACCCACATATATGTAAACCAGGCCTGGCCGTACACGCTTGTAACTCCAGTGTTGGATAGAGATGGGCAGATCCTTGTTAGGCAGCCCAGCTAGGGCGCGGGCTTCTGTTTTGCTGGTAGATCCTGTCTCAAGACAATGAGGCAGAGACTGATGACACCGGATGCCCTGCTCTAGCCTTCACATAGAAGGGCATGGCATGTGCATGTGCCGAACACCTGCCATCTCCCCCTACACACACACCAATCATTCACCCAAGAGCATACCATTCATCTGTGATGACGACAAGGTTAGAGTCTTGTGATCTGGCTCAGAACCTAGCTGTCACTTTGGGCAATTAGACTTTAAAAATTGAGAAAATCCTAAGAGCTGCTGGGTGTAACCGCCAAAGTGGCTCAAAGTAAAGCAATATGCATTAGAAGTTAAGTCCCTTGGAAGGAAGGAGCCCATGCCTTTGGGGATCCCAGGGTTTTGGTGCTGCCTCACCTTAAGAAGACACCTCCTCTGGCTACTGAATGAAAGAATCCATGCATATCTCTGGAAGGGACCAAATGGTTTTTTCTTTTTTCCTTTCCTAGAATCCTACCCAGGAATGACCAAGAACCAGACACAAATCTTGCGTTTTTAAGAAATCGTGTCCTTACCCTCTGAAGGGGTGGGGAACAGTGGCTCTTCACTGAAGGAGACCCACTCTGACTGGTGGGTGGCGATGACATGGTCCAAGGTCGTCATGCTAAGAGGATGATGCTCATCTTCACACTGCTGACCTCAAGTAGACCCCAGAAAGATGTCTGGGGCGAGCAGGGCAGCACAGTGAGCTGGGGTCTACAGTCTGTCACAGAAGTCTTGTGAATGGCAGCGCTCAGAACAGAGACAACATTGGTCCTCCTTGCCTTTGGTTAATCTTCCAGGTGGAGATCTGTTTTCATAAGAAAGGAAATTGAAATTGGTAAACATTGCATCACGCTGAATCCACGGGGGTCTAGGGCTTTGAACACCATGATGAGGTTTTGGGTAGTTCCCAACATGCCATGTCTCTCTCACCTCGTCTTTTTCTACTAAACACTCTCTATTAACCCCGTGATCCTTGGATAAGGATTTTGATCAGACCACTTACATTTTAGCATTTTTAGATTAAATTCCCTAACTTCCCCAGTCATTCTGTTTCAGAAATACTGTTGTCTAGAATGAAAGGCTACTTGGTTATTATTAAGTATTAAAACCTGTTCAGAGTGCTTTCACTGTTTTTACCCAGCTGGTGAAATAAAAGCATGCTCCTTCCCATTAAACCAAAGCACTTTCTTGCCCCAGGCAGGTAACTTTTTGCGAGGCTGATTTGAATCTCTGGCAGAAACCCAGCTGTATCCAGATGGCATCTCCAAGCATGATTTAACCAATCAAGAAAAAAACAAAACAATAATGGAGTCATCTCTTGTTCATTTGAAGTAGGAGGCTGGGGAATATTTGCTTTACTGATTAAAAAGAAAAAGCAAGTTAAATACATTTTCAATCTTGGTCGATTTGAATTAGTGTATAACTGTCAAATCTCTACTTGTATGGCAATTACGGTCTGTGGATGTTCAAGATTATTTAATTGGCTTACAATTTTCTTTGTGTTATTAATGCCTTTTTACAACTTGAACCCTACCTCTTGATCTTATGATGAATGAATAAAATGAGAATTAATGCAAAATTAATGTGCTTTCACAAATGAGCGACTATCTGTCTTGCACACCATTGTTCTTGCTAAGCAAATACACTATTCTGATGGTTTCTAGAGTGATGTAACTCAGCCTCCACAGTAACAATAGAAGTTAAACTTTGCTCTAAGTTTTATCTACTGTGAACAATTTACACTGAGAGAAAAATCAGAATAGAAAACAAAATAGAATAGGTTTGCCTTGTTTGGTGAGAAAAAGTTGTTTTATAATTCTTAAAGCAACTGCTGCTATAAAATTCGTAGTTGTCAGAAACCTATTTTTATACCACCCTTCACTTAAGTTGTCAGTCTACTGGTCTGTTGTTGTTTATTTGTTCTGAGACAGTCTCATATATCCTTGTTATGTGGACAAAGATGACCTTGAACTTCTGATCCTCCTGCCTCCACCTCCTGAGTGCTGAGACTATATGTGTACAGTGGCACACATGGTTTGAGTGGTACTGGGGGTCAGACTCAGGACTTCCTGCGCAGTAGGCAAGCTCTCTACCAACTGAGTGGTTTTCACAGGCCTCACCATCCATTTTAGATGACTAGGGCAGTTGGCGATATAGTTCTTTTGTAGATTTAAAAAAAAATCTGAGTAGAGAGAAATTAGGTGACTTATTCAACACTAAAATGTGCCCTAACATTCCTAAAATGCTTCTTCTAGGCTTATTAAGTGGAAAAATTCATGGTTTCAGGGCAAAACGACTCTTGTTTTCCATGGCAGCACCCTATATAAAGAAGGATCAAATAGAAGCCACAACAAACAGGTACACTGGAAAAAGCAAGCTGCTGGGTGACAGATTGAATCCCTGAGCCCAGATCCTCTATTTCCAAAACACTGTAATCTTTGAGTCACAGCCACAAAAAAAGCACTACAGAGTATATATAGACTACATGCAACCAAAGTAGTTTACAAACATCAACTACAACGGAATTGTATTGGCATTTCCCGACAAACTCCCCATATGGAGATCTGCCAGAACACCCAGTGAGCACAAAGGATGGAATGTCCACAAGTCTGTACTCCAAGGCCTTCCCCTGAGATCCTTACCAGCCACAGGACTGGGCATGTGCAAGCAGCCTGGAGAATACTGTTGTCCTAAACCAGATCTTACCTCAAGCAACACAGCCCCAAACTCCAAGGGCTGGTTCCCATGTGTGGCTGCCCGTGAGCTTTTCTCTGGCCCCATCAACATCAGTGCCAGAGTCGCTCAGTGTGGTAATGGCTGCGAGCCAAGATAAGACAGCATGAAGAGTCAGATTCATCTTCTCAGAAAAGGCAGCTGGATGTAAAGCTGCGCCCCGCACCCCCCTCCGCTGTGCCTCTCAGAAAGAAAGCCACAATGCAAGGCATGTGCTGACACATGCCGAGTCACAGCTCAATGGGAAAAACATCCTGCTTATCCCACAGTGGTGAGCCCAGCAAACTCCATGGATAAGCGGGGTTGGAGGGATGGACAGGGAGAAGGACGGGAAAGGTGAAGGGAACAGAAAACCCTAAGAACAGGTAAGCTTTTCAGGATCGCAGCTCCTAAGTGTGTTTTTAGAATCACCTTTTTTTAAAAAAAAAAACAAACATATATGTGTGCATGCATACCATGTAGAAGTCAGAAGATAGCCTGGAGAAATCAGTTCTCTCCTTTCACCATGTACATCCTGGGTATCGAACACAGGTCATCTGATTGGTGGCAATCGCCTTTACCTGTTGATCCATCTCATGGCCCAGTGCAGATCTGAGTGCTGTCCTACTTAGAGTAACTATTGTTGTGATGAAACACCATGACCAAAGTAACTTGGAAGGAAAAGATTTATTTCGGCTTACACTTCCAGGTAATAGTCCATCACTGAAGAAGCCAGGAGAGGAATTCAAACAGGGCAGGAACCTGGAGGCAGGAACTGATGCAGAGACCATGGAGGGGAGCTGCTTACTGGTTTGCTCTCCATAGCTTGCTTAGCCTGCTTCTTATAGAACCCAGGACGACCTGCCCAGAGGTGGATCCACCCACAATGGGCTGGACCCTCCCCATCAATTTCTAATTTAAAAAGTGCTCTATAGGCTTGCCTACAGGCCCATCTTACTGAGACATTTTCTCAATTGGGGTTCCCGTCTCTCAGATGACTCTGAAAGCCTATGTCAAATTGCAATAAAATTAGCCAGCACAAGTGTTTGAACTCATGATTCAACCTCTTTAAGTCTCAGTTTACCTCTGTACACCAAGAATAACAAAACTCACTTCATTATTCAAAGCACTCTGACGTGGGATGTCTTTCTGTACACTATAAATATGTGTTTCTCCCACTGGTTAATAAATAAAGCTGCTTTGGCCTATAGCAAGGCAGGATAAGAGCCAGGTGGGAAATCCAAGCAGAGATATGAGGAGAAGAAGGGTGGAGTCAGAGAGACACCATCCAGCTGCCCAAGGAGCAAGATGCCAGCAGACCGGTAATGCTACGGCAATGTGGCAATACATTGATTAATAAAAATGGGTTATTTTAAGTTGTAAGAACTAGTTAGTAGTAAGTCTGAGCAATCCACCAAACTTATAATTAATATAAGCCTCTGAGTGATTATTTTATAAGTGGCTGTGGGACCGGGCGGGATATAGAATAGCCTCCAGCTACTTCCACTCAGTGGAATCATGAACACCAAGTGTTTAGTAGTGGGCATAATTAGCCCTCTGGAACAATGACAAGGATAGGCTGGAGTTATTGAGCATCTGGTGGACTGCTGGCCTAGCATGCCTGAGGCCCTGGACTCAATCCCACCACTGCATACACTGCACACACCTGTAATCCCAGCCTTCAGGGGGTGGAGGCAGAAGGATTCAAAGTTCGAGGCTAATCTTAACTACATAAAGTTTGAGGCTAGCCTGGGCTTACATGAGACTCTGTCTCAGAAAGCAACAAAACAGTGACAATGATACTGGCGGATGACCTTACAGAGGGATCACTGTGCCAGGCGCCGTTCCAAACCCTAGGGTACGGCCTCTTTGAGAGAAGCGTTTGGATTAGAGTCGCGATCTGTAGAGCTGCCCCATTTCTGTCATTTCTGCATCCTCTCTCCAGTGATTTCCCTTTTCACTCTTCTAGAACAGGTCTCTCAGAAGCTAAGGAGAGCTAAGCGCTCGGTTACAGGGCCCAGAAGGCCAGTTCTGAAACTTCCTCTTTTCAGACAGAAGCACATTCTGCGTGAGAAACCAAAACCATCACTCAGCGAGAAGAAACGGAAGAAGGGCCCCCAAGGAGTTCTCTGCTCTTCCATAGTTTATCCATCCCAGGTCGGGCATGAGCCAGCTGTAAATACTGAGCAATCCAAAGGCTGACAGAACACTTATTACAGGGAACCTCCCAGCATATCCTGTGACATGTGTTCTAGGTACTTGTGAGAAGTGCTTTGCTAGTTGCTGAAAACCCACAGAGTAACCCAGTAATTGTGAGGCTAGGTTAAGACTGGAATTAGTTTCTCAGTAAAAACCTCACCCCACTTTTAGAGTGTGAATCATAAAATGAGGCTTGGAGTCACCACAGATAAGTGGTGAGTCACAATCAGCAGCAAGAGCGACTTGGAGATACCAGAAATTCCACTGAAGTCTTCGGGTTGCTATTGTACAGACCCCTCTTTATCAGCATCACTTATGCCTTAAAAAACGTGGAGCTGGAGAGTGCACTTGGCGTCCTAAGTAGATCATCTTAGGTCGGTCCTCCAATACTCACTCATGAGCTCGGTGCTCTGGGAAACGTGCCAAGTGTTGTTTGAGACAGCCATCCTTAGGCAGCCATAACTTAGCTGGGGTGGGGGTGGGGGAGACACGACAGAATAGCAAACACAAGTCTGGGAACAACTGCCTGCTGAAGGACGTGCAGGGGTGGTGTGACTGTCAGCCATGGGGAGATCTCTGAGAGATGGAAACACAAGGGCCTGACATGGATATGGAGGATGCCCTGGGCTCTGGAACGCTCAAAGTTGAGAGTCAGATTTTTCTGGGGACAGAGAGATCAGTGTGAGTGAAGACTAGCAGTAAGTGCTTGGTAAGTTGATGAGAATGGTGGTGTGTATTGGGAAAATGCGAAAGAGAAGGACCCAGGGACCTTAGAAGCTAAAGGGAAGGTCCCATGGGAAGTGAAAACCTGCCAAAGGTTTAGGAGTGGACAGTGACTCAAGAGCATGCTTAGGGGAGATTAACATCGCTCTCTGTGTTCAGCAGCAGCTTGACGATGAGAGTTACCAGTCACCACAACATTTCTGGTGTGCCCTACAGTCAAGGGGCTGACACCGTCAGGAACTGGTACGAGGCATATTGTGCTGGATGCAAAGAGTTCTGAACTTTAAGAGTACCTGGACAAACAAGAGACCAACACTGTCTTCATCCAGCTTGCAGTCAATTTCAGAAACCTAGACAGTCACCTCTGTTTCCTAACTTATTCTGATGATCTGTCCTGCAGAACTGCAGGCGTAGAATACGGGTTGAGAGACGACCAAGGGCTCATCTATACCTTCGACTGGTAGTGGGTGCTCTGGACATAAGGGAAAGACAAAGTCGTTTAGGAATGGAACACAGCAATGGTACAGCTGGCCTGCAATGACTTACACTTTGTTTATCTGAAAGGGGCAGGAGTGGAGTCGGGGGCAGTGAATGAGTCTGAAGAACCCCTTGGGCCAGCTCTTCCCATTTTCACTGCTGAAGCCTGTTGTGGAATATTATTTTAAGATGTGTTAATTTGTTTATGCTGTGGAACATTTGCTTAATGATGCAAAGATGTGTTGCATTCTTTTATGTTGTATCTGTTTAACTCTGTGAAGCTGTGTGACTATGCCTGTCTAAAACATCCGATTGGTCTAATAAAGAGCTGAATGGCCAATAGTTTAGCAGGAAAGGATAGGCAGGGCTGGCAGGCAAAGAGAATAAATGGGAAGAGAAATCTGAGAGGATGGAGGAACAAGAAAAACAAGGAGAGGAGGATGCTAGGGGCCAGCCACCCAGCTACCCAGCTGCCCAGCCAGCCACAGAGTAAGAGTGAAAGTAAGATATACAGAAGTAAGAAAAGAAAAAAGCCCAGAGGCAAAAGATAGATGGGATAATTTAAGTTAAAGAAAGCTGGCAAGAAACAAGCCAAGCTAGGGCCAGGCATTTTAAGTAAGAATAAGTGTCCATATGATTATTTGGGAGCTTGGTGGTGGGCCCCCCAAAAGAGTAAAGAGTAAAACAACCAACGTCAGAAGCCTGGTTCAACCTCCACTATCTCTCATCTACTAATTACTAGTCTCCTACTGTCTCCCTGCTTTCGGCCCCATTCTGTGGCTTATTATACAACCTATTATGCTAGATTCCAAATTCCAGCAAATGACTATGCTATGGTTCTACTTAAAAACTCCTCAACTGCTACTCACAAAATGAAGCGAGAATGAGAACCGCACAAAGGCTCCCTGGGAGCAGGGGCCGCACAACCTGCCTGCTGCAAGCCCTTAGCATTGAGTATAATGCTTTGTACCTGCAAGGAGCTTGACAAACACCACAGCTTCAGTGCAGGAGTGCTGCGGGTCTATCCTCATCTCCTTTGCCACTGTCTCCCTCTGTGAGCCCCTTCTTCCAGACAAACTAAATTACTTTCTACAAAAGACTGTTTCTATGCACACTTTGTTCTATTTGGTCATTTGTTCATATAATTATTTATCCATTTAATAAACTTAAAATCTTCCCCTTGGTTTATGTTTCCCCTACATTGTTATTTAATGGGCTCCTACTCATCTTAAAGACTTAGCTCATTCTTTATCTCAGGTTTAATTCAACCAGCACTGACTCCAAATGGTAACCACTCAATCCAAAGAAAGAGAAGGCAGACCCCTGGGCTGTGAAATCTTTATAATGTGCATGTTTGTTGTGCTGTTATTGTTGCATGCTTATTTTGGTTTTCCCACCAAATACCCAAACTCTCCATATTTTTGAAAGAAAGAAAACACTCTCTGTCCCTCTTGTCAGGTGATCCAGTGATTTGTCAGAAGACGTTGGGATCTTGAGAGAGTCCTAAAAGGTCCACAGACTCTGAATGCTGCACAAGTAGCATTGCAAGCAATGGAAATTTGGTACACGGCCAGTGGTAGCAGCATCTGAATTCAGTAGTGACAATAACAAGTATGGCATCCTAACCAGAACCACAGCATTACCTTGGCTCTGTTCCCTGGTGGCTAGGTCTTGTGATTCTTAACCAAGAAGTCCAAGTCAAGTTTGGCAGCCATCTGCCAATCAATCCAATGACTTCTCCAATACCTGTCATAGATTCATTTTGTTGTGGAATATTATTTTAGCTATGCAAAGATGTGTTACATTTGTTTATGCTACAGAATATTACTTTAACTGTGTGTTACTTTTGTTTATGCTTCATTTGTTTAATTATGTAAAGATATGTTGCATTTGTTTCACCTTGCCTGCCTAAGGCACCTGATTGGTCTAATAAAGAGGTGAATGGCCAATAGCTGGGCAGAGAAAGGACAGGCCGGGCTGAGAGGCAGAGAGAATAAGAGAAGGAATCTAGGCTCGAGAGAAGAAGAGAAGGGGAGAAAAGGGGAGAGAGACAGAGAGAGAGAGAGAGAGAGAGAGACAGACAGACAGACAGACAGACAGACAGACACCAGGGGCCAGCCATCCAGCCACCCAGCCACTCAGCGAGCCACAGAGTAAAAAGGAAAGAAAGAATATAAAGAAAGGTAAAAAGTAATAGAGAAACAGGATAATTTAAGTTAGAAACGCTGGCTACAAATAAGCTAAACTAAGGCTGAGCATTCAAAACTAATAATAAGTCTCTGTGTCATGATTTGGGAGCTGGTTGGTGGCCCCAAAGAAAAAGCCGGGTACATCATTCCTTTCTTACATTAGCCAAACTCAGTTTAGAAATTCAAGAACTCAGTGTGCCCATCCCCAACTCCCACTGATTTCATGCCCCCTTCCTGTTGTTCTGTATTGTAACCTATATTCATTTCTCCATTGACAATGAAGTGTCTGCTGCTGGAGTTAGCTGCCAAATAGCTCAAGAGCTTCCAAAGGAAAAGGGACACATCTTTCATGTTGTCTCCAACGCTTTTTTTAAAAATAGTTGTTATTTCCCTTTCATTGAAAACATTTTTTTCTCACATAATATATCCTGATTACAGTTTCCCCTCCATTTACCCTTCTCAGTTCCTCCCCAAATCCCCTCCCATCCAGATCTACCACCTTTCTGTCTCTCATTAGAAAACCAACAGGCTTTTATGGGATAATAATAAAATAAAATAAGACAAAACAAAAACTAACACATCAGAATATGACAAAACAAACAAAAGGCAAGAGCCCAAGAAAAGGCACAAGAAACAGAGACCTATTTGTTTGTACATTCAGGAATTCTATAACAGCACTAAACTGAAAGCTATAATATATACTCAAAGGACCTGTAGGGTTAAGGGGAGGGCATATATATATATATATATATAAAATTTTAAAAAAGGAAAAGCCCGGATATGACATCAAGACAAGGAACCTGCAAAGATGCCACTGAGTTTGTTTTCTGTTGGCTATCCACTGTGGGGCATGCAGCTTACACTTAAGAGTAGTTTGTTTAGCTGGGGAATGATGGTGCACACCTTTAATCCCAGCACTCAGGAGGCAGAGGCAGGTGGATCTCTGTGAATTCAAGGGCAGCCTAGTCTACAGAGTAAGTTCCAGGACAGCCAAGGCTACACAGAGAAACCCTGTCTGGAAAAAACAAACAGTGGTTTATTTCCTCAGTGTGACTGACTCCCTTGGAGGAAACTAAATTTTCATTTGCATGTGGTTATTAGCTGGAGATTGCTTCTGCGCTAGGGATGGGGGCTTGTATCCACCTCTCCATTCAGCTCTAGGACCCCATCTGGTGCAGACCCATGCAGACCATGTGCACGCTGCTTCGGTCTCTCTGAGTTCTTATGTGTCTCAGTCCTGTTGACTTAGAGGGCCTTGTTTTCTTGGTGTCCTCCAGATGTCTCCAACTCTTAGAGTAGGCCCTGATATTTATTTAGTAAATGGCTATTGAGTATGAATATGTTTGAATGAATAAATGAGGATGTTTAATCACATATAGGTATGCTCAAGAACTTTTGAGATAGCAAATATTTGGGAGAGATACTTTTAAACACTAGTGTATATTAGTTTGGGAGAGGATCTAGATGTGGAGCAATATATTCAGTCACCTTTCTCATTTATCTAAAATTGTTCAATTCTAAGGTAGCAGCCACTAGATGCCGGGACTACTGAAATAAATGTACCTGGTACAAAGTGAATTACTCTTCAAGTACAAAGTGCACACCAGGTTTCAATAAGGATATTTTAAAGGTATAAAATGTCTAATTAATAATTTTACATTGTTAATTATTACAGAAATGATATCTTGGATCAAGTAAAATACATTGTTAAAATGAACTTCTGGTGAGGAGCTGATTTCAATTACCTGTGCAAAGATGTGTTTTTAAAAATACATTTCAAGATTTTCTTAATCTTCAGTTTTCAGCAATGGACTCTGAGGTTTCTTAGACCTCATGTGAAGTGCGTGGAGTAATTTTTGGATTTGTATGTCAATTTGTTCCTTAAATATGGAATGATTCAACACAAGATCTTCACATATGAAGAACCACCCTTTCTTTTCTTCTCTTGTATTGGTCTATCCTCAAGTTTACTAACTGTCCCTCCATTGTCTTCTAAGTACATCCTGGGAGATTTTCATCTCACTCAACTTTTCTGTCCTAGAATTTTCATTTCTTTTATTTCTCTATTGAGACACCTTATATACTCACTCATTGTGGAAATATTTTCCTTGGGTCCTTTGAACATATTTAAAATAGATATGTAAATACTTTGTAAAACTGAGCACCTGAGTGATTCAGGACAAGTTTCTCTTGACCAAGTTTCTCCTTGACCACAGACAATAGTTTTCTACTTCTTTGTATAGCTCATAATTGATGATACACTGAAGACATTCTGGACTTGAGATTCCTCCAGAGAGTGTGAACTTCTATTCTGACTTGTATTCTGATTGCTGGCTTCCCTGTCCCCTCCCGGAGCTTGCGCAGGCTTGGCGTGTTACTTGGTTGGGTGAGTTTGTTTCTTAAGTTCCTCTAGTTACTATAGGACTTGACTTCCAAGCTCTGTCTCCCATGGAGATCTTACAAGACTCAGCTCTACTCTTTGTTGCCTGAGTGTGAGCTTCAAGTGTGAACGGAACCCCCAAGCAGTCTTTGACAAACTATAGCCACAGCTTAACCCCGGCCTCTCTTCTCTTTTTTTGCAAATAAGGTTATATTGGCACACAGTCACATCTCTTAGTTTATGCTGTCTGTGGCTGTTTTTGCTCTAGAGAGCTGAGTAATTGACACAGATATCGTCTAGCACACAGACATAAAATAATTTGCCACTTAATAAGAATAAATAGATAAATGATTACGAGGAGCTCTTGATAGAAAAACATTTACAAGATTTGCTTGAGAGCATGGTCCTTCCCCCTTCCCCAAGGCTTTCTGCACCTTGGCTGGATGCTTGGAATAGTAATAATGTGTTAGCAAGGTTCTATTACTGCGACTGAGATGGACCACCAAGGCCCCTTGGTATTGACCGACTCCCAGTGGTCTTTGTGACCTTCTTGGTTCTGGAACAGCATCTTTAGGAAGCTTTATGTGGTTTCAGTCAGTAGATATGCACTCCAGTCCTACCAAAGATTCTCTGAGTTCCCTCCAACGGGCTTCTGCTCCCCATAACCTATCCCTTCAGCTCCTTGTCTCCTGCCTGACTTTGTTACTTCTAAAGGTTTATGTGCTGGAATCTTGTTAAGGTGGAACCTTTAAAAGGTGGAGCCGCGTAGTAGATAAGTTAGGCCATAGAGGCTCCACCCTCATGCACAGATTAATGCCACTTCAGAAGGGCAGGTTGGTAGAAACTGCAGCTGCCTATGCCTGATCCCCTGTGTACATGGCTGCTGCTCATTCAGTTTTTCTACCATGCTGTGGCACAGCCATAAGATCCTAACCAGGATGTGGATGCCATGCCGTTTGAACCTTCCAACCACTAGAATCACGAGTCAAATAGACCTCTTCTTTATGCATTGCCTTGCATCAGGTATTTTGTTATAACACCACCAGATGTGACCAGACATGCTCCGTCCTGCAGAGCCCAAATCCTGATTTTGATTTACTCAGCTCTCAGGAGTGCTGGGATCAGCTTAAAGCCCTGGCAGTCGGGAAACTCTTTCCTGGAAGGGAGCCGAGGCAATCACTGGTGGGGTTCCCTTCCTGAGTTTTCCTGACCCCTGGAAGGAAATCTTGGGCTTCATCATGAGCAATGCCTGAAAATGGTTGTCATTTTGGGATTAATTACTGCTAAGGGGCCAGTTTGCTGCCGGTTACAGCCAGAATTGGGAGTCCTCCCCTACATTCTTTCCTGATTTGTGTTCACATTTTTTTTTTTTTAAATTGGAGACTGGCTCTGATTATCTAAATGACAATACCTCATATCTGGAAAAATAGACCTTATACCCGGAAATTAATTCAAAGTTTTCCTGAACTTTTATAAGTCATGAGAAGTAAAGAAGGGTCTCAGGCAGTGATATGGTAAGTCCCTCCAGAGACAGGGCAATGTTTTTTCCTCAAGTCATAATTTCAAATTACCCGACTATATGATTTTTTTTCTTCGAAATCTTTGTGGTTGCGCTATCCAACATACCATAGCCCCACATCCACAGTCAAAGATCAAAGTCACACTTGGCTTGAAAAACAGGTTAGGCATTGCCTCTGGTCTCTGGGTCATTCCTGAGTCAGTGACTTCCAGTGATAGACATTCCAGGCACCGATCAGTGTGTCACAGAACTATAAGGCCTAGTAATGTCTGCAGAGCACTTTCTAGTCTTAGGTAATAGCTTACTCCGCCGTGGCAAGTTCACCATGGTTTAACTGATTTCATATTCTTAGAACAGAGGTATGAATATTTTGTTGTGTGAAGGTAAGTGGTTGGTGTGGGTAATTTGGTGTCAGCCATGTTTTAGAGCTGTGACCATCACTACGGAGGTCTACTGGAAGCTTCTGGGTCCCTCCCGGTGGCCATATTTCCTGTGTATAGCTCTAAGTCTTTCCAAGAAGCCTAACAAAATATTACTGCTAAATTTCAATGAAGTTAAGATGCCATAGATTGTTAAATGTAACTAATTTGAGAAATGAAAATATTTTAAACACACACACACACACACACACACACACACACACACACTTCTGAGATACATTCTGATTTCAGAGTTACCCTAAACTACAAATAGTATAGTTCCATAATGTAAAAATCTTCATGGGTTACTTCAATTTCTTAACGCTATTTGGGGGTTTTCTTTTGTTGAGGATCAAACCCAAGGCCTTGGACATCTATCAATGGGCCTATACTTTAGACCTCAATTTATTTGTACAGTAACCCTAAGCTAACTAAAACAGGCATTTCTTTCAGTTGATATACAAAGGAACTGTCTTGGAGAGGTTGTAGATGAGTTCAAGGTCACAACAGAATTAGGAGAGGACCACAAGTCTCTAAGCTCTGCACTCTGTGCTGTACCACATTCAGCCTTCAGGAAGGCAGGTACAACATGATTACCAGTGTTCAAGCACCTACTTCCTCTCATCACCCAGCACTGAGGATGCTTTCATTATCAGTTTAAAACAGGCATAATTCCTATTCCTGTGTTCGTAGCCTCCTTGGACCTTGGGGTAACCATCTCACCAAGTTCTGACCAATCAGACTTAAATGGAGATATGGTAAGCTACATAGTTCTGGGAAGTATTTTCTTATCTTTGTTTTGCTTCCCTGGGGAAGAGGACAGATGTAGCTCAGGTGACTATAAACCTTCTCATTTGACTGTTCCTTTTGGGAATATGGCAATGGTTGCAGGAGGTAGGGTGATCACATGAAGGAGAGATTAGAAGGATCAGAATCATTGGCTTTAATGTCACCAAGGCCACTGTACCAGTATCCACAATCACTCACCTATTTATTGCTACATGGAAGAATATTTATTTTTGTTTATGCTATTATAAGTAGATTTTCTGATATATTCAGATAGATGAATATGATGCTAACTGGTTTTTAAAAGGCGCAGAAATAAATGGTAGAAATCGGAGTGTTGAGATGATCCCATGATCCCCACACCCTGGTATTAGTTCCATGGTTCTGTTTCTCCTGTGGTCACTACCTGGGAGATGGATTTTATGGATACAATTATGTTTACTATTCAGTGGAGCTTAAGAAGTAGAGATTATGCAAGCGAGCCCATCCTGACTAATGAGCCTTTAAGCAGGGCTACAATCATACAACTACAAGAACTGAATTCTGCCACAGGTCAAAGCCCAGGGGGCCCCTGAGTTCCAGTGAGCACACTACCAGTCGCCTCTGACTGACCCCTGTGAGTTCAGCTGAGCAGAGAACCCACCCCGGCTATGCAGATGTAGGGCCTCAAGAACTGTGGGATAGTAAGCAGAGATGGATGATTTGTTGTGTATCCTCAGAAAAAGATTATGTAAATTGTCAAAAACTTCTGGTTTTCAAATAGTAAGAAAAAAATTCAAAAGGTTTTAAATTAAGAAATTAAAAAGAAATGAGAAATGGAGTCAGTCTGGAGTTCAAAAATTTGAAACCATGACCTCTCTTGGGTAATATCTCACTATACATAAGGTACAGAACCACAACTAAAATCAACCATTGTTGCAGCCACAGGATGTAGTAAATCAAAGAAAAGTCAAAACAAAACACACGAAATTATGCATGTGGCATTTGGAACATATTACAAGGATATTCTCTGTATGAGTGGTTAAATTTCTTTTTTTTTTTCCTGCCTTGCTTTCTGAGCTCACAGGAACATTAGCTTGCCTCTTTGGAGACATGGTGCCAGTGAACAGCCCATGGTTTCCTGGAGCTGAAATGATCAACGCCGGCCAAGGGTTCTTCCTACCGGTGAGGGGTGCTAAATCGCCTTTGGGCACAGGTTGAAGTGGGAGGGAGAGAAAATGAACAGATAGGAAAAACAGAATCACTGGTGGCACCATGTCAAACACTCATAGGATTCTGCTTGAGGACATGTATGTGATAGAGTCATTGACTGGAGCTGGGAGAGGAGTCAAGATTTGTTGGTGAAATAAGCTTGTCTCCTTTTTTCTATACCTTCCCTTCCTTTGCCTCCCTCTCTCTTTTTCTCTTTTTTTTAATGAAGAAAATATCTCCTAGAATTATCCTATCTTTCTAACTCAGCCTCCCAAGTGCTGGGAGTTTTGGTGTACATCACCATACCCAGGTAAGCATTTCTTTTAAAATATGATACACTTACATATGTTATAGATGTTTAGTACATACTTGAGAGAGCTATCTAGTAGGTTCTTAGGGCTGAAGAACCAAATCCAGAAGTCACCACCACACACAAAAGATCTGGTCATCTAAAGAGAGACTGTAACAAAAGAAAAGAAATGGTTCATGCTTTTACATGCCCAGTGCAGTTGGAATGCTGCACTATGGGCTGCATCCAACTCACAGGAGGCAGATTCCAAATGACCTGAAACAGTGAGGATGCCCTAGTTGTGGACTGCTGTGGTGTTCTGCCCTTCAACAAAAGGGTGTCCAGGAGCCAAAAGGCCTCCGGCACTCTCTATCTGGTGAACAAGAGTTTAAAACAGAGTTTTTCTCAAAGAAATTCCTTGACTAAAACACATGGACATGCTGCCAAAGGATTCAATAAACATAGGAAGAAATAGCCTCAGTGGTGACTGCCATTGAGAAATGAGTAGATGTCAGGCAAGTCATAACAAGAGCAGGGACATCTTAAAAACGCAGGTAATTTCAAAATTCGCAGTAGTTATTAAATCAGTTAATGTGATAGGATGCCTGGTGGACAGCTTTCTATAAGAAGTAAAGTCTATACATTATGTTTCTTGAGGGGCTTTGTCTCTGGAAATAATTTAGGTGCTGTTGAGCCTTCCTGGGGCCATGAACTCTTCTCTATGGCTGTCAAGGCAGAGGCCCAGGGAAGGGAAGCTTTGCTGACATGGATGCTAATGCCTGTCTCTCCCATTATCCAACTCTGACCCAAGCATTAGTCACAGTCAGCCTCACTTCTGCCATCCCACAGATGAGGTACATCATTACTGGTGTTCTGCTCATCAACCTTGAAAGAAGACACTGTTATTAATGTCAGCATATGAGAGATGGCGAGGATGAAGCCAGAGAAGTCAGATGGCTTACTCAGGTTCAGGTAGTGTGGGAATTCTGATCCCAAACCCTTTTGACTTCAGAGGCAATTCACAAACTTATATATTTAACCATCATGGATAATGAGCCTTGCTAAACTCTGACACTATGGTAGATGCTGGAGATAAAGAAATAAATAATGCAGACTCTAGAAATGCCAACTATCCAATGGCCTCATTCCTTGAAGGACATCTGATATCACAGTGAAAGGACAGCTGTCAGATACTCTCTCTACAACCTTAAATGCAAGTCCCAATACCAGACTACTCTGCAGGGGGAGTTAAATAAGTATCCTTTGAAACTCCTAGAGTTATTGTGTGCTTAACAAAATTATGTAACTTTATGGGTTCTAGGTATGTGCATAAATATTCAAGGTTAATTTGGAGAAATGAAAAGGTACAGAAAAGAGATCTAATTCCATCTTAGAATTTGAGTTTTTAAATACCCTGGGGGAATCTCAGGGCTATATGCTTTGAGCTTGATGATGATGTAGGGTGCTATGGAGGATGAGCACAGGTCTCGGGAGCTGGGAATGCAGGAAGGAGAATAGAGGACTCTATATGACCTACTGCTCAGGAGAATGGGTAATTCAGAGCACAGGCCCTTCAGGCTAGCCAGTTAAGTTCCTCGTTGTTAGCTGCATCAGGGAATGTCTCCTAGGATGCTAAGCCTGTTTCCTCTGACAGTGATAGGAATTTCTTCTCAAAGGTTCCTCTGAGATGAACGGAGAGGCTGCATCGAAGACCTTTTGCAAAGCAAAGAGCAAGTGCTCAATTGGTGGTGTCCACCATCATTAATGTCTCCATTCCTCACGGGGGACTTGGCGTTAGCTTGGTACAGAGAAAGAGTGCAAGCCCGACGACCTGACTCTTGCGGCCATGGCATTTCAGGAAGTGAAAGTGGAAGAGAAGGGGAGACCTTAGAAATTTAGGGGGAAAGGAAGTCATGGTCAAAGTTTCAGCCTTATACAGGAAACAGCTGGCCAGCATGATCTGAGGCTCTGGAAATGAGTGTTGGATGAGAAGCAGGGCTGTCAGCGCAGGGAGACACAATGCTACATAGCCACCCGCAGCCCTTAGAATTCCCTTGTCCCTCAGGGACCTCCACTTAGGTAAACCAGATCCCTGACTATAGGCAAAAAAGAATTCCAGTTCAAAGGGAGACAAATAGTAGAGGAAGGCACCATCCCATGACTTGTGTGCTGGCTCATAAGGTGGTCAATCTTCTTTCTTCCTTCCTTCCTTCCTTCCTTCCTTCCTTCCTTCCTTCCTTCCCTCCCTCCCTCCCTCCCTCCCTCCCTCCCTCCCTCCCTCCCTCCCTCCCTCCCTCTCTCTCTCTCTCTCTCTCTTTCTTTCTTTCTTTCTTTCAAGACAAGATCTCACTATGTAGTCCCGGAACTCACTGTGTAGACTAGGCTGTCACTATGTCACATAGATCCACCTGCTTCTGCCTCCTGAATGCTGGGATTGAAGGCATGAGCTACCACACACAGCCAAAGTCGATCTTAAATGTCTTCCTAACAGCTAATGTATGTTCTTGTGGCTTTCTCAGTACAAGTCTCAAGGGATAAAACTTATAAAAAAAGGTTTAATGATTAAGCACAGTTTAAAATGTAAGATAGGGTATAAAGGTTTAAAGTGTATAGCTTTATTTTTCTTAAGGGATAACTTTTGTAAATGGAATTATAAGGTGTTTTTTGAATGTGATGTTTATGGATGTGAGGAGTGTTGATATGGTAACATTCAAGATTACAAATCATAATCATAGCTGCTGCTGTTTTTACTTTCTTGTTTAAGAGGACTTTGGAAAAAACACACTATCTTAGTAGGCAATTTTGGTTGCGCAGGTTGTGTGGAAGGATTCGGGTCCTCTGTCAGGCCCTTCTTTTCCTTCCTTGTCCCTTAGTACGCCTGATCTTTTCTATCCTGCCTCAGCTCACCACATTGGACAATTCTGAGGCCCCATCCCCATGGCCACCTATGTGTGCAGTGACCATGCAGTGTGAACCACACAGCTGAGGGGACAATCTGCCATAGGACCACCTATGTGTACAGTGACCATGCAGTGTAAACCACACAGCTGAGGGGACAATCTGCCATAGGACCACCTATGTGTGTAGTGACCATGCAGTGTGAACCACACAGCTGAGGGGACAATCTGCCATAGGACCACCTATGTGTACAGTGACCATGCAGTGTGAACCACACAGCTGAGGGGACATCTGCCATAGGACCACCTATGTGTGCAGTGACCATGCAGTGTGAACCACACAGCTGAGGGGACAATCTGCCATAGGACCACCTATGTGTACAGTGACCATGCAGTGTGAACCACACAGCTGAGGGGACATCTGCCATAGGATCAGCCCAGGTGTGCCACAGCTGCTGAGTTCAACTCACCCACCTCAGTCAATAGGGAGCATCAATGTGATCATGGGTCTCTTGAACCTCTATGCAGCATGCTAATCATCTCCAAAGACATGTAGTTGTGACATGAGAGTGTGGTATTATCCCAACTGAACTGTACCTCTGCAAAAAACATGGATTTTGTAATTTAGAAGCTCCCTCCCACTTTCTCTATACCAAGATAAACAAGGGCTAGAAGAAAACAGCTCCAGGCAATACATCTCAAACTTGTCCAGATCTACAGAGAAGTTAGCCCAACACAGCCTTGTCTAGAAAAACACACAATTCATCTCTTTAGGTACAGGACAGACTGAAAAGACATTTTTCCCATCCTCTCCCTTCTTTTTAGAAATAGAACGTCTGCCGAGGTTGGTGTGCCCCCCATACCTCTTTCCCTGACATCTGCCTTCAGCACCACAGAATGCACCACCAACTCTTCACCCCTTGTTGCATAACTGTGGGCATTGGCATCCACATCACAGCAGGAAAACATGTCCCTTTTTCTGAATGCTACCCTGGAGATGTGTGGCCAAGAAGCCCTGCACAGCACACACCCCTTCCAGCACAAACATTCATGTGTTAGAAAAAGCAGGGACGTGCTGTTAGGAGCAAACCTTGACCTATCAAGAAGATAAAAGGAGACGAAATGCCTAGAGCCACAAGGAATCAATCCTTGGGTCATTCATCACTCCACGGAATAAAAGGAAGAGTGATAAGGAAGAGCAATTAAGCTTGGTGATTAGGGGACTGCCAATGCCATTAGTAGCGGAATGGAGGAGAGAGAAAGCCCCAGAACGGATCCTAAGGAAGCCAGGGGTGGTTCGGTACTGAGAGCAGCTAATTAGAGGTGGAGGTGGGAAGTGAGTTTTATCTGGCCTATGCTGAGATTCAAGGGTTTAAAAGAAAAGGGTGGCTACAGAAAATGTGGAAAAAGTTGGGGGGGGGGTTTAAAAGATTTTACAGTCATCCAGGACAGACGGTGTACGAAGCAGAAGCAGCAGGCTATCACTTATAGGAAGTAAAGAGTCAGAAGCTGCCTGACCCTTGGAGCCGCTGTACACATGGGAGGGAGGCTCATAAAGACGAAGGGCGCCTGCAGTGACAAGGCTGAGCAATTAAGAACAAAACAAAACAAAACAAAACAAAACAAAAAACAACCCAGAATCATTCAAGAGGTCATGGAGGCAAGAGAGAATTTTCCAGAAAAAACGCAGACTTCCTAGTGAGCATCATAGAAAAACATAATGGGCTGGATGGTCACTAGTGACTCTTGAGAGGTTGGCTAGAGTGTCCACTCCAGGAGGAACGGAGGAGGCCTTGTCACCCAGTGCAGGTCACAAGGAAGGAAAGCAGCCGGAATTGTGGAAGAGTAGAAGACCTGAGCTGGCGCTTGATCACAAAAAGTTAAAAATAACTATAATTTAAAGACCCTTTAAAAAGAAATAAATTAATTTATTTGTTGATTTATTGTGCTGTAGCACACATTTGGAGATTAGAGGATAACTTGTGGGTGTCAGTACTTTCCTTCCCCCATGAGGGAGCCAGGGATCAAACTCAGGCCATCAGGCTTGGTGGCAAGCACCTTTACCTGCTGAGCCAACTTGCTGGCCCTAAAGTTTAACGCCTCTTAATAGAGTTCTGGAAGAGGTGGACTCACCAGGTTACACTGTTGGTCCTGATTACACACACTTCCAAAGAGGAAGCACTTCTCCAGCCCTGGCAGGAACAAACTGGAATCTACCTGAGGACCAAGAGGCTACTTCCTGGGATCATCCCAGCCAGAGTGAAAATAAAGAACCCCTCTGCCCACCCCTCAAAATGTACTAATTTAAGGTTGATATTAGCCTTTTTATAAAGACTATGAAAGCACCCTAAAAAGGGAAAATAGGTTTTAAAAACCTAGTAGGTCAACACTGCTTACATGTAATTTTGCACCCCCTCCCTTAAAAAAAAAATCCACTCTTTTAGCAAAATTAAAACCAGGTCTGTGACTTTCTTTCCCTAAGAAAAAAATTTCAGAACAAGAAGAGTATTCCTGTTGAAATCCCAATAAAGCTTTGAACGACTTCAAAATCTCACCTTAAAGTTGTGTTCCCCGGGCACAGGTGTTAATACTATCACTCACAAATTATACTTAAAAAAGAAAAAGGAAACTGATAACTAAAGCTACAATTTTTAAGTCTTGATGGTTCTCCATGCGTTGTATTGTAATGAAATCTTCACATGAGCCCTGTGAGGTAAAGGGCATCTACTAGCATTTATTTTCTAGTTAAGGAAACGGAGGCTTGGATGGGCCAATTTTCACAAGTTCACACAAGGAGAGGATAAGCTGTGACATAAACCCAAAATTCATCACAAAATCATAATTATCCACTTTGTGGCTATGTAATACTCCATTGGGCTATAGGCCTTTAAAGTTATATATATATGACTTTTTTTTTTTTAATCAGAAAGGTTTTTTTTTTTAAGTAGGAAGTCCCAGGACAGACATTAGTCTGAACAACAACCAGGTCACAGGTTCCAAATCTGGTCTATCGTTTTTTCTACTAGTAAGCCCATCTGCCAGTTCTCCTCATTGGGGGTGACCAGTGCCCTCAGTGCTGCACAGCTGAAGGTGAAGAGGGCACTAAGATCTGTAGCATCTTTGTTCTAGAGACCTGGACCCTGTTCTCCCCTCTCCTCCCTTCCCTGGCCTGGGGTTCGGAGGGAAGAGTGGCATGTTTGAACGTGTGCTAGGCTAGAGCTCAAGGTCAAGCTTCTATGCCAGGGTTTTCTGGCAACCCCAGGGAAGTCCATGCAAAGGGTCAAGAGTCAAGGGGCAGGGAAATACCAGATGAGGTAGCCTGGCTTCAAAGGAACCACAGCTTGCTGCCTGGTGGTCTCAGAAGACATTAGGGACTTTGGTCTCTAAATTTTCCAGTGGATGGGGTGGTGCTTAGAGACAGGGTATATCTGGCAGGTGCTGCCTGGTTTTGTTCCCTTTGGGTCAGAGTTCACTGCATGGCGGCTCAACTTTCCACGTACAGGGCACATCTTTTGGCTCCTGTAGCAGCATGTGGGGAACATACAATTCCATGCCTTCAGTGTGATACTTCATCTGAACCCGGAAGTAGTTGGTGGACCTCAGCATCAATCTTCAGCAGAATGACTCACCCCAGGAGACTTGGCCACCACAGTAGCCTGGAGAAAGGTGAGGCTGAGGGCTTCGAAGGTGCCTAAGAGGTGGCCTATATAGAAAGCTTAAATGTAGATAAGAGCCCATGTTAGTATACAATCTCACACACACAGAAGGCTGAAGAATGACCCAGCAGGTGCCTTAGGGCCTTTGGTTATCTGTACTCAAGGAGCTTCTGCAGGGTATTAGAACTCTGTCACAGAACACCATCCATTCGTTTTTTCACTTTCCCAATCTTTTATTAAGCATTCATTTAACATTCCCTGTTGCTTGGCATAGCTAGTGAAATTGTATGGCTAGAGATGAGTAAAATCCAACCTCTTCAAAGAGGTGGGCAGATGAACAAACATGATATCATATGATTAGGGCTACACCAGAATCCAACAGGGCCATGAGCATGCAGAAGGATGACACACGGTTCCATCTGGGGCCAGCTAAGAACAAGTGAGAAGAAATGACACCTATAGGTTTGAAATATACATGGAAATTAGCTTGGAGCAGGGAACACAGGTGAGAGAGAAGGACATTCTCAGATGGCAGCGTGGTCTCTATAAGAACAAACCATGAGAATACAATGAACCATTTTACTCAGCCATGCTCACCTAGCCATGATAACATGTAAAACTGCTGTTTACTACCCCAAAGTATATGCAACAGGAATCCCTAGTTCTTAAGACCATCCACGGACCTCGCCTTGTCTAACGTCATACTTGGACATGCTGACCATAAAAGCTGGAGTGTGTGTGTGTGTGTGTGTGTGTGTGTGTGTGTGTGTGTGTGTATGAGAGATAAAGCAGGATGTGGAGATATAGGCAAACCATGAGATGAAGGAAGACTGTGCTTCAAAGGAGAGGTTAGAGTTCACAAAGGTTTTGCCACTCAGAGCTAATTAATGGAAGTGATGGGGTAAAAGGCAGGGGTGGTGGACACGCAGAAGGCTTGAGGATGTTTGTTTTGTACATGGCTTGGAAATTCAAATTCCAATAGTTTTTTTGGTAAGATCCCCCTCAAAACAGCAGCATTAAAATGCCAAGTGCTCATAAAAAGCCTAATGAATGAAAGCATGTTGTCTTCTGACCTATAGATAATTCAGTTTGGAAAAGCAAGGAGCCAGGAGAAATGTAGAATGATGAGAGGTTGGAAAGACCAAGAATAAAGCTCGACAGGGTCCTGCAGGTGGGGCCCACCCAGAGGCTGGATCCTGAAATAAAAGCAACAGACACCAATTAAACAAATGATAGAAATAACACGGCTTAATCTGTGTTTTAGAAAGAGCACTCTGGAATCAATGAGTAAGGTAGACGAAGATAAGTAAGAATTATGGTGTTCAAACTAGCAAGATGGAGGGGGGGGAATGTTTTTATAGGGGGTAACATCGAGGCACAGGGATGAAGTCTGTTACGCTACTGCATGACGAAGTCATTATGTGGTAGATAGATGAAAAAGAGCCTTGGAAGGGACCAGGTTGTACTGTTCGCCAAGACAAGGACTTCAGGAAGAATGGCTGAGGGGAGAGAGGGATATGGTGAGTTTAGTGTTGGATGAATGAGTTTGATGGGCCTGTGTGACAATCACTGAGCTGTTCCAGTCAGTCTAGAGCTATACTGAAAAAAAAAAAATACAGGGTGCTGCTAAAACATACTGAAGGGCCACAAGAAGCAAGAGGATTGGACTGGGAGAGACGGAGTGGAAATACTAGGAGAAGGTAAGAATTAAGTTTGGAATCTGGGGAAGGTTAATAGTTATGGTTGGACATGATAAGCAGCCAGTTTGGGGGGGGGGGTTGCTCTGTCACCATCCTGAAGATGTGGAAAAGCCAGAACCCAGAGGAAACCCAGGGAAAAGAGGTAAGTGTGTCTACTCCACTAGTGTCGACCTTTAGGTAACACAGGGACAAGGAAGGTCTACCAGGATCAAGCACAGGAGAGGAGAGAGAACCAGGAGGAGGCCGGGGGTCGCACTGTCTTGCTGTCAGTTTGGGGTGTCCCTCTTACTAGTCCTGAAGAAACTAACCCTTCGCACCTGTCCATAGTATGGCCTTCTGTTGGGGCACCCAAGGGATTCACACAGCGACGCTCTTGTGTGCCCCATCAGGAAGACTTCTCCAGGGTGGGCCACAGGCGAGATGCATGACCTGAAGCCTCCCCTGGGACCAGTTCTTGCTCTTTTCTCACATGAGAGGGTGCTCTGAATCTCTTGAGTTAGGAAAAAGCACACATCCATGCGACAGCATTTGAGGTTTAAGGTGCTTTGCGGATAGCCTGCCCAAGCTGCAACTGAGAATCCCCTTGGGACCTCTGATCCCCTGTGGTAAGTCTCAGCCACAGAACAATTTGTCCAGCTCAAGCCCTCTTCGGGCCTCTCAAAACCGGACGGAATCATTCCAGAGTTGCAGAGGGAAGCCAGACGCCGTGGCTTCCACACTGACCCCGAGATGACAATTCCTTATTTCCATTTTCAGCAATGTAGAGGGGATCTGCTTCCCTTTTCTGAGACTCCTGACACAGGCAGACAACCAAAAAACCAGGACAAGACAGCCACACACCTAAAAAAAAAAAAAAAAAAAAAAAAAAAAAAAAAAAAAAAAATCGGACCACAGCAGGGGGGCCTCAGAGCTGCAGCTGCAGAGGGGCCCCAGCCTGATTGTGACCTTATCCTTGTAAACCAGGCTGTGCCCTGGACCACTCACACACAAGACCCATGCACGTGCTGACTGGAGGCAGGGGTGTGTGGGTGTCACCAACTGCCAGGACAGATGAACCCAGACACCCTGGTGGGCATGGCACAGCTGACATGTCACCAGGGGCTGGTTGGGGCTTCAGTAGAACAGGGTTTTGATATGTGAAATGCACCAACATCCCTTCCTTTCTAGAAGCTGTTATGTCCAGAGAGTGCATGTTCTAAGTGTCCCAACTATGGGATAAGAGAATTCTCAGATCATAGATGTGAGCAACTGACTCCTTCTAAATGGTCACAGCTCACCTACTCCTACATTTCTAGCTCATTTCCTCTTTCACACTAGTTTTTGAAATTTCGATCTATTTTTATTATAAAAAAGAGTATATTCCTACTAAAGACAATCCGGGTAATGTCTACGAACACACCCAGGGTATACTGCTAAAGCAGTGGCTCTCAACCAGGATCTCTTCAGGGGTCAAATGACCCTTTCACAGGGGTTACCTAAGACCATTGGAAAACACAGCTGTTTACATTATGTTTCATAACAGTAGCAAAATCACAGTTATGAAGTAGCAACAAAAATAATTTTATGGTTGGGGGTCACCGCACAACACGAGGAACTGTATTACAAGGTCACAGCATCAGGAAGGTGGAGAACCACTGTTCTAAAGTGATGTGCTTTATATTTATATAACTGTTTGCATGCATTTCAACATCCTGGGGACATAGCTATTGTTCAACAGGAGGCATTCCCTGTGGGGGCAGGACAGCCTGTCACCACAGACAAATGACACAGGATCCTCTGACCTTGTGACTCCCTGTGCCAGCACCTCAGTGGCTAAGAATTATTTAACCTATTGTTTTTTTCCCCCCAAGTTGGTGGAAATTTCCCACCATTCATGCCTATTCTTTTTACTTCCTCAAACTGGAAGACAGGAAAGAAAAAATTTCATCCCTGGAAGGTCTCTCCTACTTAATTTCCCTACTTTGATGTTTCTAATGTTTTCTTTTCCCAGTCCTCACATCATCCACGTCCATCTGGAAATCGTTTCTCACAACACTCCGGTATCGATTTAGAAACAAACAGCGCGGTGGCGTGTTCTTGGTCCCGCCACCGCTAATAGTAGTATTTCTTTGGGTAGACAACCCACTGACAGTAACTCTTGCAAAACAGAAAAACCACAAATTCAAAGCATCTAAACCATAAATGCAAACACAGCAGACAGACTCCTTAAGAGAATGAGAGGCAGGACTAGAGAGCTTGAGTTTCCACAGGCATCTCTAGCGTCTTCAGAGAGTGAAAAGTCCCACAGGCTGGGGAGATGGCTCAGCAGGTAAGGAGCTTGCTGGGCAAGAATGAGGATCAGAGTTCAGATCCCCAGCACCCGGGTGAATGCCAGATAGACACAGCAGCCCACCTGCAGTCCCAACAGAGGGGACGCAGTTAGTGGACTGGGGGATGGGCGGGAGCAGCAGGAAATGAGCTAGCTAGACTAGCCAAATCGGTAAGCTCTGGGCTCAAATAAGAGACTAGAAGGTAAGGGGTGATGGAGGAAGACTCCCAAAGTCTTCTTATGCACGTGTCTATGTACACCCACACATACAAGTGCTCTCACACATTGAGCATGCATACACATACACACACACAAACACAATAAATAGTAAAAAGAAAAATAGATTCAGAATATTATTTGCAGATCAAAATAAAGTGGTTTCAGACAACCACAACATCTGAATTTAACAAGAAAAGAGAAGATGAGCTTGTGCGTGAGAAGGCGGCGAGGATCTTCCTTCTTGGCTCAGAGTGGCAAAGAGAGAGCAAGAGGTTAGTGTTAGCGACAGAAATGACACCCCCCCACCCCCACCCCCCCACCCCCCACCCCCGCTTAATGCCCGTATTTTCTCTGAACGCCTCTGCATCTGTGATTCATATAGCAATTGCCAACACAAGCCAGACTTGATCTCTAGATGTAGTGTTTCAATTACAGAGAAGCGTAAGCAACTGGCAAGCGTGTGAAATTTATTGCACTATCTCCTTGCCTTCCATCTTTTATTTTTTATTTAAGAAAGGGGGGGGGGCGGGGGGGGGTGGGGAGAATAGTAGCAGTGAGTAAAACTGTGAGTCTCAGTCCAGGGAGAACTGAAAGGGCTTGAAGGACGTGTGCATGACCACGGTTCCTCCCTCTAATGTGCCGGCTTGACCTGAGTGCTTACAGCGAGCGACGACGGCTGGAGGGACCACTTCGGAGCGTTAGCGCGGCACTCACGGAGCCCTCCCACCGAAGACAGGCTGTTACCGCCAGTGAGTGGCTGACAGGGACGGAAATGCGGCCTCTGAGACTGAGTGAGTCCCCCAAGGACACACGGCTGCTGAGAGATGGCAGCTGATGCTAGGTTATTGATTTTTCAGGTCTATGGTTGAACCCCGTAACCAGACACCTCCAACGATACGGACAACCAAATAAAATGCCGACCCCCAAGAAGTCCGTTTCTTACCCTGGAAAGGGGAAGGGAAGCAAACTAGAGGTCAGGAGCCAGACTGACATTTCTAAAAGCCAGAACTCAACCGACCCCGGTTCACACCCCGCACTCCCTCTGTGACTACTTTCACTTTTTCCCAACATTAGATCGAGTCCGAGTTACTGTTCCGATGTTCTGAAGAGACACCATGACCACGGCAAACTGACGGAAGAGACAACTTAACTGAGGGCTTGCTTACAGTTTCGGAAGGTTAATCCATTATCTACATAGCAGGGAGCGTGGTGGCAGGCAGGCAGGTATGGTGCTGGAGCAGCAGCTGAGAGCTACATCCTGATCCACAGGCAGCAGGCAGTGAGGAAGAGACTGAGGCTGGCGTGGAATTTTGAAACCTCAAAGACCATTCCCAGTGACACACCTCCTCCAACGAGGCCACACCTCCTCCAACAAAGGCTACACTTCCTAATCCTTCCCAAACAGCTCCACTCCCAGGTGACTAAGCGTTCAAATATATGAGCCTGGGAGGGCCATTCTCAATCAAACCACCACAGGTCCCATCAACAAGCCTCAGACCCTCATATACCCACTTCCAGCTTCAAATTCTCAACTGCGTCCATTCAATGACCAATTCTTGTCAATGTCTAACAGCCTGTCAAACTTAACATCCAAACTTGGCCAATGACTTGCCCTCCCAGAAACTCCTGCAACCCCAGCAGCTTTCCTATCCAGGATGACGGCAACAGGGGCCTGCAGAGATGGCTTTGTGGCTAAGAGCACCTGTTGAACAAGCATACGGATATGGATCTGTATCCCAGCACCCATATAAAAAACAAAGGCACAGCAGCACACACTTGTAACCCCAGTGCTGAGGAGCAGAGACAGGGGGACCCTGGAGGCTCTCTGGCCAGCTACTCTCCCTAAGATAGCAAGCTCCTGATTCAAGGAGAGACCCTGCCTCACAAAATGAGGTGGATTAGTTAGACAGCACAGGCTAGACTCGCTGGGGGCAAGGAGGAGGAGGAGGAGGAGGAGTCCTCACAGTTGGGTGGAAAGGGATGGGAGGGTGGAGAGGGAGTGGATATGTTCAAAATAAATTGTATAAATTCTCAAGGAATTCATAAAAATAGAACAAGGTAAATAAAATAAAAAAGAACGAGGTAAAGTAATTCCAGTGTTCACTTCTGGTCTCTATACGTGCCCACATGGGTGAGCACGCGTGCACACACACACACACACACACACACACACGCACGCGCACACACACACACACACACACACACACACACACACACACACACACACACACAAAGAGAGGTTGGGGGGGAGCAGCAGCATTCTTCCCAGCGGCTCAAGCCAAGTCATTCATCCTTGTCTGCTCTCTTCCTCTTACACTGGTTTCTTTCATGTTCCTTCCCTGAAAGGGCAGTTTATGAGGGTGCCTCCCGAGATTCTTTAACCTGGCTAGCACCTCAGTGCACTCGGTAAGACGGCACGTGCCCGCGACTCCCCAGGAGACCTTTATAACTGCAGCTGTGTGAGCCATACCCATCACGGTCCTGTCCAGCCCCCCGCCCAGAACTATTCACCTTCCACTTTATTTTCTGTGCTATTTGATAAGTCCTTCTTAGCTCAAAGTGCTTTATGACTCTAAATTAAATAACTCATGTAATCCTCATAACTCTAGGAGGTTCTATTAGTATCCCTTTACAGAGATAAGGAAAATGAGGTACGCAGAGGTTAAATAACTTATTAGGAAATTCAGAATTGAACAGTCCAGCCAGAGGCTGTTAACCATCTCACCATGTTCCAACCATGCCACATATTCCCCACCCCCACCCCCATAAATTTTCTTCCTCTAAGTAGAAACACATATGCAATAAATTAACCCAAACACTCTTACCTGGCTCTCTTACAGCCAGGACCCACCTTTGCAAAGGACCTAGCTTGATGGGTACACATGCTGTGTCTTGTTCGCAGGGGGAAAAAAAAATGCAACCAAATGACAGAGGATCAAAGCCCCTGGTCCTGGGGCCACTGCCGAGACCGCCCAAGCTACCCAGATTAGAGGCTAATACATGATGTTAAATGATTCTTCAGAACTGTATCTCCGAGGCCTGCTCAGGCACGGGGAACTTAAAACCCACCAACAGCAGAGCCTGTGAATGCCAGGGCCCTGAGTGTGATGGGTGGCACCGATAGGGGAGTCCCTAACACTATGCTAGGGGCTGGCAAGCTGCTAGAGCCAACATTGCTCACTCATGCCAAGGAGACGGATGAGTGAGTGGCGGTCAGACGCGCCGTAGGTACTCAAACAGATTGCCTCCTCCTTCTCAAACGGCTCCCTTTACGGAGGTTAGTTTGTAACCCAAACACTCGGGAAGTGGAGATAGGAGAAGGGAGACAGAGAAGTGTGCTTCGACTGCACTGCTCACTGTGTGAACTGATGGTGCAAAAATAAGGACCGCTCCCTCCCACGGGGCTCTTCACGGGTGTGCAAGTGTGGACACACGGTCCACGGATACTTTGGACTGTGTACAGCTTCCAAACCTAAGGGATTAAAGGAGGTGGATTCAAAGCCCAGCTCCCCTCCCACCTCTGGCAAATTTTAACCCCAGGCCCTGTCTCAGCTGCAAAATGAGACCCTCACTGCCTCCAGGGGCAGAAAATGGAAGACACTGCAGTGCAGAGGACCTGGCACCTAGGAAAACTCGATGAGTGAGGGTTATCGGCAGGGACTTTGATCATCTCAATGACAATGTAAATTTTTCACACTCTTTGGCAGTTCAACATCCAAATGGGGAAATGCAGAAATAAGAAAAATATTAATACTTGATGTTTGGCAAGAGTGGAGAGATAAAGTGAGCTACAGTTCTGATAACCCTGGGTTCATAAAAACAGTTCATATGTAAACCATGCATCACCCAATCCACTGTCTGGCTAGTCTCAGCCCACCCAGTTAATCAAAGCCTTATAGGTCTTCGTTTCCAAAGTGCCAATCAAGAAAGATGACAGACTCAGTTCTTAAGCAAACAGTGAAATCAAATCTGTTCTTAATTAAAGCACCTCACTTTTTAAAGCAATTATGGGCTGGGGGAAATGGCTCGGTGGATAACAGTAGTTGCCTTGCAAGCACGAAGACCCAAGTTCAAATCCCCAGAACCCATGGAAAGGCCCGATGCAAAGCACAGGTGTCTATTATAATCTCAGCACGGGGAGATGGGAGGTGGAGACAGGTGACAAATCATTGGAAGCTAGAAGGCCATCTAGTCTGGTATATGTGGGAGAAAGTCAAGAGCCCCTGTCTCAAAAACAGTGGAGGGTGAGGAATGGCACCTGAGGTCATCCCTGACCCGCCCCTGCCCACTCACACTGTGGTACACATGCATCCATATTTACATACAGAGGCAGACACACCAGGAAGAAGAAGAGGAAGAAGAAGAGGGGAAGGGGAAGAGGAGGAGGAAGAAGGGGAGGAGGAGGGAGCACCAGCAATAAGACCAATTCAATACCTTCAAAAGGCAGGTAATAGAGGACTGTATCAAGCTGGTAATGGTTTGATATCTCACTCCCAAGTTCAAGCAGACTGAAAGCACTCACTGACAGACTCACTACCCTGGTTGACATTTGGTTGAAAGAACTCAATGCCATTTTATTCAGACAGTGTATTTGCACAGACCCAAAGTACAAAAAAAAGGCACTTTCTTTCAACAAAAGCCATGGTTAAGCCTGAAAGAAAAGGGTGCAATTATCTAAATTTAAAACTAATGAGCTCTAGGCATTAGCAGTCGAAGACCTCTGTGGTGTATAATGCTAGCTGGTGAAATCCTAGCTAGATGGCCAGTCCCCTAAGTCCTTAGTGTCACAATCCTTGTGATGATCTGGGGAGCAACTTAAGCTAGACACCAGCTCATGTCAGGAGAGGTAGGTCAGTTGACATGGAAGTGCCAAGGGGTTCCTGAATGACTTTGAACCTCCCATTTGACCTTTAACTCATCTCAGAAGTAGAGAGGGACTGATTGCCTGCCAGATGACAGCGTTTATGGTAGGGCTAGGCTTTATTTATAAAGAGGTTTGACATCCTTAGCTCCCAAGGGCTTTCCTATTAATAAAACGAGCATGTTAAGAAGGTCACATCAGAGTCCCACGCTATTCATCTACTAATGAATAATATTCATTGGTTAGGAGGTTATGCAAATGTGTATGTGCATGAGCATTCATATTAGATGGGCAGAGGGCAGCTAAGCAAGGAAGACAAGCCATTAGCTCCAATTTCCCTGCTTTCTGTCGACTCTCTCATCGCAGACAAAGCATCTTGTCAGGGAGCTTGACGTAAGTCACCAAGGCTGACCCACAGTTCACAGTGGTTCATTCTCTATGAAACCAGTGTTTTTGCCTTTATAAAATCCTACTTCTACATCCCTCCCAGAGCACCTGCTCCTGCATAGACCTACACAGCTAGGGCTCTGAATTCCTAGCGCTCAGTACCCTCTTAGTTATTTGCCCACTCACTGTTGGTGGTCTCACCATTAACTGAGAATAATAATAATTCATGCAAATATTATGCCCTTTCTCTCCCAGAATAGAGGCTGTGTCAGAAGACACGGATTCCCTGTAACTTCCTCTAGAGTTTTGTACCCAGAAGGATGGTCAATGTCATCATGTGAGCCACCTTCCAAAGGCTATTCTAGACCATCACAAACATCAGAATCATTGACCATCATCTGATCAGTGATGCCACTGGAGGTGACAAGTCCCCGTTAGTATGGGGTCAGCTGGGGCACACGGTGGACGAAACATCAAAGGCCTTGAGTTTTCAGTTCTTCCCTCTTATCTGTTCTGTATCACTCTATAGAATTTAGATATTAATAATATGTTATAATTAATCATTATAATTACAATACTAGTATTTTTATGTTCATTATGGCATTTCAGAAAGACAACAATAATACTGTAAATCTACTTCCTACAACTGTTCATATAAGGACTGGGTGTTAGGTATCTGAAGATTTGACATATTTCTTGATAATCAAGTTGCCAGATAAATGTGATCTAATGGGAGAATCACACTTTCTAAATCTGCTCAGCATTTTAATCCTTCCTGTCTAGTGTCTCTTGTGGTTCTCACTCTTAAGGCCAGGGTTTTGTTTATGGCATCTTTTGAAACTTGGAAGTTTCCTGGAAACCTAAGGTGAAGGGAAATGTTCTAATGCCTCCTAAAGTTGACCAAGGGAATGGTGCTTTGAAGCCCAGTGTGAAGGAGGAGAGGAAATTACCTGCTTTTCAGAATTACCTGGAAAGGGAAACAGATGGTCTCAGGCCTCCTGAACAAGAATTACAGTTCTGAGGGCTGGAGAAATGGCTCGGTGGTTAAGAGCACTGGCTGCTCGTCTAGAGGACCTGGGTTCAACTCCCAGCACCCACATGGCAGCTCACCCCTGACTGTAACTCCAGTTCCAGGGTTTCTACACCCTCACACAGACATACATGCAGGCAAAACACCAAGGAACATAAAATAAAAATAAATTATATATAAATATATAAAGTTGGGTGGCAATGGTGCATGTCTTTAATACCAGCACTTGGAAGGTAGAGGCAGGTAGATCTCTAAGTCAGGCCAGCCTGGTCTACGGACTGAGTTCTAGGACAGTCAGGGCTACACAGAAAACCCTGTCTCAAAGAAACAAATAATAATAATAATAATAATAATAATAATAATAACAGTTCTTACCTTCAGAGGAACCCAGAATCCTGGGAGATTTGCCTATTTCAAATACATACCTGTAATTGTGTGATTATCTATCAAATCTCAGGCCTTTTCAAATGCCACTCTGTTTTAACTTTGGCTCACTATATTTCTTATTTTATAAAAACAATATACACTGCTTCTAGAATGTTCTACGCATATCCCATTGCGCCATTTTATGCTCCTCACCTTGAGACACATCTTCTAGGCTGCTAGCCGGTACTCAAAACTTTGAGACTAAAAATATTTCATGGGTTAACAGGCTGCATATTAGGGTGCTGTGGAATATTAGTTGAAGATGTGTTTCATTTGTTTCTGCTGTGGAACATTTGTTTAATGATGCAAAGATGTGTTGCATTCTTTTCTGTTGCATTTGTTTAACTCTGTGAAGCTGTGTGACTGTGCCTGACTAGCACACCTGATTGGTCTAATAAAGAGCTGAACAGCCAGTGACAAGGCAAGAAAAAGAATGGGCAGGACTGGCAGGCAGAGAGAAAAAATAGAGGGAGAAGAATGTGGGAAGGGAAATGGAAAAAAAAAGACGGGGGAGGAGAACTCCAGGGGCCAGCCACGCAGCTACACAGCAAGCCACAGAGTAAGAGTAAAGAAAAGTATACAGAAAGGTAAAAGCCCAGAGGCAAAGGTAGATGGGATCATTTAAGTTAAGAAAAACTGGCTAGAAACAAGCCAAGCTAAGGCCGTGCATTCATAAGAAAGAATAATTCTCCCTGTGTTTACTTGGGAGCTGGGTGGCAGGACCCCCAAAGAGTAAAGAATAAAAAAACAACAGCATTAGGGTGGGCACACAGAAGCTATCTGGCTCTTAGATGGAGGTCACCCTTCTGTTATGTCTGAAATTGAGAAAGAGAAAGAAAAGAAACTCTTGTTTCATTTCCTGTACAAACCAACATGTTTTCTCTTTAACAACCATTTTTCAAACACTCTGTCATTGCAAGAGTGATGAGTCAGCGTTGAGGGAATTGTTGGGACTTGTTCCTCCTATGACAACAAGCCAAATAGTTTTGGGTTGGTTGCTCTTGGATTCTCAAGGGATTATTTATCTGGGGGTGAAGATGGGCTGCAATTTGCAATGACCACACCGTACAGATGTTTAGTCATGAAGGTGACCTCAAATGAGACAAGCAATTTCTTGGTCTGACTATACTAAAATTCAGCCAAAAGTCCACCCAGTGGGCAAGCTTCAGAAGAAGTTAGACCGGAATGACCAAAGAGTGTGAGGGACTAAGATTGGACTATGTGGACAGGCCAGGAAGAGAGAGGGCTGGAGCCAGATGAAAGGGTGTGTGCTCAATGACAGGATGGAGAGGCTGGGCAGAACTACAAAGGGGTGGGACAAAGCAACCCTTGTATGCTTCTAGAATCTCCAACTCTGAGCTGCTTTGCATTTTCTCACTAGGAGAATAGCAATGTGACATTTAATAGAAACCTGGCTGGGCAAGGTAGTCCACACCTATAACCTCAGTACTTGGGAAGCTGAGGCAGGAGGATTGCTGAGAGTTCCAGGCCAGCCAGGGCTACATAATAAAGCTCTGTTAAAAAAAAATTTTTTTTTTGATCAAGCAAGCAAGTAGTTAATAAGAACTGGAGGTTCAAGGACTCCTACAAACCCTGATGCTCATGACCTGGGGCAGCCTAGGGTAGAACCATTGCCTCAAGAATGCTAGAACTTTTCATAGGTCTTCCCTTTCAGGTCTTTCCCTCAACTACATCTTAATTTCTGCCTTTAGCAGTTTTCAATGTGAGGCTTCTGGGCCAGCAGCACCAGCATCTTCAGAAGGCAGGAAAGCTTACTCTCAGGTCTGACCCCGGACTGATTGACTCAGAAACTCTGGGGTGGGGCTGGGGGCAGAGCCAGCAGTCTGTTGACTGGAGTCTTCCAAGGGATGTGGATGCAGCTAAAGTTTGAGAACCGTGTTTTTAGATGATATCGCAAGATAACCTCAAGATGGGAGAGCATGCGCATTGTAGAAGACTCGTGAAAAAGACGAGCCCCTCAAGTCTCAGATGAGTAATTTTCTAGTCCTGGTATTTTGAGACACATGAAAGGGACTTGAGGTGGTTGGGTGGGCTCAGGACCTCACCATCTCTTGCTTTGAATCTCACCAATTTCTAACGTCTTTCCACAGTGCTACTGAAGATTTGGGTTTGTCCTGAAAAATCTGACCTCGTCGTTAAACCCCAACTTAAAGGGAGCTGGGAGAGATGGCCCAGGAGGTAAAAATGCTTGCTCCCCAAGTGTGAGGACCTGAGTTCAAGCGTCCAGCAACCATGTAAAAATCCTCATAAACCTGTAATCCTCAGTGGTGTGGGGGACAGAGACAGGAGAATTGTAGGGGCCTGCTGAATCACCAGCCTGGCTCCAGGTGCAATGAGAGACCCTATCTCAAGAGAATGAGGAGGAGAGGGTAGAATCAGATCCCCCAAATCCTCCTTTGGTTTCTATGTGCACAAATGGGTGCACACATACACATGGGCACATACACCACCCACCTACACACACCTGCCTTCGGAGGCTGCATCGTGCTTATAAGATAAAGTCCCAAGTGTCTGGTCCACAACCCCAAATCCTTCATTATCTGCCTCTGGTAACTTCCCTGACCTTGTTCTCTTCCACAGCCATGTCTCCCTATCTGCAGGAAGCTTATACTGTCTCTGACATCCACGCCTGACCATGTCACTGGCCTCGGTCAACAGCATGGGGCTGTGGGGATGGCCACCTCTCACTTCCCAGCAAACTTGAAGTGTAACAGTGCTGTGCCATCTTTTTTGTCTGTTTTGTTTTCCAGACAGGGTTTCTCTGTGTAGTTTTGGTGCCTGTCCTGGATCTCGCTCTGTAGACCTGGCTGGCCTGGAACTCACAGAGATCCACCTGCCTCGGCCTCCCGAGTGCTGGGATTAAAGGTGTGCGCCACCACCGCCCCTTGTGTTGTGCCATCTTATGTCTTTCCCTTTGCCATAAATGAAGCCAATATTGTCCTTGGGCGAGGCTGGTTTGTTTTTGCCCTTAAGTTAATGTGAGGCTCTAAAAGAAGACACACGAGGACCCACCTGGATATGCAGCATCAGTGAGCAAGAAGCTTGAGTGACCGGAGAGCGACGGCATTTGGGGACACTTGTTATTAGCCCAAGCTGATGACAGCAACACTTGTCACCTTCCTGCTCTGCTTGCAGGGCCTTCTCCCCTCTGTTCTACCGTGCTTTTGATGACTTCACCTCAGCTGCCCATTCTATCCTTAGCTCCAGCGGTTACCTCTCAACCTGGCCTTTATCTCTAGATGGTCACCCTCACTTTTAGAACCTCCTATACATGCCACAGACCTGTACCTGTGTCCTGGGAGCTGTGTTATGGGCTTGCCATCTAATAGCATTATTAATATTATTATTATTACTTATCATACCGTCTCTTCACTGTTTAACAAAACATTACCACTCACGAGGAGACTGGCTCAGAGAATCAAAGCAAAGCGCCCAAGTTTCCCAGCCACAGTGAGAGCCAGGGCTCACACCAGGTGGGAGTCTGGCTTTGAATCCAGCAATCTGCCCTGTGCCGCATACCTCTGTCCCTCCCCAGCTGCAAGCTTTCTGATCCTCCCACTCAACTGGGAAGGAGAAGTCTTATAGCAACAACAGCTGAAAGCCACACTAATCTCAAACTCGCAAGATTTGCAGCCTAGAAATGTACCCTGGGCACTGAGAAGACACTCACTTTTTCTGTATGGTGTATTTATCCTAAGGTAGACGAAGCACTGGGAACCACAGGAAAACAGGGCTAGTCTGTCTGACCTTTCCCCTCCCAGGTCCAGGCTGCAGGGGTGGGGTGGTATGACAAGATAGGCAGATGGCCACTGAGAACACAGAGGTCTTTAAGGGTTTGTTCCAGAGGAGGAGGCAGGAGAAGGCTTACAACTCCAACAAGTGATACACGTGATATCTTAGGTTTAGAAACACAAATAAGCATGTAGTCAAGTGTCTATTTGATTTCCAGATTAAACAGCAAAGGGGCGGGGTGGATACAGTGGCAAAGAACCAAACTGGACCACCTGAGTCATATTCCATCAACTGCATAAAGTCAGAAACACAAATGTCGGTTTTCTGTCAGCTGCTGGCATTTTGTTTATAAGGTTGAGAATTTAATTTGTGTTTCTGCTTCTCTCTCACACTTTTAAAAAGACTAAAAATCATAAAACACTAAAAAAATTGTTCATCACCCCAATCAGTCAGAGAGAGAGAGAGAGAGAGAGAGAGAGAGAGAGAATTTAACAAAGTACTATGATTTCTTTTCGAAAAACATTCACAGGGTTACAAAGCGTTGATTACTAATTCAAATTCATTTATCTCTCCCATCCTTTCCTGGTAGGATATATTTATTACCTTTAAACGATACCATCAGTAACATTAACATTTTTCTCCTTGGAGAGAAAGCTGCTAAATGCTCCAAATGGCTGTTGGGCCAGTTTGGACAGGTCTGATTTACTCTTAAAACAATCATCCACTTCACAATAAATAGTAAGAGCCAGCGTTTATTGAATGCTTGGTGCTATGTTTGACATTTTTCAGACACTTGGCTCATATAATTTTCCAAACAACGAATGCAATCAGTATTGTCACTTTATAGATAAGGAGAGCAAAAAGCCTGAAGGAGACAGAGGGAGTGAGAGAAAGGCAGGCAGGGGCAGTAGCTGCACAAAACCAGAGTTAATGATTCACTTACAGCCCTCAGGCAGCTCCTTTCAGCAGAGTCTGTATGGGAACACACACACACACACACACACACACACACACACACACACACACACACACACACACACACACACACACCCCTTCTTCATCGCAGGGAGAGGCCAATGTCCAGCAAATCTTCCCCCCCTTTCCTCTGCCTGCCCCCCTCCCATCTCCAACTCTCCATCCCGACGACAGGCGGTGTCCAGCAAATTGCTTGGCAACGCGCGCAGGAAACTCCATCCAAAGCCCGGGGTCCAGGCGGCCCCTGGGCGCTGTCCAGCGGGCAGAGAGCCTGAGGGGCCAGGCTGGGGTCCTGTCTCAGAATACCCCGAAACTGGGGCGCAACGCCAAGGCCGGGATTTCCAGCGGGGGTGGGGCGAGGCACCGTCTCCAAGGACACCTGTTGTCGCCTCCCCACTCAGGACAACGAAGCCACCCTGGCCGACTTGGATCTCAGGGGAAGGCACTGGCTGGCAAGAAGTGCTGTGATGAGTGTGGGGGGGGGGTCACGAGAGTCTCCCCAGGAACACCCCGCGGAGGTCGCTTTGCCTCATCCCTCCTAATCGGAGGGCCCCCTGCAGCTGGCGGTACGGTGGCGCTCCGCGTCGGCTCGGTACGCGGTGCTCAGGGATGCACGGCGCTAGGACCTCGCGGCCGGCGCCCCCCGCCGTCCACCTGCGGCGCCTAGGTCGCTCCCCCCCGGCCCCGGGTGTACTCACCGGCGTCGCGGTGAGCAGAGTCCCGGCGTCGGCGCGGACGTCCGCGCCACCACCCGCTCCCCAGCCCAGCCTCCGTCCCGCCGCCGCTTCAGCAGAGCTCCCTCCGGGTCGCCGCGCCACCACTGCCCGCTCGCGACTCTGGGCTCGCAGGGCGCCCGCCGGCCCTGGGCGCAGCTCCCGCCGCTCCTGATTGGTCGCGGCTTGTGCGAGAGCCGCGCTCTGATTGGACAGGAGGAGTGGGATGGGCGGAGTCACCCCCTAGAGCCTCGCTGCCCTGGCCTTGGTCCCTACCTCACCTAGGGCCAGCAGGACTCTGAAACCTGCTCGGATTCCCCTCTGCACCCAACGGGGTTGGCAAAGCAAGCAGCTGGGGAAAGGAACCGTGTGCTAGGGATCATTATGGAGTCCAGCTACTCCCCCGGCGCGCTGGTGGTTGTGAACCTCCACCATGCTGGGAAAGGTGCTCTTCTGGCCTCTCTCATGCAAGCCACTTGGACTTTACATTTATTTTTCCGCACTTTTTAAACTGTAGAGTGTAGGGCTTAGGACAGATGTTTATAAATGGTAGGTGTCAAACAGCGTTTGTGAATTCAAGCACACAATCTGTGTATGGTCCCTACCTACCAGAGCTCACCAAGGGAAGCGATTATGTCGGAGAGCCCAATACCGTCAATACATTAAGAACACTGAGCTAGGAACTACTGCCCAGGAAAAGGGCAAGATGGGCTGATGTCACCGACAAAGAACTTAATATCTAGCTGGAGAGATGAGTCTGATTCATAACATAATAATTACCCTAACATTAACATGGTGTATATTAGTTGGCAGGCATTATTCCAAGAACTTTATACACACTTTTATAATCCAGAAATTCAGGAAAAGTCTGCCATAAAGACATCTATATGTGCGTGAGCCTCAGGGGTAGAGCACAGATGCTCTGGAGACGACAAACTTTCATCTGAAAGACAGCAGCAGACCCTAATCCCTGCGGGGAGAAGAGGGGACAATAACTGTTCGCATCATGCATCTCTTCCCTCGTAGTTCTTTAACCCTGTCACCGTTCCCACCTACCTGTTCTGGATCTTTCTAAAAAATAAAAAGAAGCGGTGTAAATCCGCATGCCACTCTTACATCTGCTCTGCCACCCAGATGGGCAATGGGTAAAAGCAGCTCCATTTTCTGTCGTTTATATTAATGAACAAGTAAACAACACACCATATGCGATCATTTTTCTACGAGCATTTCTCTCCTTCTGTGCTTTTAGGCTCACAGAACCCTTAAGAAGTGTGGCTGGCAGAAAAGTGCTTCAAAGATACCAGCCGGGATCCAGCTTGACCTATGCCCTAAACAGTGAATGCATCCATCCCAGGTCAAGCTTAAGAGCAGCACAGTCTGTGGGAGAAAATTACCTCCATTTTCTGTCGCTTATATTCATGGACAAACCACGGATCCCTTTATATTAGAAAAGCAGACTGGGCATGGGTTGAGCCTCACTTGCTTGGAAAATGAGGTAAAACAGGACAAAGACCAGGTAAAGAAAGTTCTTTCAGGGGCATCCCTCTTCATGTCTCAGAAACACAGGCACGCGGCATCTTGTGACTCCTGGCTGATCACTTTTCATGGCTGCGGCCTTGGCCACAGCAGAAGTCCCATTTGAATTGCTCATATGCTCACTTCAAAGGAGAAACGCTTGCTTCTGCCAGAGTCGGAGGCTGCCCCAAGATGATGTGTCAAACTACTCAATTCTGGCTGCTGTGAGCTAACCTCAGCCCACAAATAACAGGGAAAGAATCAAGACTGTGGAGTCGAGCTGTCTTGTGGGCGAGGTCGCTTATACATAGTTCTATACCCTGTCCCACCTAGGAAAACAAAACCAATTTACTTAGCTCTGACATTTCTTCTCTCCTGGCTGGCACTTAGCACTCAAGAGTGCACTAAAATATTCCTTCCTGAGTGAGGCCTTCACTAAGTCTCTCAGGCACACAGTAACAGTGCTCTATCCATCTGTTACAAATCATCTTCTGTAGCACAGATTCTAACTCCGGGTTTTTATTACTAAGACCAATTAGAATTCAAGCTACAGTTTTTAACTAGATTACATTGTTGCACAGCATAGTCCCACCGCCTAGCTTACTATCAGAATACAGTAGGCACAGCCTAAGTTACTATCAGAATAGAGTAGGCACAGCCTAACTTACTGTCAGAACACAGTAGGCACTCTGCAAACATGAATGAGACTAAAATTTCCAACAGGCTAATAAAGTGCTAACCACATCCTTATCCTAAATTTCAACAGGGTACCCTCCAGTTCCTGAATGAATGGATATTGACTTAAAGTTAGCATCCATTCAACCCAACTGTAAATGAGTAGTTCCTATATGTTGGACGCTCTTAAGTAAAGAGAAAAAAAATGATATCCTTATTGTATGTATGCAAGGTGAAGTGAGATTATATAGCTGATTTACAAAACAATGTGGTGGCTTCTCAAAAAATTAAGCTCAAAGTTGCAACACAACCCAGTAATTCCACTTACATAATCAAGAAAACTGGCTGGGCATGGTGGTGCATGCCTTGAACCCCACCACTTTGGAGAGAGAGGCAGTTGGACCACTGAGTTTGAGGCCAGCCTGCATAGCAAGTTCTAGGCCAGCCAGAGCTACATTTGGACCCTGTCCAAAAAAAAAAAAAGAAAAGAAAAAGAAAAAGAGAAAAGAAAACTGAAAACATATGTCTGCATAAAAATTTGTACAAGAATATTTATAGTATTGTTATCAATCATAGCTGAAAAGTACAACGCCACGATTCTCATCAATTGTTCATCAATAACATAGCAAATAGCCAGTGTAATGGAGTATTATTCAGCTACAAATGTTATGCTAAGTGAAAGAAATCAGACGCCAAAGGCTGCATTTCTATACAAAATCTACAATAGGCAAATCTGTAGAGACATTACAGAGAGCTGATTAGTGGGAGACGGGGAATGAAGAGTAATTGCTTAATGATGACCAGGTCTCCTCTGGGGTAAAAAAAAAAAAAAAAGTGTAAATAGAGAATGAATGTCTGCTGACTTGTGCAAACAAATCTATTGTTATTATACAGCATACATTCTGAGAATGCAGAAAGAAATGCTCTGAGGAAAACATTCATTCAATCCTAAAATGAAGGACCTACAAGTCCACTTCTCTAAGTGGAGGGACCTCAGTAGGCCTATGAAAGGAAGCTAAATATACCTCAGTTAGGCCTCATGTTCCCACCTCATCAGCCCAGAGAAATGATTTACTTCTTAGATCTGTGTTGTCTAATAGAATGGTCAATAAAAATGAAAATATTCTTTGTCTTTTTATCTTCTTCTTTGTGTGTATGTTATTTTGAGATAGATTATCACACAGCTTAGGCTGACCTTGAACTCACTGTGTAGACAAGGCTGGCTTTGAAGTCCTGATCTTCCTGTTTCCACCTCCCAAGTGTTGGGATTATACAGGCACACACCACCACAGCCAGCAAAATGTTTTGTTTTTTTTTTAATTTGAGATATTCAATAAAGTAGTCATTAGACGTGGTATCAGACTATGGTTAATTGTGACTTGAAATACTGAGTTTTAAGTTGTACTGAAGTGTGAATAGTTACATGTCGCTAATGACTACCAATTCAGCAGGGTAACCTGAGCTGGTTTAAAGAATTAGAACTATGTGTGGTGGTGCACGCCTTTAATGCCAGCTCTAGGGAGGCAGAGAGAGGTGAATCTCTGTGAGTCTGAGGCCAGTCTGATCTACATAGTGAATTCCAGCTCAGCCAGAGCAACATAGTGAGACTGTCAACAAACAAACAAAAACAAAATCCACATTACATCATCTTAGCTGTTAAGGCAATGGGAGAGTCTTTGTCTATGCCCGTAGCCTGGCTCAAGCCTGTACCCGCTAGAAACGCTTCAGTAGTATTTCGTTTTTCCTATCTCCCTTTGCAGCATCTTCATGAACATCAGACCACTGGGGGTTAGCTGGGTCTTTATGGAAAGTGCTTTCATTCACAAGTATTTATGAATTAGTCAATTTACGGAACATACTGACATAGGAAAGAATAACAATTTCAGGCAACTTTAACGTGCTGGCTTAGGTTGGCGAGCTGGCTTGGTAGTTAAGAGAGGGTACTGTTTTTAGATGTCTTGTGTTTCATGAGCAGCATCTGTATCAGGCAGCTCACAACTGCCTGCAACCTGAGCTCTAGGGGAACTGACACTTCTTGATTTCCTTGGGTACGTACACACTAATAAGTAATAAAAAAATTATTTTAAAGGACTGGTCTTGAAAGTTAAGGGGAAGGGAAGATTAAAGAAATCCCTTCAAAGGGTGTGGCCCTTTCCCTCCAATGCCCTCACTCAATGCTTTTCCAAGTGGAGAATTGTACTACCAAGGTACTAATGTTGGAGAGTCTTACAATTTGTAACATTACAGTTTTGGGGCCGGAGTCAGGGGGGTGGGGGTTGGGGGGCGGCGTGGCACCACCATAGCATGTATTCGTGGTGGTCAGAGAGTAATGTGCAGAAATTGGTTCTCCCCTTCCATCACTTGGTTCCTGGAGGTAGGACTCAAGCTGACAGGTTTGAGATCAAGTGTCTTTACACACTGAGGCATCTCACTGCCCTGAAGACTCTTTTAGACCATTTTTCCCTCACCTCAGGCCTTGCGACATTCCTAACTCCCTCAATCCATCTCTAAGCATACTTTCATTGAATTTGAAATCAATGGGATGGCATGAAATCATTTTCCAAGTGTTATTCTACAACATAGTATCCCTCCAAGGCAAGGCTGATTTGTTGCATAAATATTTATGGGGCTCCTGTATATTTTGTGTACGAACATCTCTAGGTGCGATAGAAAGAAAGAACGACTCATTGTCACTTAGATCCGGGCAAAGAGGAACCCAAAGAGCATTGAGTTAACAAACGTCAAGTGTTTAGGATGGTGCCTGGTATGTATCGATAGGAGTTATTAGATATCGTTATTTTAGATCATTTAAAGCTCACAATCAAGTTTGAGAGTTAGCGACTGAGGTCAGCAATAGAATGCCTGCCTAAGTGTATGTGAAACCCTGAGTTCCAGCCCATGTGGTGAAAAGAAATAAACTGATTAATGGGAAAATCAAATTTGTTCTTTAAAATCTCATATGGCTTTTATTTTAAGAAATCTGCATATTAGCGATCATAAACAAAATAAAAGAACAGAGCAGATTCGGGGTGGGGCTCAGTGGTTGAGCATTCGCCTAGGCTCTGGGTTTAATCTCCAGTACTTCAAAAAGAAAATAATAAATCAATATCTCCTCAAAAAGAGACTCACTTGTAGTGTTGCCATGGCCCAAAGTTCCTCTTTTTTTTTTTTTTTATCCATAAAAACAGAAAGTATTTTTCTTCTCCCTCAGCACCCAGGATTCATTTCCTCATAATCCCATCTCTCAAAACAAAAACCATCTCTCCTTTTTGTTCTCCTGTGTGTTTCCTGACATCTTCGATAAATGTTTCCTTGAGTAAAAGAGAGCGGGGAAATGATTTTTAGAACTCCTATAGTTTACAACTGCAAAACCAGAGTCCTCCATCCTATAAGAAAGGATTGACAGAGTAAATTGGAGAGATGGTGTCTCCATCACTAGTAGGAAAAAACAAAAAACAAAGGAAGAACAAATAAGCCGATCTTTAGCTAGAAAGAGCTCCAGGTGCCAATGCCAGGCCCTGGGATGCAGAGAGTTCACATAATAACTAGGACGACCCAGAGAGGACGCTGGATCCAGGACCCACCTCGGTGTGAATCCCTGTTCTGTGACTCCACAGCTGTTTCTACCAAGGCCCAAACATCTCTGAGCCTGTTTCTCACCTAAACGTAAGGGTTGTATCAATACTGCAGAGTAATTTTCATGATTAAATCAGACAGTTGTACAAATGCTTGGCACTTAAAAAACGCTTAATTGCTTGCTCAATAAGTAATAGGGGCTTTTATTTATTTATTTATTTTGGCTTTTTTTGGGGGGGGGTGTTTTGTTTTGGTCTTTGATCTTTGTTTTTTGTTTGTTTGTTTTTATTTGTTTGTTTGTTTTGAGACAGGGACTCTCTACGTAGTTCTGGCTGTCTTGGAACTCTCTATGTGGACCAGGCTGGCCTCAAACTTACAAAGATCCATCTGCCTCTGCCTCTCAAGTGTTGGGTTTAAAGGCATGCACCACCACTGCCCGGCTTGGGGGCTTTTATTTTTTAAGTTTCTTTGTTGGAAGAAGCGTCATTGTCATTAAAGGAATAGCATTGCTTACTGTCTTCCGATACTCACCATTATCAGCGACTCAGTCCCCAAATCATCACAGGGCTGTGTCCACACAGCTCCACCAATTCTCCATCCACAACTCAACTGCCAGCAGAAGCCCGGGAGGCAGGGGTTGGCAAACCCCAAGTCCAAACCCTTCATCTCTCCAGCTGGCAGAGAACCACCCTCCATTTGCACCTTCCACAGCCATTATCAGAAGCTACACCCTTTTATTGTTTTTTTTTTTTTTTTTTTTTTTTTTTTGTCTTAAAGATGGAGCAATCACACAATTTCAACAGGAAAAAAATCAAACCTGGAACCAGAGAGAGTGCTGACGGAGCAGTGAACTTTCTGATCCCCAATTCTGAGCAGCCGCGAGAAAAGACATTTGATGTTGGCAGAATGGGGGCTGAGCTGGACAAGAAACCGGGCCAGAACATGCTCATACAGGCTGGCCAACTAATCAAGTTGTGTTTCAGGATTGTAACAGTAACCATCCTGACAAAATAGGAGTCCATATCTACTAAGCACCCAGCAGGCACCACCAACCAAGACCATCCCAACAGTACAAGAGGAAAACTGTGTGCTAACTTTATCGCATCCACAAGGCCAAAGCATCTCAGAGAAGGCCAGTGTTTACCTGCCTCGCACCCCTTCTGTACCCCAGAATCTGTGTTCACCAGCTAGGCCAGTGCCCACAGAAGCCAAGCTTCTAAATCCGAAAGAGCATCAGACCCTCCAGAGACTCTTATTGGAGATGCTATATTCTGATTACCTAGTGAGTATGGGTATGGGGCCAGAAGTTCTGAGTTTCCAGCAAGCTTCCAAGGAATGCTGCTTGTCTAGGGACTTCAGTTGCAAAAGTTAGCCTGGAGGTGTCAGTCTCAGCTGCACATTAAAACGACCTGAGAGCTTTCAAAGTGTGCGTGGCTGCACTGTTCCTCTCTAGAGAGAACGGTTTTCTTGGTCCGAGGGTGCGGCTCCCACAGAATAGTTTCAAAGCTGTTCTGGTGAAGGAACAAGTAGCCTGCACGGAGAGTTCAGCTGTGGATGGGACCAAACATCTGCAGGCTTCCGAGGACACCCTGTGACCCTGTGCTCCCTTTTCCCAGCAGCCCAGGTCTCTGGGGCTAGCCTCCCGGGGAGGATGCCCTTGAAGGAGGCCTCTCTCCCAGCAAAACCCCAAGCCTGGAAGAGCCCCCAGCCACCACCTGTTTCCTTGAAATAGTTCGCAGCTGTGCTGGATGACCTCATCACTCTGGCTCTGCCATGGGCCAAGTTGATCTGGGAAGGCCTCTTCCCAAGTCTGGGCTCTCGCTAAGCACCAAGGAGCAGCGGGAGAACAGTCTCAGCTACAAGGTGAGGCTGAGCTTGGCTGGGACCCTCAGAAGGAGCACAGCCCCACCTTTAGTTCCCATGAGGGGCCTGTGGCTGGTCTGCATAGCTGTAGTCCTGAGTGACACTTTCTCCCATGCACATCCTCTCCACATACTTGGGAACCTGAAACCCCAAAGGGTTCTCCTCCTCCTCCAATGTATAAACAAACATTGAAGTACACAAATAAAAACGCAGAGTCCATTTCTTTTTCCCCTTCCCAGACGCAACCACCAGGGTCATCTGGGCTCAAGTCCTTCTCTGTGAATGTGGGTTCTACCCTCTCCCATGCATTTGTCGACCTGCATTACAAACAGCGGTGCATTGTGTCACGTTATTCTGAATGCTGTCTTGCTGACTCTGGCATCCTTCTCATGTAGTTACATACACTTATTATTTTAGCAGCTTTCAAGCTTGTCTGGAAATCAGAATCTCCTGGGGAACATTATTTAAAGTACAGAAGTTGACAGGTCTCAACTCAGACCTGCTGAACGAGAATTTCTCCTGGAGGAGTCTGGATAGTCTTTTTCTTTTCGATTCTCTTTCTAAGTATCCCAGGTGACTCTTAATATTCTTTACAATGGTTGCACACACTCCGTTTATGGATGTACTATTTCCCCTCAACCACCTCCCAGGGCTGGATATGGAGCCATGGTCTTGAATATGCCACACTGGTGTTCTACCAATGAGCAACCCCCATGCCTCACAGCCCTCTATACCGCCACTAACCACTTAACAATTTGTCCTAGGTTGGTGGACATTTAGGCTGTCCTAAAAGCCTTTTTATTATGCTGAAAGTATCATATAGGAGCCCATACACCGGTGTTCCTGTAGGTCAAGCCTCACTGAGTGGAGCTGCTGAATACAAGCCTTAGAGAATTGCTTTTCCACTCGGAAACACTTCTTGCATCATGGAACCTCACAGGGTGACAAGACCTTTTTTCTGGGGTGGTCATGAACCCAGAGCCTGCCCATGCTTCACCATGCTATGTGACTGTGCTATATGCTAAGCTCCAGGATAAAAATTTGTAAATTGTATAGTCAAGACTAGTTCATCTATTAGAAACATAATGTGAGCTACATAAATCATTTGAAATTTTCAGGAGCCACATTCATCATAACATATTTACTTAATCTCATATTTATTCAATCTTATATAAGACATCTCAGTATATATCCAAATACAAATTATTAAATTTTTTGCTAGGTGCTAATATTTACACATACCCCCATTTCTATGATGAAACCTGATACACTAGGGTTCTCTAAAGGAAAAGAACCAATAGACTGAATATATACATTAAAGGGAACGTATTTGGCTCACAGTACGCAGTCGGGGTAGTCCAACAACAGCTGTCTCCCACTGGACAGGCTGAGAATCTGGTAGTTGTTCGGTCCACCTGGTTGGATGTCTCAGCTGTCCCAATCTGGCCCTGAGGGCCTGGGATTCCTGGAGAGCTGCTGGTCCTCAGTCTCCACTGGAGCCCAGACGAGCTGGTTCTAAGATCAGCCGAGGGCCGCAGCAACTACAGGAAGGCAGGACGTGCTAGCTAGCAAGAGTGATGCCAAGCAGGCAAAAAGCAAAAGCTTCCTTCCTCCATGTCCGTTTATCCGGGCTGCCATCGGAAGGTGCTGCCCACGTTTAGCACTGGTCTTCCTGTTTCAAATAAACCTGATCAAGGAAATCATCCCTCACGGGAATGCCCAGTAGCTTGAGTTTTAGTTGATTGCTGGTCCGGTCAAGTTGACAATGTCGAGACCAGCCATCACACCTGATCACCAACATAGCAATGGTCGGTATTAGGAGGTGAGGTCTGGGGAGGCAAATGCCTGTGAGCAGGATTAATGCTTACCAAAAGAAGCCCGAGAGTGGTCATCTCATCACATTACCAGTTGAAGGTGCAGCATCTATGAACCAGAAAGCAGGTTCTCACTGGACACAAATTCTGCCAGGGCCTCCCTCAGTCTTGAACTTCCTAGTCTCCAAAACTGTGAGAAACAAATTTGTATTGTTTACGAGCTTCTAGGCTTGAGGTCCTTTGTTACAGCCGCCAGGATGCACTCAAACAATATTGCACATCTGTTTCTTCACGTTACATCTTTGAGAATGGGTGTGGATTTCACACTTAGCGCCTCCTCCCTTCAGACCAGCGTGTGGCCAAGCCATCCTCGGCACCACCTGTATGTGAGAGATATTTACAAGGAACAAGCTGTTTCGGGACTCCTACCATCCACTAGTTGGCCACCAAATGAACGGGCACTTAATGTTCATTATAAACCCATCACCAGGAATCCTCTTCACCAACCACGAGTCCCCACCCTTTGTCCCGCAGCTGAGGTTTCTCCATTTCTTGTCAACAGAGCTCAGTACCGTGGGACTGGGAGGCTGGGCAGTGACAGGGAGGAGAGTTCTAGATGGTTTGGGGGCAACAACTCAGGAAAGGTGAAGTCACTTAGAAGCCACGGGATGGGCTAGCTGTTACAGCCGTGTGAGGTCCATAATTGCCCCACTCCTCAGCTAAGAAGCTGAGAAACAAAACTGGAATCTGGTCTTCAAATCCCAGAGCCATTGCCCCTCTTTTAAGCCCTCTGGTGACTCCAAGGTGGTTATTCAAAGGCTCACTCATCTGATGTGAAGAGAGCTCACACCCAGTTAAGTCAAGTGTGAAAAGTCCATTATCAGGGCTGGTGAAACAGCTTAGCAGGAGAAAGGCACTTGCCATCAACTCTGATGATATGAGTTCAAGTCCTCTGGTTCTACATGAAGGTGGGAACTGACTTCTACAAATTGTCCTCTAACCTCCACACTCAATCTGTGATGCATTCCTGACTATCTATCTATCTATCTGTCTATCTATCTATCTATCTATCTATCTATCTATCTATCTATCTATCTATCATCTATCTATCTACACACACATACACACATATATATTTAAGTCAAAATAGAGTAGTGGGATGAGACTCTTGGTTAAAAAGATGTGCACTGATGCCCCCTAGTGTAAGTCAGTGTTAGTGCAAGGGACTGGCACATGGATTTGAGGATCTGCCTAGAGTCTAGGCCCTAGATTGTCACAACTGAAAATATAAAAATATGACAACTATCTAGGAAGGTTCTTGAAATTACAAAAGTATCATCTCACTGTAAGTGTTTGGAATCACTAAAATAAACCCTTCCATCTTAAATGGTCTGGACAGTCTTAATGGGATTACTACTGCAGGTTGTTTTGTCGATAATACCACGTTTTTCTAACCAGCGTGTCCCATTGTACTTGGCTACTGCCAAGTTAGTTAGTTTCTGCGTTTACAGGTGGGTATGTTAGTGCCTCTGGGCTTCACAATGATTGTAAGGTCCTCAAGAGAAAGACTCAACCCCCCCTTAAGCTAAGCCTCTGGACTTGCAGATTCATACTAGGTTTAGGGTTAGAGTTAGGTTTAGGTATTCATTGAATAAAATTCCCTAGGAGCATGTGATAGTTAGTCTTGGTTGTCAATTCAATTGGATCTGAACTCAACTAAGAGACACACCTCTGGCCAGGTATATAAGGCTACTTCCTAGAAGTAGGAAAGAAGACAGTCTCTCAGAGTGGGAAGCACTGTGGACTGGATAGAAGGAGGTCTGAGGAAAACTCTTACTTTTGCTTTGGTTGTGAATGCATCTATTCTCTCGATGGCATTGATACCATCCCCCATTGGCATCAGAATCCAGCCTTTTCTGCCTTCCAACATGTACTGAAGGACCAATGGTTCTCCTTCAGCACAAGATTGGAACTGCTGAGGCGTCCAGACTCATGAACTGAGCATCTTCCCAGGTCTCAGCCTCTCCAGGATGCAGACAGCCACAGTCAGACCACCCAGCACATGGCTTGTAAACCAGTCTAATACATTCCCTTTGTATTTCATTTCATTGGTTCTGTTTCTATACAGAACCCTGACTAATGCAAAGCACAGAATACATTCTGGATTTGTAAAGAAATGAGTGTTGTCTGCTCAGAACTCCTTTCTGTTTGCGGGGCCTGTAGCCAGCCATTTTTTCTTTTCCTTCCCCAACCCACAGAGTTTGACTGACACTGTCAATCAAGTGTCCTTTTCTCTTCTGGTAAATGGGTGGGCCTAGACTCCAATCCTAAATGACAATGGAAGTACTGCCCCCTGTCCATCATGTCACTCATGGAGTCAGTTTGCTAGGTCGTTGGCATGGTCAGCTTATTCGGTGTCTCTTTGTATAATTCTGGTACTTGCTCCCTGCATTAATGATGAATTATGTTTTCATTATATCCAGAATGGATCTCAAAGATTGCATTTCATTTAATTCAGTTTTTGTTTGGAAACATGAGCACATTTTCATAAGCCTCGGAGGAATGGGGGAATTCCAAATGTTAAGTCTTGCAGTGACTCTTTCTGCAAAGGGGGTGTATTAGATGGACTTACGTGCTATGTGCTCTGAAGTCCAACCCACAACTACAGTTGTTGTGGGAATTCAATCCGTGCAGCCAATGACATCGGGGTGACTAGCCCTATGGGGCGTGGTCTTCTCTGAGTCTCTGAAGGAATTAAGAGCAAAGGAGAGGGGTTACGCATGAGCTGCCCTCTCGTGAGTGGTCAGAGCAGGAGCAAGCGGTGGAGAAGCGTGGGTTGCTGTTGTTTCCCATCGCCCCTGGGCAGAGCGGCAGGGCGACAGCTGGATTAGCAGCAGCGTTCACTTTGTTCTGTGTTGTGAGTGTGTCTTATTGATTCCATTTCCCTAGTAAATTTTACCTGGCCCATTGCATCCGTGTCATGTTTCATCTGGTGCCCAACGTGGGGCTCGAACCCACGATCCTGAGACTAAGAGTTTCATGCTCTACTGACTGAGCTTGGCCGGCTAAGTTGTTATACGTTGAGGGCAGGACAATAAAATTGGGCTCAGGAATCTCGTTTGGAATAGAAAAACGGGGATAGATATGATATGATAATAAAGTATATTATTGTATCTACTTGTAAACTAAAAAAGCAACTATCAGTTTTATAATTTGCACTGGTTTGGATTCTTGTATATTGATACAAATGTAAAATTATTTTTCTTTTTCTGTTTAAGATAACTTGTATATTGGTACAGATTCAAAATTATTTTTGTTATATTGTATATATGTTTCTACTTCTGTTTAAAATATTTTTCTATATTGATACAAATGTAAAACTATTTTCATCATACTGTATTTTGTTTCTACTTCTGTTAAGATATTTTGTATATTGATGCAAATTAAGGATATTTTTGTCATATTGCACCATACATTTCTACCTCTGATTAAGATATTTTTGTATATTGTCACAATTTTGGGGTCATTGTCCTTATAGTGTACATCTGTTTTAAGATGGTTTATTTTTATAACGTGAAGCTTTAGTCTTTAAGCTATATAGGTTGAAAAGAATTACAGGTTAATAGTCACCCATGTTTGTCAAACTTATAGTCATGTTAGTCAGGTTTTCTAGGTGTGCAGAAATATATTCCACAAAGTGCAGGGGGCCATGGGAAGGTACAGTAGTAACAACTAGTGTTTAACAGGTCAACCCACCAGACACATGATTCCTTGTTGGGGGGCCCCACTTGGCAGAGCCATGGGGTTACTGACTGTAAACGACTGGATGTTTTCTGTCCATAACTTTCTCAGGTGCCACTGCTATGTCTCCCTAATAAGCAAAGCTGTGGGGTTCTTTCTATAGCCCTTTGGTGACGTGTTTTACACTTATGGGGGACACATATAGCTGTGGATGGTCTGGAAGATGATTTCTGTTTAGGTTGTATAATTTTGATGTATAGAAATAATACTTGGATATTTTGTATTACTCAGATTGACATAGGATTCTCAGTCACAAAGACAGCCTTTTACAGCTAACTTTGGACTTCAGAACAGATTCAAAGCAGGCTAGTTGCCCCTAGAGACGAATAGATGAGGTCATTTTTCCAGGTGTTGTTTTGCTGATTCAAGGTCAAGAGAGAAGCAACTTTATTAGATATAACTTTATCAGTAATTGACTCTGCGTGCAGTCCCAGTCTCAGGCTCAAGGTTCAGCCAATTGTTTACTGTCTGAGGATCCTCACCAATTCAGAGCTACGTGCAAGGAAGGCCAAGCACTCGCTCACTGGCTGGTCTAGGTGACATTCCTAGACTAAGAGAAACTATGTGACTTATCTTGTGATAGGAGTATTGGTCAGGCCCTGAAAATGTAACATAATTGTTTAGAGCTGGGTTGAGAGAGGATCCGTGAAGAAGAGCAGGGCAGTGGCGCTGTAGAGAGAGAGAGAATGGAGGAAAGGTGTAAAGAGAGAGACGTGGAGCAGTGACAAGTGAAGAGTAGAGAAGGAGATGGGATGAAGAGCTAATTAGGAAGCTGTGAGAGAGATTTTTCAGAGAGGATTTTTCAAGATGAAGTAAAGAGAAAGTTACCATCAGAAAACATCTCGGTTTATTTTTTTTTTTTCCCCTCAGATAGAAAAGGTCTAGCCCTCAAATGAGAATTTTTCCTAAACCCTCGCTACTCTGAGGTATTTCTTTTGTACTGCCCTGGAGCAGATCTGGGAGCTGGCGGCTTCCATGGTCTGCATTAACAAAGATAGGTAATCTTCAAACATTTCACAGACCTAGAGGATATGGCATTTACATGTTTTCATAACTTAGAATTCTGTTGACCAGAGACACGATTGCTCCTGGCAGCACCGATCTACTCCTGAGAGGGTGTTGGGCACCAAAGACAGTCTGTATGGAGCTTGTTTTCTTCTTGGCAAAACTGGCCTGTTGGGCAAAACAACTGCCCTTGCCTCCACTGCTGACAGTAAGCACGCTGTCCAATCCGCACAAGCAGGACACAAGGAGAAGCAACTGCTGAGCCTTGCCACAAGGTAGGACAGTCCTTCAAATTTTCCTGCTTCTGAAAAAGTCTGTCAGATATTCTAGGCCTTTTAGCCAAAGTTGGAAGCCCCAACATTGCAGAGAAACATTGGATGACTGTCCAGGCAGCCAGCTGTCTCTGTCATTTCTTGCATTTTTCAGAAGTCACTTGCTTGCACTTCCTGTTTACTAGGGTAATATTACTTTTCGTTCTCAGGCCTTTGATGGGGTTGAAGACTAGATAGTCACAGTTACAGTCCTCTCAAATCTTAGCTAAGGGCATATTAGGTACAAGCCTTAGACTTCAGGTTTGGACAGCTATTGGAGTAATCTCTGTAATTTGCCAGTTACCTATGGTCTGGACATCTAGAATGTGTTTCTTGCTTGATGTTGTTCTTGTTGGTTGCAGTTCCATTTTTGTTTACGTTATTACTTTTTCTTTCTTCTGGATCATACTTGATAATTGTTCTTATTGTATATAGTTTTATATTAGGATTAGAACCTTCCTAATTAGACAAAAAGGGAGAAGTGTTGTGGGAATTTGATCTGTTCAGCCAGTGATATTGAGATGATTAGCCCTATGGGGCATGGTCTTCTCTCCTTACGTGACTGAAGAAGAAAGGAGGAGAGGGGTTGTGCATTCTTTCTTGAGTGGTCAGAGCATGAGCAGGCAGTGGAGAACTGTGGGTTGCAGTTGGTTCCCATGACCCTTGGGCAGAACAGCAGGACAATGACAGCTGGATCAGCAGCGGCGTTCACTTTGTTCTGTGTTGTGAGTGTGTCTTACTGATTTCATTTCCCTAATAAGTTTTACCTGGCCCATTGCATCAGTGTCACATTTCATACAGTCATGTGATCCACGATGTCTCAGTCAACAGAAGGTGCTGTGGATGATGGTGGTTCCCTAACATTATAAGAGAATTTGGGGGATGGAGACAGCTCAGCAGTTAAGAGCACTTGGTGGTTTTGCATAGGACCAGGGTTTATTTCCCATTATCTACATTGGATGGATCACAACTGCCTGTAACTCCAGCACCAGGGGATCTGATGCTCTCTTCTGGCCTCCATAGGCATCTGCATAAACACACTGCATATACAGACAAGCGGATACACACACACACACACACACACACACACACACACACACACACACACGTACATACATATGAATAAAAATAAACAAATAATTTAAAAAAGATTATTCTAGAAGCAAATAGTTCCTGTCATCTAGAGGTACTCAGCTGTTGTGACATCATAGGCCAAGGTATTACTTACATACACCAGGAGCAAAGTGGCTCTCCAGAACCAAAACAAAATAAAACCCTAGACTAGAATTTCACCCTCTCTAATAAGAGTTTGGGCACTAGCATGAGAAAAGAAGAGGGTGGAACAGTTTTAAGCTGACACTTGTTGAAATGGGAACACTGGGACTCCAGTCTCCTGCTATTAGATCCTGCACTAGCCCCTCCGCCATTAATAGTATCTGCAGCAAGCTCACTTTAAGGGGCTGGGAGCCCCCCCACTTCCCACCCCAGGGTACCCTCTTAGCGAGTCAGCTGTACCTTCATTTTCTGTCCCACTCTGTCCCTAGTGACCCTGTCTCCTTACTATCCCCACAGTCCTATTCAGTCTCAAGGCCCCCGAAAACTTGGACAGCCAGCCGGAAAGGCCACACCCACTTCTTGACCCATAGATCCTCAGATTGTGTTTCTGTTCTGGACTGTATCCCACAGCCTATCGGGAAGCTTTGGGTCCATCCCTCGAAACCTAACAAAGCTTTAACTAACACCGTTAGACTACGTCTTACATTGCCATCATCACTTTCAGAATGGAGTCACAAGACCACAGCCTGCACTCAATAATAAAATATTTGATGGTAGCCTGGTGACTAACTGAAGTCTAACAAGGGCTCACCTCAAGTGTTGGGAGACTGATTTAGAGTGCCATCTAATGGACTGACAGCCTTAATGACAGAAAAAGGAAGATGGACCCAGCAAGTGGTGTGTTCAGAGGGTGCCTCGGTGGCTATGATTCTGCACATCAAGAACATGAGTCATTAAAGGCTGGGGTATTTTGGGGGAAATCAGGCACAGTGGCTCTGTCCAAGGGTACAGTTACTGTGACAGGTGTGAAAAGCCATCGAATAAACCTCCGTGTGGACAATCAGGAAGTGGTATGGGAATTAACCATGAGATGAAAAAATGCAGAGTCAGGGAAATTCCAAGCTCAGCGGAGTACTTTCTTTGGTTGTGGAGAGGCTGTGGGAAACCCTGAGGTGATACAATTTACCCGAACATTATAGAAATGTCAGCAGAGGCAAGTAGACCTTTGCTGGCAGGTCCTTAGATTCAGCTCATGAGAGACTCTTTCAGCTAGTGTTTCCAAGCGGGGACAGTACAAATGCTGCTACACTAATGTTTTCCTAAGATGTACCATGAAGCATCAATACCAATTTAAATCCAGAGTTTCAACTTTTAACACAATCCCAAGGACTGGGCACACAGTGACAAGTTTCTCTTTCATCTCTTCCCTGTTCCATTTGTTCTAAGTCCATATTTTCTATCATAATTTAGGCATTCGCAAAATCACATACAGTCATCCCCCTCACCATTTTGTATGCGCCATCGCCACATAGATCAGCAGTTCTCAACTTGTGGGTTGTGACCCTCTGGGGTCGCCTAAGACCATCAGAAAGCACAGATACTTACGTTACAATTCAGAACTATCAAAACTACAGTTATGAAGTAACAATGAAAATAATTTTGTGGTTGGGCATCACCACAACACGAGGAGCTGTATTTAAGGGTGGTAGCATTAGAGTCACTGATATAGGAGAAGTCTCATTCTTTTCTGTAGTCATGTAGTACCTAATTCCTTGAATGTACTATCTTCTAAGCCCCCAGTTCTTTTGCTGGGTATTTATTTCTAGTATTGTGTCATTTATGTAGTTCCGTAATATCCTTACTCCTCGAACAACAGAGGCCTGCACAGGCTAGTTTTTATTTCAGCTCTACACAAGCGAGGGCCCTTGTGGGAAGAAGAAATCTTAATTAGAAAATACCTCTACAGGATTGTCTTGCAGGCTAGTCTGTAGGGCATTCTTGTTGTAGAATAAGTCTTTCTTTCTTTTTTTTGGGGGGGGGGGGGTGTTTTTCGAGACAGGGTTTCTCTGTGTAGCTTTGCGCCTTTCCTGGAACTCACTCTGTAGCCCAGGCTGGCCTCGAACTCATGGAGATCCGCCGGCCTCTGCCTCCCAAGTGCTGGGATTAAAGGCGTGCGCCACCACCGCCCGGCAATAGGATATTATTTCAAGGTGTGTTACTTTTGTTTACGCTCTGGAACGTTTGCCTAATGATGCAAAGATGTGTTTGATTAAATAAAATTCACCTGTGGTCAGGAGGCCGAGTCAGCAACTAGCTGACAGGAAGTGGTAAGGAGGGGCCAGGTGGAGAAGCGTTTGTAAGGAGGGGCGAGGAGAAGCATAAGAACTTTTTGGAGGACGCGAGCAAGGAGAGGAGGTGAGCTACTTGCTCTTCAGCCTCTCTGAAGAGCAGAATTCCATCTTACCCTTTGAATCTTGAGTTCTTTAGAGGGACAGAGTAAAAGTAAAGTTCCCTTCGTTAGCTTTGCAAGAGTTGGAGCCAGAGGGAACAGATTTCCCTCCAGTTATGGAGGCCTAACCGCTGCTGGTAGTGGTGGAGTTGCAGCTGCTGATTCAGACAGCTGTGGCTTAAAAGGCAGCAACCAGTTAAAAAAGGACAGCAATTGGTGCCCAGCGTGGGGCACCAGGATGTTGTTGTTTTTGCTCTTTTGGGGGGGTCTGCCACCCAGCTCCCAAGGAAATCACACACAGAGGCTTATTCTTAGTTATGAATGCCTGGCCTTAGCTTGGCTTATTTCTAGCCAGCTTTACTTAACTTTAAATTATCCCATCTGTTTAGCTGGGTGGTTGGCCCCTGAAGTCCTCCTCCTCCTCCTCTGACTCCTTCCTTTTCAGTTCTCCATCTCTTTTCTTCCTCTATCTATTCTCTCTGCCTGCCAGCCCTGCCTGTCCTTTCTCCTGCCTTGCTATTGGCCATTCAGCTCTTTATTAGACCATCAGGTGTGTTAGACAGGCACAGTAACACAGCTTCACAGGGTTAAACAAATGCAGCAGAAACAAAAAGTAACACACCTTAAAATAATAATCTACAACACATTCTCTGGATGGATGTGGGAGGACCCAGCTCACTGTGGGTGGTGCCACCTCCGGGCAGGTGGTCCTGGATGGTATAAGAAAGCCGGCTGAGCAAACAACGAACATTCTTCCACGGCTTCTGCTTCAGTCCCTGCCTCCAGGTTAATACCCTGCCTGAGTTCCTCCCCTGATGTCCTTGGAGGATGGACTATGATGTGGAACTGTGAGCTGAAAGAAACCCTTTTCTCCCCAAGTTGTTCTTGGTCATTTTTTTTTTTTAAATCACAGCAATAGAAAGCCTAACTAAAACAGGGTCATATCAGCAAAACAGGTAAAAAAAGATTTAAGGGAGAAGAAATCATCTTCCCATTTGATATAACGTACAGATATGTACACGGTAAGAAACAGATACGAAGTGTATTTGTGCTGTTAAAATTTCCAGGGATGGGGTCTGGAAAGATGATTAAGATCACTTGGCGCTCTTACAGAGGACCTAAGTTTGGTTCCCAGCACCCCATGGCAGCTGACAACTACAGCTTCCAGGGATCTGATGCCCTCTTCTGGTTCCAAGGGCATCAGGCACAAATGAGGTGCCTATCCACTCATACAGGCACTCTCTCTCACACACAAGATTAAATAAATAGATCTTTTAAAAAAAAATTCCAGGGAAAATAATTTGAGGAAACATCTAAAATGTTTCCTAGGATTCTACCCATGAAGAAATGGGAATTATTTCCTTAGCCCAGTCCTCAACCTCAAAAGTGGTAGAGGATTTCAGGCTGTGACCTGCTCAGATCCAGGTGACGCATCCCCCAGAAGTGCACATGTGGGTATGGGAGCAAATCTGGGAGGCTGGTGACAAAGAGACACTGGTGTGACCACTGGAGACCCTCCAGGAATTTTCAAGTCTTAAGATTGCTTGCTGTCCATCACCATCTTCCCAGAAGCCTGGGACTGGAAAGGCTCTTGAGACTCTGCAGTAGACATGCGGAGCAGGACACGGAATGAATGCGAGAACAATCTCCAAGGAGAGCCGTGCTTTTTTTTTTTTTTTCTGAACTCACTCAGAAACGTCTCAACCATCATCATTATTTTTTTTCTCTTTTTTAGTTTCCCAGCTTTTAAAAATCCTCACAAATGATGCCATCCCACAAAACTCTATCCCTTCCTCACCATCCATGGACTCAGGCAGCCTCACTGATGGTTTAGAACAACTTCTCTCTGTAGAGATGCATTCAGCAGCATTTGAGATAAATGAAGGGATACTGAATGATGAAGGCATGCCCCTTAAACATCACTGTAAGTAGGACTGGGAAGATAGTTCAGTGGTTAAGAGCACGGGCTGCCCTTCCAAAGGAGCCAGGTTCTAGTCCCAGCATCCACATGGTGTCTCACAATCAATCACCTGTCATTCCAGTGTCAGGAGCTCTGATGTCCTCTTCTGGCCTCTAAGGGTACCAGGCACACAAATGGTGCATAGACATGCATACAGGCAAAATACCAATTAAAAAACTTATTCCAGGTCACTGGGCTGGTGGAATGGATCCGCCAGTAAAGATGTTTGCCATCAAGCTTGATGACATGACATCCCACAGAGTGAGAGGGGAGTACCAGTTCCTGCAAGTTGTCCTCTGACCTGGGTGAGTACCCACATCACCTCACCCCCAAATGCTAACTTGTTAAAATGATAGCAAAATTATCGTAGGTTCTGCCCTATGGAGGGCCAGTGAACACCGAGCATTTTGTCTACCAAATAGAGGTGGAGGTCATGCATGGCTCTGTGTTTCCTGGTGAAACCTTGAGCTCCCACACAGAGAGGGAAGTCTTTCCTCACCACACCCAGCTGCTTCCCTTTGCAGTCTATCAAGTCTGTATTCTTCCTCCCAAGCCTTTGCCAGCCCTTGCCCAGTCTTCCGGGAGCTGGACCAGCTTCCTGCCTCTGACAGGAGAGGACAATTTCTATTCATGCCATTCATCAAAAGGGGGGTTGGTCTTGTGAGAACTCATGTCAGGAGAGGCAGGAGGATGTCAGACAAGGGCTACTCTGGAGCGTGGCTGCACAACCCAACACATATAAGACCCTGGGTTTGACCACCAATGATGCCAAAACACAAAAGCAAAAAACGTCAGGGACATGTCGCTATAACTGGGGGGGAAAAGCCACATTAACAAAAATTTTTCTCAAGAAACATCTGGCATGGATTGGAAGATGTATTTGTGGGAGGTGGGGTGAGAAGTGGTCTCTTTTCACATACAAGGAGTCTGTCTGACCCAGAAGCCCTGGCTAGCTGCCAGCTGACTTTAAGGAAGGTGAGTCTGGGGTGCTCCCAGAATCCTCCTATGTATTTTCTTATTTTATTCTAATTTTTTTTGTGTGCACATGTGATGGGTGATATAGCTCTGTATGCTCTGAATGTGTTGCTCTGATTGGTTGATAAATAAAATGCCGATTGGCCAGTAGCCAGGCAGGAAGTATAGGCAGGAATAAGCAGACAAGGAGAATTCTGGGAAGAGGAAGGCTGAGTCAGGAGACATCAGCCCGCCATCCAGGGAGCAGCATGTAATGGCATGCAGGTAAAGCCACGGAACACATGACGACATACAGATGAACAGAAATGGGCTGAGTTTAAGTGTAAGAGCTAGTCAGTAGGAAGCCTGAGCTAATGGCCTAGCAGTTTTAATTCATATAAGCCTGGGTGTGTTTATTTGGGTCTGAGTGGCTGCGGACCGGGTGGGACACAGGAAAACTTCAGCTCCATACATGTGTGTGCAGATGTGAAAGCAAAGTGTGGAAACCATAGGTCTACATCAATTCTCCTCAATTCCCCTCTGCCTTCCTTCCAGAAAGAGGGTCTCAGATTGAACCCATAGTTTGTTGAGTCCACAAGATCACCTGACCAGCCAGCGATCCTCCTGTCTCTGCCTCCACAGAGCTGGGGTTATGCCACGATGAACTGTTTTTGAGTTCTGAGGCTCTAAACTCAGGTTTTTATGTGCTTGTGTAGTGAGTACTTTACCCAAGGAACCATCTCCCCAATCCCTCCTCTTTCTCGATTGCTAGATAAGTTTAAAGACTATCACCTTGGAATGACTTTCTTCTTAGCCTGTCCACGGCCCTGTGACTAGCCCTGATCAGTTTCCTTATTTTCTGCGGTCTTTCTCTTTTAGAAGCATGCCTTTAAAAAGCCAAAAGTTCCAGGAAAGGCGCAAAGGTACACAGAGAAACCCTGTCTCGGAAAAAACCAAAAAAAAAAAAAAAAAAAAAAAAAAAAAAAAATTTAAAAAGCCCAAAGTCCTTGGAAGCCATAAAGCAAAACATCGAGACATCTGACGATAGAACAAAGAAGCAAGACAGACACAACTCACTGGGACCAAAGAGACAAAGCCCTGACAAAGTCTGTGAGGTGCTGCACTTCCGGTCACAGCAAGAGGTTGATTTCCTGACAAAGGCCCAGAAGCTCATAGAAACCCACAAGGGTCAGTAACCCAAGAGGAAAGGGGAGCAGGCGTGATTGAGTCAGCAGAGAGAAGTGCGTGACTGCTAGGGAGTGGTCAACCTCCCATCAGACGCAAAGACGGAGCCAGGGCACTTTGGAGCGTCTCTCTAGGGCAACGGAGTCACCACCTTCTAGCAGATCTCTCTCCTCCACCTGGGCCCGTCTCTGAACTATCAACAACTGGAGACACCTTTCCCATACCAAATGCTTGATACTCCCTTCTCTCCCGGCTTTACATGGTTGGCATCTGTGGAAGCTGCCTGTGGAGACCCAGGGGAGAGGGTGAAAAGCCCACGTGGTCTTTGTTTCTTTCCGCACCGCACCCGGGAATTGGGTAGATCCGATGGCTCCTTGGGTTGACGTCAGGTGACGTCTGTTCTACACACAAAACAAACGGCAGAAACATGAGGATACATGCAAGGAGGCAGTGCTGAGGATGCCACGGAGGGGTCCCCATAGAGCTTCTAGAAGTTGTAGTTAGAGTCTTGTGAGGAGCACTTGACCTCAGACTTTATCTTTTCTCAGAGAAGTCTTCTGAAAAAATTATGGAAAACTTAGTTGTTGTTTTTTTAAAAAACAAACAAAAAACCAAAGAAGCAACAAACAAACACAACACCCACGACTTTCTTTCAGATGTGACGCTTTGGTGCCCTCTAGGGGATATTTTGGAAACTACATCCATGTTTTTCAGGATTACGTTGGTTTTCAAAGTCATGGGTTTCATTGTGGTATTTTCATATACACGTGTCATTATATTTTGCTCTCATTCATTCCCTCCCCATTGTCCCCACCCATGCTCTTTGATTCCATCCTCACCCTGGGTAGTTCCATTCTTCTGCCCAGAGAGCCCAGTGGCTTTGTTTTCTTTATCTAGAGAGGAACTGAGATGTCCAGATTTAAAACAATGTGAGGTACATGGTGGACAACACGAACGCACAAGAGCTTAGGCTGCTCTGAACTGGCACATTCGATCTTTCGGCGTAGAGGCTGCGTAGATGCTGATGTGGCATTATCATCTACAAAGTTCACAGCTGAGAACTGCACCATCGAGTAACAAAATAATCTCATAGTGTTCTAAGTGAGTGTTACGATTTTGTGCTGGGTTGCCTTCATGGCTATCCTTGGGTGCATGTGGCAATGGGTGCAAACTGGACTTGCCTGTCAGACGTGTACACGGTAGCTCAGGACAGCTTACTGTTTAGCTTAGAGAGACGCCATTCCAGGCAGGGCAAGAGGAATCTGTCTGGATTGTGGACTCAGTTCTCTCTGTTGGCATTCATTCTACACTCGCAGGGCACACAGAATGAAGATGGCTGTGTAACTGCTAAAAAGAAACTAGACATTTTCAGTCATCGGTAGACACCGAAAACATCCTAGTTTTTTTTTTTTTTGTGGTATTTTACCTACTTGATAAGACTTGTGAGGAAGCGAAGGGCTCCACTGTATCCCAGGCAAGTGTTTCATCTTTATGGTATGCAGACTTCCTGAGGGAAGAAAGATGTGTGTGGAAGGGCCCACGCCCTGTGTGAATCTGCGCACACCTGACAGTGAGTGCCAAGGCGGCATCTCCTGGCAGCACTCATGGCCCCACGAACCCCAGCTAAGCCGCCCTTCTCCTCCTCCCTGGTGCAGGCTTGGCTGTGACAAGCGCTCAGGTGGCGTTGCGTGGGGTTGGCACATCAGAGCTAAAGCAGGCAGAGGTGGTTTGGGTTTCCTTTCAGTGACACTCCAAGTACTCAGCGCTCCCCCTTTTTAGTTTGGAAAGGGCTATGTTACTTCAGTGGGCTAGATTCAATATAGCCTTCTGTTCCTATTTCTGTAACACAGTCGGTGTGTGTGTGTGTGTGTGTGTGTGTGTGTGTGTGTGTGTGTGTGTGTATGTGATTCCCGAGCATGCCATCCCTCCAGGTGATGAGGGCTGCCTGTCCCTTTTCTTAGCTAGTTTCCCAGAAGGGGTTATCCCCATCTTTCTTAGGAAATGAGAGAGTTCAGGGAAGTCTGAGTCAACGTGACTAAGCTACTGGGTACCACACAAAGTGTTAAAAGTCCATTTGCATGTCCACACTCCTCCCTCCCCCCACAGAGCAGACTCAGGATGTCAAGCAGCCTTTTTGGTGTTCTTTCTACTGCAAAGTCCATCTGCTATTTCAAACATGAAACAAGTCAATTTGCATGTTGGGCATCGTGCCAAGCTCTGGACTCCTGCTGGTGAATAAGACAGACTGGGCCCTGTCTTGGGATTTACAAGCTGGGAGGGTAAGACAGGCAAGTGCTGTACTCAATGATAAGAAGGTCTATCAAAGAAACACACAGGGGTGCGTAAACAGATGGGCCTGGCTTAATGGGAACCCAGCGGAGTCTGAGCAAAGACTGGAGGAGGAGAGTGGGTCTGGCTAGAGGGCAGAGAGGTACCATGGAGCCTTAGGAAAAGAGAAGCTGGAAGAATGGAGGTAGCCACAGCTGGCACCCAGTGCGCATGCACACACACACACACACACACACACACACACACACACACACACACACAAACACACAGACAGACAGACACACACACACACAAACACACAGACAGACACACACACACACACACACACAAACACACAGACAGACACACACACACACACACACACACACACACACACACACACACACACACACGCACTCACGCACTCATTGGCTCCACTAATCTTTTTCAGTAGCTCAGATAGCTCAGAACAGATAGAGAGACCCAAAACCTACAGACAAACTGGGCAGGTGACAGTTACATCAGAAACACCTGGAAACAGCGTGGGCATGAGAAATTGCTTAAGGCCACTGTTGAGGAGGTCCTCAGGATGGGCTGCTTTTTGATGCATGGTATCACCCTTGCATTCCCATCTTGAAGAGCACAAGTTACTTGTAGAGAAGTTATCCGGAAGCCAAGTATTGCTTATTTCCATGCTAATTTATAAAGCGTAAGTAGGTGGCTGCTGCTGCTGCCACATCCTAAAGTAACTTGCAGCTCTGCTTGAGCTCTTGGGATGTTTACTTTGAGACTATTCTTTCTTTATAGTCTATATAAATGCTGGCTGGCCCCCAGATGTTTTGGTCAGGCCAGCCCAGGAGCCAAGCACATGAGTGTTGGAGATACCTTGGTTATTCTGGTCTCAGGTAGATGTCAGCCATAGGGGAAAGGGTTAGATCCTGGTCACAAGGATCCTTCATCCACTTAAGCCATTTCACCTAGGCCTAGACATGGTGGAGCAGCGATGGGAAGCCCTCACATGCTCCAGATGTTTGTCATGCTTAAAGTGACAGCATGATGCCAGATACCTGGAAACACTGCTGTAGTGGCACATGCTAAGAACAGAACAGCAAGACAGTGTGGACAGGTTGACACTGAAGGGGACAGATGTCACACTTCTTGTCAATCCTCTTTCCTGTTCCCCACGGGACTGTCCACATCTCCATCATAGGTCTTACCATGTTGCATTAAGGGCATAGCATAGTCCAGTAGTTTAAGAGCTTGGGTTTTAGAGCCAGGAATGTCTTTCATTTGCATTTGAGTTTTATGAAGAGCACTAGCTGGGCAATCTCAAGTGGCTCAGTCTTTTCTAAGTCTGCTTCTCCAGCTGTTAGGAGAATACTGGGAACGGACGGACATCACGGAGTATTTACGATTCAGTTCAGTAGCGCATGCAAAGCACTGTTACTGTGTGCTCAGTCAGTGGTGAAGATGTCTCTTAAAGGCCAAGAGCTGCTTTCAATGTATTCTTTCATACGCACTTACCTCCAACTTCATTTCAGAGCCTCAAATATAATAAAGGCTGCTGGATGCAGGATGAACATGAAAGCTGTAAACCTTAAGACTGGCTTGTTTTAGTGCAAGGGGGAATGTTGTATATTTTTGGAGCTAACCAATTTAGGACAACGGTGTGTCATTTCTACCATGAAGTCACCTCCGGCATTTTAGATCTCCGCAGCTGGGTAGGACCTCCACAGCATCCCCCATCACTGCCAGTTCAATCAGTCACATGATGCCTGTGAGATCCATGTGGAGTGGCTTGCCCAAGATCCTCTAATCCCTCCCCCCACACTCTCCCTCTTCCCCCACCTTTGCATTTGGGGGCCGTTTGGTGTGACTGAGGCTGATCACTAACCTCTTGCATTAAGCCATCAGAGAGGCTTGTGAAAGTAGATGGGAACATAACTACAGGCCTTGGGGGTTCTGTGTGACCTTCTCCCTTACCCATCTGTCTCACTGGTCCAGAATGGTGACAATGAGAAAGCCATTTAACAAAGCTAACAGCCTAGAGGGAGGCCACCATTTTTCTGCAGTTAATGTTGGGGTCTTTGGCATTCCCTTTATCTTACGTGTCCTGACCATAACTTACTGGGCTGTATCTGGTGACACCTATTAGGTTCTACTTTGGTTTGGTCAGCCCAAGTATACAAAATGTCAGTCTAATTACTTGTAAGTCTCATATGAATGATGAAATAGATACCCATGAAACACAGGGAGGGCCTCTTTAAACGAACAGAGGAAGCTGTTTCCAGCTCCACTGTGGACAGTTCTACTTATTTCAGTTCATGTCAAAACAGGGTTATCAGGAAATAGTGTGCTATTTTCAATCCTCTGTAAGAAGCGAATTTGCATGTATCATGTAAGATGCTACCAAACAACATTGTTCAAATAGTAAGCGAAAGAAAACAGCATGAATTGGTAATGCCAGAACAACTGTTCTCAGAGAACAGAGCCAGCTAGAGGCTCCCTCTGCCCCCCATGGCTGGGCACATACAAAGAGCCAGGATCAGCCTGGATACACTTCGTTTAGAATAAAGCAAAAATGCTCCTAACATCCATTTTTGTTAGGAAAAGCATAGAATGGGCAAGGTCACGGGAGGAGAGTGGGGAAACCCAGATGGGTAAGTTCTGAAACTCACAGCTGCCTTCGCACAGCTCAAAATAAGTCTGCTTCCAAGAATGGTTTCTATTCACACTGAAATCTTGAATCATGTAAAACGATGACATCTTCATTCTCTAAGTTCCGAGTCCTTCCTTAGGCTACGTGGCGCTCTCGGCACTCACAGGACTTAGGAGAAAGCCTTCTCAATGCTGAGAGGCTGGTTCTACCGCGAGGCAGAGAGGAGGCAAAAGGGAACTGGGTTGAGCCACGATGGATATTTCTATGAGCAACATGGATGTTCAAAGGGTGGATAACTGACTGACCACAAGCTACTCAACTCATGTAAGAAAGTGATACATGCTTTTCTTTTAAAACAAAACTTAGTGCGCACTTGGGCATCAGCACCTGGTTCTATTTAAATGTTTTTGTTTTTGTTTTTTTTTTAGGGTTTCTCTGTGTAACAGAGCTCTGGCTGTCTTGGAACTTTATAGAGCAATCTGGCCTCGAACTCACAGAGATCCACCTGCCTCTGCCTCCCAAGAGCTGGGATTAAAGGTGTGCAGTTTTGTCCAAAATGGAACATTAACAAACTATTACCAGTTCGGTAGAATTTTCAGAATCCTGAAAATTATACTTATACTCATGTTTAATCTGCTGACTTTCTAAGTTGTAACAGAGGTGGCACAGGAACATGTTCTCTTGAACTACCAGGTTCTAAAGGTTTTTTTTTTTTTTTAAATATATATATATTCCTGGACAATAGAAAATAAAAATGTTTCCTTCTGCATTTTTCATAGTTTCTACTTTTTAAAATTGTATGTAGTTCACACACGGCTAAGAAGAAAGGATACAGTGGGCAAGGCCATGGCAGAGGAGTTTGGGGAACACAGACGGGTAAACTCTCAACTCTGCAGCTTAGGGATCAGCAAATTTCCAAGGTCCGAGGTGGTCCAGCCAATGTCTCCTCCAGGAAGCTAAAGGCGGGAGCTGTGACAGCCCAGGAAGACTGAGGACTTTGGCGCAATGCCGACATTAGTGCTATTAGAGGTACACAGCCACCACTCCTAATCACAGACAGCCTGGCAGGCTGCAGGGGCGGTCACTCTGACGTCACCATCTCTACTTTTACTTTAGCCAAGGCTATCTCGGGTGGCTGTGTTCCTTGGAGTAACAATTGAGATCCGACTTGCAGCAGTCTGTATTATCCAGACTTCTTACCCAAGGCTCTGATGTTGCTTTGCTGGACCACTTGGCTCTCATGCCCTTTGAGAGGCCTGCCAGGGTGTGGAGGAACAAACCTATAGCTCTCTTCCAGCTTGCTTGCTTTTCCCCCCGAGGATGGAACCCAGGGCTTTTTCTACTTCATTGGTAAGCCTTTTCCACTGCCACACTCCCAACCCCTAGCTAGGATTGTGAGTACAAAGCTTACTTTCAGCTAATGCTGTTTTTCCAATTCCCCTTTATTTAGATTGTATTTTAAGTAGGCTTTATTGTGCTGTATGTGTCTCTGCAAGTCCTCTTAAAAACCTGGGATGAGCCGGGCGGTGGTGGCGCACGCCTTTAATCCCAGCACTCGGGAGGCAGAGGCTGGCGGATCTCTGTGAGTTCGAGGCCAGCCTGGGCTACCAAGTGAGTTCCAGGAAAGGCGCAAAGCTACACAGAGAAACCCTGTCTCGAAAAACCAAAAAAAAAAAAAAAAAAAAAAAAAAAAAAAAAAAAAAAAAAAAAAAAAAAAAAAACCTGGGATGAGCATGCACAGACATATGTTGGCAAGTCATACTATAACCATCTAAATGGGTTATAGTGGGTCCTGCTTGTTATAGACATTTCAGGCAGATTAAGGCCAAACACCAGAGATTCCACAAATAGTTATCACTTCCTGGCAAAATCATGTCCTTCACAGGACAATGTTCAATTCAAGGGGATCTGATGGACATGTTAAAAAGTAAAGACAGATTCAAGTTTCCCCAGAGTGCATTCTAGAATGTTGTTTCTGAATTCAAGAAGGTTCACTAAAATGTTGACTCTTCTAGGTTAAAAGCAGAAGTCTGGATGGGAATGCCTTTGGGCACGGCACACTACCACAGACAGATAACCAGAGGTGGGATCTTTATTTCACAAGTTTCAAGATACAGTACAAAACGAATCTGTACATCTCTCTATTAACAGGATTTGTGTACACAATTATAATACACTCCACCAGCCTTTACACTGCATCCCATTACATACAAAATAAATTTACAAAAGTCTACTATGGTGTTCCTTCACAATGCCAGCTTATGCTCTTTAAAAATTTCCCTCAACATTTATAGTGGTCATACTTTGATCATGTCAACATTGCTTTTTAAATAAAAGAGAAATAGTGTCAGATTGTTCGTCAATAAATAGTAAAGACAGCACATCTGAATGGCTCCCTGCACATAACCAAAGGACCCTTATGCATACAAAATCATTTTCTAAATGTGTAAACAGCCCCTTTTAGATACAAATCATTGTTATATGGGGTTATTTCAAATTCTCTTGAAATCCCTTGTGGGTAGAGACACTTGGCTTCTCCTCAAAGAACACTACCCATTTAAAAATCAGACAATACAGCATCCAGGAATATTTTCCTCTCATATCTGAGCAATAACTAATGAAAATTTTTTTTTGCATAAAATAGTTTTCTTTTGCTCTGCTTATTTCTTGTATACCTCTGGCCATAATATTGTCTAATATACTTTAGAGTCACTTTCAAATACCAGCTGTTCCTGGAGTAAAATACAAGCCTGCTCTTCTTGGCAGGGAGTGGGCCACCAGAAGCATCTTGTTCTGAAATGTACATGTGAAGTGTTAGTCCAAACCCCTGGAAAGGAAGGTCTCGCAGATGGAATTAGACACTGGTGCAAATGCCACACACATGAAGAGCCGAGGTCCACATTTGGAGGCCTACATGTGTGCTCTCAAGTACTAAAGAGCAAACGCGGGAGCAGAGAAGGGAGGAAAAAAACCAAGCAACCAGCCAAACAAAACCAAATTCTATGTCTAGAACACCTAGCCATCGGCTCAGCACCAGATCCCCGAAGGGGGTCTCCAGTGCTTCTCCATGGTAGAGACAAGGCAGGTGAGTAGTAAAATGTTCAGAAGTTAATCTGATATTCAGAAGAACAACCTTTTAAGAATATCAAGATTTAGGACCTGTATTTTTACATGAATCTGGTTTAGGTGTTAATGAATTTTTGAAAAAACAAAACAAAACAAAACAGCCTTTGATTTACCTTTTTCTGTGCTATTGGCTAGTAACCAAGAAAACCCAGAAATCAGAAAGAAAAACTTCAAACACAGAAAGAAAAACTTCCCCTTTGTAAAACACCACTGAAGTAAAACCCGTGGTCTCCAGACTCTGAAATAGCTGGCTCTCCAATGGGGCAGGCACACAGGGGAACAGGGGCCGAAGAGAGGACAAGACACCACAGAGGGCAGCAGGAGGGATGGGCTGCCGGGGGCAAGGAAGCCACGCTCTAGCTGTAAATCTAAATCCTAATGCTAAAACTCCTGAATCCTGGAGTTGGCTTAATGTCACTGACATTAACTAGCTTTATTGCCACTTTATTCAAATGGATGCCATTAGTAAGTACTGTGCATTATTTTTTAAGAGAAACACCAAACCCACTTCCTATGCGCTTAGGTACCACGTCCCATGAGCAGTAAGAGAACAGGAGTAAAGCATTTTGAGACCATCTTTGAAAGAAGCCGTAAGAACTGAATTATTTCAAACATGCTACCCAGACTTCTGGGTGCAAACGACCCAGGCTGGAAACAGAAGGTGGAAACAAGCCAGGGAAAGGACATCGGCAGCATTAACACAAAGGACACGACCACGCGGTCCCATCTAGCCTTAGGTAGTGTATGCTAGTTTAAGAAATATTTTCTCCAGGTACTCTCTGAGTGAAGTAAAGATGGACACAGAAATGCTGCTGTCCAAGGAGATATTAGATGGGTGGTACAGGAAAACCACAGAAGTCATAGTCACCTTAGAGTTTCCCGACTATTTATTTTTAGACTGGGTCTTGTTTTGCTGCCTAGGCTGGTCTTGAACTCCTGGTCTAAAGCGATTTTCCTCCCTCAGCCCCATAAGGAGCTGGGACTACTGGTACACCACTGTACCCAGTCCCTCTAAATAACTTAAAACAGTACCTTCTAAATGAAGAGTGCTGCCACCATGGATCACGCTGGGCTGGGGGTGGGGCTGGCAGGAGAGGCAAAAGTGATGGCCCCGATTTACTGTGCCACTCACAATCTAATCTTTAAACACAGGACACCAAATAAGCCTTACTATTTACAGGCACTGCCCACAGCAACATTACATTTTTGAGAGGAACACTGGCTGCCTCTCAAAGACCGTCTTTTATGCATATGGCCTCTCTGTGGCCACCTCTTCAAATTTGGAGGCAAATATCTGGGAGGAAAGTTTGCTTACCAGGTATCCCATAATACTGTAAGCACACAAAAGAATACAACTTCACATTTAAAGCCTTCATGTTCATTATAGAAGAACTGAATCTAGTTCTGATTATCATCCCAACATCAAACCCAAAGTGTTACAAACTCAAGTTTCATGGCAGACAGGGATTACAGAAGAAAATGTAAAGGTGACTATGACCAGGCTGGTGTCAGTTCACTTATGGGGCGGTGGCTGCTGAATGCTGCCATTTACACAAACCACAAATTCACCTCAGGCTTTCTTTCATGTAGATGATTATGTGAAGCTCTCAATGTTTGTTGTTTTTTATCTTTTTAAGCAGGCAATGTTCAAGTATAACAAACAGCCTTCATGTCCTAATGTTTCCAACAGAAGGGTGGTAATATGACACCTAAGCAAGTGGCTGACTTTCTACAGCCACACCAAACTGTCACAAAGAAAGAGCTCCCAGATCATACAGAATGGTACACCCAGGCCTCGGTGTTCACCATGCATTGGGTCTAACCCATCCTCAACGATCTGAGTTTTAGTATTACAAGGTCAGTTACTGCCTGCCGTATCCTGACAATAGTATTTCATATTCGAAGGTTTTCAGAGGGTTCTCTGTTCTCTGTAAAGTAAGAAATGAAAAGTAAAATGAAACCTGGGGAGCAACGCATCAGCTGTGGGAGGGTGTGTCTCATCCCCCAGAAGTCTGCTTAAGGCTGTGTTCTGATTTTTCCATTTCGTCCATCCTCTGGCTTCCGGACTACCCGCTATACTAAAACCAACAAGTCACACTGAGGAGTTGGGGGCAAGTTCCTATGTGAGTGCAAGGAGTCAGTTCACTGAGTTTTACTTCTATTCCATCACAAGAAGTGGAGTCACAAAGAATTCTTGAGCAAAGCCTTTCGGTCTTCGAGGAAGAAAAGTCTGCTAGGAAGTGTCAGTCGCCAGTACAGGAAACCGCTCCATAGTCCCTTTGAGTACAGAAAGTGCCAAATATGTGTACTTGGGGGTAGACTGGTACACTTTCCCAAACACCCTGAAGACGTCCTGTTTGGCTTGTTCTGTTTTTGACTTAAAGGCAAGTTCTATTCTCAGACTTAAGCATTTTTTTTTATGGTTTAAACTCGCAACTGAATTTTCCCAGGTTGTCAATGCTCAGGACCTTAAAAGACATTGATGTAGGAACTTACACACATTGACAGGATGACAAAACGACTCTCAGGAAAGACAGGTGCGTACGGTAGACATGACTTGAGTGTCTTGTGTATGTTTCCAGAAACAAGAGAGAAGAAGGAAAGAGGAAAGCCACTGAGAGTTGTCATTCCATATGGCACTGAAGCAAACATTCCTGTAGCTCCAGCGAGAGCTACTCGTCCCTGAAAAGGAAGGCGGCAGGCTCTAAGCAGCTTCTGGGACCCCACACTTCCTCGAGCCTCTTCCAGGAGGTGGCCACCATCCAGAGCCCTAGATCAAATACAAGTGTTCTCAGCAAGCAGCTCCCTAGTGGTCACGGACCCAGGCGGGCATGTGGCTGCTACTGTGGCGGCTGCTGCTCTGGCGGTCCGTCCTGCTGGGGAGGAGCTGCCCGGGGGCCCGGGGGCCTGGGTGCTGGCATATCCTGGTGCTGTCTTTGCCTGTAAGCTATGACTGTACCCAACAGCAGTGCAATGATGGTCATGAGGTAAAGGTCCCATTCGGGTCCCAAAAGCTGGTCCATATCCAGTTGGGTGAATATATCTCGAATCTTAATGAGAACAACACAGAAAGTATTATCACTTCAATGTCAGCGAAAGAACTCTGAAAGCAGTTACATGAGAGCTAGTGATAAGCAGTAAGCTTTGAAGACTTGGACTCTAGGACACTGTAACGGTTCTAACAAGGGTTTAAAATGCGTCAGCTGCAGCCCACAATGATGTGTCTCAAGAACCGAGCTGCTGTGTCCTAATAGTTGACAACACCAAGTGAACTCTTTCCATCAGAAATCTAATGCAGCAATTTCCAGCTATTTCTCATAGTAGGTATTTCAAAGGATCACTAGGTTAACAAAAGAAACTGCAAAAAAAAATCTGCATCCTGGCATATCTTTAACCTGTTCACAGTGACAGCAGGTCAGCTGACCACTTGATTACCCGACAGACAGCTGTGCTTCTCCCGAGTGACTGAGACTACAGGAGCAGGTGTCCATCGGTTGAACAAACACCTCTTTTTGGTTATGTCCGTCCCGTCCCCCGCCAACAGGATTTCTGTATGTTGTGGCTCTGGTTGTCCTGGAACTCACTTTGTAGACCAGGCTGACCTCAAACTCATGGAGATCTGCCTGCCTCTGCCTCCTGTGTGGTGGGATTAAAGGTGTGTGCCACGACCGCCTGGCTTTGGTTATGTTTTAACTGAAATGCACACTATTTCACATGTAAATCTGAACTTATGAGTTATATTCTTAGTCCACGAGATTTTGTAAAATTGTGCCCCCCAAAACTCCTGTAATACATATTTGTAGGCACAGGCACTAAATTTTCTAGAAAAGAGTTATAGGAGACGATTGTGTTCCCTGGGGATTTTGAGCCTTTTAACCCGGTCTGGTCTTTTTTATCATCAATACTTATTACTCTTGTTTTTATAGGTTGGGATTGCTTTGTTCTTTTTTGTTTCAGCTGGCAATCTTCCTGTCCTTTCTGTAGATCTGTATAAAAAAAATCAGTGAACATACCCTCTCTGTGGCATGCCACCATACTAAATCCTAGACTGCAATCACTGAAGACCAGTGCAGCAGACAGCAGTCTGGGACAGCCCTGGCAGAGTCGGAAAGCCGCCTCATGTTGGCTGTGCATAAGTAAGCCAGGCAACTGCTCTGTCTCTGTCCACGGCCAGCCCTAAGCCAGGCAACTGCTCTGTCTCTGTCCATGGCCAGCCCTAAGCCAGGCAACTGCTCTGTCTCTGTCCACGGCCAGCCCTCACTGTGAGCTGGTTAGAGTATCTGGCAGGAAGTACAGCGCACTGACTCTTGCTACCAAGGAACTTCAACCAGTGACATCAGAACCAGGGCACTTACATGTGCGTCTTGGTACTAAAGTTGGCAGCTTTGACGGGGACACGTAACCCACTGCCTAGTTAGATTCTATTACACATTCAAGCACTCCAGGCTATTCAGAGAAGAAAGCTCTGTGGCATTTTTAACTTCTGTTTCACTGTTGGAAGAATGAGAAGTACAGTGACTCAGCTCTTAACTTCCCTCCATCTTCTTCTTCTCACGGTATTGGTTTGAGTATCTACCAGGCATGCGCCTGACTTAATTTTGATTACTGTTTCCAAGTGTCGAGTTAGATCTCACTTTCCCTGAATAAGAAAACTCCTGCACCAACGATAAGTGCTTTAGTGCTAAGAACACTGAGGAGTGCTACTTGATAACTCCGCTAATTGCCTGGTCTACACTTTTCACCCCACCTGATGAATTCATCTGCACTTTACCTGGGAAGAAGGGGAGACCTTGTGTCCCCCAACTTTTAATCCCTAGGCCCGAGAAAGTGACATAATTAGTATTTTTTACTAAGAGACCCAGCTCACTTACATTTGCTTCCTGTATGTACTGTAAGAAATAGACGACACCCAATTTGCAGAGTGCAAGGAAGACAGGAACTTGTGCATCTGGACTAGCCTCGGCTGCCATGTCATAAAAACGTTTTGCAAGGTGAATATCCTACAGTGCAGAAAACAAAGGGAAATGCATTCTTGTCAAAATATACAAAAAGTATTCATTTTGTTCCAGAAAAATTGTCCTACCTTTCAAGAGTCCATTTAAAATTAATGTCTCCTACCTAGAGGAAAACCCCAAGCTTTACCTGGGTAAAATTTCTGTAATTATCTAATTAAATAATTTTGAAAATTTAAAATCAGGAAATGTAACATCAGATTTTATGTGTAGACACACTGGATTCAGGTATTCGCCTAACACATAATATTCCTGACCCAGAGATTTCCAAGGAAAGCCTTTAAGTTTCAGGCTAATCTTTGACTTAACACTTTAGTCAGTATAAGCAGCTCTGGTTTAGTTCACACTGGGTAGGACATTCATGAGTCTCCAGCTGGTCCTTTCCTAGAGAAGTAGGGGGATCTATTTGGGGATCTCTTAACTTCTACTACATGGTTTTCTAAGACAGAAATGCCTGGGGTCAACTCTGTGTTCCTGTAACCTGTCTCAGCAAAGGACCGCTCCAGCCTAACAGACCTATCCTTCCTCAATGTATTGCCCAGGGTTGGGAAAACCTCAGAGAACACGAGCTGCCTTAGGAGGAGGCTGTTGTACTGACTGATACAAACTGCCACAGGGGACTTGCTACAATGTTTCTGAAGAGGGTGACCCCAGTCATGACCAATTCTGCCCCATGATGGAAGGAGAACACCAGAAATTACATCCTCCATACAGATTGAAACAGAAGCAGTTACTTTCCATTAGTCCTTATTCTCAGTCTTCAAATGTGTCATTCATTAAAAAGAAAAGCACTTTCAATTAACAGTAAAAGTACGGTTAGTATCCAATTGAAAAAATACAAATGTAAACATTTTTTGACAACTGAATCTTTCAAAACCTTGGATCCAACTTTATTGCTACCACAGACTTTGTGCTGTGGATGATTTAACAGGGTAATTCAACCATATCAAACCACATCTTGAATTATATTTTCCAATCATCATCAAGTTTCATACTTTGGTATCAATTTACTTGATGCTGGACTGACTTTTCTTGTTTTTCAAGACAGAGTTTCTCTCTGTATTCCTGGCAGTCCCGGAACTCACTCTGTAGAGCAGGCTGGCCTTGAACTCACAGAGGTCTGCCTGCCTCTGTCTCCCGAGTGCTGGGATTAAAGGCGTGCGCCACCCCCACCCGGCTCACTGGACTGACTTTTGTTGGAGCTGTTGTTTTGAGACAATGTCATGTAGCCCAGACTGGCCGGAAGTAGCTGTGTACTCGAGGAAGACCTTGACCTGATCCTCTTGTCTCCCCTTGCTGAAATTACAGGTATGTGCCACCATGCCCAGCTGCACTGATTAGTTTTTAGTAGTTTTTACTTCATTTACAAAGTAGGAAAAAAATGGAAACGGTGACTAGGATGCCCTATATATGACTATATCATGCCATTTGGAATTATTATGAATTTTGTATCTGACTACTTATTCTTAAAAGCTGAACCCGGGTTCCCTTTCTGAATACTCTTAACTTTTATCGTAGTGTTAGCTCCAAAGTGTACAAGTAGTAATGCTTCCTGAAAATTCTTTTGTGGTATATAGGCAAAAACTCAGAACCATTCTAAAGAAAATTAGATTTCATTAGGAAGGTGAAGGCATCAGAAAATAGTTCACCAGTAGAAAAGATTCGAATCCCTTTCAAAGTGATTCGGAAGCAACAGCGTTGACTGATGGTAGATACAGTTCCTGAAACAAGAGGCTACCAACAGGGCAGTGTTACCCAGAATGCAGCAGTGCTCACACTCACATGTGTGCTGGAACTGAGATGCAGTGACAGAGACCCGCTTCTCCTCCTGTGGCCCCAAGTCTGACAGAATTCCAGCAGCACTGCTTTCAGTGCAGTGCAAGCATCTCCCCTTGTCTCAGCGACGCCACCCGAGTGCCAGCTCTGCCGCCACGCTCACCTGTTTAATGCCTAGGCCCTTCTCGTGCATGTAGCCCAGGTTAAACATAGCTTGGGCACTGTGCTGTTGCTCGGAAGCCAAGCGGTAATGAATAAATGCAGTCTCGTAATCCACATCGGTGCCAAATCCATAGAAATGGTAGTCGCCAAGTTTAATCCTAGCCACAGTGTAGCCTGAAACAAAGTCAAAGGCAAAGTGCTGACAAACGACGTGTGCTCAGAACAAATGAGACTTATTTTATACACAGGCTCACATGACACACCATTTTCATTCGTAGTAGGAAACTTTAAACAGATCCCTCAGCCAAGTTCTAAAGTTTAAGCATTTAGAGTAGACAGTCTTCTGCAGAAAGCACGTGACAGTCACAGAGCAGGCAGGCCGGGTGGGGGGTGCTCTGTCTCACTAATGCCACCCTTCAAAGGACCATGCTCCACGTATCACGCCATGTGAATCTAAAACAACTGTCCAGCTTGAGCACTGTGTAGACTGGAGAAGGAGAGGCCTACTGTGGAGAGCAGTACGTGAGAAAAATATGTTAAAGAAAACGTAGGGGAAGGTTAAGAGTTCTTTTCCATTTCAGGCTGGTATTCTATTACATTCTCCAGGTCTCAATTTATACAAGCAGCTGGCCTGAAGCTAAACACCAAATGGTGATGGAAATGTCCAATCAAGGACTGGCAATTTAACCACTCATCTAGGAATGAAGACTGGTCACAAGCAAGATAAGCAATGGTACCTCTGAGGGTTCATGAGAGATGAACATCAACAGAGTGAAGAGTCCTGGGTAAGACTCTCATTTCAACAACTAGCCACTCACCTTGTGAGGCGGCCCTGTTCCAATGCAGCAAAGCTCTGGGGTAAGTTTCATTCTCACCTACAATGGTTGCTTCTCCTACGGGAAAGACGTGAAACAAAAGTCAAGTGTTTTCATTTGCAACCCAGGGTGCCTACATGGAGCACAGCCAAGAGGAGACGAAGCTAGTGTGGGCCGTAAATAAATATCAGAAGAAAAGATACTGGGTTCAAAGGAATCACTGGTTCAGGATGATGGTACATCCAGAAGCAGGTTTTAGCCACAGCCAAATACTGAGACTAGTCCAGGGATCTGGGGTAGGGAAAGGGCAGTTCTGCATTCAGTTCATTTCTGTAATGTATTGTCGAATGTGGTTACAGCTGCAGCAGGACCCAAGTGGACCTTACTCTGGTCTAGGATGAAGGCCGCGTTGCTTTGTGCCACTTCATAGCCCTGCTCGGCCAGCAGGAGGTACTGGATCACCGCAGCATTGTAGTCCCCGTCTTTATAGCTGTTGTAGGCAGTCATCAGTCTCTCGGACCAGCGGCCTCGCTCACACACGTTCTTAAACAACTGTGCGAAGAGGAAAAGCAAAAGACATGACGTGCTAGAAAACCACCTCTGCCTCTTGGCTGTAGCTGATTAAGTTTGCTCCATGACTTGTTGGCAGCTGGCTTTCCTTACCCTTTGGAAGCAAACAGACTGCAAAAAGACCAGCAACCTACAGATTATTTACCGTGGCGGGGGGCAACTCTAGTGATTTCTGTGTATTACAGGTATTAGCACATCTTCTACCTGAGGAGCTGTTCGTGAGGTGAGTCCTATTAACGTCCCCATTTTATAAGTGAGGACACTAAATAAAGCAAAGAAGGATTTCCAAAACGGTGCTAAGCTTTTACCAGTGTTCCTCCAAGGACAGGTGTGAGAGCTAACGGGAAGCAGTCCCAGTCAGGAGATGCTGGCTTTGCCCTTTGCTGGCATACCTCCTTCAAGGACCCTTTAGTTTGATTCTGTGTATCTGTGAAGAGCTACAGATACTGTGGAGGCCTACACTGAGCTTCGCACACATGGCTAACTTCAGGAACCAAGAGGTAAGCTCGACAGTATACATAGATCTCCAGCTTCTTCCCTCAGAATATCAATCCTAGTGAGCTGAGTGAGCTTCTGCCATGGGAGAAATCAGGTCACGGGAAGCAGAATGGAAAGGGCAGGCCTTTCCAGGGGGCAAATCCATTTCCCACAGACAGGCTGCAGACAAGCCCTCACCTCCACCGCAGTGTGACAGGATCTCATCACCCCTGTGCCGCTGGCATGCATCTGTGCTAGGTTGTAGAAAGCCAAGATATGGCCTCCTTGAGAAGCTAAATTAAAATACTTCAAGGCCTGCTTATAATCCCTCTTGACTCCAATGCCATCTGCAAGACAAACAAAGCAAATGAAAGGTGAGCAGTCTTCAACAGCATTTAGTGAGGCACCAGAGAAACTTTCTCTAAGAGGAATAAAACTAGTGAAAGTCATGCCGGGCGGTGGTGGCGCACGCCTTTAATCCCAGCACTCGGGAGGCAGAGGCAGGCGGATCTTTGTGAGTTCGAGGCCAGCCTTGGCTACATCGAGTTCCAGGAAAGGCTCAAAGCTACACAGAGAAACCCTGCCTCGAAAAACCAAAAAAAAAAAACTAGTGAAAGTCAGAATTCTTATCCAATAATACACGTCAATCTCACCAATGCAGATTAATATATTAATGTAGATTAGTACAAACTGTGATGAGAAGATGCGTAAGTAACTGAATCGGTAGAATAGTAAGTCACCAGAATCAAGCCTCCCACTTCCACACCCCAGTGCCATCTAGTGGAAAGCTAGTTTAGATTGTTCTAGCCATCACTACCGCTCCGATGATACCTACTGTAGTACATAGAGCCAAGCTGCAGCTGCCCATCCACCCAGCCTTGCTCAGCAGCTTTCTGGAAGTACTTGAGTGCCAGGTCATAATTCTGTAGAACAAGATGTCAAATGGTAAGAAAGCACGGAAGACTGATACACTTGGAAGTATAGAGGCATTCTCGGTAAGAACAAAGTATATATATTCTCAAAAGACCACTTTAAAAGGACCATCTTACGATTTTAAAAAAATAGCCATTAATGCTTCAGGGGAGTTAGGGTCTCATATTATAAAGAAAAGCAAATAAGAGTTTCGTGAACCAATTTATATGTTTGCTCTCAGAAAGCATAAACACAAATAGAATACAAGAGTAGGAATTAAGAAAAACTCTTTTTACTAACCACCTTATCCCTTTAAACCTCAATTTTTCTAATATTAAGTAAGGAATATTATTTTCTCCTTATTTGCTCCCTTCCTGTCTACACTACAAGATGTTATGTTCTTAGATCCCATATATTATATGTAACCATAGGAAAAATTAAACACATTACTCTGAATTTTGATATCCTAATGACCAGGAGTCAAAGTTATCACTGTCTTTTATGTTAGAGAATAAATAAATATAGATAAGTTTTTAAGACCCAGTTCTTAGTTTCAGACACAGAAAAGTATGTTGGTTGGAATAACATCAGGATTCAGGGACATCTACCATGAGACAATGGCCAAGGACAAACAAGTGCTTGTAGACACAACACTGACATTTAGGAGGTGACCTGGTTATGAGACAGAAACCTGACAACTAAGAACTAAAGTGGCTTACTAAGGTTCACTCTTTGGAGACACTTGGCTTTCAGCGAAGGACTGGAGAGAAGAGAGGCAGAAGCTAGAAGGAGCAAAGGGCAGAAGGGAAAGCCTCTCTCTTCTAAATAGAGGAGACTTGAATGCCTTCTTAGCGGTGAGTAAAGAAGCAGGCAAGGAAGAAAGTCCTGGAGCAATGGGAAGAGTGCGGAGTGTAGAAAGCAGACACGAAGAATGAGAAACAACTCTAGCCCTCAGCTGTCCCAGAGACGGAGCTGGCCTAAGAAGACAGTCAGGTGAGATGTGAGGCACGGCACGGGAACAAGCCGACTCAGAGACAGCAGGAAAGGGCTTGGCTGCCTGCAGGGAGGGCTCTGAAGGGCTGGACAGGGAGCTACTGAGGAATCCCTCCTGCCCGCACTGGCTGACTGCTTCCTAAACTCAGCATGCCACACACACACTTACAACTTGAACTCCTCTTCCATAGAGGTAGGCCATTCCAAGGCCGCTCTGTCCCACAGGGTTGCCCTGTAAACCAGAGAGATCGGACAACGTGAGAAGAGCTCATCATAACACAGGGGAAGAAAATGACTCCAGTTATAAGAAATAATCTGAAGCATACTGAAATATGTTTTAGCTTCCAATTAAAACAAACTTTTCCCTTCTATTCAGAGTACACATAACTTGACTTTTAGACACTAGAGGGCTATCAGTTTTGTTTTCAAAGATTAAAAATCCTAAATGACTCTAGGTTCAAATCTGTGACCTGACTTAAGACCATCATGAATTTATGACACAAATATGACTAACATATTTCACCAAAATTAAAAGCAGGTCACATCTGAGTTATTTATTTATTGGTCACTTCCTGTCCTAACAGAACAGGAAGGGCAATGCTATGGAGCAGAGTCAACAGTCATACATTTACAGCAACAATGCTACTAAGTAGTAATGACACTTAAGATTAGTTTTGTGGCACAGAGCAAAGGCAGTATTTTGAGATGCAAAATCGAAAATTCTAGAATTCACCCAAACTCAGAGGGATGGATGACATTAAAAAAAAATTGTGTCACAGCATCCCTCAGGAAAACACTCAATTGATGCTGTGATGCACATACAGGGTCTTAAGCATCCTACATGTTCCCCCCCCCCCCCCTTAAATTGTGTATCATGGTTATCAGTAGTACTAGATTTTGGAAGCTTTTAAACTGACTGAGGTGGGGTATGTAAATCCCAATTTCATAGCTTAAAAACCTAATCTCCTGGTTAGGAAACACTTTGAAGAAATGTAAACATAGTTAACATTCACCCACCTAGTTCCTAAAACAGAAACTGCTTTTATTGGGAAAGCTTTTCCGGTCAACTCATCAGGTATCTGTAAGCACTTCCAATAACTTAGGGCACGGGTTGGCTAGGACTAGTCCTCCGACACAGTCCATTCGTTAAACACTAGTAACACGGTAAACAACACACTGAGTGGCAAGTCTCACCATGTCAGCAGCCTTCTTGAAGTAGTGAAGTGCTGTCTCGTTACTCTGAGGCACGATGTCACTTCCTTCAGAGTACATCTGGAAAACAGACCTCAAGTTCACACGGAGCTGTCACCCTTTCTCCAGATCACTTTTTTTCATTTCTCATCTCATTTTCATTTTTATTAGCTCTCACGGAATTATCCCACAAAGTTTAGAATTCTCCATAGGAAAGTGTAGAATTTAAAGCAAACATTTATTGGTAAATACTTACATATTTTTTAAGTACCTGGTTTTCTATTAAATATATGACTTAGGTATAGATTTGAATATATAAAGCAGTTAATGACTGCCTCAAGAAATCTTAAAACATTAAAAAAAATTACATTTGCTTGTGTGTGCTTGTGGGTGGGCACGTATGTAACGTAGTACATGTGTGGAGGTCCAAGGACAACTTGTTCTTCTCCATCCACAGTCTGGGTCCTGGGGGTTGTCTTTATCTGCTGAACCATCTCACCAGGCCAGGAAAAGAAACCTTTAACCCAGGGCAGTCAGGTGGCTAAAATTTGGTTGAGACCAGATGACTGATCCCATTAGTACAAACAGACTGTCGAGAGTCACAGTGTCTGCTTTCCCCTTTCCTCTACCAGGCTGCCCCAGAAGAGGGTATCGGACCTAAAAGGTAGGTCAGGGAGATAGCTCGGTTGGTACAATGCCTGCTACAAGCATGAAGACTTAAGTTAGAACCGAGAGCCCAAGTGTAAAGAAGCTGGGCACGATGTCACGGACCTGCAGTCTCAGGGCCTGCAAAGCAGACAGGCAGATCCCAGAGCATCGCTGGACGGCCAATCTGGCCTACTTATAAGTTCCAGGCCAGTGAGAGACCCTGTCTCAAAAATAAGGTGGATGATGCTCAAGACTATGTTCTGGCCTCTATATATAGGCACACACATGTGCATGTACACCTACACACACATGTTCCATGTGTGCACATACACAAAAACAACAAGTGACTGAAAGTTATTTAACAAGGTCTAAACACTAATGAATTACAGGATTAGGTAAGACCTTTGAAGAAAGGAAAACAAATGGCCAACACTGCTTCTCATCATATCATATATAATAATATATAATATAAGGAAACAGCACTAAGGTTGCTTTTAGATCTAGGATTAATTAGTAATTTAAGGAAAAAGTAAAACTGTTGGAAATAAAAAGACTTTAAATCTTAACAGAAATAGACGAAGAAAAAAGATTCCTGTGTTATGATGCTGGAAGGCTGACATCCTCACAGCACCACCACAACACAGTTCATGCTGTGTAACACTGGAATGCTTGCACACAATGTTCCAGCTCCCAGTTAGCTAGCTATGGTCATGTGGTGAGTCTGGATGAGACTTTCCTATCTGTAAAATCCTTAGACTCCACCTGAACTTCCTTACCTTAGGATCTGGTTAAACAGGAACAACTGTCAGTTTACACTGTATTAATGTTAAAATAATGAAAATAGAGTTCTTTCCTGACACAGAATCTATTCATTAGTTTTTAGATGTAAATGTTTCCTTGCTCAAAAACACAAAACAACAACAACAACAACTACACTGAGAGGTGCTAACAACTATCATATTTAAGACAATGAAGAGATCTGCACACAAATGCCAAAAAATTCTCTTACTCAAGCATGAAAAGAAATAGACAACTATGAGTCTTAGCAAAAGCCTGTGTACCATGCAGCAGTACAGGCCTCATCACTGCATACAATCGATATAATACTAGCAGCTCAGACAGTGGATACACTCAGGAGCAAATGCTGTGTCTGAGTGGTCTGAGGAAGTGCTTCACACCTTAAGACAGGACAAGATCCACTTGCACTGGAAATTTTATTTTGCTGTTACTTAACATAACTGCAGGGTATACAGTACCTTTCCCAGGAAGGCCATAGCATGTGAATTGCCAGCATTTGCTGCTAAGTTGAAGTAGTCAAAGGCTCTCTGTAAGAGAAGATTTTATAAAAATACTGAGTTTTTAACAGAGTCTGTTTTAACCAAAACATGTATTTCAGAACACCAGGAAAAAAAAGTCTTATTATAATAAAACATCTTTAAAAACAAGACTATCCAGTTATCAGATTTCAAGCAGAAATGTATGTATCTAGAAGTTTTTATGACCACAAAGAAATGTCTTGTGTTCCCTAAAGTTCAGGTGAGAGGACATCTTTATTACAGGCAGTGTGAATAAACTTTAGGCAGCTCAACTTCATATGTCTACTTTACCACTGGTACCTGGGAGAAAGGACAAAAACTAACAGACATTCACAGGGCATGGGGCATATTCTGGAGTACAATTTCTTTTTGTATTACTTAGAGAAAAGGTGTTGGCTGTATTTAAAGTCATATAACTAAACTCATTGGTGCTGGAAGACATTACCACCCCTCTCAACTCAACATTACCATAGCTGACTTTTGTTAAGGATCTTCTACCGCTGGTTAGTCCTCACCCCTGTTCATGATTTAATCTCTTCCTTTTCTAATCTTTCTCATTCAAGTACATTCTCCTAATCTATTATAAAAAAAAAAAAAACCAAAAAATACAAGCTGCATCTTTTCTTCAGAGTTTCAGCTTCTCTTCAATGAAGAGATGAGCTACTTCATTCACAGCGCAGCTTCTCCAGTGAATCCTCTACAGGACACCACTCCATTCTACAAGCTTGAGTGCCTTCCACCAACTACTTCCGAAAGGAAGCTCTTTAAGCTACCCATAGCCTTCTCACGGTGAGTAGAAGTCTCTCCCCTCACTCCACTTCTAAGTGGCATCCGACATAGTCTACCTCACTCTCTGGGAAACACTCCTTAGCTTGGCTTCGCATGCACCCTTTCCTGGCTTCCTTAACCCTGTCTGAACCTGCGCTATCCACAGCCACCTTTGCTAGTTCTTACTCTATCATCTGCCTTCTATACTTAAAGTTCTTCAAGGTGCAACTGACAACGCCATTCTCATTTATGTTCTCTAAGCAGCCTTATCTACTCTACGGTTTCACATGTCATCTAGATGCTGGAACTTCTAAATTTATACTTCCTAGCACCAAACTAGTCTAATTATGGAACTCACAAAGCATACGTTAAATCCATCTACTAACTGCCTATACCATGGTTCTAGTCCACATTTTTTTTTTTTTTTTTTGGTTTTTCGAGACAGGGTTTCTCTGTGTAGCTTTGCGCCTCTCCTGGAACTCACTTGGTAGCCCAGACTGGCCTCGAACTCACAGAGATCCGCCTGGCTCTGCCTCCCGAGTGCTGGGATTAAAGGCGTGCGCCACCACCGCCCGGCTCTAGTCCACATTTTATTTTCTCTCGCATGAACCTCTGGAATGGTCTCCTCTTTGATTTCCCTGATTGATGGTATTTTGGGTTTCTACTAACTCATTCTCCACATGGCAGCAAAAGTCAATGTTCTCAAATCTGATCGTGCTGGCTCTAAGAGTCCCTTGAAGTGCAGAGGTTAAGTTGACAGGAGCGAGCACCACCTGTCTCAGAACTACATTATATCCTCTGACGTCAGCACCATGGGCATACCAGCCCTGCTCCCTTCTGCCCCAGGGCCCGTGCACACAGTGTCCCTTTTGCACTGGAATGGCTCAACCTCCAGTGTCAACATGCCACCTTCTTCTCCCTAAAGAAGTCTTTGCTGACAGCTGGTTGCCCCCTTCCCTTACTTATTATAGCCCTTGATTCTGCTTTGAAACAGAATTACAACTTTAAATGCTTGCTATTTGTTGGTGCAGTCATTTAAAAACTAACCAATATTCCAGTGGACTTGAATCTTCAGTAAGGACAATGACCAAAGCTTTCTGTCCAGTACTGTATTCTGAAAACCTGGCAGTGACTGGCACATAGTAGGAACAGAAATATTTGCTGAATTAATGTAAACACGTGCTGGAAAATCCTTTTCTTTCTTTTGTGAAGCTGGTGAAACATCCTCCCGTTGTAGAGCTGCTTTACAGGTAAGCAGCACACAGCACAAGAACATTCCCAGTTCTTGCTATGCAAGAGCTCTGGGCCAACCTACCTCAGAATCCTGCTCTCTCATTACTTTTGGTAAGTAGCAGTGTACCTCATACATTTTAGTGACCAAGAGACAATGACAGCTGCCACAAGCTGCCCGATTAAAGAAAACCCACAGGTGTTTGGCACAGTTAGTGATACGTGTTTTTGTGACAATTTAATTCTTAAAGTTGAAATAACTAGTTAACTCGTAGGACAGCAAAATAAGAGTCCTATGGGTTTGACAAATACTTCTGGAGAACTTACTATGTGCTAGGCTCTGCTGGAGGCTGGAATAAAGTGGTAGACAAGGCTGACATGACTGTGCTTTCTTGAACTTAGGTTGGAGCAGAGGAAAAGGTTACATAACCAATTAATTTGCTCTGGACAAGGATCACAAAGAGCACATATTTTTCAGGCATCCTTTGTCGTACGTGACCTTTCTCTGGAGTGGGGATGGGGCTTAAGGGAGACCTTAGAAAATTCTGGGTGCTGTGACATAGCAAGAGGCTGGAGAGGCACAGAGGCTGGAATGAGGTCTTGGAGGTCATGGTAAAGGGCAAATCTTGAAGCTACTGGAACCCACAGGGCCAGCACTGACAAGTTTTTGGTGAACCACAGGATCAGGGGCTGGGTTTACAGAAACAGACAGTGACCTAGAAGCTGCAGGTGGCAGATGAGTCACACAAGTGACAGGTGTAACAACGGAGAGAAGGGAAGAGATGAGTTATATTTAGGACAGAGAGCAGGTAAAACTTGGTGAGCAGCTATAGATTGCACTGGAATGGTTACATGCTTCTGATTTCTAATAAGTAACATCTTCCTCAGCCCTATAATCTTTAAAAGGTATCCCTTTTTTATGGCTTCCTTTGCTCTTTGAGAAAAATTAATTTTTAATTTTGAGTATGTGTGTGTATCTGAGTGTGGTATGTGTACCTGAGTGTGGTATGTGTACCTGAGTGTGGGTAACTGCAGGGCCCTGAAAAGTATCAGATCCTTTGGAACTGGAGTTATAGGTAGCTCTAACCTGTGGATATGGGTACTGGGAACAGAACTCAGGTTATTTGTAAGGGCAGCAAGAACTCTTGTGAGTCATCTCTCAGACCCAAAAGGTGTCTAAGACTCACTTCTATTATAGACCTATAAAAATCAAGATGTGCATGCATGTTTGGGGCAGTACTAAGAGCTAAGTTTAAGAGTAATAAGATCTGGAGCTGGAGAGATAGCTCAGCAGTTGAGAGCACATGCTGCATTCTCCCACAGGACCTGAGTACAGTTTTCAGCACCCACACCTGTAACTCCAGCTTCAAGGTATCTGACATCCTTTTCAGGCTGCTGCATTGGTACCTGCACACACACACACACACACACACACACACACACACATAAAAACAGTGAAATCTTTCTGGCCCTTCTGAGGTCTATTCATGCGTTCATCGGCCATCAGGTAGGTCTTGAGAGTCCACTTGTGACACAGGTTGAAATGGGCCTCATTAGCAAAGACCATCCACACAGCACCATTTTAGGCTACAGTGCAGCAAAGCCGAACAGTAGGTGGTTACCTGGTGATTCTGTTCTACTCCGCGCCCTCCGTGCAGGTGCAGTTGTCCCAGGCCAACCTGAAAAAACAACAAAAATGATGTACACGTGAAAGTGAGCATCTGGCATACAATGAGAATCAGACCAACAGCTGGAAGGAAACAGGCTCTGTTCATCATTCAAAAGACTAGAAATCTAGTCCTTAATCCTGAGTAGTTATTCTCTTATAGTTATCCTCAAATTTCCAAGAACTAAAAAGGGATGCTTTAAAACAGTGTTCTTCTGAAATCAAGAGCATTCTTCTGTATACACAGGCAGTGTTTGTGAGTGTATGCATGTTCACATGGATGTAAGGGCACAGGTGTGCAGGTGCACATGTACACAGGTGGAGGCCTGAGCTCGATATCAGGATTCTTCTTCAACTGCTCTCCATCTTATTCTCGGAGGCAGGTTCTCTCAACAAGATCACCCTAGCCAGTCAGCTTGCTCTGGGGGTCTTGTGGCTGCTTTCTGAGTGCTAGACCTGCAGGCAGGAACCACACCCACCCGGCATTTGTGTGGGTTCTGGGCACAGGAACTCTGGTCACACACTTGTACAGCAAGTACTTTATCTATGGAGTCATGACCCTGGTTCCTAAAAGGTTTTAGATGAATTATGCTGAACTCAGTGAACATGCTCTAAAGGAAATACTAAAGGATGCTCTTCAGTCAACGAAGATAATTATCCAAGAAGCTTAGACATGAAGAAATAAAAACAAGAAAAAAACAAATCTGTGAATAATTTTAAACTAATATGTGTTGTATAAAAGAAAAATGTGAGGTTCACAAAACCATGGAGAATTCAACCATGCTCAGCATATTCTAAGGTCTCCGTGTTGTCCTGGGAACGGTGATGTGCTTATCCACTGGACTAGAGAGGCGGAGCTGTGGGGCCATCTCTAGGTACCATGAAGAGGGCCCGACTGTCCTGCTCATGGAGGAGGAGAGGCAACGGCAGAAAGTACCAAAACAAGGCCAAGAAAGCAGAGGAAAGGGAGTGCAGAAGAGCAAGACAAAGGGAACAAGTAACACAACATTTAAACCAAAATATACCCAGTGCGGAAGAAAGACTTTAAAATGGACGGATAGTTGTCTTCTAACTTCCACAAGTAACATTCAGATTTACTTTTCTCTATAGTTTTAACTCAAGACTTCCTTCTGTGAGCCTGAAACTATTCTTAGTACTTATTACTTATTTCCATATATCTCAAATAGCTGCGATTGTAATAGGAAAAAAGGTGTTGAGAATGTGGGATGTTCTTTTTCTAAAGGACCCACTGGTGACTCTAGAATAAAGCTAGTAATTACTCAGAGCAAAGACAATGTTACTCACAGATGTGGGTGCTTGGCCCTCCCTCCCGGATTAAGTAGACAATGCAGTAGACATTCCCTGATGCCGACACATACCTGTGCTTGGACGTCACCCTTCTCAGCTAGGAACTGGTAATACTGAATCAAATCTTCTTCCAGCATCCCACTGTTCATCCCCGGGTTTTCCACTTCATCAGGCAGCCGTATTCTCTGGACCACAGAGCCTCCAGTTAGGGAGATATCGCTAGCAACTGATGGAGGGGGACAAATAGGAACGGGAGGTGAAGTCAGAGGAGAAGGTAATAACTGTAGCAAGCAGATGCTGACAGACATGGTGCTAAGGGTACTATTTCTGTAGTAGTCTACAGGTGACAGCATAATAACCCATTAATAAATCAGACTTCCACTACAACATGTTTAAGAACAAAGTGTGAAAGGAATGTCTTTCTTGATAACTAAAGTAGTTAAATGATAAGTACACTTCAGAGAGTCATTTGCAATATTTGAACTACTACAATCAGAACATATATATTTAAAATGAATTGCACTTTATTTCTAGAGGGTGAAAGAGAAAAATAAAACAGGTACCATGATTGGCAACAAGGCGATAATGGGTCAGTGCTGACTCACAACTCTGGAGGACTCCGATGCCGGCCCAGTACCGGTAACCCTGTAAGACACCTTCATGTGAGAAGACAACACCATAGGGTTCTGTGGTGTTCTTGTGACACATAAAGTCAACTACACTCAGAATACAATTCTGCTGTCCTTCGATCCATGTACTCCAACAAGCAGTTTATAGCTAAGTATAAGACAAGAATGTTCCTAGAGCAACCAAGGGAGTGCCACGAACTTTACGAATGAAGCATGTATGTAGTCCTCATCAGTTTTCACTCAGAACTAATGTCAGCTTTATTTGGGACATAATCTTAACAAGAATGAGGTAGTTTCACCACTAACAAATGATTACAGAATAAAGGGGAAGGCTAGCTGATTATAAAGAACATGAAGCAGGAAGGAGCTGTCGGGAATCAGTCTGCACGGACTCAAAACTTTGTAAGCTTTAGCAGTCCTTGGTGCATTACTATAGAGCCACATGTATAACACGGTCTGATTCTACAGTCATTGTTTAAGAAAGTGGGTGATTTAAACTATTTCATATACATTTGCCACATAAAATTGTTTCATATTTCTTAAAAATTTATCTGAGCCAGGTGTGGTGGTGAAGGCTGGTGGATGTCTGTGAGTTTACAACTCTATAAAGAGTTCCAGGCCAGCCAGGGCTACATACAGAGATCCCTGTCTCAGATCTATAGCAACACCACCAAAAGAAACGTACCTAAAAATACATCTGAAGGTGGTTTTCAGTTACTCTCTGAGATATGTCACCACAGATTAAACAAAGACAACACTGAACTCAGGAGGAGAGATGCTTAGAAAGCCCAGCACCTCTGCTTTCCATTTCCTTCAATTCTTTCAGCGGCTGAGGCCCAGGACAGGAGACCATTCACGCTCCTGGGCATGACTCGGCTATTCTGCTGGATTCCTATCTGTCCTGCTTATCAACTCCCAGCAGTCTACTCTTTAGGCTGTCTCTGTCTACCTACATATCCAATTTGATCTTGACAATCACTCGGTAGTTGTTTTTGAAATTATCTATGATTTCCCCAGCTGGCCGGAAGACTAGACTACCGTTGTCTGTCCTGTCAGTAACAAAATCTGGAGAGCCTTCCCAGTGCTGGACTGTTCTCCTACTTTGAGTTTCATGTCCACCCAGTCCAGCCTTTACATTCCTGCAACAAGGAACTTATATTCATTGAAAACATAGTGTCTACAATGTACCACAGGTCATGTGACCTATCCCAAACCAAACACGTAAGAAACTTAAGCTCCATAGCCCAAAAAGAAATTGGTGGACAGATTCTGTATCACTAAGCAATGTAAGTGATCAATGCTATCAGCTTATACACAGATACTTCAAGAGTCCTTTATAGGACAGTTTTGTATAGTAGGTCCTTCATCAGTTTAAATGCAAAATCTCTGACCATTCAATCCAAAAAATAATTCTGATAAACAATTCCAATTTACATAAATGTTTATCCATGTAGATTCAATGTGTTATAGCCATTAACAAGAATCTGCTGGATGTTTACCTGAGGATTTGATTGTAAGCAAATCTCAGTCAGAAGGACTGGAAAACTTATGGCCACTGCAGACACAGATTTCACCTTTTAATGTAAGTTGTCTTAAAGTTCACACTTACCAAAATCATATGGGCTATCAGATTGCCTCCAAGAGCTCCAAAAGTGTAATATACAAGAGCCTGTGAAAAAGCAGATATGTAAATGAACACAGGCCAGTGCTTACTCAATTCCAAATCTACTATACAGTAAGACTTCAATAACATTACCTTTGCCTGACTTGAGTTAACACCAAGTCCGGAGGCGTACAGAAAGCCAAGAGCCTGAGGGAAAATTGGGAAGAGTAAATAGTCTCGCTTTGGTGAAGACACACAGTTTTACACAGAGAAAAGATTTGAGTACAACTATGCATGATGGTTCAGTTGAAGAGCCAGGGAAATACACTCAGCCTTTTACAAACCACATAGCTAAGTGCAACTCTAAACAAGTCATCAAGTTTAGTCAGAAGGTTAAAGGAAAGTTAATAAGGTATTGACTAAAAAAAAAAAAAAAACCCCAAATAAACAAAAACAAAAAACAAAGCTGGACACATTTAAAGATGGTCCTTACTTCATTCTTTTTAGCTATTATGAAGATAAAGTATCTTTTGGGCCATTCTATCAACATATTTCCTTCTCTGTAGGAGAAATGAAAAAGTATAAGAGTGTCCCAGGATAAGCAATCTCAGGAGTGAAGAGACATCAAGCGGTTGAGGGAGATGGTCACTTTGCAAACCACGAATTCCTAAGATAGCCACCACCAAACCATGTACTGAGGTGACTCAGCCTTCTCTTCTGTGCATTATCCTGATGACACACAGTGATAAGGGCAGAGTGGCAGGTCACCCACAGTTCAGCAGCCCTTGCAGTTAGGTAAGACAATGATCCTAGATATGGCTGCAAAGGAGGTCAACTCTTGCCCAGGAGTCACTGTTTGCAGGAAAGCAATCTGGGCAGAAGAGCTCAATCTAGTCCGGCAGGCAGGGCAAGAAGTACTGCTCTGGGGGGTTCTGCTTGCTGCCTCAGCTACAATCGACTAGCACAGAGAGAGTGCTTGGTGGGGTATGAATGCAGAGACACTGCAGAGGTGGACGACGCCACGAAAATGCTGCCTTAAAGACTTCAGTGCCTCTGAAGAGAATGCATGTATGTCTACAGGTCATATGACTGAAACAAGAAGGGAAAAAGCTTCAGAAAGAGAAGAACAGTTAAGATCACATCTGTTTACAACTAAAAATGAGACCAAGAAAGAGCAGCAGATTCATTAAATATTCACAGAAAATAATGGGTATGAACCTGTTACCATAAAGCTTCAAGAGGACTGTATCCCACATGCTTCATTCTATTATGGTTGGGGGAAACAGGCATTTTTTCTAGGTTGCAGGAATGATAATTTAAGAGGAAAATGTATCTTTGAAAATAATTTCACAAATATGCATGTATTCCAATAACATACTTTTAGGCATAGCTCATATTTTGATTAAACCTGAATTACCAAGCACAATTTAAATAAACAGGATAGTCAACTTAAACATGTATATATGTATGTATGTATGTATATATGTATGTATGTTATGTGTATGGATGCTTTGCCTGAATATATGTCTACGTACCATATGAGTGCAATACTCTTACAGGCCAAGAGAGGGTGTTGGCTTTTCTAGAACAGGAGTTATAGTTGTGAACCACCTGGTGTGTGCTTGGATGAATCCTGGTTTTTCTGGACGAGCAGCCAGTGCTTTTAACAACTGAGTCATCTCTCCAGTCTCCATCACACGGCCTCTTAAACCTAGGTGCCAATCTTTGCATTCTTTATACTATTAATTGATAACATAACGAAGATGTGTTTTCAGTGCATATAGTGCAATGTGGTACTGAAATGCACTTATTATGTAGCCTAGCTAAAAACAGTTGTTTAAGTTTATTAGCCTTTAGCTGTGGTATTTGGCTTATAGGAAATACAGATAGTAGAAAAATTAATGAATGGATGCTGTCATGACGACAAATGCAGGCAGGACATTATATAGAAAAACTGTATCTTTTTTTTTTGGTTTTTTCAAGACAGGGTTTCTCTGTGTAGCTTTGCGCCTTTCCTGGATCTCGCTCTGTAGACCAGGCTGGCCTTGAACTCACAAAGATCCACCTGGCTCTGCCTCCTGAGTGCTAGGATTAAAGGCGTGTGCCACCACTGCCTGGATGTATCTACTTCTAACACAGAAACAAACCAATCACCCAACCAACCAATCAGACAAAGAGCCACATTATAAATATCAACTTAAATGTAATGTTGTGATGGACACTTGTTTCAACAAAATCAGGATAAAGAAAAATTTGAGCTCAGTGCTATAACAATATGTTAGGGGTATATACAGGATGGAAGGATGGAGAGAGAGGGAGGGAGGGAGAGAGGGAGAAGGAGGGAGGGAGGGAGGGAGGGAGGGAGAGAGAGAGAGAGAGAGAGAGAGAGAGAGAGAGAGAGAGAGAGAGAGAGAGAAGTGTAGTACTAGGAGATTGGACCCAGGGCCTTGCACATGCTAGGCAAACGCTCTTCTCGGCTATATCCCCAAGTTGGTAAACTACGAATGAGAGAATGAATGAGTAAATAAAGTATCACATGAGCATATGAGTAAATGAATTCCCATCACTTCCTGGGACTCTATTGAGCCTTAAATTTGAGTTTTGATGGGGTGAATATCATAAAGTTTCTGCTTGATATTTCCCAATGCTGCATGTGCCCCTCATGGGCATGTGGCTGCCTGGGAGCTGTCATCACCAGGCTGACAGCATCAGGACAGGCTATGCCAGCCCTCTGCAGCCTAGGAAAAAAATCAGGGTGGAGGCGGAAGTGCTAATGAAAATGCATCATTTTTACATAGCTATAAAGTTAAAAAAAGACATCTAGATCGGACCACTGTAAGTCAGGAACCCTCAGTTTCTGCATGGAATAAATGTAAGGAACCAGGTTAGGGAAGCTAAGTCATCCGATTGGGCCTGGTGCTGTAAGCCTGCAAGGCCATCTTCTCAGGAGGCTGAAGGAGTATCAAGGGTTCCCTGGACTGTTGCATGAGTCCTAAAACATTTTGTTTTACTTTTTACAAAGATATCAGTAATGGGCTGGAGAGATGGATGGCTGAGCTGTTAGGTGTGCTTGCTGCTGTATCACAGGGCCCAGAGTTCAGATCCCAGTACCCATGTGAGGTGGCTCATAACCACCTGTATGTATCTCCAGATCCAAGGGATCTGATGCCATCTCCTGGCCTCCGAGACACCCATAACACACACACACACACACACACACACACACACACACACACACACACACACACACACACACACACACCACACACACACATATACACACGTGCACACGCTCTAAAACTAACAGACACACAAACAGATTTAAAAAAAAATCAAGCTTAACTTTGGAGGAAATACTGTGGAGAATGATTTCAGATAAAACAGAATTGCTGCTCTACAGAATTGCTCATATTTCATATTTCACTCTCTATAGATTTAATACTGCAAAACTACAAAAGAAATTGTGGTAAGATGTAGCTATAAAATTATCTTCATTGACCATAAATGTTCTTAGATGAAGGAAAATAAGTACCCAAGAAAATAAGTAAAATGGTCTGTCAAAAAATTAGTATTTAGAGGTATGTTGTCATCCTGTCCTCTATTGTTGAAAGAAGTGAGGATATAGAGAACAAATTGCTTATTAGAATTGAGTGCTGAGTATTGGAGAGATGGCTTAGCAATTAAGAGCATGTACTGCTCCTCCAGAGGACCTGAGTTCAACTCAGCATCCATGTCTCTTGGCTCCTGCACTTACATGCACAGACATACACACATCGCATTTCGTTAAAATAAATTAAAAAGAGGTGGGGGCTGGAGAGATGACTCAGTGCTTAAGAGCACTGGCTGCTCTTTCAGAGGACCTGGAATTGATTCTCGAACCCACATGGTGGCTCACAACCATCTGTAACTCTAGTTCCAGGGGACTGGACATGCTCTCCTGACCTCCTTGAGCACCAGGCACACAAGTGGTACACAGACACACATGCAGGCAAAGCACTCATACATACAAACAACACCTCCCCCCAACAACCCTCCCCTGCCCCCAAGAAAAATACAATAAAGACCAAGTGCTGTGGCAGACAGAGGTTCTCCATTGAAGCTGCACTTACAGTCTGTCCTTTGGGAGAACCTTCCTCAGTCAGTCTCTCAAACATCTCTTTCGCTGCGTGGACATTCTGGGTGAGGTAGTCACCAAACAAAAGAGCATAGGACACTCTCTCCAGGGCTTTGGTGTGATTCATGCCTGCTGCCTTTTGAAGATATCGATATGCTCTTTAAACAGAAGCAATCAAACAGAAAGTCAGCTGTGTTTCCAGAACAGCCATCAAAAGATTTTTCATTACTAATGTACCGCAATTTTCTTATTTTATAATAAATTCCTACATATTACTCCTACTATATCATGTTATTTATATATGTAGAAAACATCCTGGACAGTTTGATTTAGCTAAGGGGCCAGTTTCCCTTATGTCTAGTATCTTGAAATTATCTAATTACACTAACAATGACTGAAAAATCTAATGATCAGGTTAACAAGATTTGCAATGGAAAATTGTAATAATGCCAGGTAAATATTCAAATAACTCAAAATTTTCTAACTCTATGCATAGACTAACAAAGCCAGCAGGAATCAAACAGACATAAAATGTTAGAATTCTTTTGGAGTATTACATTCTAGGTGAACACTTCAAAGCAATACAAAAAAAAAATCAACACATTTGGTGACAATTCCTTTTGTTTGTTTTATGTTATTTTTGAATCTGGAATAGTGCATTCATTCTTAGTTCCTAGAACCAACTACAACTTTAATCTACTATTGCTATTTTTCTCATTGATCAGTCTTATGGTCAATATGTGTAATCTTTTCATCCTAATGAGTTAAAGTCTGCTCGAACACATTAAGGTTTCCTGCGACAGCACTTAAGAAATCTCATGTGTCTCTGGCCACATGATCTTAAGAAGAAGCATGCAGTGACTGGCCTCAGCGAGGGCCTGTGCCAGGGGAAATGGGCCGGACGGCGCGACCTACTCTCTCTTCTGGCTCTTCCTATTGCTTCCATTCAGTATCTTCATCGCAGACTGATAAATCATCTCTGCTTCCTGCATCTGCCGTCTTTTCGCAGCATCCTCTTCAGCTGACAATAAAATGACACACGCATGAAATGAATGAATTTCATTTTCTTTTCTTTTTTTCTTTTTTGGTTTTTCGAGACAGCGTTTCTCTGTGTAGCTTTGCGCCTTTCCTGGAACTCGCTCTGTAGCTCAGGCTGGCCTCGAACTTACAGAGATCCGCCTGGCTCTGCCTCCCGAGTGTTGAGATTAAAGGTGTGTGCCACCATCGCCCGGCGAATTTCATTTTCTAGTACCAGGCTTACTCACTGTTTCAGGTAGGAACACAAACAGAGAAGGATCTTTCACTATTTCCAAACATGACTGTAAAGACAGCTGAAATGTGCCTTGTACTGACAAAGACTTCTGAAGTCTACCAAAGTCACTTCCTTTTAGAGACAGCAAGACCAGGCTGCTTTTGAGCACATTTTTGTGTTAGCGATGATGACTTTTAAAATAGAATTCAACTAAAACTTCACATTCAATGCTAACTTCAGCTAAATAATAACAAAAAGCCACTAGAAAAGAACAGCCAGAAAACAGCCATCACATTCAAAGGTCACATGCTGTAGATTTACAAAAGTATTTAGTTATCTAATTAAAATCTTGAAACTTGATTCTTATTAAACATAGATCTAATTTAGTGTACAATGTTCAAGTTTGTTTATTTTCTCTCTTCTTTTTCTGAAACAGGGTTTCTTGTACCCCAGGCTGGCTTCAAACTTCGTATGTAACCAAGGATGTCCTTGAACTTTTGATCTGGCTGTTCAGAGTGCTAGGATTAAGGCATGTGCCACCACACCAGTATATGTGGTGCTGGGGACCAATCCCAGGGCTTTGTGTACGGCAAGCAAGCACTCTATTAATCAAGCTTCATCTCCAGTCCAGCTCATTATTTTTTCATACTTATTAAAATATAACACTAAAAAAAAAAAATCATAGAACAGTTGTGGGTTTAAAAAAAACTATTTTGCTACTTTAATGCAACGTTTAAAACAGAATGTAGAACTCGTCGTAAGACAATAAGTGAATTCTTTTTGTAATAAACCTGGCATATTGAACTAGTCATGCTGGCCTGCATCTGGAGATTTGAAGCTGTCTTCTAGGGACAATCAGGAGTCTACAGCCACGATATTAGAAATGGTATCTGGTATCCCACTGCTATGGCTCCCAAACAGTTTTCCAGCAGAGGGCAGCATTGACCCACAGGGTGGTTAGCTCTACTACACATGTCAAGTGTTACATAAGCATAGCATATTTCACTCAAAGCCTTTAAAGACGCTAATTTTTGGTTTTCTTCTGATCAATATGAACCTTTGCCATCACAGTTAGCTTCCATTACTGATGAACTGTTTTGTATTAATTAGTTCAATAGCCTGCCTCAAGGATTTATGGAATTACCTATGAATCAATGAGACTTAAGTGTGAAAAGGCTGAGTGACAGCCTGAAGTAAGTATATTCCATGCTCACAGCTCTCAAGTTGTTCCTTAAGGCTGTGACCATGTCACCAACGCTGATCCATGTGGAAAAGGACAGCTAGAACATGCCTTCCAAATGCTGCCCTAGACAGAAAGCAATGTGGCATGGCCCAACTTGAGCAATACGCACTTTCGCAGAAGCCCCACTTCTCATCTGTCTTGTAGTCATAGGTTGTGGCACACCACAGTCTGCCATCTTCCCGCCCGTCTGATGTGCACTCATCATATTCCTTATCCAGGAAAAGGAAAGGGAAGTGGCAGGGCTCCCCGTGCGCCGTACCTTCAATGGCAGTCAAAACTGAAAAAAAAAAGAAACATAAGGCTAAATATGATCACCTTTGTGATGCATGGATTCAACAATGTCAAGCTTCAGCTATCAAAGTCTGAAAGCAAAGAGATACGCTGCAGTATTTGTAATGGGAGACAGAGGAGAGGAAGAGCTGATATGATAGGAGAAGACTTGAGGTCAAGTTTACTTAGTGAGCCTGGCTAGCTACTCACATACATCTAGCTTAGACTTTGAGTTCTTAAGATAAAGCAGCATGGTGTTCAAAGTCTACTAGGAAACTGCCTACAAGCTGTCCTGAGTTTGAGACTAGCCTGGACTACAGAGTCTCAGAAAGTAGAGCAAAGCTAAACAAAACAACAAACCCAACCAAAAAACTCCCCAAACTCTTACCTAAGGAGTGAACAAAAACCAAGGCAGACATAAGGGAATCGTCTCTACTACTAGGACCATTTTCCTTTTTTCTGAATAGAACACAGCAATTTCACCTCTCTAAAGTTATACTGGGATAATGCTTCCCCAGGCAAAATCAATCATTCACATATTCCTCTGGGAAGCACTTTATTAAGTATTAGAGTACAGAATTTTATTAGAGGACTTATTTACTTCCTGAGGGTTTTATTAGTAGTCCACCCCGCTGCCCTGCACTGTAGCTCCTACTAGACGATTTAATATGGCCCCTGTCATGTAAGACAGTAAGTCCAAGAACTGACAGCTGCTATTACTGCTGACGCCCGCCCTTCCTCTGAAAGGCTAGAGGCATCCCTCCTTTGTTTTTAGTTTAAACAAAAGACACATCTTAAGAAACTAATTTTAAAAATACTTTCAGTGGGAGAAACAAATGTTTCAAATGGTTGCATCAGGTAGATGCCACTCATCCCGTAGCTGAAGGGGATGTAAGTTAACCATCCTGCTCAGTCAGCAGCTCCAAGTGTGCCCAGGGCTGTGTGATGAAAGGGGAATCTGACAAGTACAGAAGCCATGTGTGACTGGCATGTAAAGGGGCATGGATCAACCCAGATTTATTTTTTCATAGGGCTCTAACTCACTGGTTCTCAACCTGTGGGTCACAACCCCTTTTGAGGGGGGGTCAAATGACCCTTTCACAGGGGTCGCGTATCAGACATTCTGCATGTCAGATATTTATATTATGATTCAGAACAGTAGGAAAATTACAGTTATGAAGTAGCAACAAGAATAATTTTATGGTTGGGGGGGGGTCACCACAACATGAAGAAATGTACTAAAGGGCCACAGCATTAGGAAGGTTGAGAACCAATGTTCTAACCTGTTTACCACATTCCTCTTTCTATCAAGTATATGAATAATAAAAGTCATCACTTGCTTCTAAAATAAAGGAGTTCTATGATCGTGGAAAGCTGGAATATTTCAGGTCCAATGTCAAGGTTATCCTTAGTCCCTACACAACCCTTTCTCATTCACTTATGTCTGACATGACATCCTTTCCACTGTCAGATAAACCTCTGGCATGCATAAGCTTAGCAGACCATTAGCTTCCACCAACTCAAAAGCTACAAATGTCATCAGATAACATCTAAACCTTTAATAGATTCTTCATTTTAACTCCCCTAACCCGATATCCTCATATTACCATCATTTGGTTAAAAAAAAAATGCACTGATTTGTGGTTTTCTTTTGTGACTATAAAACTTTATGTGGCTGCTTCTACGCTGGAATAACAAATGCTTCCAGGCCATGGTCACTCATACCTGGCTCAGAATAAACCTTCTCACTCTCTTTGGAGGGAGAGTAATGTTTTGGGTCAACAGCAACAAAATCTTTTCCATAAAAGCTGGGGGAGCAGCTGGGTCAGTGGTAGCACATGCCTTTAATCTCAGCACTCGGGAGGCAGAGGCAGGCGGATCTCTGTGAGTTCAAGGTCAGCCTTGTCTACAGAGCGAGATCCAGGACGGGCACCCTGTCTCGAAAAACCAAAAAAAAAAAAAAAAAAAAAAAAAAAAAAGTTGGGGTCTGTTGGAAGCCACTGCCCATGATTCCTTAATCCCCCACTAGGGGACGGGTCCTCTCCTGTCTTCCCCAGAGCAACAAAGAAGCAGAAATACCTTTGTATCACCCAGCAACTTGCTTTCTCTGAACTTGTGTGTGCCAGCGGAATAGATCAAGATGTTGGTTATTATACTGAATTATTATTTGTGTATTTTTTATATGACATAAAACAGCTGGACAGTATGCAAATGTAAAGAAAAAACCCAATCATCTTTGCCTCCCACTTCAAAAAAATTCTTTTTCTTCAGTTAATGAGGCTTTGCAGAAATTTTGAGCTTTTCCTTTATATTTGCAAACATGAAAAAAAAATGGCTCCCCTGCCCCACACATGTTCATGTGACTCACTTGTTCGTAAAAATGTGCTTTATGCTCAACACCTGTTTTCCTCTTGGGAGTCTACACTTATAGGCCAAGGTGAATAAGTGGCTGGTTCCCAGTCAAAACACCAGACACTAGGTCTCTCCTGAGCTTCCCCGCTGGCAGTGCTTCATGGGCTACCCCAGTGTGCTCTGGGTATGGCAGCTGGAGGTGCCAAGTGAGTCCTAGATGGAAATGGGGCCCTGAGAATGTAGGCAAAACGGGTTTTCAGTTCCTTCTCCCCACAGCAAATACCATATGGAGTAAAAATGACTAGACCCCCCAAACTCTGGCCCAACTGCCAGGAGAAAAGACTCAGCCTCCAGTTCAAATAGCTGAGACACACTGGCTAAATCCACATGCGCACACTGGCTGGCTTTTGTTTCACCTTTTCTATGACTTGCAACATTGTTGAGGTGTTGACAGATTGAGAATTTCTCTCTTTCCAGTTTTGGCCAAAACTGTAAATAAATTACATTTTGTGTTTATACATTATGTCTGTCAGCCTGTCTCGCCAGTTCATTTTTAGGGGTGTGTGTGTGTGACATGTGCACGTGAGCACAGTGCCTTAGGAGACCAGGAGAGAGCTGGAATTACAAGCAGTTGTGAGCTGCCTGACATGTTGGTCAGGCTGTCTGCAAGAGCAGCATCTGCTGGAACTGCCCAGCTAGGCGCAGGCTGGGCTCTGGGGATGCAGACACTCCTTGTGTCTAGTTTCCTCTACTTGGCCACATGCACCCTTTCCCTACACTGACTTTGCTTTGAGTCTTTCTGTTGTAGAAGTGCTGGCCATGTGTTTGGACTCCTTCTAGCTTGGGTCCCTCGAACTGGGATTTACTAGAACTGCCAGGACTCCCTGAAATGTGCCAAAAGTACCGCTAGGGAAGAGGAGGGAAGGGCAGGGCACGACAAGCCAGCTGCACAGGGAGGTGGGTTACAGGGCCATACGAGGTAGCAACTGAGGGTCTGTGTACATGAGAGGAAAGCGACCCGTGGGAGCTGAAAACAAGGGGTTTAACTCTAGGATTCCCTGCCTGCTATGGCTTTTACTGGCTACAGAAAGGGAAAATTAAGAGTAGCTTAGTTGATATGAATAGTTTTGTTTTTTGATCTGACCTCCGATGGGCCTTAACTTCTCTAGGCTAGACCAAAGATGTTAGAGTTTACATTGTTTTCTCCTCTAAAAGAGTGTATGCATGTGTGTATAGGGTAGGGTATGGGATTAAATCAGGTCCTAGGGCTGAAGAAAATGGCAGATAAGCCAGAGAGGACAAAAGGGCTCCAGGTAATGTTCAGTCTGGGTGCTATCATTGCCGCGGCAGCCTTCCTTCCCGTACTCAGGCCAGCTGGGTTCTCTCTGGCTGTTTTGAGGAAACACAGCAAATGCTGAATTAGCGGGGGTATGACTAGACAGCAGTGGGGGGGGGGGGATGGAAGAAGGATTTTTAGTGGCGCTTCATTTTGTGGTTAGACATCTTGGATATATGGTAAAAGTTCATACAAAAATATTAAGTACTTATGACTTTAAAAATGCTAGAGGTATCACCGTGGTCAAGAGAAACTGAAGAAAGAATATGTTACTGAGACGCAGCTTCCTTGGTTTTTCCCAGCAGCATGGGCTGGAATTTAAACTGTGAGACTGGAAATATGACAAGTCTCATGAGATGATGTTTTCTGTTATGGAAGATGTGGATTGGTCTGTTTAAGGGGGAAACAAAAAGAAAAAGAGTGGTCTATAGACAGAGATATTGTTTAGGAGTTTAAAAATCAGGTTTTGTTTGCTAATTCACTCTCGTGAAAGCTGAAGTCTGATTGGTTCCTTCCTTCCTTCCTTCCTTCCTTCCTTCCTTCCTCCCTCCCTCATTCCCTTCCTTTTCTGCCTCCCTGCCTGTCTCCCTCCCTCCCTCCTTTTTGTTTTGGTGACCAGGATCTCACTATGTAGATCAGGCCTGCCTCTGCCCCAGAGTGCTTGGATTAAAGGCATGTGTCACCAGAGCTGGCCAAAGTCTGATTTCTTAGAGGCGGATGATTTTCCAATTTGACTGTATTCTGAGTAGGTCTGTTAAGATGCTAAAGATTGACTAGACAAAAAGGGCTCAGGAAAACCTGGCTTATTCAACTCTCTGGCCCTGAAGCACCTTGCTTCTGATGCTGCTAACATCTGGCCTTTTTTGAGCCCTGAGTATACAATTGCCTGGACTTGATTCTGAGCCAAAAGCCAATACTGCCCAGGATAGGCTTTCAGCCCCAGTGGGAACTTTGCCCCATTCAAAGCAGGAATGAGCTCAGTGAACAGCCCCGAGGCTCCTGCAGACTCACACATTTAGGACACTGCTCAGGCACTCCACAGCTGTGAAAAAGCCCCATTTTGGGGGGTTGGCTGGCCTGAATGGCCACACTCACATGCTTACTGGGAAGGGTTCATTTGGTGCTGGGACCCCTGAAATCCAGCTGCTGACTGGCTGTCCACTTCAGGTACAGCCAGCTCTGTGAACTTGTGATTACTGCCCAAAGCTACAAGTCTGGAGAAGGCACATTGCAGAGACCATGTTCCTCTGCTCACTCTGGGCAGGTCCACCTGATTCCTGCTGAGCAAGTCTCCCTGCTGCTGATCCTTGTGCTTCTTTCCCTGTGCCACAATGGACTGATGACCCACTTCCTGTTCCCCACAGCTCAGGGAGATCTGAGGAATTACAACTCTCCTCTGAACGGACTGATAAATGAAGAATGATCAAGGTGAAAGTGTAAGGGAATACATGAATTTATTTTCAGTGTTTGAAAAGTCAGGACTTTGTTGTGTTCAGTTTCTGAGCACTCTGTCTTCCTGGTGCAGTTACACAAAAATGTTTTTCTGTGGCACTGTTCTGTGCCTCTTCCATATAATCTCTCTAGACAAATGCTATAGATGAAACTAGGGAATGGCTGAAAAAATGTGTACTTACGATTTCTGAATGGAATTACTGATTTTCTAACAACTGAGCACAATAAACTGAAACTCCCATGGAGGAGGCAAGAGGGAGCAGAGGGCATTCATGATCTCTAGAATCTATTTCCAGAAGCTGCTACTGCGTCCTAAAGACAGGCTAGTTATGAGAAGGTGGTGGGTGACCAAGCTTTCACTTCCCCCCCACACACAGAAATCCTCCAGGCCCTTTCTCAGACTCCTGGGTAAATGACTGGGTTATGGACAGCACAACCACGTGAAACCTCCTAGCAAGTCCTCTGAAGGCAAGGACCAGGCTAGGGAGACTAAGACGAGTCACCGCAGTAGAAGGTCACATCACACCACTCAATGTGCATCCTGCTTGAACAGTGCACTGTCGGTTCTTTGTTCCCATGCTGTCACGTGTACCACATGGGATGGAACGTTCCATAACACGACCTCAGCCCCGGAAGGTTGTTGGGTCTACTTCAGCTTACAAGACATAGTAAAACTGTGTCTGAATTGATGCTCTGGGGCAGGTTAAAAATCAAAAATGTTAAGATAGAAACTTAAGGAGGAAGCCACCTGGCTTTCCAACAGATCTATTACAACTAATAGGATTTGCTGTAATTCACAGGACTCCTAGAGGGCAAAGCAGCAGTCTGGCCTCAGTATTCCTGGGTCTTACTGATAACACCTCATATCTACAGATGCCTTTAGCCAATGACCATAGAGGTAAAGAACTAGCTGAAAAGAATTAATGTATCAGCCTAAATTCCATCCTTGAAAAGGTCTGCTGACAAGGGCTGCCCTTAGCTGGCATGTACAAAATCACTGATTTCTGATGAGATCCCGCCATCCCGCCTCTTCAGAGTGGCTCACTCAGACGATACAAACAGTATGATTCATACCGAACACTCGCATTCTCTCCGCATGTCCACAACTTTGGTACGTGCCAGGCACACAGCTGCCACCTTGCCCAGCTCCAATAAAAAACGTCAGGTACTGTGTCTGCCCCAGCGTTCGGTACCAGTACTCTAATGTTCGCTATGTGTTACTGTAACTTATAGTCACACTTGGGGTGACATCCCTGGGAGAGGACTCTTGAAGCTCCCCCAGGCTTCACTTCATGTACTTCTTCCATGCTGATTATGCTTTGCATTTTAAAATTAAAATGAATTAATTGGGGGAGAGGCATGTGCCTGCCACAGTGTGTGTGTGCGTGCGTGCGTGCGTGTGTGTGTGTGTGTGTGTGTGTGTGTGTGTGTTTGTGTGTGTGTGTGTTTGTATAAAATTAGTTTATTAAAGTATAGCTATGAATACAACTACATGCTAAGTCCTTAGATTCTTCTTAGTGAATTACTAACCTGGGGGCTGTGGTCTTGCTAACACAGTAGGAAACGTTTAAGGAGAGGTAGGAAGGTAAGTGTGGCTGGGGTCATGTGGGAGAAGGGGAGTAGCAGAAGAGGAAGCTGGAGGGAGGCAAAATCTACAGTAAAGGTGAGAAGCCTGATTCTAAGATGACAGGAACCCAGGAGAGTGAGCAGAAAGTTGGCTCCGCCTTCCTGCCTGCTGTCAAGGACTGACTTTAGAGGAAAGAGCGAAAGTCTGAGCCAGAAGGGAGGCTCTTGGTGGTGCAGAAACTGCTGTACAAAGAATAGCTGAAGGAAGAGCAGCAATTTGGAACTGGGTTTGTTCAAGGGGATGGAGAGGGCATTTTAAGCTGTGAGGGTAACCTGTGGAAATGCCCAGGACACAAACTGCATAGCATGCTTGGGGAACTTTCGGGAAAGGATGTTCTAGGAAGGGTGAGAGTGCAGAGGAGCTCATGCCTGATTCTGTGAATCATGCTAAGAAGTGTGTGCTTCACTGCAGAAGGCGGATGGGAGGTAGTAGCTGTAAATAAGGATGCAGGGTCCAATCTGAATTTTAGAAGATTAATACAGCAGCAATGTGAACCAAAAGCTAACAGAGGGAGCAATTTAGAAGGGACTGTCACAGGATCTAATTCTAATGTAGCTGAATGGAACACACAAAGCCATGCAAACTCATGCAATGTAGATTACATATTAAATATGCATGCATAAGTGGTGTATTATGAATAAATAAAAAATCAATCCAAATCATTACTGAAAACTAAAACAAGTTGAATGGGTGAATGTAATGTTTATAAAGTTGTAATTTTTTGTGGGTGATTGTACCAACATGACAGATAGTTAAAACACTATCTCAAATCCTTAGTAAATACATTCTGGAGACAGAAAGAATCAGAAACCCCCTATTTGTTGTGTCTTTTCACTGGCCTGAGAGAGAGAGAGACTTGATCAGAATCCCTTATAAACATGCTAGTGACAGACTGGCCATCAGGTATGTTAAAGGTACAGAAAAGATCACAATACATTTTAGCAGGATGGACTTGGTCTGTCTAGACTGCTCATTTACACAAGCCTCAGATATATGCAGACACCACTTTCTAGAGCAGTGGCTCTCAATCTTCCTAATGTACAGTTCCTCATGTTGTGGTGGTACCCAACTATAAAATTATTTCCATTGCTACTTCATAACTGTAATGAATTTGCTACTGTTATGAATCAAAATGCAAATATCTGACATGAGGATATCTGAGATGTGACTCCTGTGAAAGGGTCGTTTGACCCCCCAAATGGGTTGTGACCCACAGATTGAGAACTGCTATCCTAGAGGATATCTTAAATTTTATGATTATCAGAGCACAAAATGGAGCTATCTAATCAACATGGCTCTCTTCTGTGGAAGTGACACTCCACAGTGTCCCTTGGAGGCCTTGTACACTATGACCTGGCTAGAGCCCATTCTGGATGGAGGTAAAAAAGGAGCTGCAGGGAGCTCTGCTGGTCACGGCCTTTGCTTCCTTTTCTGTGTTTCTTTGAAATTATGCACCATGTTTGGCAATGGATAAGAGCTCTGATTCTTTGAAGTTCAATTTGTCAGTCAAACTCTTTTCATTACCTCATCTGTAGTACTTAATTAGCACTGGAAGTATTAGCATAAACACTAAATTTCCTAAACTTATCTATTGAAAAGGCCTATGAAAAGGCTCAATGGCAGTGTGAATTGTTGGTATCTAGGCAGGGTCTAACTCATGGAAATGTATCCAGGTTTTCTGGAGAAATGGCTGAGGTTAACCTTTAGGTTAGAAAATATACTGAGTTTGAGACATATTATTCTGCCTAAAAAAAGTTATGAAATGTCACCAGAACCCAGTACAAAGGACAAAGGCATAAACTAAAGATATTCCCAATGGACAAAAAGAAGGTACTTTGAGCAACAAGAATGGCTGTGTAGAGTGAACTGGGATAACTACAGATCATGGGTATTTTAAAAGTCTATTTGTTCATCCTCCAGGTTTCTTTACCTGTAGTTCCTAGAATCTGAGCTTCCCTTGGGACTGAGAATTCCCTACTATATACCAATGTGAGTAGGAGCCAGGGTGCCAAGTTACCAAACTAGGGAACTAACCATGCAATCGGAGGGCTGAAGCCTCAGCCACTGCATCAGGGGAGAAGGTAATGAAGCTTCCACACATATCCCAAAAAACTAAGTTCCAAAAGGGTCTCAGCAGCTGAAAGGATGGAGGTCCCTGGAGGGTGGTGTACCCAGAGGGGCAGAGAAGCTTTGCTTCTCCTCTACCTCAATTTACACATTTCCTGTCTGGCTGTTCATCTCCATCTTTAATATACTTTGTAATATACTTTATAACAAATGGGTAAACACAAGTCTATTCCCAAGTTTTGTGAGCTGCTCTAACAGATTAACTGAACCTAAGGATGATGTCATGGGGACTCTGGCTTACAGAGACTGTCAGAAGCACAGGCAATTGGCATGTGAGCGGGGCAGGTGGCAGTCCTGTGGGACTGAGCCCTTGACCTGGGGGATCTGATTCTATCTCCAGGTAGAGTGATGGAACTGAGGTAAAGAACAGGATACCAGGCAGCATCACGTGTAACATCCACTGCAGAACTACTTGCTTGCTGTGTGGGGAAATACTGACCAACTGGCGAGTATACGAAAATTGCCTGCATTTGTTTCTTTTCTCTGTATTCTTACCCGTGCTCAAAAAGAAAGCAAGTATATGTACAGACTTCACACTGTACATATACACCTGGTGAAAAGCTTGTCAGAATACTCCAGGATACTGTCAACCATTATTTTTAGTTGAAGGATTAGGCACTTTCAGTTTTTAAGAAATGATTTTTCTATTAATGAGTATGACAGAGTTTTAAGTGGGATCAATTCCTGGCAGTAAATAGTAAAATGGCAGCCTATGGCCGAGTGGATACCAAGCCAAATTTCAAAAGGACAGGCATTCAACACACACTGTTTTCAGATCAGCTATGAATGTAAAGCTGTGAGGCCGGTGCAGGTCAGAAGAAGATTAGGGTTTAGTTTCAATGGGAGAAGGTCAAGACCTAAATCAAATTACCCAGGAAGATTGAAAAGTTAAGGATGATGGAAAGGGCGGTAACAATCCTAACACAATTCTGCAACCACACTGAAAAGTCTGTCTTTCCTTCTTTTTGTCCCACCTTCATATGTAATTTTAATTTTCTTCCTCAGAGGACTTTACATGCTAGTATACAAAAACACCAAGATATTAATAGGAAATATATGCAATTTTATCTATGAATTCAGGTCATGTGACATCAAACTTGCACAATGAATATCTGATTTGCTAAAACCTTGAAAATCCTGTAAAAGTATACTTAGGATTTTCTATGTGGTCAACAGTCAGCAAGCCCAGCTTTCGTTAGCCTTTGTCCAGGTTCCCTAGTTTGAAACTTTCAATTGTCTCTTTCCAACATCAAGCAAAATCAAACAAAGTGTCAAGGGTACCTGGCTTCTGGACTCTCTTTGCTTCTTCATAGCTCTTGCTGCTTGGATTTGGAGAGTCTACAAAGCTGATTTCTTCAGTGACACTGACTTCCTCCTCGGTCTTAGAGCCCTCTTCCTCATCCTGAAGAGGGGACTCCACTTCTGCTTCCTCAGAATCAACAAATATCTGGCCAGCAACCACTTTGCCTGTGGTGGTGTGGTCCTTCCCCGACTCATCTTCTGGCAAAGAACTCTGAGAATATAAAATGGATTTGTTACTCATCATCTGGACCAAGACTCCCCCCAAGCCAATCTGTCCACTGCTTTGACAAGTGTCTACAAGTGTCTCCTTCAGCTCCTTGACATGCCAAGCTGCACCTGACTTATAGGCTCTGATGTGCTTATCACAGTCAGGGCTGCACCACCTGACTAGCTTTCAATTTCGACTCAACTGTTACTTCCCCATAAGCTGTCTTTAATCCTGAAAGTCTGGATTACATCCTTGTTTACATCCTACTTTATACTTGTCCCTGGTAACTCTGTATTACGACTTGCCCTTGGTAACTCTGTATTACGACTTCCTGTTTTTATCTCTATTCCATCTAGAGATCAGTGTTCAAAACTAGTGGACCTCCTTGGATATGTGAGAATCAGCTATACTTATGCAACCCACGAGGATGCATTTCCTGATTTGATTTTAAAAATTACAAGGTGATATGGTGATGCACACTCTTAATCCCAGCACTTGGGAGGCAGAGGCATGGATCTCTGTAAGTTCAAAGCCAATCTGGTCCACATAGTGAGTTCCAGGCCAGTTGAGACTCTATATTAAGACCTTCTCTCTCTCTCTCACAAACACACACAAAAGTGGGCAAGGTGGTGCATACCTGAAATGCAGGTCACCTTCAGCTACATAGTAAGTTTGAGGCCAGCCTGAGCTACACGAGACTTTAGGGAGGAAAAAAAGGGAGTAAAATCAATCTTTCTTTGGGCACTAAAAATGCTGTGTTAAAGCTCTTTTTTTGTGAATGCCCACCATCCACACAGCATATTCAAATTTAAGTTGAAAGTGACCCTAACAGCCAGCACTCCTTAGGGAAATTCTTATTATTCTTATATAGGTCAAAGATTTTTTTTAAACCAAGAGAGAATTAATACTGGTATCATCTTATCTTCTTTAATTGAATTTTGTTACTCAGAATTAGTATGTCCTTCCTAAGGTGTATAACTTCTGCCTTTAATTTGTGCAGTGCAAATCTTAGTACCTACCTTGGAATCTATGGATTCATCCTGGTTACTTTCATCATCTGCAAAGAAATTTTAAGACAAATTATCTTTTTTGTTGGGAACTATAAATGTTAGAAAGCACACAAAAGATACCATGTGCCCCTACCCAAGAGTCCAAGTATTTCAGGAATTCTATGTGAAAAACTTGGAGGAAGGACAAATACACAACAGATAATAACCAATCACTGGGTAAATAAACCTAGATTATTTATTTATTCATTCATTCATTCATTTAGGTTCTTTGAGACAGGGTTTCTTTGTGTAGCCCTGGCTGTCCTGGAACTAGCTCTGTAGACCAGGCTGGCCTCAAACCTGGTCTACAGAGATCCACCTGCCTCTGCTTCCCGAGTGCTGGGATTAAAGGCCTGTGTCATTACCACCTGGCTAAAAATTGATTATATTCAAAGATTTCACAAAAGATTAAGGAGAAAATTTCCCCTTCGTTTTCCACAAAGGAAAACCAGAAGGCCCCCTTCTCACTCCCCTAAACCAGCCTCTTCTTCAGACGCCATCTCAATTTATAAAAATGAAATTCTAATTTCACACCCCAGGTTTTTAGCCACTCTATTTCTCTGCTGAGGATCTGGAGTTACTGCAGGTTATTTTAATTCAGAGTAAGACTTTGTTGTTTCACTAATACAACTATTATTATTCAGTGGGGTTAAAACATATTTAGGAATATATATTTAATATTTGTGGTCTACTTTGCTAAAGAGATAACCAGATACAGGCAGATGTAGCACTGAACTATCATGTGTTACTAGTATTAGAGTATTTATTAAATCAATAGTTTCTGTATGTCTATGTGTCTGGGTAAGTGTATGTCATATATATGTGGGTGTTACAGAGGCCAGAAGAGGGCTGGGGCGTACAGATAGCTATGGGCTATCTGCAAGGGTGCTTGGCACTGAACTCAGGTCCTCAGCCCCACGAAATCAACGACTTCTTAAAAGGTGTGTGTGTACTCTGTGTGAGAACCTGAGTGCATGTGTGTGTAGAGATGGCTCAGTGGTTAAGAGCACTGGCTATTCTTGTAAAGGACTCAGGTTTGGTTCCCAACATCACATAGTGGCTCACAGCAGACTGTGATTCCAGTTCCTGGTGAGTCTGATACTCTTTTCTGGCCTCCATGGGCACCAGGAAAGCACATACAAAAACACTCAAACACAGAAAAATAAAAATAAACCTAGAGAAAAAAGAAGTCAATAGCTTATGTTTAAAAAAAAAAAAATGATTCCAGGCATTATTTACAGCTTGCTTCTGAATGCACACAGGTAGCTTGGTTTTCTCAGAAAACAGTTTTTCGATCATCCTTTCCATGATTCTCGGCTATTTCCACTAGTCTTGGGGCTATTTACAGTGCTCGCTAGAGAAACAGAAACAACTCAATGCCAGCAGGTGCAAGTGTCTGACCTCCATAGTCACTGCCAAAGTAAAGACAAACAGCCACACGATCTCCCGTTTCCTTCTGCTTTAACTCTGAACGGGTCATCACTATTCCCTTGTCCATCAACTATATGAGAAATTCACAGTGAAATTCTATAAAAGCACTTTTTACTGGATAATGTGGCATTATTTTTGTTTCAGATGGTTATACCATAAGGGTTTGAACTTTATACAGCTTATTTTGCAGTATTTGTTCTGCATATCTCAGAAAAGTAAGTCTTCCAGTGAAGTTTTGCCACATACATGTTTCTAATTAAAAAAAAATAAAGCATAGCTACTATTTAGATTCACTTGCTTTAAGAGGACCTGCGAAATGTTTTCCTTTTGCAGGTTGGAGGTAATGGTGGTGGGATGGCATGCCTTAGTCCCACAGTGCCCATGACACTTTGGTAGTGGTCCATGAATTCACAATCAGCCTCCCTCCTAGCTTTTGAAGATCTAAATGGTTCAAATATTATCCTCAGTAAATCTCTTGCTAAGGGAAGGAAATCCATATCTATTATGTATCAGTGTTGTATGTATAAACGTAATTTGCTAATCACAAATACCAACTATTCAGTACACGAAGATCAGTCCCCAGCTGTGCACACCTGTCCATGATATGTCCCCATACGCTGGGCCTCTGGACTAGCTGCAAGTGCAAATCACTAAGTCGGTCACAGAGACAGCTGGTAAGTAAATAATATAGATAACTTATGAATAAATAATAAATGACACACATCTGAAACACAGAAAACAGTGAGGCACTGGAGGAGCAAAACATGTTGCTGAACTCCAGGAGAAAGGATCTGTGACATCAGGGTGGTTTCAAGTGAATTGCATCATTCTTTCTTTCACAAACCAGGAGCAGATACGAAGATGACTTGGTCAACAAAACAGTTCTTTCTCGGTTACTAAACAGGAAAAGCTACTCCAAACAGTAGCTTTAAGGATAAGCTAAAGCTATTTTCTCTTACCAGCTGATATTTACACATAACAGCTTTAAAAAGGTTGCTAGTTAGTGACTCAAAGGACTTCTGAATGTAGCTTTCAAGTAAAATCAAAGACACTGGCATTGTGCATAAAAAGGAAGGGCACAGGAATGCTTGAATCAGGCATTACATTTTATCAGCTCCAGAAACAAAGCAAGAAAAAAAAACGCAAAAGGATTCAGTGAGGAGTTCCATACGTCTCATTCATCAGTATCACATCTAAGATGTAACTGTCAAACTACTTTAACTAACTGGACATCTGCCTTGAAGAAAGGCCCATTTTCCTTTTTGTTATACTGGCTTATAAGACTGCACACAACCAGGGATATCCTGTCAAGGAAACGTGACCGTACATATTCATTTACTATGTGTCATGTATATTAAACACACTAGTCCACCTCCAAACATAAAGAGCAGTGAGTTTAGAGAAAAGGGAACAGCCATCCTGCTTCTGCTTTGCTCGACACGGGTGCAGATCCTAGGAAATTCCGGATCCTAAGTCACCCCAAATCTAAGGTCTGGAAAGTTGAGGCCTGGCTTCCCCAATACTTACTTGGACACACACGGCTCAATATGAAAAGCTTGCTCAGCCTCTACTATCTTAGTCTGTCAAAAGGGAATACCACCATGTGTCTGTTGACTCACAACAATGTTGTGAGGAACAACTCGACCAGTGAGATGAAGCGTTCTCAGCAGCCTCGGAGCTCTCTCTGAACTTCTCGGTTACTACAGCTTACACCTGGCAGCGGAGCTAATGTGAAGACTGTAACACTCATTCTCCTGATCCCTCTCAGTCTCTCATCACCCTGCCTTGGATTGAACCCAGGCCACCCCAATGGCACTACCAATAAGGCAAACTCCCAGCTCCAACAAGGCCTGTATTTCTAAGTGAGAAAAATGAACACCCTTTCACTGTTGAGAAAATTAAGAGAAGTACCTTTTTTACCCTCCTCTCAATTTATTCATTTACAAGAAAAAGAAAGCATTTCTAATATAAGAACCATGCTTTACTCGTCTCTAAGCCAACGTATTTGATGATATTTACTAACAGTGATGGAATGAGGGTCAGCTTTATTGGCTAATCAACGCCTATGTTGCATGGTTGTAAGTTCAACCTGCCCTGGGTAACATTAATAAACAAAAAAATGACCACAAAAATCGGATTTTCAGTGAGAGCAAAGCTTTGAATCTAAATTTCAAAAGAGGCAAAAATCCTATGTAAATAAGCAACTGAATGCATGGCATGGAGAACTGAAAAGTCCAAGTCTTTGAATTATAAAGCTTTATATTAAATGATATTTGAACTTCATGTGAGTGGAGTAGAGCTATCTTTTGATATACACTGATGTCTTGTTCCAGGACACCTCAGGGTGTCCTAACCCTAGAAGTCCCTTATATAAACAGAACAAAATTGCAGATAGCCTCCATCCCTTCCTACAAGGTAAATGTTAAACAGTTATTATATTGCTTAGGAAATAAGGATTGGAATAAAAGTCCACACAGGTACACTATACAACAATTTAACTTGAAAAGTTGGCTGAATCCGCTAACATGGAACTTGTGGATTAGCAGGGTCCACTGGCTTTCTCTCTCTCATCAGGCATTTTTACACTGTAGGTCTGGCTAAGTTTTTGCCTAAGTTTTGAGAGAGAAATGCATGGCTGTCACTGTGATAGAAATCAGAGTAGACATTTCTTAAACTCCGTACTCCATTCTATCAACACAACCCTAAGATGTAAACAACTTGAGTGCGAAGTACTTTAGAATAACTCTCAACCAGTTATTGTCCCCAGTGCCAAGAGCTCAAAGTACACACAACACAGTCGACGGAGATGAAGGAAAAACTGTTAAGTTTGAACATTCTTTAAACTCTGCAAATGGGATTTCAGAGGGATATATGTCATATTGTTTAATCACTGAAACCTTCAAACTTCAGTGTGAAGAATCACAGAGCTTGTTCATATAAAGGTATGTGGTGTATTCTAGACTTGAAACTGTATTATTAAGAAAATCCCAAGGGGAATTCACTTGCAGGAGGTCTACAGTTCATCAGGGTCTTTATCTAAAACACACAGCAGTTCCGCTTCATACTTCTTTTGAACAACTGGGAACATTTCTGCAAGAGTCGAGTATTATATAGTCTTCAAGGAGTTGACAATCAACAAAAACTGTCACCTCAAATGGAGCAGAATTGGCCTCAAGCACAATGTTGGCAGTAAAGTGATTACCATATGCTTACCACTTTTGAAATGGTATCTAAAACACGACAGGCAGGATTTTGGTTTAACTCTCTGACTTTTAGAAGTAGGATGGTGTTATGGCTTTCATTTACAACCAGGACAGAGAATTTGGGAATTCAAATCACCATCTGGGAAAATTTCTGTTGTTAAAAACAACAACAGCAAAAAAGGTTGACATTTATATTTTGCAGTGTTCCAGAAAAAAAAAAAGTAAAGCCACCCAACAGCTGTCTTGTTGAATGAAACTGATTAAAATCTCAAAGTCTTTCTGTAGTCAGTTTATGAGCACTTAAAACATCCTAAGTGTGTTTAAAATAAACATGTCTAAGATAGCAAGTTTTCTGATGTTGGCAGATCAAAACATTAAAAAAGAAAATACTTTGCAAAGAAGTAGTATATGCCATCCAGTTGAAAAATCAATTAACAACCACACGGATTTTCGTATCCAAAGACAAAGGCTAAACTATTTTCCATTCATCTTGGCTGAATCAAGCCCCTCTCAAAAATCATAAAATCACTATCTACAAACTCAGAAACACCGTGGCAGAGGTCACATTTCCCGAGGAAGGTTTATTTAAAGGGGAGGGGGGCGAGAGTGACTACATTTATATCAGAAGTTTTTCTTTTAAAAACCAGACTAACAGACCAGGTGTTGAGCAATCCCTCCACGCCACTGTCAACATCCTAGTCCCGATGAACCCTGCTCTGCACAAAGTGACAGCTCCAGGTGTGTCAACTGCAAACCTCAGCGTGTCCCAGAGCCTGTGCACACATCGCCTACGTGAAGACTGAAGAATCCCGGTGGGTCTAAGCCAGCTGTCGGGAATCCCTCCCCACCAGTTAATTCCTCATTCGTCAGAAGTCACCTAAAGTTTGCTGCGTGGGAGACGTGTGGGCAGGGTGACCAGCCCTTCTTTACGTCCAGCTTCCTAAGCACCCTCTTTGGCCCAGGGTAACCGAAGCCCGAAGCAAGAGCGAGTGGCAGTGTCAGGGCGAACTGTGACCAGAGATCGCGGAGCCCCACGGCCCTGTCTCCACCGCGGTCGGGGGGCGGTGGCTCGGGGCCTGCTTCCCGAGGCCCGATACTGACCGGAGGATGCGGCCGCCGAGCCCAGGAGCACCGCGCAGAGCAGCAGCGTCAGCCCGACGCGGACCTGCATCCTGTTCTCCGAGGTCGAGAGCCGTCGCGGTCGCCGCGACCAACTCAGCCGCTGCCGCCTCACCTCACCGCCGCCTCGCCACCGCCTCGCAGCCGCTCTTCCTGCTCAGGTTCCTTTTTTGCCCCTTCCCAGGCCTCCCTGGCCCAGCGCGCAGCCAATCGCCAGCCGCCGCTCCGGCCCCCTTGTCCAATGGCCGTGCTCGCTCCGCCCCATTTGTGGACACGCCCCCTATGTCATCCTTTAGCCAATCATTGTGCACGGTTCTCACACCGGCTTTCCCGGTTGGACCACGGCCTCACCGACATGGCCCCAGCTAATTGGTAGCGCCTGAATCAGCGCGTTAGGTAAGGGACTCAGATAAAATGGCCCTCCTCACCCGGGACTACAACTCCCACAATACATTTCACTAGAGTCTCTTGGCCGATGCTCTTGGGAGATGTAGTCCAGAATAACCCAAGCGTACCAGCAGCAGGTGGCTGAGAAAGTGAGGAGGAATTGGGTTAGATACTCAAGGAATGGATGGATTCACGGCTCTCTTTTGCATTTGAACCAGAACAAGTATCATGGAACAGATATCGCACGGTTAAGAAATGGTAAAGGTTGCTATGCATTTCTTTGTCATTATTTTGAGAATTTGTATTGGACATGACGTGAGCACTGATAAATATGCAACAGCTACATTAACATTTTAAGTACTTTTAAAATTTAGTTGAAAAACACAGGTCTTTTTTTTTTTTTTTTTTTTTTTTTAAAGCTTGGGTAAAACAATACCTGTAGTTTACAGAGGCCGCTCATGTTTTCCCTAATAAAACAAAAGGAAAGAAATTTCCCCCAGTGAAGATTAGTTCAACTCCTGTGTTCATTTTTGCTTCCAGATCCACTAGCCACTTGGTGAATGTGCCCACAGCTCTGGAAAACCTCTTCAAACACTTGTCCTCATTCTTCTCTAGGGAAGTATTGCAATGTTCTCTTCTTCCTTGGCCAGAGATGGCATTAGACGATTGTGTGGAGATAGAGGTGAGAGCCAAGGCATTTCAGACATGGAGCTAGTTATGTAGTAAGTAGTGATACAGGGCATGATTCCTTTGAGTTGCAGGGCAGCATCTTGGTACTCTTGCAATCTTCTTAATCAAATTGGGTCGTTCTGCTGAGATTTATTTCCCAGCACTGACATACAGTTGATTCTAAGGCCAGGAACATCTGGGGTTTGGGGAAAGTCCTCTCTGTCTCAGTGTCTTGACGTCTTTGAAAGTTGTTTTCTATCTTCTTTGACAGTCTTTATTTTTAGGGAGATGCTAAAAAATTAGCTGCTGTTCATTTGCATCAGAGGGGATGAGGAAAAGAAATCTTACAAATTTTCCTCTAGGCTTGTGCACATGTGGTGTGTGTGTGTGTGTGTGTGTGTGTGTGTGTGTGTGTGTGTGTGTGTGTGTACATGTGTATTTGTGTGTGTGCAAAGTGGAGAGGACAGGTTGATGTCAGGTATCTTTTTCAATTTCTTCACTTTAGTTTATGAGACAGGGTCTATCACTCAGTACAGAGCTTGTAGATTCAGCTGGACTAGTTTAACTAGAAGTCCCAAGGACCATCCTGTCTCCTCCTCTAGTAATGTGATTACAGGTTCATGATGTTGTGCTTGCTTTTTAAAAACATGGGTTCTGCAGGATGGAGCTAAGGTCCTCCATATTAGGTCTCAGGGTGTCCATATATTCAGAAATTAGCTCAAGCTGAACTATAAGAAGACTTCTGATGGTTAGACAAAAGCCAGCATTCTTCAGGGACTTGTGAAAAATGGTTTTCATCTGCCAAAAAGAGTCATTTTGCTCACCTCTGGCAGAGGAACATATGGCTCTCCATTGACATGTACCTGTGGCTGCATATCAAAGCCCAAGTCAGCCTCCAGGCTCCCTCAGTCCCTGTTCTCAAGTACTTGTTATGTATTTCAAAGCCCCAATGCCGATCTCCTCCCTCCGTCTACTCACCTTCCTTAGAACCGCTGCTCTCTAATATTCCTGCGATTACTGTCTCTCACTTCTCTCACTATTCTCTCACTATGCTATTTCGTGCTATCCCCACTATTGTCCCGTCCCACCCCACCATCACTTCCCTAGTCCTGGCCATGTTAGCCTGCTTTCCTTTTTCTCTGCTCTGGACTCTTCCAGATGCCTCTGCTGTTTTCCCTCTCACATATGCAATAAAAACCTTAAGATATCATGGAGTGGTCACGTTGGCAGTTTCGAATCTTAGATGGTCTTTTAATAAAAAACCCAGAGCCAGATATCAGGGCGAAAGCTGAAAGATCAGAGAAGCGGACAGCCAGCCACTCGTTCTTACCTCTACAAAGTCCTTAGCCTAAAGAGAGAGTTCCTGTTTCCTCACGCCTTATATACCTTTCTCTGCCCTGCCATGTTACTTCCTGGGATTAAAGGGGTGTGTGCTTCCCAAGCAGAGGCACGAGATCTCAAGTGCTGGGATTAAAGGTGTGTGCCACCACTGCCTGACCTGTGTCTAATCTAGTGGCTGGCTCTGGCCTCTGATCCTCAGGCAAGTGTGTTAGGATACCCAATATATCAGCACAGTTTCTTTACTCATGATGCTTGTACGCTCATGCTTGTACAGCAAGCACTTTACCAACTGTAAATATTCAACTCAACACAAGAAAGGATAAGGTGGGAAGTGGGAACTTCAGCTAAGAAGCTTCAAGCTTCTTAGATTGAACTACAGGAAACCCTGTGGGGCCATTTTCTTCATTAATGACTGATGTGAGTGGGTCCAGGCCACTGTGAGCAGTGCCATCCCTGGGCAGGTGGTCCTGGTTTGTATAAACAAAGCAGGCTAAGCAAGCCATGGAGAGCAAGCTAGGAAGCAGCCTTCCTCCATAGTCTCTGCTTCAGTTCCTGCCTCCAGGTTCCTGCCTAGGCCTCCTTCATGTAGACTCTCACTAGTTAAGATAAATAAACCCTTTCCTTCCCAAGTAGGCTTTGGTTATGGTTTTTTTTTTTTATCACAGTAATAGAAAGCAAACTAAGACACAGTCTGAGTCATCTCTCCCTCAACAAGGTTTCATACTCTAGCCCAGGCTGGCCTGAAATTCACTATGTAGCCCAGGCTGGCCTTGAACTTATGTCAGTCTTCTTACCATACTGTGATTATAGGTATTGGCTGCCATGTTCAGCCCCATGTTCTTCTTTTTCTTTTTTTTTATTGCCTCCTTATCTTCATTTCTGCCATCAACAGTATTCCCTCAGAGTTCCACTGTGTGGGATGGCTATGTCAACTTGACACAAGGTAAAGCCATCTGAGAGAAGGGGACCTCAATTAAGAAAGTGCCTCCATAACATTGGGTTGTAGGCAAGCCTGTAAGGCATTTTCTTAATTAGTGATTGATGGGGGAGGGACCATTGTGGGTGGTGCCATTCTTAGACTGGTGGTCCTGGGTTTTGTAAGAAAGCAGGCTGAACAAGCCAGTAAGTTGTACCCTTCCATACCCTCCATAACAGCTCCTGCCTCCAGGTTCCGGATTTGAGTTCTTTCTTTGATGAACAGTGATATGGAAGTGTAAGCCAGAAAAACCCTTTTCTTCCCAACTTTCTTTTTGGTCACGGTGTTTTATTTCAGCAACAGAAACCCTAACTAAGACATCCACTGTTTTGAAATCAGAGACTAGAATATGGTCTATTTTCCTACCTTTTTATCATACCTATTATCAAGTCTCATCCTTTTGAACCATGTGATTGTTTTTTAAATTTACTTTTATTTTTAATTGACTTATCAAGCAACAGGTTCCCTTATGGCACTTAATTATTTTTATATTGGATGAATACTTGACATTACTTTATATTATTGTATTACTCACAGTATGACATTACTCACCCTTTTTTCTTTCTCAGTAGGAACTCCCTTATTGGCCTCACTTTCTCTTCCCTGGAGATGCACCTGAGTCCTAGTAACTCTACTTACCAGTGCCAGTCTCCCTCCACTCTTACCTAAGTCACATGCAGTGACTGCTTGAAATGTTTATCAGCCTCTATTTTAATAGAACACAGAGCACTTAGGTTTTTCTTTACTTACATAAAATACGAATCTGTGTTCAAAGTTCTCTTTGGGGGAAGAAACGTCTGCCTAGCACACAGGAAATGGTGGTTATCTGATGACTAGGACTAGGGAGGGGCGGGGCTCACTGTTTAGTAAAGGTCCAACCTTTTCTTTTCTCATTTACCGTTTTTTCCTGAGTACTTCATGCAGTTAGAGCCCCGGCTAGCGGCTGCGCAGATAGAGTTCTACTTCTTACCTGCCTGGCATGTTTCTACATTAATACAATCTTCTGTTCTTTTTGGGTCCCTTTACCTTTGGGACCTTCCTTTGACATGTCCTTTGCCTGGAGCTTGGGATCCTTCCCGATTTGGCTTACATTTCTTTGCGGCTGAGACTTTCACGACCAGCCCTGTCCTCTTTACTCTTTATTTCTGGAAATAGCTCTCAGATGTTTTCAGTCTGGCCGTTTAAATGGATTTAAACTTGCTAAGGTCATGAATCATTTATATGATTTCTTGTATGGGTACCGCCGTCAACTAAGGCTAGATAATTGTTGATTGATAAATGTACTTTTCTGGTCTGGTGGACAGTTCCCACATTCAGGGAGAAAGCATGTTCTATATTGTGGCGTGTTTAACAGATGTTACTGTTTCTTACTGATGGTTTGCCAGGGGTGGGAATTCATTTTAGCCTCCTGATTTGGAAAGGTCTTGAGTTGGTAGAGCTTTTACAATTAGCCAGCAATCAGTAACTGACCTGTTTTGAAAACAATAACAGGACCTTGACTTTCTGGGGAAACTTGACATTTTCAAAGTCGGGTCAGGACTGTGGGAAAATCAGATTTATTTGGTCAGCCTGCTGCCTTGAGTGATGTTTAGTTTTGGGGTGGGGGCTGGGGGAAGAAATTCTGTGAATTCTCAGGGGCCCTATCCAGTCTGAGCACAAGCTCCTTCGGGTTCCCTGCCAGCACCCCAGTTAAGGTTATGTACTCACTCTGCTTGCATGTGATATGATTTGTCAGTCCCCAGTATTTGTTCAGCTGTCTCTATTCTGTCTGTCTCCCATTACATTTCTAAGTCCCTGTCATAGATTGCCAAATTGTAGAAAACCTGTTTGCTCTTTACTGCAATACAGCACAGAGCCCGAGAGAGGGCGATAGGGAGTGCTTAAATGTGCATAACCCCCTGAAAGGGCTTCAGTACATCAACCCAGCTTACTTTTCACCTGAGTATGGTGGGGGAGCTCCTAGATTCATCCTGAGAGTGGAGTGGCTGTCATCAGCTCTCAGAGCGTTATATCCTTTCCTATGCTAAGGAATCGGTTTGAGCTGGTAATATACACAGGTTGCTAGCATTTGTATTGTGATGTCTGCCAAGGAAGGATTAAGGAGAGAGAAACAGGATATTTTCTCAGAGCTTAGAGAACAATGGGCTTTCTTTGATGTAGTTGAGGCAAATTAAAGTCATTTCTCTTGTGTTTGTTTTGCATGCGTAAATAAAATGTAAATCCTTTAACTAGTAGCCAGATACAAGGACATATCATGGTTTTCATTTACATTCTGGACTATTAACTTGAATGAACAATGGCTTTTCACCTCATTATATCCCTCATAACTTCGGGACAGCATCTGGAAGGTGTGTCATAAGTAATCCAAATAAATAACCTTCAGATGTTTGTGCCACATTCTGTGATTACAGCTCAAGGACATCAGGTTCTAAGTGTAGGTCATAGATTGTGGAGGTGTGGTTTTACCAGTTCCAAACTTTGAAGCTGACAGACAGGGAGAGGGCGGCAGACCCTCAGGCTGTGCACCAAGCTCCATCCTGAAGGAATGTTTACTTTGTGGGATGTTTTCTCACTGGGTATTATTAGTCTTATCAGATAAAGGAAAAGGCCAGGATGCTTTTATATCCAGAATAACTGGATAGGCATCTTTGGGTTTAATCTTCATGTAGATGTGTTAATTCCTAGTTCTAAGAGAGACTTGGTCAAAACTAGAAGTAAAAAATGGATTTGGTGATATTATGAAGAGACAGAAAACTTGGAGTCCCCATTAAATTCAGATACATAACCCTGGAGTAAATGGCAATATGTTTAAATAGTGAACTTTGCGTTTAGAACATTATATTCATATGGAAATTCCTTTCTTCCTTCCTCCTTCCTTTACTTCCCGATTCTCTTCCATCCCTGTCATACACAGGGTCCATTTTTGCAGGTTCTTGTTCTTGGAGAGACAATGATCTGTAAATGCATATGGGAATGCAAGAGTGATTTACTGGAGTTAGGGAGAGAAAACAAGAGGGTGGGCAAGCTAGGAGTGCCTGCCACTGCTGGGTCAAGGGAGGCAGGAAGAAGAGTGAGGAGGAAAGTGATGTGTTCTGAGAAGTCAGCAAGCAGGCAGATTCAGCAGTGGAGGTGTGTGTGTGTGTGTGTGTGTGTGTGTGTGTGTGTGTGTGTGTGTGTGTATGTGTGTATGTGTATGTGTGTGTGTGTGTGTGTGTGTGTGTGTGTGTGTGTGTGTGTGTGTGTGAAGCTGCCCTGGGTGCTTGTGTGCACGCACGGGCACCTCTGTAGGTTGGGGGGTGCTTTAGAAAGAGCAGAGTGAGTGCTTTGGACTTAGGGGCCAGCAGGCTTAGGATTTCAGTGGGGGCCAGGAGAAAGGAGATGGAAAGAGAAGGGAGAAGCTTTCTGAGCTAGGACTCAGAGTTGGCAGGCTCTGCAGGGAGAGCCTGCACACAACTGCAGAGTGGGTTCTTCTGTGTTATATAAGCACATATGTATCTTGTTAAAGGGACACTTATTTCTCCTGTTTCTTTATGTTGTCTTTACATATATTCTATTTCACCTTCTGTCTTTGGACTGGTTTTCTTTAGGTTGCAAAACAGTATTTTCTCCTTGACATAGGAGGTTCCCATTTAATCTGAATTACATCAAAAGGGTGTTATTGACCATATGATATATAAAGGGGGCTACTGACTATCAACCATTTTATTAGTCACATGTCCTAAATGGTGCTGAGGTGACAGGTGCCCTGTCTTCCTGTCTAAGCTCTCCTCTTACTTCCACAATGCCCACTGTCAGTGTCCTTTAACCAAAGGCCACCAAGAACACATCTGCAGTTGAACAAATTGTCTTTATTATTTATTGCAATGTGGGAGGACATACAGCATAGGGTGTCTTGATGACTTTTCTATTGCTGTGAAGAGACATCATGATCAAGGCAGCTTATAAAAGAAAGCATTGAACTGGAGACTTTAATCTTACAGTTTCAGAGGATGAATCCATGGCTGTCATGGTGGGGAGCATGGCAGCAGGCAAGGTGCTGGAGAAGTAGCTGAGAGCTTACATCTGATCTGCAAGTATGAGGGAGAGAAAGGAGAGAGAGAGAGAGAACGAGAGGGAGGGGGAATGGGGGAGAGGGGAAGGGAGAGAGGGGGAGAGCTATTTGGGAATGACATGTGTTTTTGAAATCTTGAAGCCGAGCCCCAGTGACACACCTCTTTCAACAAGGCTACACCTCCTAATTCTTTCCAAACAGTGCCACCAATTGCATTTAAATACGTGGGCCTATAGAGCCCATTATCACTCAAACTACCACATAGGGTGTCTTAACAGGAAGGAATCAGAAGGACTCTATTATAGAATTTGGACTTTGGGTAGGTGATTTGTGGAAGGCCTATGGGAGATAGGCTTGTTTTCGGTTGAGTGTGAGAAGTACTTCTGCTTTCTATGAGATGGTAGAAGTGAATCAATAAAGTCTAAGGGAGGGAGAGTAAAAGGATAATGCTTTAATTGGTAAAAGATAACACTCCACCATTCTGGCTGAAGAGAGGCAGCATTGGCACATTGTGGGTGACAATGGGACTGTTCTGCTTGAGTTTAGAATTATGAGATGGCCTTCCTTTGTCTAATCACACTCTGGTGTCAGAGTTCCCTGTTGTTATGTGACACTATTCCTGAGGAGGTGTGAACAAATGTCCATTCATTCCAGATAAAGAATCAATGATAGAACAAAGTCAGGATACTACCAAATTCCAGCTTGGCAAACTAATTAATTTATTGGGGTTGCTGAAAGAAGTAGAGATGACAGCCCCAGCAGCAGGCCAGCAGGTAAGAGTCCTGTGGGCAGGGCGCTTCACCATGACCACCATCCATTGGACTCTGTAACCTACGAGAAACACTCTGTAGTCCAAACCCACTCTGTAGTCCAAACCCACTGAACTCATCTTCCCCCTGGCCAACCGTCCCCTGCAAAATCAGCAGCCCCTAGAGGCACAAAACCACCTACACCAATTGGAAGAAGAGCAGCTGCTCCATGAATGGGCCTCTCTACCAACATCAGCAGATCCTATAGGCACAAGTGCCACCCCCATCAGTTGGAAGAACAGGCACAGGCACAACCCACACCAGTTGGAAGAACAGACTACATAGGCATAGGCACAACCCACACCAGCCACGAAAACTGGATGATATGCTGAATCTAGACACCCAACACTCCCCACCCCCAAACCTTAGCTGAGACAACCCTACTTGATCTGACAACCAGTCAATCACCAGAACCCTGGACCATTCAGGCCAAAAGACAATAAAGGAACAAAAGACCCATCCAGCAAAGACAACATAAGAATCAACACCTGTTCCTATAATTATCCCAAACTCAGATGGGTAAATGGCAGTGTAAGAATACATTCAACAACATAAAGAGCAATATGGCACCACCAGAACCTAGTGGTTCTAAAACAGCAAGACCTGAACACCCCAATGCAGATGAAGCAAAAGAACACAACTTTAAAAATAACTTTATGAAGATGATAGAGGCCCTTAAAGAGGAAATGAAAAATTCCCTTAAAGAAATTGAGGAAAAGACAAACAAAAAATTGGAAGAAATCAATAAATTCCTTAAAGAAGCCAAGAAAGCCAAGAAAAAACAAACAGGTGAAGAAAATGGTTCAAGAAAATTGAAATAGAGGCAATAAAGAAAATACAAACCGAGGGAATTCTGGAAATGGAAAATCTGGGTAAACAAACAGGAACTACAGATGCAAGCATAGCCAATAGAATACAAGAGATGGAAGAGAGAATCTCAGGCATTGAAGATGCAATAGAGGAAATAGTTTTATCAGTCAAAGTAAATGTCAAATCCAACAAATTCTTTAAAACATCCAGGAAATCTGGTACACCACAAAAAGACCAAACCTAAGAATAATAGGAATAGGAGAAGGAAAGAATTCCAACTCAAAGTCACAGAAAATATATTCAACAAAATCATAGAAGTAAACTTTCCCAACCTAAAGAAGGACATGCCTATAAATACACAAGAAGCATACAGAATACCAAACAGACTAGACCAAAAAAAAAGTCCCCTCACCACACAATAAGAATAAAGATAAAGATAAAATATTAAGAGCTGCAAAGGAAAAAGGCCAAGTAACTTATAAAGGCAGACCTGTCAGAATTACATCTGACTTCTCAGTGGAGACTCTGAAAGCCGGAAGGTCCTAGATAGACATTTTACAGACACCAAGAGACCACAGATGCCAGCCCAGACTACTATAGCCAACAAAACTTTTAATCACTATAGAAAGAGAAAATGATATTCCATGACAAAACCAGATTTAAACAACACCTATCCACAAATTCAGCCCTATAGAAAGTACTAGAAGGAAAACCCCAACCCAAGGAAGTTAGCTGCACTCAGGAAAACACAGACAAGGGATAATCTTGCACCAGCAAATCTCAAAAAAGGGAAGCACACACACTACCACCACCACCACCACCAAAACCCAAAAAATAACAGGAATTAACAATCACTGGTCGTTAATATCTCTTAATATCAACGACTCAATTCACCTATGAAAAGACACAGGCTAACAGAATGAATATGAGAACAGGATCCATCCTTCTGCTGCATGCAAGAAACACACCTCGACTTCAAAGACAGACATTACCTAAGAGTAAAGGATCAGGAAAAGGTTTTTCAATCAAATGGACCTAAGAAACAAGCTGGTGTAGCTATCATAATATCCAACAAAATAGACTTCAAACTAATATTAATCAAAAGAGATGGAGGTGGACATTTCATATTCATCACAGGAAAAAATCCGTCAAGATGAAGTCTCAATTTTGAACATTTATGCCCCAAATACAAGGGCACCTGCATTTGTAAAAGACACATTACTAAAGCTTAAATCACACATCAAAACCCACACATTAATAGTGGGAGACTTCAACACCCCACTCTTACCAATGGACAGGTCTTCCAGACAGAAACTTAACAGAGAAATAAGGAAACTAAGAGATCTTATGACTCAAATGGACCTAACAGACATCTATAGAACATTTCACCCAAACACAAAAGAATATACCTTATTCTCAGCACCTCATGGAACCTTCTCAAAAATTGACCACATTCTTGGTCATAAAGCTAATCTCAATAGATACAAAACCATTGGAATAATCCTCTGCATCTTATCGGATCACCATGGCTTAAAGCTAGAGTTCAACAATAACACAAATTACAGAAAGCCGACAAACTCATGGAAATTGAATAACACTCAACTGAGTCACCACTGGGTCAAGGAAGAAATAAAAAAGAAATTAAAGTCTTCCTAGAATTAGATGAAAATGAATGCACAACATACCCAAACTTATGGGATACTATGAAAGCAGTGCTAAGAGGAAAGTGCCTACATAAAGAATTTGGAGAAATCTCACACTAGGGATTTAATAGCACACCTGAAAGATCTAGAACAAAAAGAAGCAAACTCACCCAGGAGGAGTAGATGACAGAAAATAGTCAAATTGGGGGCCAAGATCAATAAAATAGAAACAAAGAGAATAATACAATGAATCAATGAAACAAAAAGTTGGTTCTTTGATAAAATAAAAAAGATAAACAAACCCTTATTCAAACTAACCAAAAGGCAGAGAGAGAGAATATCCAAATTAACAAAATCAGAAATGAAAAGGGGGATATAACAACAGACACTGAAGAAATACAGAGAATCATTAGGTTACACTTCAATAACCTGTACTCAACAAAATTGGAAAATCTAAAAGAAACGAACAATTTTCTGGATAGGTACCACATACCAAAATTAAATCAAGACTAGATAAACAATTTAAATAGACCTATAACCCCTAAGGAAATAGAAGCAGTCATTAAAAGTCTCCAAACCAAAAAAAGCCGAGGACCAGATGGCTTCAGTGCAGAGTTCTACCAGAATTTCAAAGAAGAGTTAATACCATACTCCTCAGATTGTTCTATACAATAGAAACAGAAGGAATATTGCCAAACTTTTTATGAGGCTACAGTTGCTCTGATACCCAAACCACACAAAGATACAACAAAGAAAGAGAATTACAGACCAGTCTCCCTCATGAACATTGATGCAAAATACTCAATAAAATAACGGCAAACTGAATCCAAGAATACATAAAAAAAAAATCATCCATAACAATCAAGTAGGCTTCATTCCAGAGATGCAGGGGTGGTTCAACATATGAAAATCTATCAATGTAATACACCATATAAATAAACTGAAAGAAAAAAACCCATATGATCATCTTATTAGATGCTGAAAAAGCCTTTGACAAAATTCATCACCTTCATGATAAAGGTCTTGGAGAGATGGGGATACAAAAAAATATACACAAACATATTAAAAGCAATATACAGCAAACTGTCAGCCAACATCAAATTAAGTGGAGAGAAACTCAAAGTGATTTCACTAAAATCAGGACCAAGACAAGGCTGCCCACTCCCTCCATATCTATTCAATATAGTACTCAATGTTCTAGCTAGAGCAATACGACAACAAGAAAGAAGTCAAACTTTTGCTATTTGCAGATGATATGATAGTATTCATAAGTGACCCCAAAAATTCTACCAGGGAACTCCTACAGCTGATAAACACCTTCAGTAATGTGGTGGGATACAAGATTAACTCAAAATAAAAATCAGTAGCCCTCCTATATACAAATGATAAATGGGCTGAGAAAAAAAAATCAGAGAAACAGAACCCTTTACAATAGCCACAAATAATATAAAATACCTTGGGGTAACTCTAAGCAAGTGAAAGACCTGTATGACAAGAACTTTAAGTCTTTGAAGAAAGAAATTAAAGAAAGTATCAGAAAGTGGAAAGATCTCCCATGCTCATGGATAGGTAGGATTAACATAGTAAAAAATGTCAATCTTACCAAAAGCAATCTACAGATTCAATGCAATCCCCATCAAAATCCCAACACAATTGTTCACAGACCTCAAAAGAACAATACTCAACTTCATATGGAAAAACAAAAATTCCAGGATAACTAAAACAATCATATACAATAAAAGAACTTCCAGAGGCATCACCATCCCTGACTTCATGCTCTGCTATAAAGCTATAATAATAAAAAGAGCTTGGTGTTGGCATAAAAACAGACACATAGAGCAATAGAATTGAAGACCCTGATATAAATCTACACACCTATAAATACCTGATTTTTGACAAAGAAGTCAAAATTGTACAATGGAAAAAAAAAGTATCTCCAACAAATGGTGCTGGCATAACTGGATGTTGACATGTAGGAGATTGCAAATAGATCCATATCTATTGCCATGCACAAAACTCAAGTCCAAGTGGATAAAAGACCTCAACACAAACTCAGTTACATTGAACCTGATAAAAGAGAAAGTGAGAAGTAGCCCTGAATATATTGGCACAGGAGACCACTTCCTGAACATAACATCAGTAGCACAGATACTGAGCTTGACAATTAATAAATGGGACTTTCTGAAACTGAAAAGCAAAGGGCATGATCAATAATACAAAATAGCAGCCTATAGAATGGGAAAAAATCTTCACCAACCACACATCTGACAGAGGAATCTCCAAAATATATAAAGAACTCAAGAAACTAGATATCAGAATATCAAATAATTAAAAAATGGGGCACAGATCTTAACAGAATTCTCAACAGAAGAATCTCAAATGGCTGAAAGCCAATTAAGGAATTGTTCAACATTCTTAGTCATCAGGGAAATGCAAATCAAAATGACTCTGAGATACCATCTTACACCTGTCTAATGGTGTAAGATCAAAATGGCTAAGATCAAAAACACTGAAGACAGCTTATGTTGGAGAGGATGTGGAGTAAGGGGAACACTCCTCCACTGCTGGTGGGAGTGCAAACTAGTACAGCCACTTTGGAAATCAGTATGGCAGTTTCTTAGAAAATTGGGAATCAATCTACCTCAAGACCCAGCAACACCACTCTTGGGCATATACCCAAAGGATGCTCAATCATACCATAAGGACACTTATTCAATGATGTTCATAGCAGCATTATTCATAATGTCCAGAACCTGGAAACAACCTAGGTGTCCCTCAACTGAAGAATGGATAAAGAAAATGTGGTACATTTACATAATGGAGTATTACTCAGCAGTGAAGAACAACATCATGAAATTTAAAGGCAAATGGATGGAACTAGAAAAAAATCATTGAGTGAGGTAACCCAGATCCAGAAAGACAACATGGTATGTACTCACTCATAAGTGGATAGTAGATGTAAAGCAAAGGATAACCAGGCTATAATCTACAGCCCTAGAGAAACTAGGAAACAAGGAAGATCCTAAGAGGGACACATGGATCACCCTGGGAAGGGGAAATAGATGAGATTTCCTGGGTAAACTGGGAGTGGAGGTAGAGGGGAGAAGATGGAGGATGGCAACATGAGGGATCGGGATGGTTGACTTGTGGGAGGGACGAAAAGGGAGAGCAACAAAAGAGACATCTTGATAGAGGGGGTCATTATGGGGTTAGAGAGAAACCTGATGCCAGGGAAACTCCCAGAAATCCATAAGAATGATCCCAGATAAGACTCCCAGCAATAGTAGAGAGGGTGCCTGAACTGTAATCACATTGGTGACTACCCAAATTGTCATCATAGGATGTTCATCCAGTAACTGATGGAAGTAGATGCAGAGATCCACGGCCAAGCACTGGGCTGAGCTCTGGGAGTCCAGTTGAAGAGAGGGAGGAGGGATTATATAAGCAAGAGGGGTCAAGATTGTGATGGGGAAATCCAAAGAGAGCTGACCCGAGCTCGTGGGAACTCAGGGAAGCTGGATCAACAGGTAGGGAGCCTGCATGGGACCGACCTAGGTCCCTTGCATGTGGGTGAAAGTTGTGTAGCTTGGTCTGTTTGTGGGACCCCTGGCAGTGGGGCCAGGATCTGTCTCTGGCATATGAACTGGCTTTTTGGAGCCAATTCCCTATGGTGGGATGCCTCCCTCAGCCTTGATGCAGGGAGGAGGAGGAGATTGGTCTTTCCTCAACTTGCAATGCAATGCTTTGTTGGCTCCCATGGGAGGCCTTACCCTTTTGGAGGAGTGGGTGTGTGGGGCTAGAAAGAAGGTGAAGGGAGGGAACAGGAGGAGAGGAAGGAGGGGAAACTGTGGTTGGTATGTAAAAGTAAAAAAAAAAATAATAAACAGAAATAGAGATGACGAAGATGTCTGTGTCATCCAAAGCCCACCCCAGCATAGGTGATGATTTATGAAAGCTGCAGATCTGTGGCTCACTGCCTAACTGGCAGTCACCTGTACAAGTTGGAGAGTGTCTCTTCCAGGTAACTCACCTGATCTGAACCTCTTCCAAGTAGCACAAGTCTTTGCTTCTTCCAAGCAGACTGGTTGGACTAAGCCACTTCCACGCCACTATGTTTTTCTGGGAGTGTCTCCTAGCAGCCCTTCCTGTTATATATAGACTTGAGGATTGAGGGGCTTGGTGACTCTGGTCAGGGATTTCCTGAGTTGTTCACTTTTTGATGTTTAAGGAACTTCTTGGCAGGATCGAATGTTTAACCTTCCTTTAGAATATCCTGGCTCTTAAGGAGCTTCCTTCCTAGATAGAAAATTTGATTTAGAAGGAAATTGCCACACAATACCTGTCTATGTCTGGTGTCTTGTAAGATGGCTTATGTCTAATTCAAGGAGGACATGATCTACTTGTGATTGCCAGGCCAGCTTCTGAGTGTCAGGGACTGCTCTTTGTATTTTTCCTTGGCACCAATCCTATGGTATGCCCAGATCTTGATTCTGGGAATTCAGCAGTGAATAAAATAGATAAAACCCATGGAGTTGATATGCAAATGTAGGAGACATCAGGAATAAGGGAAATAAGTAAATTAGAATGTGTTAGAAGGTGGTGAGAACCATGGAAGAACCAATACAGTAGCGAAAGGAATACTGGGAGGGAAGGCATTTAAATTTGAAGTGAGAAGGTCAAGGCAAGCACCCCTGTGAGGGTCACATTTTTCTTTTTTTTGAGAAAAGATGTAGAGGTGATGAAGGAATAAGGCACGAAGATATGAGAGAGTGTGATGCTTCCCAGGTGTAGAGTGTAAGTTGCTCATTTTTTTTGTCTGCTGTATTCTGAGATTATCAAGGCACCCTATGGTTGCAGAAAATAGGGGAGAATAAAAAGACATGTTGTCCAGGAAGGTATTGGGGAGAGATGGGTTAGGGATTTTAGTCCAATAATAAGAGAGCAGGCAGAATGCTGCTTTTGATAACTTCGAGGGTGGCAATCTCCAAGTGTGGCTTGGCCTAGAGATCTTCCATCTCCTGGACAGGAATGGCCAACTTTATTACCTTTGCTAGTTTATTGTTTGTGCATAATGCTAAAGCGAATACTTAAGATGATTCTATTCAAAAGTATAATTCAGGGGATATTCATGCATTGGATGGAAAATGAGATGGATAATTGTAAATTAGTCTTTAAGAGGAAGATCTTCAAATAAGGGAAATAATAGTGTTGTAAATGCACACCACTGTTATATTGCACTGTAAACCTGAATTGAAGGGCTGCATTGGCCAAAAAAGAAATTAATGTACTATGCACATGTGTAAATATATAGTTCAATTATATGAAAAACTAGACTTTGCAGCACAGGAACTGAGAGCTAAACTTTAGACATGATGCTTTCCCCCCCATGAATTGGTTTGCCATGCATATCCTGAAAAACAAGTAACTTTCTTATGTATTCAAAGATCTATTAGCAAAGTCAGGGACTTAGTACTGACTTAGTACTGAAACTTAATCCACAGCCTTTACTCATATTGTACCAGTTTTATACAATGCTTTATTTCCTAATGGCAGAAAATCCAAGATCACAAGGTATGTCTATTTTGTCTTAGGATTTTGCTTTTACTTGGAACAGATCCTGAAGGGAAGGTGTGTGTGTGTGTGTGTGTTTCCTAGTCTCGTGATGTTGACATTTTATGTATTTATTTTTAAAAAATTAACTGACAATTTCATAATACCTACGATGTGTTTTGATTAGATCCACATGCCATTACCTCCCCTTTTAATTCTTCCCCTATTCCCCCTGTCACTCCCCTGCTTCCCAACTCCATGACCCTCCTCCTGAATCCACTTAGTGCTGCCTCTGTGCCCATGGGTGTAGAACCCTCTGCTGAAGTGCACAACCAGTCACTTTGTAAAATATGCTCTAATTTCAATTTAGGTCATTAGACTTAGGTCATGCCTGTTTGGTAAGAACACCATGGACGTGACACTGAAGTCTTCTCAGTGCATCAAAACAAAAGGGAAATGCTGCTGGTGAGTTTCAGTTCCAACAAAGAAGATTTTGATCAATTGATTAAGAAAGCATTTCTACTGTGCTGTGTTTTGAATATTAAATGTCCCCCATAGGCTTTTCTATTGAATGATTGGTCCCTAGTTGGTAGCACTAACTTCAGGAGATAGGGCCTGGCTGGAGGAATCAGGGCACTAGAGGTGTGGCTTTGAAGTTTATATTTCATCCTCGGTCCCTTCCTCTTTATCTGCTTTTTGTGTGGCATGATTTGGATAGTCTCCCACGTCACATGATCTTACTACCTTAATGTTCAGCCTTACCTCAGACCCAAGTGATGGAGCCAGCCCATCACAGACTGAAACTCTGGAACCATGAGGATATTCATTACTTTTCTATTGCTGTGGTAAAACACCATGACCAAGGCAATTTCTAAAAGAAAGTGTTCAACAATGCCCCAACTAGACATCTTATACCACCAAATAAACCCTGCAGTGCCAGGAATAGGTTATATCATGTTGAGTTGTTGGCCAAATGAGTTCCATAGATCCTCCCCAAAATTCACAGGTTACTTCCTACAAAACTGTTGGTAAGGTTTCATTGCTGAAGACATCACTTACTTATGTCATGATGCATGGGGAAATCTACCTGGTGCTCAACTTCATTGGGAAGCTTCATTCCCAACTGACTAGCATTCATGGTGCTGGAAGGTACCTTGCATGCTGGCAGAGGAGAAAAGTAATCATCAATATCACACAGTTATAAAACCTGCAACTTACATCGGCGATCTGCCTGCAAGATTTACTGGTGTAATAGCAGCACAAATGTTATAGGAGTAACCAGCCATTTTTGGTTGGATTTAAAGGCCCACTTCATGAGAGAGAATCCATACCTGACACTACTGAAGTGGCCAGGAAGCTGAGGCTAGACAGGCCCTAGGAGAAAAATCTACTACTCTTTTTCTGCTAAAGGAACATAGTAATAAAATGACTCTTAATGGCTATTGTTATACCTATAGATCAGTGCCTCACTTAGCCCTCATCAGACCCACAACTGGACAATGTGCAGACAGTGAGAGACTTTGGAACACTCAGGCCTAAATGAGATGACTTTATCAAATCCCCCTGCTCAAGGCTTAGCAATTTTTGTAGAAGAGGAGGCAGAAAGATTTTAAGAGCCAGAGGTGGTGTATGACTCCAAGGAAACAGTGTCTTCCAGACACAACAGGGCTGGTCCATCTATGAACTACAGAGACTGTGACAGTATGTACAAGACCTGCATAGGTTCAATCCAGACAAAAATCTCAGCACCGAGAAGAGGAGGAAGACACAAAGTCTCACTCCTAACCAAGAGATGATTTACAATTTCCTGCTGGGAAAGGGAAAGTAAGTTTTCTCTAATGGAATGGGACAGAGACCCAGACCCAGGAATAGTTGGCCAACACAGAACATATTTTTGTATTACTGGATTTTTGTTTGTTTTTAGTTTTATTTGTTTTGTTTTGAGAGAGAAATAATATGAAATTGGATGGGTAGAGAGGTGGGGAGGATCTAGGAGAAGTCAGTGAAGGTGAAAGAATAAGGTCAAAATGTATTGTATGAAAAAATTTAAATAAACATTAGTTAAAAATAAAACACTTAATTGCACTTATGGTTTTAGAGTGTTAGAGTCCATGAGGGCAGAGCAAAGGCATGGAGGTTGGAAAGCTGATAGGTCACATCTTGGTCCACAAGCAGGAGGCAAAGAGAGACATTGACAATGGAGTTAGTCTTTTAAAAACCTCAAAGCCAAGCTGGACAGTGGTGGCACATGCCTTTAATCCCAGCATTCCAGAGGCAGAATCAGGCAGATCTCTGTGAGTTTGAGGCCAGCCTGGTCTACAGAGCAAGTTCCAGGAAAGGCACCAAAACTACACAGAGAAACCCTGTCTCAAAACAACAACAACAACAACAACAACAACAAAACCCCAAACAAACAAACAAACAAAAAACCTCAAAGCCCACCTCAGTGACACATGTCCTCCAGCAAGGCCACACCTCCAAATCCTTCCCAAACAGTTCCACTAACTAGGGACCAAATATTTGAACATTTGAGCCTATGGGGTCATTCTCATTCAAACTGCCACAATGAGGAAAAAAAAATCTATCATTTCTTCTTTTAAATTGGTTTCCTCATGTGTTTGGTCAACAAAAGATGAATATTATATATTGAGTTTTACCTTTTTTGTAATGAGTATGTATCTTGTAGGGGGTACTATGGAACTATGTAAATACCTTCTGATTCTTTAAACATCCTTCCTTGTACACTATTCTTGTACGCTCACTATTGCCAGAATGATTTTTCAAAATGTCAGTCACCAAGTAGTGATTTTCTAATTCCATAGTTTTTTTCTATACTTAACCCTTAGCTTTCTGAGACAGTCATAACTTGTGTGTGTGTGTGTGTGTGTGTGTGTGTGTGTGTGTGAGGCTAGGGGTTGAATTAGTCCATATCCTTAATTGCTTTCCAATTCCCCCCTCATTTTTATCAGTTTGTTGAGAATTTCATATGGTTTATTTTAATCCTATCCACCCTCTTTCCTCACTCCTTCCAGCTCCACCGCCCTTCCCTATCCACCCACATTTGTGTTCTCAGTTTGTTTGTTTTTTTAATCATGTACAGTTGATAATGTCCAGATATTCTTGTATGTGTGGCCTTCCACTAGAGCATGATTAATTCACCAGGATCCACACCCTTAAAGAAAACTGACTCTCACCAGGTAGTGGTGGCACATACCTTTAGTCCCAGCACTTGGGAGGCAGAGGCAGGTGGATCTCTTGAGTTTGAGGCCAGCCTGGTCTACAAAGTGAGTTCCAGGATGGTCAGAGACACACAGAGAAACCCTGTCTCAAAAAATCAACCCAAACAAACAAACAAACAAACCCCACAAAGCAACACCAACACCAACAACACCAACACCAACACCAACAGCACCCCCCAACTCTCTCCCAACAGCCATTAATTGCCAATAGCTTCTTAGATAGGGGTAGGGCTTTGTGCCTACCTCTTCTCTCCATGCTGAGATTTTTGTCTGGTGAGAACTTGTACAGATTTTGTACATGCTGTCTAAATTACTCTGAATACACGTGTGCAGCTGGCCTGCTGGGTAAGGAAAACAGTTTCTGTGTAAATCACCCCTTACCTCTGACTTCTGTAATCTTTCCACCTCCTCTTCCCCAATTATCCCTGAGCCCTGGAAAGAGGAGTATGTTATGAATGTCCAGGTTATGGACATTCTCTTTTTCTTTGAGTCTTGACCAGTTGTAGGTCTCTGTGTAAATCACCATGTACTTTAGAAAGAAGCTTCTGATGAGGGCTGAGAGATGTATTATTGACCAGTGGGTATAACTTTAAGTCATTAAAAGTCACTGTATACTACGCCTTTTAGCAGAATAACAGTGGTAGGAGCTCTCATTGGCCCAGTGACCTATTTAGTCACAGGTTTTTGGCCCATGCTATGGGGGTCCTGTTTAGAAAGTCCTTTACTGTGCCAGTGAGTTCAAGCATATTTCTACTCTCTCTGAGTCAAGGTGTCAGGTCTTATGTCAAGGTCTTTGATCTGTTTGGAGTTGTGTTGTGTGCAGGATGAGAGGTAATAATTTACTTTCATTCTTTTACATTTGGCCATCCAGTTTGATCAGCACCATTTGTTGAAGATGCTGTCCTTTTCCCAGGTGTATTGTTGGTCTCTTGGAATCAAATGAGATGGTTGTAGGAACTGGGGTCCCCAGTTCTATTCCATCGATCAGAGTGTCTGGTTTTATGCCAGTGTCTTGCAGTTTTTATTACTGTAGCTGCCTGGTGTAACTTTAAACCAGAGAGATGATATCTTCAGCCATTGTTCTTATCATTCAGGATTGTTTTTGTTCTTCTGTTTCACGTGTGTGTGTGTGTGTGTGTGTGTGTGTGTGTGTGTGTGTGTGTGTGTGTTTCAAATAAAATTTAAGATTAATTGTTTCAATCAATTGATGGTGATTACATTGAGTCTGTACATTGCTTCTAGTAGAACGGCCATTTTCACAATATTAATTCATGAGCATGGAAGGTCTTTCCATATTTTGACATCTTCTTCAATTTCTTTCTTCCATTTCTTAAACTTTTTATTGTCAGTTTTATTTTTTATCTTTCTTCGCTTCTTTAGTTAGATTTGTTCTAAGACTTTTTTGAAGCTATTGTGAATGGGATTGTGTCTCTGATTTCTTTCTTGTTGTATTTGTCAGTTGTATGTGGAAAGGCTACTGATTTTTGTGTGTTAGTTTTATAACCTGGTACTCTGCCGAATGCATTTATCCCCTGTAGGATCTTTGTGGTGGGACCTTTAGGGTGTTTATGTATAGAATTATGTTATCTGCAAATATGGATACTTTGACTTCTTTTTCTATGTGTCTTCCCCTTTCTCACTTGCTGTTGTATTGCACTAGCTAAAACTTCAGGCATGTATTGAACAGGAATGCTGAGAGGGACATCCTTGTCTTGTTCCTAAGTTTAGTGGAAATGCTTTGAGTTTTTCTCTATCTAACATGATGTTAGCTGTGGGTTTGTTGTCTATTGCCTCTATTATGTTGAGATAGGTCCCATGTATCCCTAGATTCTTGGACTTTATCATGAAGAGATGTAGGATTTTGTCAAAGGCCTTTTCCACATTTATTTGAGATGATCACATGATTTCTGTCCTTGAGTCTGTTTATGTGATGGATTATGTTTATTGATTCACATATGTTGAACCATTTTAGCATCTCTAGGTTGAAGCTCATCTGATCATGTTGAATAATTTTTTGATATGTTTTTTAATTTGATTGGGAAACTGAAACATTTAATATTTTTAAAAACTTAAGTGATTCACACTCAGTATAATTGTAAAGATCATTTTCAATTTAAACATTTATTATCCTTTTAGTTATCAATGTCAACAATCAGTCAAGCTTAATACTTATTCTTTTGAGATTGATTTCTACAAATTTAAGAGTAGTATCTGTCCTGTGGTGTATTTCTGTGGTCAACTCACTCACAAGGCATTGGTTGGTACCCAGTACGCTCATTCTCCACCTCCAAAGTGATGTGAATGGCTTAATGGTACAAAACATCCCTTTGACATTCTATAGCTGCTGTGAATGTAATGAAAGTTGTAAGACTCTTCAGAGTTGTTCAGGGTATGAAGTGACTAAAAAAATTTATCACTACTGAGAGTTTAGTTTATTTTGAGAGAATCTATTGCATTAATTTGTATTAATTAATGTTGTGTCATAGAATCTGTGTCTAATAATATTGGAGTCAGGGAAGCCCAAAGCCTTTCAGAACATCAGAGCATGGATGCTTTGTGTTTTAAGGTCTTTGGGAAGAAATGGGCAGAATCATTTTCAAACTCAGGTGGTGTTAGTGGTGAAGGGTATTCAGTCCACTTGTGACATTTGCAGGTTCCTGTACACCCTGTAGGATTAATCCTCTTTTGCTTGAGTTAGGGCAGCACTTCACCTAGAATCAGAACTATACGGGTCAAAGGATAGACTTAGAGTTGAGTGTTAATTCATCTTAGTTCTTCAATTCGAAGAATCATTAGTCGTGGTGGGCCACAGAGGCTTCCTAGTGAGACCTTACTCAGGGTCAGAGAACCTGGGCTTCCTTTACCCAGCAGGGCTGCATAATGGAATGATTTGGCCAGAGGCGTTTTTATCAGGTGTTTGAAAGGGTCTACACTTGGCTGTACAGTGTGCTTTGATCTTACAAGGGGGAGGACTTTTGCCTCTCCCCTTGGCATATTATAAAAAGCCCTTTTGAATAAAGCTCTGGGCAGTTGGATATTGACCCAGCCCCCCCAACCCCAATCTACCCTGTGTCTCTGTCTTTCTTATCATCTCTTTCTATGTTTCTACTTAATATTTCCTCAGTCCTGTCTCCTCCACCCAAGAACTCTTTGAAAGGTAGGAGCAGGTTGGAGCTGGACTCCCACAATTAGTTAAATAAAACATTCATAAGATAGTAGTCAAAAATGTATAGGTTAAAAACACCACCACCAGTAAAAGTACAAAAGCCGCATCAAGGCCCTGAACCCTAAAATCGTATATGAATTTTGGTCAAGTGAGGAATGCTTATATTCTTCTGCCAGAGAACTTTCTTTATAGCTCAAAGTCTGCATGTAACTTAAAAATATCCACCCTCAAATGAACAATCATTTTCCTGTTACATTCCCCATTATAATGCCAATTTATAGTTAATTTGAATAATGTATTATATTATCCATTTAATATTTGTTTTCTTTGTTAAGGCTTAGACAAGATAATAAATTCCATTTTCCCCCTGGGTTCAGAATCTACTAAGAAGTAAGAGATTGGAATCAGATAAAAATATCAGCCTTACTTCTGCTGTCCGATAGCTCTGCTTGCTGCTGCCTAAAGAGGGCTCCAGATCCCCTAGAACTGGAGTTACAGGTGGTTGTGAGCCTCCTGATGTGGGTGCTGGGAATCAAACTTGAGTCCTCTGGAAGGGCAGCATGTGCTCTTAGCCACTGAGTCCCCTCTCCAGCCTCAATTCCAGAATCCTTTACCTTGCAGGAATCTTGCAATCTCTGGTATTAAAAATAAGTTTCACTCCTTTTGAAAGAACAGCTTGATAGAGTTTGACGAGGCTGTGGGAGATTCCTGGAGATGTTGACTGGGAGGGAGTTAAGAAGGAAGCAGAACCTGATATTCCTCATTGGAAGTAAAGGGGAGCTGGATTAATTCTTTGTTTTTTTTTCTTCCTAAAACCCAAAAGGCAGTATTTGAAACTCATTTTCTTATATACACTATATATTTTTCTGGGCACTAGCCCTCTATTTATTGCAGTAATAGCACATCTGTAATACGAAGCTACAAGACAAGTTCTAACAATAGGAACAGTAGGAGAGAGGGATGAGGAAAAGCCAGATTCTGTTTAGGAGGTCAAGGGTGAGGGGTGAAAGAAATCCTTCTAATGACTGGCTTTCTCCCAGAAAGGTGGACATCCAAAGTTCATGTCTGGATTCTGAGAGAAATGAAGAATTAAATGACTGAGAAGCTCAATGCAACAGTATATCTCAGCATTCTTTGTTTCATAGGGAAGTGGGGAGCTCACCTTTGACCCATTCATGACAAGGCCTAGCTGATGCTTTGGGCAACAATGGGTGGAGGTCATCATCTGATTTAGAATTTGCAACTATTAAGAACAGACCACCATACACTGCCAGAGTGAGGTACCTGCCATCCTGGTCCTGGGACCTGTGTATTCTAGTGAGAGGTGCTAGTCAAGATTCAGAGGGGCCTTTGGGAATCTCTTAACTTAATGGGACTAGGACTTCAATCTGCTTCTAAGGTCAGATGGCTTTGTATTCACACTAATTAGCAAAGTTCATCTTCTAACCATTGATCAGAAGTAGGAAACTGAATGAGTAGGCAGAAAGAGTCTGCAGTGACAAGACCATGATTCATTCCCCTTGGCAGGTAGCAGATGGGCTGATCAAGGAGTGGGGCTAGAAAGAGCTGTAAGCCTCTGTAGAGAGACACCAAAGACAAGTTGTTCACGTGCTGCACAGTACATTCTAGATATAGGAAAAGGGGGAGGCAGCAATTTGGTATTAGGCATGAGCTGTATGAGATTTGTATGAGAGTGGCCACTATGGCCTTACTATTAAGACTGTGTAGATTTACGTGTCCACAGATGATAGTGGATGTATATTATAACAATAGAAGCTTTCAACTTGTCATCAATTATGTCAAATTTGTTAATGACAGTACCATCAATGAGGCAAGACGTTTGAGTCAAAGAATGGTCAACCAAGACTGTGTTAAACTTGGTTGTGGCCCTTGGTGTTGTTCGAATCTTAGATGGTCTTTTAATAAAAACCCAGAGCCAGATATGAGGGTGAAAGCTGAAAGATCAGAGAAGCAGAACAGTGAGCCACTAGTTCTTACCTCTACAAAATCCTCAGCCTAAAGAGAGAGAGAGTTTGAGTTCCTGTTTCCTCATGCCTTATATACCTTTCTCTGCCCTGCCATATTACTTCCTGGGATTAAAGGCCTGTGTGCTTCCAAGCAAAGGCATGAGATCTCAAGTGCTAGGATTAAAGGTGTGTGCCACCACTACCTGACCTCTATGTCTAATCTAGTGACTGGCTCTGTCCTCTGTTCCTCAGGCAAGTTTATTAGGGTACACAATATATTACCTCACCTTGACTTCACTGCCCACTAAAGCCATCTCCATAAACAGTACCACCTAAGGTGTATCAGCAGTAATGAATTTGGACAGGGAAGTCATTAAGGACCATGATCTTGTATGTAGCCCGTCTTGTCCCATAGTGCTACATAAAATCCTGAGCTATGTGTAAGGGCATTGGCTTTCTTGCCATAGCCCTTTTCAAACAACTGCACTGATGATGAGGTCATCATAGCTCTGGAGGGCAGTGCAGGGCAGTCCCATAGCAGGTGTGTGTATGTAGAGCTGGATCATAGGAGCAATGAGGGTGATAAAACTACTCTCCAAAGCCAGCAGGAAATCTTGGCAAGATTAGTAGACTTCTCTGCTCTCTTAATACCACCACAGAAGGTGACAACATAAGGGTGCTGGCAATGTCATATAGCCATGATATTCCAGAGCATGCCTATGTGATGCTGTGCCTGGAGAACCTGCTGGATTGCGGAAGTCACGATGCTGAACATCCCCATCACTGTCCCTTCCAACTTGCTGACAACAGATTCACCCAGCTGGACAGCAATGTCTGTGCCTACATTCCTAGTGATGAGATGATCACACATCTAAAGAGAGAACCCATGTCTTCTGGATTTAAGCTCTTGGAACCCACAAGGTCCTTTGGCATCCCAAACCTGCCACCCAGAATTCCCTTGGTAGCACTAAGGTTGGGAGTTTTGAATGGACCCTTCATCTTCTGAATTGCTGCTGTTCAGGGCTTGAAGCTGCCAAGCAGGCCCGGTGCCTAGAATCAAGTCAATATCTTCAGATAGGGCAGCATCTGGGGTCCCACTGGTGGTGGGAATGCTATAATCCAGGACTTCTTTGCTTACACAGCCACCTACTTCCATATCCAAGAGTGTTTGCCTTTCTCTTTTGGAACATCTGACTTTGTGACTGGGTGGATTTGTCCACATCTCTCCCATGCTTCTGGTTGAACTTCTCCTCTTCTGGAAAGTTGTACTCAGTTCTTAGACCTGCAGGGGCATGCTTGGTTGGTAGCCAAATGATCATCAGAGCCTTTCTTCATGTCTTCCCTGGTGCTTTTTTTAATTCTTTGATGTTTCCTTGGGCTTTCCTTCCTCTCTTGTTTCATTCATGGATCTCACAGGCTTTACAGTCCTTTGATAATCTTTAAATTTCTTCATGGTAAAGAGACCAGAGATTTTATTGCTCACCTCTGCTTGGCGAAGGAGTTGCTGAAAGGCATTTTACAAACCCAAAGTGTCATGCAGTGGCCTTAAGCTCTTTTTTGTTGGAACCGTGTGGTACTTGTCGAAGTAGTTAGAACATACTATTTGTCTATGTATGTCAGTTCTAGGATCTTATGAAAACCAATTTCACACTAGCTCAAACTGGTTGTTCAGTTTATAGCTGAGTGTGAGAGCCTCATAGGAGAAGGAATTGTTACTTTCTTGTTCCTTCAATAGTATGTTAGTAATGAATGCATTAACAAGTGGCACAAGTCACACATGGAAGCACCAGTGCAGAAGCCCGTCCTTGGGGAAAATGGGGAAGAAGTTGAGCATGGAAGCAGAGGGAGGGAGAGGGAGAATGACCCACAGAGAGAAAGACACAGAGAGAAAGACACAGAGAGAAAGACACAGAGAGAAAGACACACAAAGAGAAAGACAGACAGAGAGAAAGACACACACACAGAGAAAGACACAGAGAGAAAGACACACACAGAGAAAGACACAGAGAGAAAGACACAGAGAGAAAGACACACAAAGAGAAAGACAGACAGAGAGAAAGACACAGAGAGAAAGACACCCAGAGAGAAAGACACAGAGAGACACACAAAGAGAAAGACAGACAGAGGGAAAGACACACAGAGAGAAAGACACAGAGAGAAAGACACAGAGAGAAAGACACACAAAGAGAAAGACAGACAGAGAGAAAGACACACACAGAGAAAGACACAGAGAGAAAGACACACAGAGAGAAAGACACACAGAGACACACAAAGAGAAAGACACACAGAGATAAAGACACACAGAAAGACACATAGAGAGAAAGACACACAGAGAGAAAGACACACAAAGAGAAAGACAGACAGACACACAGAGAGAAAGACACAGAGAGAAAGACACACAGAGAGAAAGTCACAGAGAGAAAGACACACACAGAGAAAGACACAGAGAGAAAGACACACAGAGAGAAAGACACACAGAGACACACAAAGAGAAAGACACACAGAGACACACAAAGAGAAAGACACACAGAGATAAAGACACACAGAAAGACACATAGAGAGAAAGACACACACAGAGAAAGACACACACAGAGAAAGACACAAAGAGAGAAAGACACAGAGAGAAACACAAAGAGAAAGACACACAGAGATAAAGACACACAGAAAGACATACAGAGAGAAAGACAGAGAGAGAGAGAGAGAGAGAGAGAGAGAGAGAGAGAGAGAGAGAGAGAGAGAGAGAGAGAAGCTGAGGTGAGTGCCAGGAACTTAGGTCATCATCACTGTGGCTTCCAGATTAATTCTATTTTTTTTTAAAAATAATATAATTCTTTATTGATTCTTTGGAAATTTCACATCATGCACCCTAATCCTTCTCACCTCCCAGTCCCTCCGTATCCACCCCTGTAGTATGCCTCCCTAAAATTAGTTAAAAACAAAACAAAACAAAGCAAATCAGGCAAGTAAGCAAACAAAAAACCCACCTTGCTCCTCCACCTTTCCAACACCTCTTCCTTCGTCTTAGTGGTATTGGGAGCTGCGGTGTGTCACACAGTATACCCTTTTGTCCAATCAGCCCCATCTGGAAAATGTTCATTGCAATGAGTCGTTGGTCTGGTTCAAGGCCTCTGGCATATCATCATCGCTGGACCCTCACTGAAACTCCTCTCGGGTATCCTACTGTTGCCCCAAGTTGTGAGATCCTGCAGTTATTGTTCCGCAGGACCAGTCCCTTCAAGCACTCCAGCAGGTCATAGATGGGGCAGCTGTTAGAGTGGGCCAACCCAAGGCCCAGGATGTGGGTTTGGGTGTTAGCTGAGCTGCTTGGTCCTGGCCATTGGAACCATCCCCTCAGAGGAGGGGCAGAGCCATCTCTCCAAGGCCCATGCCACTGGGGCCGCTTTCCCATGCCTGTGGTGAGGGGTGGGACCATCTCTCCCAAGTTCTGAGGCCAGCTCTTCCATGGGGCTGGGGAAGCACCTGCTCTCCTGCTGTAGTATTCATTGAGTGGCAGGACCAGAACTATCCTGGGCCAGTTAGGGACAGGGCTGGCTCATTATGGCCCTTGGATTTTACCATGTATGGTTCCTATGACCCCCTGTGGTAACACGAGTCATGGACATCAGCCCAGACCCTGGCTGCTATTGGGCCACAGACCCAGACGTGGCCCATGACAGCAGTCCAGGCCTGGCCCTGTGTGGCTGCACACAACATTCAGATTGGCATGGTCCCCATGGCAGTGAGGCCCTCAGACACCAACATGGCCACAGGATGCAGCCTAGACCCTGGGCATTCATGTGGCCTTTGGTAGCACCACAGGCAACAGACATCACAGACCTCAACTGTGATAGGACCACGGACCCAGACATGGTCCCTGGCAGCAGCCCGGGCTCAGATGTCACCATGGCTCAGATGGCAGCATAGGTCACTCTGATAGGTTTTTACCTCTAGGGGCAGTGTGGCACTCAGACACCAACATGACTCCAGGTGGTGGCCCAGAACTCTGGCATCGGCATAGCCTTTGGTGGTGTATCATGAGCCACAGACATCAACACAGACCTTGGCTGCAGTAGGGCCATAGACTGAGATATCACTCTCAGCTGCAGCTCAGGCCTGGGCATCACCATGACACCTTGTGGCAGTGCAGGCCACTCAGATCTGTGTGTCTCTGGCTGCAGCATGACCCAAAGATTCCCCACCTGGCCTTAGGTGACAGCCCTGACCCCAGGTATTTTCATGGCCTTAGGTGGTATCAGGTGTCATGGATATCAACCCAGATTCTGGCTATGGTAAGGCCATGGACCCAATGTCACTATGGCCTCAGGTGGCAGCACATGCCATCCAGATTAGCATGGCCCTGGTGAAAGCATGGCTCTTGGAGACCAACATGGACTCAGGTGTTTGACCTGGTCATCCGCATGGCTTTCAGTGGTGTGGTTACTGAAGCCGTGGACATCAACACAGACCCTGGCTGCTGCAGGGCCATGGTCACAGACATAGCCCCCAGCAGCAGCACAGGCTTGGATGTCATCATGTCCCCCAGTGGACAGGTCACTCTGATCAACAGCAGCATGGCCCTTGGACACAAGAATGGCCACAGGTGGTGGCCCACACCCTGGGCATCCTTGTGGCCTTGGTGGCAACATGGGTCATGGATGTCAACATAGACCCCTGGCTGTCACAGACCTAGATATGGCCATAGGCAGCAGCCCAGGGCCAGATGTCATCCTGGTCCCGGATGGTAAACAAGCCACCAATATCAGCCCATTCCTCACAGCTCTCAATTCTTCAGAACTACTTCTTACCACAGCACGTGAAAAATTCTGCCTCTCTTTCTGCCCCATTTCTCCACCATATACTTGCTCATCATATTGGCACAGTACTGCCTGGTGCCACAAAGCACTGGCCAGGCATGTGGATGCTTCAGGCAGGCTGGACCGTGAGGACCCGGGCTGCCCCATGGATGTCTTCCTTCTGCCTGAGCCACATGACATTAGGGGGCCTCTCAGCTTAATTCTTAAATTGAGATCATGGATGGGCAAGAATGGGTGTTAGCTAAGTCCCAGGGGGCAAGGAGTTGGAGGTGATCCCCCCTGTGGTTAGGGGATCACTCAGACAGTGGAGGTGTAGGGAGATGTGATAGACTCAGCTGATGTTGTGGTTTGAATATGTAGTGTCTCCAACAGGCTCGTGTGTTTGAACGTGGCTCCCACGTGGTGGTACTGTTTGGAAAGGCTGTGGAACCTTTAAGAGGGAGTCCCTGAAACAGATTGTATAGCTTAGTTCTACTTTCTGTTCCTATTGGACTTCCTGACTGTGGATGAATGTAGTGAGCTGAGCTCCCGCTCCTACCTCTGTGCCTTCCCTGCCATGATGGTGTGCACCCCCGTGATCTATCTTCCCTGCCATGATAGTGTGCACCCCCGTGATCTATCTTCCCTGCCATGATGGTGTGCACCCCCGTGAACTATCTTCCCTGCCATGATGGTGTGCACCCCGTGAACTATCTTCCCTGCCATGATGGTGTGCACCCCCGTGAACTATCTTCCCTGCCATGATGGTGTGCACCCCCGTGAACTATCTTCCCTGCCATGATGGTGTGCACCCCCGTGAACTATCTTCCCTGCCATGATGGTATGCACCCCCGTGATCTATAAGCCGAAGTAAACCTTCTCTTCCTTAAGTTGCTTCTTTCCAGGTATTTTTATCACAACATTGAGAAATGTAACTAACCAACACACTTGGCTTACAGAAAAGAAGCAAAAGAGAGAGAGAGAGAGAGAGAGAGAGAGAGAGAGAGAGAGAGAGAGAGAGAGAGAAAGAAAGAAAGAAAGAAAGAAAAGCAAACAAATGCCATCAGGAGCTAAGTCAAAATCCACAACTAGGAAGAATGTGAACCCAAACTTCCCAAGGGTTCTCTTTGGAAGAGCCTTTCATGGGTTTGAACCTTAAGAAACACTGGCTCCAATTTGTAATTGGATGTTTCTCTTCTATCCACCTGTTCCCAAATACCTGGCAGCCGTTTCCTCAAATAATGGACTCAGAGGCTTAATATTACTTCCAAATGTTCTGCCAGTAGCTCAGGCTTGTTACTAGCTAACTCTTACACTTAAATTAACCCATATTTCTATTTATGCTTTGCCTCATGGCTCATGGTTTGTTACTTCATTTTTAAATGCCTTGCTTGCCTGGCTGATGTCTCTCCTGACTCTCCTATTTCCACTCTTCCTCATCCCATCATTCTCAGTTTGGCTTTCCCACCTAACTTTATCCCATTCAGCTGTTGGCCAATCAGCTTGTTTGTTAAACCAATCACAGCAACAAAACTTCACAGTGTACAAAAGGATTTTTTCACAGCACCAGTTCAAGGGCATGTGTGGTTTGTAGGATTTACTTTAAAGAGGGCATTTCAACACACACTACAAGGAAGATCCATGAGGACCACGCAGCGCTAAGTAAACCATTCTGTCCACATTGGGAATCCAGTCAGTCCCACATTTATTGATCTAGTTTTACTTTAGATTTCATTTTATAAGGATTGTATTAGGAGAGCTGACAAATTGAGCCGTAGGGACAGGGTGACCTTTAAACATGTAGGCCACAGCCAAGCAAATTTCACACATCCTGTGCAGTGAGTCAGGTGGACGTCAGAAAGTGTTTGCAGATTTGAGGCTTCTGATGTGTTTGATTTTGAAGACTAAAGGGAGATGGGGCTGGCTGTTGGCTTTTGCAATTTTTTGAAAAAGGAAGATTTCAGGCTGGATCGGTCCTTGCAGATCATCAAATCTCAGCTGAATCCTTTTTTTTTTTTTTTTTAAGACAACAAGACTCAGAGGGGCCAGCATTTATTAAAGATTGCTAGCAGCCAGTGGGACTTCCAGGGTCTTCTTATCTCAAAGATTGCTTGGATAAGCCTGAAGTATGAGGGAATCTCTTAACTTTGGAGCATCTGCTGGTGGCCAGACACCCATAGTGTACCCTCACAGCTTTCCACTGGCTTGTCTTCATGTATAAGTCTTATGGGAATCCTCAGCTCTCAGAAGACCCACCAGGGATGGCTTCAGAGAAGCCCCAAGGGGATGGATGAGCCTCACAGGAGTATCCTTCTTTTAAACATGCTCGCTGGGAGCTGTTTGGGAAAATACAAAGGCTCCTGTGCTGTTTTCCTTTCACTTAGCGCTCTGGAGAGGAGAGATTTGATGTCATATGATCAGCTACAGCGATCAGCTGCGTCTGGGACGTGGCTCTTCCTGCCTTCTCCACTGTTCTGGGGCTTCAGCCTCAGGAAACCAGCTTGCCTACAGTGACCTCCTTTAGATAGAAAAGAAAAGCCTTGGCAACTCCCCTAGGACTGAGAACAGCCAGCAAGTGCAGCTGCCCGAGGGAGAACATGAAATTGTGATGTGAGCTTTCCTTCCCTTAAAAGTCCAACCCCAAGCTATCTTACGGGGCTCAAGCCTTATTCAAGAGATCTTTGTGGAGTGAATATGAATTTGAGGCCACAAAAGGAAGACTGGAGTTTTAGAACCAGATAGGGGCTGTTTAAAATTGATTGTATGACCTCGGAGGGAAAAAGAGGCAGAAAAGCAATTTTCCTATCAGAATATTTTGGAGATGGAAAGGGCCCCAGTGATTATTTGGTTTCCTTGTTGTTGGACAAATAGGAAGTTAATGACTTGCATTCCTTGTATTTGAACTCTGATTCAATAATATATTCAAGTATTTCCATCTTTAAAATGAATAGAATATCTCCTTCAGGGATACCCCAAATACCCTTTTCTCGAATTTCCCATTCCACACTCATGTTTCCTTCCTGGGCATGTGGCTGTGATACGGCTCATTAAGTAAGGAACCAGACAGTGGCCCTGGGGTCTTTATACTTTAATCCTGGGTCTTACCATGGGCTCCTGTCTTTTGAAGCAGGATCCCTTGACAGTTACAAAAACTGCCTGTGATTCAGATTTCCAAATATTGAGATAATGGCACACGGCAAAGAGATAAAGGATGGTTGTCCAGTTTCAGCTCTCAGAGAAAGTGACGGACCAAGTCGGCAGACCCGACTGTGAGCTTTTGGAAACAGGACTCCAACTGTGCAAACCTCACTGTAACTTGGGTACTGTTTGGCACACAACAAGTGTGTGCGTTGAATAGTGCATGCCTTTATTTTCAGCTAGAGGGTGTGCCAGAAGCTAAAGGATGTGTGAGGATTAGCCTTAACCTATTCCTGGCTGAGCACCATGTGTGTACTATTTAGTGAGTGCACTATTCAGCTGTCATTATACAGCACACCTGAAACAATCAACTTAAAAGGAAGAAAGGTTTATCTTGGCTCACGGTTTTAGAGGATACCACTTCATCTAATGACAGTTGGGAAGCAAGGAAAGGGACAGGAAGTGGCTGAGGTCTCAGTGTGTCCGTTAGGGAAAATGCCTCCTTTTAAGAACATGTTCCCAGTGACCCAGCTTCCTACAATTAAACCTCTCTTCTCAAAGTTCCACCACATAAAAACAAGATCACCAACCCACAGCTCCAGAGAAGCTAGCTAACAAGGAGGACCCTAAGAGGGATGCATGGATCTCCCTGGGAAGGGGCAATAGATGAGATCTCGATGAGTAAACTAGGGGTGAGGGGGGACAATGGAAGGTAGGGGATGGGGGATGAGAACATAAGGGAATAGGATGGTCGAGCTGGAACAGGGACAGAGTGGGAGAGCAATGATAGAGATACCTTTTTTTTTTTTTTTCTTCCAGGACAGGGTTTCTCTGTGTGACAGTCTTGGCTCACTTTGTAGACCAGGTTGGCCTCGAACTCACAGAGATTCGCCTGCCTCTGCCTCCCAAGTGCTGGGATTAAAGGCATGTGCCACCATGCCCAGTGAAAAAGGTATCTTGATAGAGGGAGACATCATGGGAATAGGGAGAAACTGGGTGCTAGTTAAGTTCCCAGGAATCCACAAGGATGACCCCAGCTTAGACTACTAGCAATAGTGGAGAGGATGCCTGAACTGGCTTACCCCAGTAACTAGATTGGTGAATACCCTAACTATCATCCAGTAACTGATGGAAGCAGATGCAGAGATCCATAGCCAAACACCAGGCCGAGCTCCAGGAGTCCAGTTGAAGAGGGAGAAGAGGTATTCTATGAGCAAGGGACATTAAGATCCTGATGGGGAAACCTACAGAGACAACCAAACCAAACTAGGGGGAACTCATAAATTTTAGACCAACAGCTGTGGAGCCTCCATGGGACTGGACTAGGCCCTCTGCATAAGCGAGACAGTTGTGTAGCTTGATCTGCTTAAGGGACTCCCTGGCAGTAGGATCAGGATCCATCCCTGGTGCATGAGCTGACTTTTTTGGAGCCCACTACCTATGGTAGGACACCATGCACAGCCTTGATGCAGGGGGAGGGGTTTGGATCTGCCTCTACTGAATGGCTGGCTCTGCTGACTCTCCATGGGAGGCCTTACCTTGTTGGAGGAGGGAATGGGGGGTGGGTTGAGGGGGAGGCTGGAGGGGCAGGAGGGGGGAAGAGAGGGGAATCTGTGGTTGGTATGTCAAATGAATAAAAAATTCCCTAATAATAATAATAATAATAATAATAATAATAATAATAAAAAATGGTATTGCATCCTGACACAAGCCTTTATTTAATACATAGGCCTTGGGGAGACATTTCAGATCCAAAGGACAGCAGTGAGTAGTCACTAAGGGTGAAATATCAGAGAAACAGCTCCGAAAAGTCAGTTTGGTGTACCAGGAGATTTACATGCTTGGGAATGAGGTGCATCTGGCCTTCAATGCCAGCTCTTCCACTCACTCCTCCCAGTTTTTCCATCCGTAACCGCAGGTTAACAGTATTTTGCAAATATGACTTATAATGATTAAGTGGAATTTTTAGATATTATAGACACCCAGATTGCTGTCTATTTTATTGCCAATAGTAATTAATTCCAATGACTACTGGTAATAATGTAGATAGGTTTACCTTGAAAAAAAAAAAAAAAAAAGCTCCAGATGGTGTTATAGGTTGTGTTAGCACTAGAGGGCAGAATGAGCTCACGGTTTGAAATCCGCTTCTTTCCACACAGATGGCTCACAGTGTTCAACACAGCTCTCCTTGGGTAGGAGTTTAACACATTTAGAGGCCTAAACAGCTTAGTCTAATATTTTAAAAATGGCAGATTCTAACCTCCAGGCTTCTATTCAGCTGGGTATCGATGGGAACAATCTATTAAACATTCTCCATCCCAGATGTTGAAAATGTTATTGAAATGAGAACTCAGCTGGATCTGACTTTTTTTTGAGTCTTAAACATTAATCCAGGTTATCTAAAAACATGAGGCTGTCTTTGGGCATTGAGAATTTTATGAAGAGTCGGCCAAGCTGTTAAACTTAGGCCTCTCTGGAGCAAGGGTGAGTTCATCCTAAATTCTAAACCCTGCTTAGCTCAGTAGGAAACATTTTGTAAGTAAAGGATAAAAAAAACAAAAACAAACAAACAAACAAACAAACAAAAAAAACCCCAGACCCTGATTTATTGAGTATTTACTATGTGCTCCTTTTTGTAGATTCTTGGGATTCAGTTTTAGAGAAAAAGGTGTGTGTATGTGGGCGGGGTGGGGGGAGTGGGGGAGAGGAAGAGAGAGATGGGAGCATGCAGGGAGGGGGATAAATTTTAAGATATGAGCATTACTAAATTTCTGAGCATTACCAAATTTCTAAGTGCGAAGTGACAGAGGAGAAAGGGACTGTGTTTCTGAGCAACAGAGCAGCGTCTGCTTCTGCTTGTACCAGGCATGGCCGACCTGCAGCCCCTTCAAGTCCCTTTGTTAGAGATTCCCAGCTCCAGCCCTACCCCTTGGCTGATGGACAGGGCTCTGCTAATATCACCTCCCACCAGGGAACACGTACACCTGTGCTTCTAAGCCTTCTCGCTCCGACACACGGGTGTATCACTAGGAACTCCACCGAGTCTGTCAGAGGCAATTTTCTTTTACTATGGATCTCAGCTAGAAATGAGCAAGGTTACAGCTTGCTTTATCATCCTGTGAGTCATGCTAACTTAATTTCGTCCCTTTATTCTGCTAGGAAGGCAGAAAATCGTCTGGATCAATTTGTGTTTCTTGTTCTAGAGCTGATGGTGTGGCAAGGGGCAGAGGGTGATGTAAGGTTGCCGGTGCCTGGGCAGGAAGGTCCTTTAATTCTTGACATTATCTGGCCTCACAGGCATCTCTTGAGATGTCTGTTATTCATTTAGTCCCTGGTTACAGTTTATTTAGCTTGCAGAAGGGACAGCTATCCTCTTACAGTTTGAAACACATTAGCTCCTTGCAGTACCTCCTGGCCCTGGCTGGGCGTGGGTGCGGTGCATGAATCATTCCTTTACACTGGAGTTCAGCAAAATCTATGAGTAATTTCTGCCTATGAACATTCTGTCCCAGAAACACCAGGCAGCCTTTGCCTCTTTACATCTTGCTGCCTCTCAGATGCTTCTCCAGAAAAGAACATCTTTCTTGCTTTCAAATACCTAACAGCTGCTCAGGGATTTGGGGGTTCATTCACTGAACCCCTTCCTCAGCGTCCTCCCTCCACACTCTCTTAGCTCCCCATTAGGTTTTCTGGCTAAGGCTTGGAAAATCCTCTCAAATCTAGAAATCGGAGGAATTCTTGCTCTTTATGATTTGTCTCAAAAAACCCGTCTCTCAAATTCTCTGTTTTACCCGAACGCCTTTTCGTTTTGGGAACTAGCAAATCCAGAATGACGTTTCCAGGCTGTTTGCTCCTCTCCCTGCTGTGTCTCTCTGCTTTCTTTCACTCTCCAAAAGCAGTCCGGGCTTCCGGATAGACATGAGAGGAAGGTCGGGAAGGAGAAAGCAAATACGGGGGAAAACTGGTTCATGTTTTAAATATGTTTCATGTCACACCAGCAACAAAGTCTCCACACGTGTGAATGATTTCTCTTTTTTTGTACATTGGAGTGGTTCAAGGTTATCCCACAACCACTTCTATCCCATTATTCCTTACATTTCAGTTCAACTCCCCGCACCCCCACCAGGGGGAAAAAATCTTCTGAACTAACTCTGCTGATGCCTCTGTAGTGCCATTACTTCTCGCCTCCAGTAGTGTCGGATCTTATTTTGTAAAACTGTGGCAGGCTGTGGGTAACAGAATTTACTTTTAGCCATCTTGTTTTTGAGATAAAGCCTCACTATGTAGCCTTGGCTGGCCAGGAACTTGCTATGTAGACCAGGCTGGCCTCAAACTCACAGAAGTCCCTTCCTCTGCCTCTGGAATTCTGGGATTACAGGCACGCATCACCATAATGGGCTCTCTTCATCACTTTTAACACACAGCTACGTCACGCACATGCCTGAAACTCTGCTCTCTTCACCACTGCACACCCACGGAGATTCTTTCTGCTTGAAGGTAGCCATCATTTTAACTTTGTTATTTGTGTTGCCCTGATTCATGCATGCCTTTTCCAGTAGGTGCTAAGGTCACAGAAGGGCTCAGATTGTGCCCTGTTCTTCTCATCTCTGCTTTAGTGTCTGGTGCAGTGCATACCACCGAATAGGAGCTTATTACCACCAGGGGGACAGCTCTCACTTGCCTCCTGTATGCTCATTCTGGAATGGGAGGAGAGAGAGGAAAGAGGCACAGGTCATATGCTAGAAATGACTCACTACCCTGGCTACCCATGGGAGAGTCCTGCATAATTTAATTGCAGACTCATCTGCATCCCTGCCTCCTAAATATAGTGAAATAATAAAATCTACGAGAGAGGGAGAGGGAGGGAGGGAGGGAGGGAGAGAGAGAGAGAGAGAGAGAGAGAGAGAGAGAGAGAGAGAGAGAGAAGAAAAATTCATTAAGTAGTAACTTAGCAAAAAAGAGAAATTATGTGTCACAATAAACACACAAGAACCAACCAACCTGGACACGATGAAGAGGCGCATGAGGTGCTCAAACAGAGAGAAATCTAGCATGACTTCTTAAAGCTGGACCGGGGATACAACAAAACCCCAAGACATTTCATTCAGAGTTCACATTTGAACAGAAGAAAATCGAGCAACCTGGTATCATGTGTATTTTTCCTCTGCCTGAGGAACTGTGAGGATGACGTCAGAAGAGAGCAGCATAGGAAAGGACCTATGTGGTCAGGCACAGTTGGAGCTGTCCACTAGAGGGCAGTAGCAACAAGACTCACCATGACCAAATATAGAACTGAACATATGTTGGAAGGAAGTGCAAAGACAGTTTTCTATCCATGACTTCCCTGGTCTCCCATCTTTGTCCTTGACAGGAAACTAAACTGGTTTTAGATACAGAGAGAAGAGAGGCAAGAAAGTCTGTGTAGGGCTGCTGAGCCCTGGGGGGGTGGGGGTGGTGGAACGCAGATAAACAGCATGGCTACCATGTAAACCACGACTGAAGACAAAATCGTGAAACTCCCATGAGTCCAAGTACTGGGCAAGAATATGTAAAGGAGACCTCATTTCAGAAAGAAGCATATCAAGGGTCAGAAGAAAACTTGATGGAACTGCTTTGTCCAGAACACTTGGAATATTGAATTTGTTCATTGAGACAGGGTCATGTTATGTAGCCCAGGCTAGTTTGGAACTTGCTATGTAAGCCAGGTTGGCCTTGAACTTAGATTCTCCCTAGAGCTTGGATTGTAGTGTGTGCCACCACGCCTGGCCTAACAATTAGATTTGATAAGGTTCAACTGCAGTAGTAATTGAGAACTGGAAGATAATAAAACAATGGAAATAGGAAAGGGTTCTGGAAGTGAAGGAATTAAACTGAAGAACCATATAATATGAACATGGGACTAATAATTGGTAACAGCAAAGAACAAAATGGAAACATTGCTAAAGCTCAAATTATTAACATAGAAGAAAGACTTGAGACAATTTAAATAAGTGCAATAAAAGACCCACAAAACTTAAAGCGATGGAATTGAAGTTAGTATCTATAAAAGACCTAAGAAGATTTGAGCATAGGAACACTGGCTGCCAGCTGAGTCTGGTGGTACAGGCTTGTAATATTAGCTACTTTGGAGGCTAAGGTAAGAGGATTGTGAATTCAAATCTATTCTGGGCAACTAAGAGGGAACCTGTCTCAAAAAAAAAAAAAGAAAGAAAGAAAGAAAGAAAGAAGGAAAGAAAGAAAGAAAGAAAGAAAGAAAGAAAGAAAGAAAAAGAAAAAACATTGGGAACAGAGCACAGTAGAAGGGCACTTGTTTATCTGCATATGGGAGGGTTCCATCTCAAGGGCTGCAAAAACAAGAAAACAGACCCCCAAATAACCCAAGGGAACTGCTGCTCCTACCCAGCACTGGGTGTCTGTAGCAGGAATCTTAAAAGTTCTTGTTAATACAATCAAACCTGAGCCAGGTATTGGGGTGAACACTGGAAGATCGGAGAGACAGAACAAGCCACAGCTAACCTCACCTGGCCAACTTCTCAGTTGGTCTTGTTTCCTCAGACTGGAAGCTTCTGTGTCCTCATATCTCAATGGCTCGCAGCTGAACGGTGCTGCTTAAAACCTAAAAGCTTAACCAGCCAAATGCTTAACCAGTCAAATGCTTCTAGTTTCTGGTCTTCACAACTTACATATCTTTCCTTTCTACCATCACTCCCTGGGATTAAAGGCTCGCTTTCTGGGATTAAAGGCATGAGTCACCATGCTTGGCTGTATCCTTGAACAGATGGATTTCTGCCTCTGGAATGCTAGGATTAAAGGTGTGTGCTACCACTGCCTATCCTCATGTTTAATATTGTGGCTGTTCTGTCTCTGACCCCAGAAAAGTTTATTAGGGTGCACAATATTTCGGGGAACACAATACCACAGGTGTCCATGGAAGAAGTACTTAAAGAAGTATCAGAAATATTTTTATGCATGCGAGGCCAGTCTGCAGAATCAGTTCTCAGTACTTTCAGTGGGCGTGCAAAGTGATGAGACCACTGGAGAAAAGATGTAAGTTCCTCAGAAAGTTAAATCTAGAAGTACCAGATGATCACACAAGCCCACTCTAGATAGCTGTCCAAAAGAACTGACGCCAGCATCCTGAAGAAATGACATTGTAGGGCCACGCTGTTTTTCCACAACAGCTAAGCTATGGAAACAACTCCAATGGCCATCATGAGTGGTAAAGAAAATGTTACATAGGCAAACAATGAATGTGGTTGAGCCTTGTGCATTACCATAAACTGACCTGGAGGAAAATAAGCCATCCGCTGAAGGACATATGTGCTGATGTCATGTATATGAGGCATGGAAGACAGTCAAATGTGTGGACATGGAGAGTACAGTGGTAACCACGGGGGCAGGAAGGAAAAGGAAAATGGGAGTGGCTATTGGAAGAGCACAAGGTTTCAGTTAAGGGAGATGATTAATTCTGAGATCAAACACACACCACATTACCCAGAGATAGTGTGGCATTACGTACCATTTCAAAGGACAGACTACGTGTTAAGTGTTTTTAACCTAATAAGAAAAGAACAAAAGCTCCCAGGAATGCAGCAGTTATAAGAACTTGGAGGGAACTGCAAGCAAATGAAACCTCTTGAGGTAGGAGCTGAAATGGGAACACAGTCTTGGTAAATACAGCTGGTAAACACTGACTCCATAAAAAAATCCACAGTGAATTCTAAGCAACTATGGGGATTATATCTGATGAACAAAACGAGACTGTTATAAACATGGACAATGTAAACATGTAATGTAATTGTAAACAGAAGAAGAGGAAGAAAGGACAGCAAATCTTATTTATCACTTCTTTTTTTTTTTCTTGTGTGTGTATGTGTGGTATGTGTTTATGTGTGTGCTTGTACACGTGTGAACATGTTTGTGGAGGCTAGAAGCCAACATTGGGTATCACCGTTAGTCATTCTCCACCTTTTGCTTTTTTGAGACAAGGTCTCTTACTGAACACGGAGTTCACCAATTGTGTAGATTGGCTGGCCAGCAAGTTCCAGGGATGTGCCTGTCTTCACACTCCTACCCCCCACTACGGGGATGATAGATGTGGACTACCACACTGGGCTTTCACACGAGTGCTGGATAGCCAAACTCAGGTCCTCATGTGTATGGAGCAGGTGCTTTACCCGGTGAACACAGAGTCTCCTGTATTCCAGGCTTGCTTGAATTCATAGTGTAGTTCGGGATAACCTGGAACTCCAGATCTTTCTGATGAACCTCCCAAGTACGGAGATCTGTAGGCCACACAGGGTTAGACCATGCTGGGACTGAGCCCAGGACTTGGTGCATGCTGGGTAAGAACTCCCCAAACTGTGCTATATCTCCAGGAAATGGGAGACTAGGTCTTCAGCCTTCTTAGCAAGCAGCAGGGAGTACTAAGGAGTGTCCTTACCAAAATGACTAGCTCTCACAAAATACCAATCTTCAAATGTTCTAAAAACTCACTTCTTAACCCCAGAGGTAACCTTTAAATATTAAAAAGTGGGGAAGCATGTATTTGAAGCTCAACAGTTTCTTTAATGTTACTGTAATTTTTTTTTACTTCTTTTAAAGCCAAAGTAAATTTAAAATGAGTATTTTTTTTATTGAAAACTGCTTATATGAGTAAAAGCCACTTTTTATAAATGAAATTTCCTTTCCCCCTCTCTTCTGCACTTATCTTTCTTTATTGCTGTACTTAGGTATGAAAAGCTAGGTGGGATCATTTAAACCTAATATGAATAGGAATGATTCTTGGTTTAGATTCTTGCTTATTACATTTGACTTTGTGATTTTCTGCACTAAAATATTTATAATAGACACATATTTCTGTGTGTGTGTTCGTGCATGTACATGGGGAAACTCAAGGCTGATCTTAGGAGTGTTCCTCGGTTGCTTTCCCACCTGAATTTTCCTGAGACAGGGTTTCTTACTGAACCTGGAGTGTGTCAATCAGCTAGACTATCTGGCCACTAAGCCCTAGGCATCTTTCTGCCTTCATCTCTGCAAGTCTAGGTGCTGGGGATCCGAACTCAGGTCCTCAGGAGGCTTTGTAAAGGCAGTAAATGTTTTAGCTATTGCACAATCTCTCCATTCCCTAGGCATGCACTGTTTTACACAAAAAGGGGGTTAAAGAACAGAAATGCCCTCTCTCCAAAAAAACCCAAATAAAACTGGGCATGGTGGTGCACATCTGTAATACCAGTGCTTAAGAGGTTGAGGCAGGAGGATCAGAAGCTTAAAGTCATCTTTGGCTACACAGTGAGTTTGAGGCCAGCATTGGCTACAGGAGACTCTGTCTCAAACAAAACAAAACAAATATACAAAACAAGAAAACAAAACAAAACAAAAGTCCCTCACACAATAAATAAATAAGTCAATACATAAATAAAATTAACATGACAAGTTATGAGTAGTGGTCAATTCTGGACAGGGCACAATTGGGTAATTACTAGGTTTTTTTTTTTTTTTTTTTTTTTTTTTTTTTTTTACTTTGTATTTTTAGTTTGCAAAAAGTATTTGTAGAGTGTGCTGGGGAGACGGTTCTGTGGGTGAGGCACTTCCTAACTAGACTGATGACCTGAGTTCAACACCCAGGAACCACATTGTGGAAGGAGAGAACTAACTCCCAAAGGTGTTCTCTGATCACCACTCATGTGCTGTGACATACCTGTGCACATGCACACACGTGCATGGACACACACACACACACACACACACACACAAAATGTTAAAATTGTATAGGGAAAAACAAAGAACGATATTTAGAATATCTTCTTTATACCAAATGGATTGTATTTACGCTTCAAGGCTGCCTAAGACATTCAAGGCCAGGCTGGGAGAATAACTGGTTGTCCCGAGTGGTCTCTTGGATCTGTGGTAATTAGATGGCTGTATGGCAGACTGGTGTGGCACATGGCCACTCTCAGGTGGTCAGAGGGAAAACTGACAGTGTCTGTTAGTGAGCCCAGGCTTCTTTCAAGGGTCTGTAAGACACAAGAGAACAGCGAGACCTATTCATCAGTACACACACTTAACTATGGCCCACTCAGTTTTTCCCTCGAAGCCTAACACCTAGTAAAGTCTGAGAACATTCATAGGTGTTAGTTTTCTTTTTTTTTTTCCACCGTACCAGGATGAAATTTTATTCTACTCATTAAGCATCCAACCAAGATGGAAGTATGTTCATGAAAACTAATGAAATAATAATAATTTTATGGCACAATTTTGTGAATATTATAGTACATTCATAGGAAGAGGATATGATGTTCAGATAACAGTGGGGAGAGATGAGAATCAGCGTGGTTGGTAATTTGCTGCATGATAGTGATGTCCTATCCATACCCTCCCCTCTCCTTTCCTTGGTACACAGAGACAGGGAAGCATAGTACACGGGTTTGAATGAGAATTGTCTCCATAGGCTCAAATGTTTGAATACTTGGTCCCAGTTGGTGAAACTGTTTGGGAAGGATTAGGAGGTGTGGCCTTGTTGGAGGAGGTATGTCACAGGGAATGGGATTTGTGGTTTTGAAAGAATTGCTCCATCTCCACTCTGTGTCTTTCTGCCTCATGTTTGTGGATCAGGATGTGAGCGCTCAGGATGACAGCTGGTCTTGCTGTCACACTTTTGCTCCACCATCATGGACTCTAACCCTCTGGAACTGTAAGCCTGTATGCTTTCTTTTCTAGGTTGCTTTGGTCACGATGTTTTTTGTCACAGTAATAGAAAAATAGCTAAGACACATGGAGAAGTCCAAAGAGCATGGACTTTGAAGTCAAATTTTAGCTCCTAGCTTCTGAAGCTTCAGAAGAAGTTTCCTTCTTCAGAAAGTGGAGATTTTGTGACTTTTGGTTACATTATAATGATGTGGGTGTAAAATGCAATGAAGACTTCAGTGGGAAAATTACTCTTCAAATACAACATCAGGGGCTCAATCTCCACTCCTTCTCAAGAATGATCATGCACCTGACTCTGATTATGACCTGAAATGTGCATTTTTCTATTTTGTCTATTTCCAATTTGACCACTTTTCAGTTCACACAGGGATCCTCCTGGGGCCCTATGAAGTTAAATATGAATTAAATTTTATTTAGAGGGAGAGGAGAGATTGCTGAGTTGATGACTCTAAAGCTTGAAGAGAATAACATGTGTGCAAAGGCCACACACCATCTTGTGTACCAAGATCAGGGGAGATACAGTGATGATCCAGCATCTTCCCATTGCAGGAAATGATGCTGAGACCCAAAGTGGCAAAGACTTGCTTAGGCTTGTCTTACTTGTGACTAGTAATGCTGTGACAAAAGAACTCAGTCTCGATTTAGAATAATCACCTACACTGTGGAATATTAGGTGCCCTTGAACAAGACTGGGTTATGGAGGGAGAAGCATAACAGTGCAAAATTGGCCAGAGGGCCAAGGAGATGGCTGAGTGGGTTAAATGCTTGCCATGCGAGCATGGAGGCCTGAGTTTGGATCCCCAGAACCCACTTAAAGCTGGGCATGGGAGTGCAAGTGTTCAGTTCCACGGCTTCTGTTTTGAGGCAAGAAGTGGAGTTGTGAGAACCGGAAGCTTGTGCGATAGCTAGCCTGACATAGGCTGTGACAAACAAGAAGCCCTATCTTAAACTATGTAGATGTCAGGGACTGACACCTGAGGTTGTCTTCTGATTTCCACATGGGATCTGTGGCGTGCATGTGCCCAAATAATCTCTCTCTCTGTCTCTCTCTCTGTCTCTCTCTCATTCTCTCATTCTTTCTCTGACACACACATACACACACAGACCTAATATTACTAATAACAACAGTAAATAGACTAGGAATAATATATTGACTGTGAAACCCCCTGCCATCAGCCACGGGTCATCTCTGAAGATGCCATGATTCCACAAGGGCATGTGCCTTATCTCCGTCCCTCTTTCCTGTAGTGCAATTCTCACTTAATATTTCCAGAGTGCTTTACCATCTTTTCCTCTCCTCGGTTCGCACAAGGATCAGCATATTGTCCACTTGCAGAAACATTCCTGGTTAATGACTCTTCTCTAAGATACGTCCTTAGGACAGACCTAGAAAAGATGAAAATGTGATCATCCCTGTCCCCTGAGTTGGCATCAGGAGATTGGGGACCGAAGGAAAGGTACAGATTGGTGATTGAAGAGTTGGTGTTAGCACAGTCAAGAGCTAAGACTGGTCCCTGTCCACTATTGCTGGAACTATAGGCATTTATTTCACAGTCCCTGGAAGAAGCTCAGCCATAAAGCAGTGCAAAAAAGAAACATGTAGGTCCACAGAGGCCGAGTAGCAGGAGAGAGCTGCTGTTGCTGCTTCTAACTTGTTAGATGTGTCTAGCCTGAAGCCAGCGGATTTGCTGACTATGTTTCCCTTCTGTGGGGACTGAACGAATGTGTCTTGGAAGCATATGCTGCTTTCAAGAGAAGCCCCAGGCGGATGCTCTGACAGCCCTGGCCTGAGATTTGTGCTCTGCCATGATTTTATCTTAAGCTTTTGCTGGCCTCTTCTTCCTTCACTGCCTTTGCCTTCCTCCAGAGTCTTTCTACTTGCAAAATGGAGAAAGCACACATTTAGAAATTCCCAGAGAATGGAACAAAAATGCTTTATAGGAAGGAGACATGATCTCATAGAAGAGGGATGTTTATTTACCCTAGGCCTGGAGAAGTTCACGCTAAGAGCATAGTTTTAGAGCCAATGAGACAAGCACTGTGAGGGAGCTAGCTAAATCAAATTGGGAATAAAGTAGTCTTTGCCTCAGGGCCCTACCTTCTAAAGAAACCAACAGGTTGAAAGACCAACTCTGAGAGTTACTTTTTCCTTTTCAACTGACTTCAGTTTTCTGCTCTGGCCCTTTTTGCTTGGATTTCTCTTTATATTTGGAGAGCATGGAGAGTGTTCTTGGGATTTATTGAGAGAATGGAGCTAGCAGACATTAGTGTCAGTGATGTCTGTTGGAGAGACTCACAAGAGAATGTGGTGTGAACTTGGTTGGACATCATTGGCCTTAGTGACTTTTTATTGGAATCTACTTTGCTTTTATCTTTTTCTCCATTTGTCCTTTTGCCACCAAGGCTGTGGCATCTCCAATGACCTTCTCTGGCTTCTTTATACTGAGCCCTGCAATAACGTAAGACTCAGGGTATTGGGGTCTAGGAGTAACATGGTAGGGATTAGATTAACAGCGATGAAAGACTCCATTGGTTTCTGGGTTAGGAGGCAACTTAATGAACTGATGAATGAGCTGTTAGAACAACATAAATATAATTTGTCTATGTATAGATTGGATCAAGTAAATATTACATGTTCTCAAGATAAAATGTATTTTTCTCTTTTTTCTTTTCCAATTTCCACTTTCTGTTTTATTTCATGAAATAATAATAGCAATCTTTACAACAGTGATTAAACTAATAAATAACATTGTGTATTAGTGCATGAGAACAAAAATGTGCATTATAAATAATAATAGTTTATTTACGATATTGTCTCTAATACCCTTTCTATTTTCTTAGTAAGGTATTTGGGCATCTCAAAAAAACGTGCCAAGGAAGTACACGAGGATGCACACATATAAATTATTTATATACTTATATAAATATATGTATTTTACCCACAAACAAGAAAGTAAGGAAAGTCGCAATCTTAGAATAAGAATCATTAGACATGGAAGACATTCACTAAATTTATATAATACTGAAACTTGGTTCTATGACTTTGAAGTCAATTTATTTCTGGAATATCAATAGACAAAATCATAGTTACTAACATTCTCAAGTCAAAAAATATATTCAGATGGCTTTTGTTTTTCTGACAAAGCTCCATTTTCTGCCAATTTCAGTAGTTTACAGATGTCTCGATTCCTTGGACCAAGACATTGTTTTGAAAAGTCTTTTGGGAACCAATGTAATGCTACAATAATTTATTTCACCAATTAAGTATATTAAAAATGCCTTCTCTTTTATTATCATGATTCAATAAAAGAGTGAAGATTTAACAACATAAAAGTAGGAGCAATATAATCCCACAAAAAGTCTTTAATTTTATTCAATGAATATGATTTTAACATCGTGAGAGACTCTTCGGATAATTTATTTCATTTTTCCAAGGATTGGTGAAAGATCTTGTCAGTAGAGGTGATATTGCTGTGCATGGACAGAAGTTTAGGGAACACTGATGTAATGCATTTCTCTGAATGAGATAGTTAGGGAAATTTTAATTATTTCCACTAGTGAGATAGAAAAATCATACCACAGTGTAATTTGCAGCCATTTGCTCTGGGGCAGCTATTCCTACATGTTGCCATTAGCAGCCCTTGTAGAGCGGTAGAGCATCTTACAGCAGATTGCCCCCCACTCCCAGAGTCTCTCTCTCTCCTCTCTCTCTCTCTCTCTCTCTCTCTCTCTCTCTCTCTCTCTCTCTCTCTCTTTCTCTCTTTCTCTCTTTCTCTCTGTGTATGTGTAAATATACATTTTCAACCAATGCTCAGGAGCTGCAGCTGCAAGTAAGGATCACCTTTGAGACCCCCTGCTGTTTGTAAACAAGGGGCAACTGATTGTTTCAAGTGGCCCAGGGGAGGAAGATCCACTCTCATTGTGCATGGACAACATCCAATGAGTCACGGACCTAGGGAGGACACACACAATCTGGGAATGTGTTTTTCTCAGGAAATCTGGAATGATCTCTTTATTTGCTGTGCAGTACATCAGAACTCCAGGCTCTCTGGCCTTTAGATTCTACAGCTTCAACCCGAGGTCCCAAGATTTTCAGGTTTTCAACTTTACAATGAGAGTTACATCATCAGCCTCCCTGGTTCTGAGGCCTTTAGCCTTGGCCTGGGCCACTCTTACCAGCATCTAGTGTTTCCAGCGTATAGATGGGCTGTCAAGGGAAATCATAACTGTGATGATTGCTGGAGCCAATTCTCCAAACAAATTCCTTCTCAGAGGTCGGTATGTTATCCTATGGGTTCTGTCTCTCTGGAGAATTCTCAGTACCATACTAAGATGCATGGCAAGAGCCAGACTAATCATTTACTAGATATTCTTTCTATAGACAGTTTAAATTTCTTTCTCCCTTACTTCCTGTGATATGTAGTCCAGTGTTATTTCCCTTAAGTCATGTATAGCTTCTTAATTTGCACATTTAAGAAGTCTCTCCTATGGGAGTACACTGTACATACCAGTTGATTAAATAGTAGAGCAAGCATGGAAGGTTCTCATCCCTATAGTTTATTGACAGTCTAGCCGGTTTCCCTATATGATTCCTACATGCTTTTGGGGATATTAAAGTATGATGACCTAGATAAATTATCTTCAAAATCTTTGAAAGATTTTGGATACCAAAATATATAGAGAATGATAAACATACTTGACTATTTCCCCAAGTATCATGGGTAATATTGTGGTTTGAATATGTAATGCCTCCCAAAGGCTTGTAAATTTTGCTCTTCAGATGCTTGTGCTGTTAAGGAAGGTTATGGAATCTTGAGGTGGAGACTTGCTGGTATAAACACATCACTGGGGATGGGCTTTGGGATTTTTTTAGTCTTCCTCCACTTTCTGTTCTCTGTCTGCTTACTGTGAGTGGATGAGATGTGACCACTCTGCTTCCTGATTGCCGTGCCTTTCCTGCCAGGATGGGTTGTCTCTGGATCTGTAAGCCAAAATAAAGCTTTATCTTATCTAAGTTGCTTTTTGCCGTGATATTCTATCATAGCATCAGGAAAATAACCATCACAGGTAAGAAATGAAAGCTGGAGGCAACTAGAGCAGCCGAGATTTCTAGTGCTTCAGAGCACCCCCTCCCCATCTCACTAGGCTGCTCTGGTTAGTCAGGAACTTTCTATGTAGACCTCACAGAAACCTTCCTGCCCCTGTCTCCTGAGTCTAGAAATTAGAGCTAGATGCTGTTACTCTTGGTCTTCTCTCTACTTTTATGTGTCAAACTTCTCTTAAAGTTGGAGTATAATGGGATAGCCAAGTATTGACAGGTCCAAATATGTCTTAAGTGGCAGAACATTTTTTTTTTAATCTTTGATTTTGTGGATTTTTTTTTTTTTAGCAAGATTATTGGGATTAAAGGTCGTTTGTGTGACTTACACAAGAAGGGGCTGACAGGTCATAGGAAAGACGGGTTCATGGCTTTATTTCTGTTTGTCCTTGCTTTATATTTTATAAGTTCATGTGGACAGAGATGAGAGAATACATTTTGTTATAGATCTGAGCTAAAAAGCAGAAGGAGAGAGAGAGAGAGAGCAGAATGAAAGCTGAAATAGAGATAGGTAACAGGATGGTATAGGATAGGCAACATGAGTTCTAAGTCATTTCCAAAGCTGACATAAACAGAATACTTCTCTAAATATTGTATCATTCAAACAAGACCAACATTTTACCAATTTCAGCCCAAATGTGGCATTTCCTGCCTGACTTAGGGAAGCAGATTTCCTCATTTCTTCTTAGGCATGCTCACGTTGTTCAAGCTCTTTCATCTTGGAAACACAGAGTGTCCTTTCCTTAGACAGAGCTGCACAGTTAATGAACATTCGCTTAGAGCGATTTGCTACATTTCATTCAAACGTATCTCCAAAATGCCATATGCTATTAGAAGCCACAGTTCTCACTGTGTTTGTTAGACAATTCAATTATGGAAAACACCCAGAAAGAAGTTGTGAAAAGCATATTATAAAGCAGCCAAATAGGTCTCCGCTTATATGTATTTTAAAGAGGGATCAGTGTGTGAGCTTGCTGGTAATTGACCACAGAATTGGGTTATCTGTTGAGCAAGCAGGTATTGAAATTGCAAGGTGGAGATGCAATGTATTAACAGGCTCCCTTGTAAGAAGCTCTAGAAAGTTCCAAGGCAAAGAAAGGGAGGAGTAAATCTGTGTCTGATCCTATTGGATGTTGTACTCTTTTGGGTTTAAGGTAAAAACCATTCAAATGGTATCCTGATAGCAAGAGGATAGTAACATAGTCCGAGCACTCAGGAGGCTGAGGCAGGAGGACCGTGAGGTTTCAGAAGTAAATGTTGTTACCTTTTTAAAAAATTACTTTCCTCAATGCTGTCATCAGCATTTGAGGTTTTTTTTTTTTTTTTTTTTAGCATTTTATGCCTGCTATCTTATTAATGTATTAATGTTAGATTGCTTCAAATAAGCATAGGAGGAAGCCAGCTTCCTACTCACTGCTTGAGCCATATTTACCCATGTTCAGGGCACTTGTTTATTCAAGATTCATTCACAGTATGGCCTCTTTCTAGTGTCCTCAGTGACTTAGCCAGTATTTGGACAGTCCACTCTTCACCAGCCCAGCTGTCCTTAGTCACTCTCCTGCTCCCTGTGGTTGTCCAGTGTATATTTCTGTCACCCTGTCCTTTACAAGGTCTTGGTCAGATGGTGGTACAATCCTAAGCTTTGTGTCTGGGCTTAGAGAGATAGGAAAGGCCCCTTTGATGTTCAGGTAGACCATGGAATCCCTAACCAGGTTTTCAACTAACCCTTCACATGTTTGGAGCATTCTGGGTAATTAAAGAGGACACAGTCCTTCACTTCCTGATTCCTGTGTGGGAGAATTCACAGTATGAAAGGGAGGCTGAGTAAGGCAGGATCTGAGAATTCCTATCTTAAGCTTCTTCATAACTCTCCTCTTTTCCTCCTTATTCTTGAATGTAGAAAAGCACCATGTATTCTGTATATACTCAATCATTATTCCAAATAGACGACAACACCGAGCAGAAGTCCTAGTTTCATTATATTTTCTGGCAAGAAGACTGGATGTAGTAGAGGTGAAAAACCTAGTAACAACTGAGTGCTATGTGCATCAGATGCTGTAGCCGGTGTTACCTAATGGTTCTGCTCCATGATCCTAGGGTCAGTACTGGGGACTTTGAAAAGCATTTTCAGTGTCCTCCAATGAGATATTTCACAGAGCCCAATGAGGTCATGTTAAATGTTGGTTTCTAGAACAGCAGTTTATGCGGATACCCAATATGAGAGCCAGGGACTTGGTAACAGATGTGGTGCTGGAAAGTCCAGGTATACAAAGAGGTTGCAAGGGGAAGGCCCAGTGGAGAGCTGGCCAAGAAATAATAAAGAAATCATGTAACAGATTTCTAATTTTCTGCTCCCTGTGAACCAATGGGGAGAATTACTGGGTACATAGGCTAGGTATTATCATTCTTAGCAGGGTCTGAGTCAAGAGAGGTATGTCTCCATTGGAGCCAGTTCACATGTGATTCATGGTTACTCTATTGGACCACACAGTTTTGAAGCACATAAGAAAGACTTACTCAGTATGCCTCGGAGTGCTACGATATAAAGATTCAAAGCATGCCAGAAAAGAATGTGAAATACATGGATATTGGTTAAAACCTTGTTTGTATTTTTTTTACACACATGTGTATGCACACATTTTGTTTTAAGGCAATGTAAATAATCTAAACATGGGACTGTATGAAATGCAAGGTCCTAGCCATAGTCTCTTACACAGATGGGAGGTGAGACTCAGAAAGAATGAAAGACCTGAAGAAGGTCGCACTCATAGATGGTAGAGGAAGATTTAAACTTGAACCTCCTGGGTTCTCAAGTTGTTTTTTTTTCTTTTTTTTTAATTTTTAATTTTTTAATTATTATTTAATTTTATAATTTAATTTAATTTTACATATCAGTCACAGATTCCTTGTTCTCCCCCCTCCCGCCCTCCCCCAGCCCACCCCCCATTCCTATGTCCTCCAGGGCAAAGACTCCCCTGAGGATTGAGTTCAACCTGGTAGATTCAGTCCAGGCAGGTCCAGTCCCCTCCTCCCAGGCTGAGCCAAGTGTCCCTGTATAAGCCCCAGGTTCCAAACAGCCAGCTCATGCACTGAGGACAGGTCCCCGGCCCAGTGCCTGGATGCCTCCCAAACAGATCAAGCTAATCAACTGTCTTACTTATCCAGAGGGCCTGATCCAGTTGGGGGCTCCTCAGCTATTGGTTCATAGTTCATGTGTTTCCATTCATTTGGCTATTTGTCCCTGTGCTTTATCCAACCTTGGTCTCAACAATTCTACTCATACAAACCTTCCTCTTTCTCGCCAATTGGACTCCTGGAGCTCCACCTGGGGCCTGGCCATCGATATCTGCATCCAGTTCCCTCAGTCATTGGATGGGGTTTCTAGCACGGCAATTAGGGTGTTTGGCCATGCTATCACCAGAGTAGGTCAGTTTGAACTGTCTCTTGACCATTGCCAGTAGTCTATTGTGAGGGTATCTTTGTGGATTTCTGTGGGCCTCTCTAGCACTTTGCTTCTTCCTATTCTCATGTGGTCTTCATTTATCATGGTCTTTTATTCTTTTTAGCTACTTCACATTGTCTAGGTATGTAGACGATGAGGTAGCATAGGCTATGTTTGCAGGTCAAGGCATCCAGAATACTACAGCCATCCCTATAACTGTTTAATCTTTATTTATAGAGTCTAGGGAATGGTGGCTGTTCCCCCACCCCCACCCCCAGGGCTGCTGCCTTTCTGGTTGTGAGTTTTTCTTGTAGACCTGATAAGGAACATACTGAATAGTCTTTCAGAGTTTGATTCCATTGAGTCAAAGAACCTGCCACAGCAGAACAAATATTTCAAAAAGCCAAAACAATGTCTTTAATGACTTGATAATTAAAACGACACCACATAAGCGAGATTTAAATGTAAGTAAATTACTTAGGAAAAAATACTGAACTCTTTCAAATGATCCGCTATTTGTTTAATTAGAGCAGAATCTTGTTTTATATAAAGCCACTGACAATGAAGTCCTAAATGAATTGTTTCTAAAAAAGTAGTAATTAAACACATTTTCCCCAATAATAGCCTGGGGAGGGGGTAAGTATGAATTGTCAAGGATACTTGGCATTCAAGATGCATAGAGGTTGATGGTGAACATATTTGCATTACTCTTAATTTTGGGCTCCTTAGAGAAAGGCTGAGATAAAAAGTTGGCAGAAGAAATTGACTTGGAAAGTTGTTCCAGAAAGCACAGGAGGGAAAAGTTGGAAGGTAAGAGAATAATGTCTGTGTCAACACTCAGCAATTTAGTGTGGGCAACTGGGACTCCATCCTACTGGGGAACCTCTGATAGAATGTGTACAACAGGCCTTAAAATGGTCTTCCTGAGGGGTGGCTGAAGTCTTGTTAAGTATTCCTTGTTGGTTGAAGGTTGCTATGAGGGCGTTGACTCCTAGGCATGTTTGAGTTAAGCTCTCCTGGCAACCTCCCAAAGTGCTGGATAGGGCTTTTATGTAGAGAGGTGAAGAGATGGCCCAGAGAAGGGATCTGGGAAGTCTTGACAACTTTATATCTGTCCTTGGAGAGTGTTGGTGTACTTAGAAATAGGTCTAGGAGACATTATGCAAAGTTTAACATTATCTGTCGTAGATAGCTTTAATAACAACCTTGTATATCAGCACAGGACAATAGGACTATAATGTAAACCACAAATATGAGACCCATGGTTAACTTCCATTTTTTCTATTAGACACATTAAAACATTAAAAGAATCAAAATTAACTTAGTATTGATTTTGTGTGTTTCTAAAATATTATCATCTCAACACATACTCAATGGAAAGAAATCATTAATGAATCATCATACATCCCTTTTCTTTCCAAAGTCTCTGAAATCTAGCATGCATTTTTCATTTAGAGCACAGCTCCATCTGGCCCAGTTCCATTTTAGTACTCAGTACCTGCCAGTGGCTCATGGCTACTGTTTGGGAAATACAGCTAGGGGCACCAAAAGAAAGACATTCACTGAGAAAGTCATAAAAACATCTGTGATTGTCTTCAAAATAATATGCAAATCACAGTCTGTGTGGATATTTCCAGGATGTCCTTTCTTATTTTGTGAACATCATTGAACAGAGTCCTTTGGTACTTTATGGATTCTTTTGAGAATGTTCTCTGTGCTTTTGACTTTATGTTCTCTTTGTCTGATTTATGTGAGGACTGCCCAGTTCATTTTCTTTTAGGATACTGGTAGGAGAAGCCTGTAGACTCGCTCTGATTAGTATAGAACACCTATCATCATCAAGGCTTCCCATGAAGCTCTGAAGAGCAATGGGAAGGCAGAGGCATGATTTGACATGGTCTTTCAAAGGCTGGTACTGACAAATTAGGTTCTGCCTTCTAATTACTGCATTAAAAATCTTAATTTTACATATGCACTATATATTTGAAGTGGATCACAGTTTTGATGACTTTCCCTCTTTCATAGCTCTTCACCTCTCTACATGAAAGCCCTATCCGGCACCTTAGGAGGTTGCCAGGACAGCTTAACTCAAACATGACTAGGAGTCAACGCCCTCATAGCAACCTTCAACCAACAAGGAATACTTAACAAGACTTCAGCTGCCCCTCAGGAAGACCATTTCTGTCTGGACACCCTGAAAAATGGCTATGCCTTCTGTAGTTGATAGCAATGGTAGGTAGCCTTAACTGACCAAGCTCTCACCTCCAACATGCTAATTTTCTTTTTGTCTCTCATAGGCTGCCTATTAAACTACAATAAAAAACAAATAATACATTTAGTTTCTCATTTTCCTTGCAGTTACCTGTGGCCATGTGACAGAGATGGCTAATGCAATGTTAGCCTGAACTGGCTGGTGCCTTTTCTTTCTCTACTTCCTTCCTGGACCTCACTTGCTTCCTGGTGATGTGGCAACCATTCAGTGATCAAGAAGCAACCATTGTGAGGATGAAGGTCAGCATGTTCAGCATGTTAAGGATGGCACAGAAAAGGTGGAGGAGATGAGTTATAACAAGTGAGTCTTGGACTTCTTTGCCAGGCTTAGAAACACTTCCAGAATTTTTATGTGAGGCAGATAATGTGTTATCTATGTAAGCCACTATTAATTAATTTCCTTATATGTACAGAAATGAATTTCTATCTGAGATGGGGAGGCCTTTCCAAATCTACCGCTGGACAAAACTCAGCATGCAATTGCTTTCTTCCTACTCCCTACAAGCAGCTAATTAAGCAGTCATCCAGAAACACAATTAGAACAAACAAATACACAAAACACTGCAAATCTGAAGTTGTCAGATCTCAGGAGACCTAATTAGATATCTTACATCTTTGAAAAAGTATAAACTATCAAAGCATTTACCTTCATATTCTTGCCCAGAATCCCCTTTACTGCAGAAACATTACTGCAGTTTCTCCTTTGGAACATCACTTTCTTCATTTAAAGGAGACGAAGAACTTTTCAAACCACTCATATTTGGGTCTCCAGATCTTCAGTTAGCCTGGCACACAGAAAGGGACCAGTAAATACTTATTATATGGATACACTGAACACTGTATAAATAAAATCAGGATTTATTCATTTTCATTTATGATGGGAAAACCTTCTGAGTTTTCACAGGCTGGCCTGGTCAGTGAACAGTTTCATGCTAGGCTGCACTGATTCCAGGGATGTCCTCGGAAGGTGGGCTGAGTTTCTCCTTCCCCAGCAGGAATAGAGACGGAGGGATGAACATTCAAACTAGGGAGTTGTTTGTCTCTGAAGACTTGTCCAGCACAGGACCTCTACTAACTGTAAACAAAAAATGGTGTTTTTGATGGGGCTAGCATACATATGAACCCACGGAGACTGAGGCATCATGCACAGGGCTTACAAGGGTCTGCACCAGATTGGGTCCTAGAGCTGAAAGGAGAAGTGGACACATGCCCCCATCTCTAACCCAGAAGTTATCTCCAATTGATAGCTGTGTGCACATGAAAAATTAGTTTCCTCCAAGGGAGTCTCACAGGGGAAGCAAACTACTCTAAAGGTAGTTTGCCCAGCAGTCAACACAAAGTGAACTCATTCGCATTTTTGGAGGTTCTTTGTCTCATAATGTGAAGTTAGGTCATTTTTTGTTAACCTTACATGTCCTTTGCTATATATTATGGCTTCTAGTTTTGTGTCTTTATGGGATTCTTGTGTTTTTGAATGTGTGTGTCTTTACATCTATGATGCAGTTCTTCTGCTTTTTCTTTGGTTCTTTTCTGTTTTGCCCTATTCTGATCTGGCTGCTTTATTTTATTATTATATCTTAGATGCCTATTGATTTTTCTAATGAGAGACAAGAGAGGTTGTATGTCTGGATGGGAGGGAAGGTGGAAAGGAAGAATTTATTTTAGATTAAGGTAGGTGGAGTTGACTTGTCTTCAGGAGCACATGGTTTGAGCATTAGCTTTCGATCACTGTGGGAAATGCTTGGGATACATCGGCTTATACAGAGGGAAAGCTGGGAGATGGTGAGTGTTTGCCTTGTGGGCATGAAGAGCTGAGTTTGATCCCCATTACTCACATGAAAACAGCCTATTATGGTGGCACACGCTTATAATATCAAAGCTGGGAAAGTGGAGCCAGGAGAATCCCTGGGGAATTGCTGGCTAGCCAAACCTACTGTGCCAGTTCTAGGCCCATAAGAGACCCCATCTCAAAAAACAAGTGGATGGCTACTGAGGAACATCACCTGTGGTTGATCTCTGGACACCCCCCACCCCACAATTTACAAAGAGAAAAAATTAATTTTATTCTACCTTATGGTTTTCAAAGTTTTGGTCCATGGTTGAATGGCCTGTGTTAAGGCAACACATCCTTGTACACATCCGTGGGGTAAAGGACCTATTCACTTTATGGTAGCTGTACAGCAGGGTCTGGAGTCTGTGTGTCTCCTTCAAGGGCATATTCCCAATGGACTAACTTCCTGTCATTTGAACTTATTTCCTAAAGGTTCTGTCATTTCTCTATAGTGTCATGAGTTGGGGACCAAGCTTTCAATGCATGGGTCTTTGGGGTACATTAGAGACGCTATAATAGTTACCATATTCTTTTTTTCAAATCAATAATTATAGTGATATATCCAGAATACCATTTCTTTTACTGTTTCACCTACTGGAAGGCCTACTTGGAAACCACTACTGAGAACTAGAATATTAGCAGCCAGTCACAGTCAAGAACTTTCTCTCCAACTTGTCCTACGAAGTAACAGAAAGTTAATTCAATTCAATCTTCCTTTCCTTAGCCCATGTACCTGTGTAAGAATGGCATCTGACACAATTATTAAAGTCTCTTTCTTTTCAAGTGCTCCCAAACAGTATCCTTATAGCTATGTGAGCAGGACTGGAGTTCCTTATATCCAAAGACCTCCCATTTGTGTCTAGTTTTGACTCTCCTTGGGCCAGAACAGCAGAAGATGGCTTGGCAATCATGGAAGAATAAAGTTGCTCAACATCTTTAGAGTTGAGAAAGCTTAGCCTTTAATTCAATCAGGGATACGGAAGGAGGAGGAGGGGGAGTTCTTTGTTTCGTTCCAACTAGTTTACCTTGAATCTGCAGCTGGTTAGAGTTTCTCAGAGGCTGTTAGTTCCAATTAATTTGGTATACACTCTCATATGTATGCTTGATGAATTTAGACGCAGCAATGAATTTATCTGTGCACCAGCCATAAAATTTCCATTACTTTTCTTAATGAATTTTACATTTGATTTTGAAAGCTTTTTGAGAAGTTGCTCATTTGTTTCTCTGGGCCTTCTTCCCCCCACCCCTTTGCCATAATTTGTGTCAAAATGAGAGATTCATTTAGAAAGAGAATGGACACTTGTATGAGGCACTTTGCATTCAGGGACAGTGAGACCTTGCCTTCCCAGTGTCAGGATTGCTTCAAAGATTTCTCAACATTACGTACTTCTTGGGCTCCAAAGCAGCATAAAATAGGAAGCCCGGGGTTTTCCTGAAAGTTCAGTTATCACCTGCAAAGGGAAATGGCAACTTGATGTGGGGCAAATCATGGAAAAAGAAGAGAGACTTCCGATACAGTAACGCCAGGTCTGAGGTCCCACTCCTCAGTCTGTCTTCCTTGGACAGATGAGAAACACTGGGTGCTGGGAGTCTGATTTTTGACTAAGCCTTGACCCCAAGTTTCTCAAAACATATAAAGAAGTGACAGAAGTAGATAAACTGGTGTGTCTCTAAGCTCTAAGCAATTTTTCTTTCATGGATAATATCATGGCTCGAGTAGACTTTAGAAACAGCCTGCTTCTGCTCTCTGGAAATACCAGTTGAACACACTTTTGTTAGGTGACTTCAGTCACACATAGTCAGTGTTGTAGAGGATGTGGCTCTAAGGAAGTAAACTGTGAACGTTTGTGTTGTCAGGTTTTTTTTTTTAAAGATTTATTTACTTTATTTTATTTTTCTAGATTTATTTATTTATTATGTATACAGTGCTGTGTCTGCATGGCCAGAAGAGGGCATCAGATCTCATTACAGATGGTTGTGAGCCACCATGTGGTTGCTGGGAGTTGAACTCAGAACCTCTGGAAGAACAGCCAGTGCTCTTAACCTCTGAGCCACCTCTCCAGCCCCGTTGTCAGGTTTTTGTATCTGAACATGCTGTATTTTTAGGGAAATGTTATTTATTTATTTATTTATTTATTTATTTATTTATTTTTGTGCTGGAAAGAGGGAGCTGTGGTTTAGAGGTGTTAATTTGCTCCTGTGGATGTCTGAGGAATGCAAGGGGCCAGGAAGAGCTACAGGGGCTCTAAGAATGGAGGAAGGTATATCTGGGGAAGTGGACACTCGGGGCTATAGCCTTAATCAGCACACCATGTTGCAGAGGTTGGACAAGCTCAGGCTTAAGTGTGGCTTGGTCTTCCTGTTGGTGGGTTGATCTGTCCTCATTCTTCCAGGGAGTGACTGGTTTCCTTGGGAAGAGTTTGACATTTTTAACATGCCTATTGGAACTTGTGGGAAACAAGAAAAGGATCACTTACAAGGTTGGCCTTAGCTTGGGGCTCTCTGAGCTCCGGTCAATGGTCCTAATTATTACAGAGCAAGCAGTACTTTAAGCATGGGGGAGGGGAGAGATTTTCTGCCCAAGGAAAGGAATTTCTTAGAGTGTACCAGGCTTCATTAAATTTTAGAGACATTCGAGTCTAGGAGCTGCATGATTTTTCTGGCATCCAGTGTTTTGTGTTATCTTGAGGCCTCCAGGAAACGGTTGATGATAGTATGGAATAATGATGTGGTTGATCAACAGCATATTGCATATGCAGCACTGAGAGGAGGTGGTGGTATTTTGCAAGACTGTGACAAAGCTGAAAAATTCTATTGCCTCAGTGACACAGTAGCCATAGCAATGTCACAACATAACACATAAAGTGTTTGTGGAGGTGTAAACAAACCAATGCACAGCAATGTAATTATGCATAATGCATAATACTTGATAACAACGATGAGTAAATGTTGCTAGTACATGCACAGTCTGATGTGTCCACCACAGTTTCATGTTTTGAAGGCTGTTCCCCAGCTCTCTCTCTCTCTCTCTCTCTCTCTCTCTCTCTCTCTCTCTGTGTGTGTGTGTGTGTGTGTGTGTGTGTGTACTTAGGAATCGGGCCCCTCTGGCAGGAGTAGGTCGCTATGATCAGGCGTGTGTTCCTGCCTTGTTTTATGATTTGTTCCTGACACGTGCTCTGCTATCCTGAACCTAGCTATCCCACCATATCTACTCCATCATAAAGAACTGAAACTGTGAACTTAAATGAAACTTCCCCCCGAAGTTGTTTCTGTCATGAATTTTGTCACTATGCTGTAAAAAGTAACTAACACTGAAAATTGGTACCAGGAGCAGGGTTGTTGCTCTGACTAAATCTGATCATGTGGTTCTTAGACTTTTGGAGATGATTTGAGGTAAGGGTTTTGAGAAATTTGGAGATGTGGGTTAGAAAAGTCCTAAAATACTGTAAGCAGAATTTAGTAGGTGATTCTGGTGAGAGCTTAAAAGACAACAACACTGCTAGAAATATGGATTGTAAAGGCAGAACTTAAGTACTTTATTGGGAATTAAATTAGAGGCCATTTGTGTTATATATGGCAAAAAAATTTGTCTGTAATTTGCTTATGTCATGAAAATTTGAGCAAGGCTGGATTAAAACTGGCCAAGTCTGCTTAAGGGAGTGTTTACCCAGGTTTAGCTCACCAGGTACTCATATGTAGTTGCAGATATGGTCCAAGGGACTTGACAACTTCTTGATTTGGTGGAAGAACTGATTTTTGTAGGAAAGTTGAGTGAAAGAGTTTATGGAGGTTCCCACCAAGATTTTAGAGACAATCTCCTAAGACTAGGTAATATGGAATAAGGTGTATTCCCTGTAGGAATCTTCTAGGAGGTCAATTCATGAAGCTTTGATGGTGGAGCCTAAGTTGAAATAGAGACTCTATGATGCTGATATATGCCCAGAAAAGCCACAGGCAATGAGTGGAACTGGCTCTAAAGATAGAGACTATGTAGCTATAGTTTTCCTGCCTGGCCCACAGTCAGGACAAATCTCTCTCACCTGCCAGTCCCACAGCCGCTCAGACCCAACCAAGTAAACACAGAGACTTATATTGGTTACAAACTGTATGGCCATGGCAGGCTTCTTGCTAACTGTTCTTACAGCTTAAATTAATCCATTTCTATTCATCTATACCTTGCCACATGGCTCGTGGCTTACCAGCATCTTCACATGCTGTTTGTCATCATGGCAGCTGGCAGTGTCTCTCTGACTCAGCCTTCCATTTCCCAGCTTTATTCTCCTCCTTGTCCCGCCTATACTTCCTGCCTGGCCACTGGCCAATCAGTGATTTATTTATTGACCAATCAGCAACACACTTGACATACAGACCATACAGACCATCCCACAGCAAGACTACACTGAAATAGCTTGTTGGAATTCAGGTGATGCCATCACATGTTCCAGCTGCTAGACATGGAACTACATAATTAATGTTTGTCCCGCTAGAGTTTGGTCTTGCTTTGGTCCAATCTTTCCTTGTCATCTTCCTCTCCCCTCCCCCACTTTGGAATGGGAATGTTTCTCTGTGTCATTATGTCTTGAAAGTGTTTAACTTTCTTTTGAATGATTCTTGTGGAGGACTATCCTCTAAGTACAACAACCATTATTTTCATCAAAGCAACTGTGACTACTTTCAAAAGATCCTGAAGTTGGGTTTGTTGACTGTTGACATTCTTTCATGGAAGAAGGGAGTAAGGAGGGTCAGCCAGCTGTCATCTGAAATTTTGAACACTGCCTTCTGTATCACCTATCCCACTGCATGTAATTCTGCATTAACTGCAAGTACATTGTCTAGGGAGATTCTAGAGTATACAGATGGTGAAAGGTTAACTATGCAGTGGGAGAGTCCATCTATGTAGCTCTAAGAAAATTGTCATCCCTCCTGGGGTGAGTCTTTCTGGTGGTTCAGCTGCTTGGGGGTCACCCATGTTCTTGTGAGCAAGGCTTTATCCCTGTTCTGCAAAGTAAACCCAGTAAGTGTATTGATTCCTCAAGTTGCACTTTGGTGGAATCAAAGTTTTGTTTAGGTGCTCTATAAGAAGGGGACAGTTTTTTTTTTTTAACATCTCCCAAAAGAAAAAGGTCTCATAATAAATTTATAGAGCTTCACAGTTAATAGTCTACCTTGAGTATCAGAAGAGACCTTGATCTGTGGACATTGGAATAGTGCTGGGGCTGTTAAGGCTTTGGGGATATGCAAAGTTGGGCTAAATGCACTTTTCATTTTGAGATAGCCATGAGACTTGAGTGGCCAGGGCATTTGCTATGATTTGAATCTGAATATCCTCCCAATCCCTAACTTAGTTTTGAATGCTGTATTCCAGTTGTTGGTGATATTTTTGGGGCTGTGCGTAATTTAGGATGTAGGGTCGAGGTGGTAGAAAGAGGTTCCCAGAGGTTGAAGGTTATAAGCTGTCCCCTAGGTCCTGCCTCACTCTGTTTCCTAGTTGACCCTGGTATGAACAGCTTCTGCTGTTTGCTCATGCTTTTTCCACTATGATGAACCATAATCCTCCACAACAATGAACCAAAACAAGTCTTTCTTCCTTAACTTGTTTCTATCGGGTATTGTGGTCACAGTGATATGAAAGTACCTACTTCTAATTATTTAAGTTGTACTGCTTCGACTCATAAAAATCTTACTGTGAAACAGAATGTGGTGTTATGTTGGCAGCAGTCTAGTACCTCTGCTGTGCCAATTATGTTGAGATGCTATGCTCAGCGATAGATTTGTATCCCTTGGATTTGGGTATGTGTACTCTATGATGTATACATACCCAATGACAAATTGCCTACTTAGGCATTGCTCAGACTATTTCCATCTTACATCTTACCTCCTGTGGAAAATTAAGGCAAAATTTGAAGTCACTTTTGTTCAGATCTGTAAAGGAGGAAGAGCTCCTCTGTAGGTAGGAATGGCTGATAGGTAGACGGGGATTGATAGTGGATGGAGCCTGATATTTGAAAGGTAGGTATGATCAAAAATAATGATGAAAGAATAGATAGGAACAAGGAGGTAGAGAGACCAGTAAGGAGGTTCTGGCAGTGTGCTGAGAAAATGAAAGGGAGGGTGTAGGGTTAAGAGAGAGCAATGGCAGAATGTGGGACACTCTTTCCTTTGGAAACTATGCTATTTTCTGTATCAGAGAGAAGTTATCTCTACCATAGCTTTCTAGCACCAAATGGGGACCCTTAACTATAGAGCAGATATCCACATTGTCTAGGCACACAGTGTATGTTGAGTTATTCTCAAGTTCTGTGAGGTGCAAGTTCTTCGAGTTGAAGAAGTTGAGGCAGAAGTGGTAAAGTCAATTTCCCAAGACTTACCTCTTGGCTGTTGTGGTGATTTGTTCCCTCCTCTCCCGCAACTTGCTATTTTTCTATGAAAAAAATAAAATAAGAATTGTGAAATTTACTTCACTTCTTTTAGAAGACAAGTATCTCATTTATTGTTGGCTTAACTTCCCTTGAAGTTAACACGTGCAAAATTTGAGATCTCATTGCACATTTGTGAGACATACTAGCTGTCCGTCCCTACTCCTTGATTGTGAATCCCAGAGACAATAGCTCTCCCCAAGAGCAGGGGAGGTTTGAATTTGCTAAGTTTCAGCAAAGCACACATGCCACTCCACTCCACATGCAAACTCACTATTGCCTTAGATTACTTCATTTCTAGGTTTGAAGGTGGTGGCACTTTTTTTTTTTTTTAAATAAGGTGACTCTCTTCTAGAGAGATTGTGAGAGAGTTGTGTGAGATCAGGCCATGGAAATCCAAGAGACCAGGTTTGTACCTCTATCTCTTCAGTCACGTTTGGGACTTGATTGTGTCCCATAGGCTCATGCTTTTGAACCCATAGTCCACAGCTGGTAGAACTCTGTTGGGAGACCGTGGAAGCTTTAAAAGGAGGGAGGAGTGGTACACTTTGGTCAGCCCTCGAGGATTTAAAGCCCGCCCCCTTCTTGTTTACTGTCGGCTTCCTGCTCTGACTAGAGGTGAGCAATCTCAACCTCATGCTTTGGTGGCCATAAGCTCCATTATGTTTTCCCTACAGCCGTGGACTGTGAGTCCCTCAAACCATGATCCAAATTAAACCTCTTCTCCATTAATTTACTTCTTATAAGGTCACATCAACCAGTATAGTCTTCTACCCAGATTTACTGCTATTAGAAAATAACAAGAGGACCCTGCCACCATCTCCAAAGGATTTGTGACATGCTGGCTATTTCTGCATGGCTGAATGGTTGTTACTGTGAAGGTGAAGAGGCTGCTCCTTACTCCTTTTGGGCAGAGAGCCCTTCTGGAGGCCCCTTAGGGTAACTTATAGACTAAAGGAGAAGCAGAGCTATTCATTACAGCCGTGCTAACTCGGGCCTGCTGCTGAGAGAAGCTGCCATGTTCCTCTGTTTAACCTCCCAGAACTGTGCTCACCTTTAATTTCTACCTGGGTCTCAAAAAAATGTTTGATTTGGATCTCTCTGCAGGGCTGTCTTCCCAGTGGGATCGGGCCACTTCCTCTCATTAGTCCCCCTTGCTGTTCTTCACAGTAAAGGTGTACCCATCAAGGGTCTCTGGGTAAAGGTCACTCGGGGCTCAGAGCTCTAAAGGGGCAGGCTTGTCTCCACATGATAAATCATTCCTTGACCTCAATTTTTCCCCCCTCTCGCAAGGGGGGTTGGGGGATAATGTCGATTCTGGAGTCCCGCCAGCAGGAAGCGTGGAAAGCTAGAAAATTACTCTACCTCTGAGCTCTCCGTACAATTATCAAACATGCTCTTTGGCAGCGGCTGGGTGTTCACATTAAAGAAGGGGTTGGAGAAAGGGGCAATGATGCTTGGAGAATAATACTTATTATACAGCCATAGGGGAGACACCTCTGCCTATCATGAAAGCCTCAGGCGTTCCTATTCCCTCTTCCTCGTAATTACTCAGTATCTGTGGCTTAATAGACTTGCAGTTCCTGTGGAGCGTAGGCTCATATGTGAGACCTGCATCCCATGACCCAGGTTGTTGGAGGGACGAGTTCCAAAGGTGAATGATTCATTGAGTGAATGAGAAAGCCTTTCAATGAATGGGCTATGTACAGTTTCTGGGGGAGGGGAGAAGACCCTACATCCCACCTCCCCGGGAGGGGCAGTCTTTACTCTGAATCACAAGACGGGCTGTGGTTTGACAGTGAGTTCAGTCTGTGCAGGTTTGGAGTCCTGCTAGTGAAGGCAATGGGTATCTTGAAGGATGAGGTCATTCCTAATCTCCTCTTCAAGGTGGGCAGCTCCTTTTCTCCATCCTAGACATAAAGCAGACAGAAGTGTGGGGCTTGACTTTCAAGTTTGTGTCTTCAGAGTCTAGAGACTACTCTATAAAGCAAAGACATTAATTTTTATTTTATTTTGTTTTTTGGTTTTTTTTTCAAGACATGGTTTCTCTGTGTAGTTTTGGTGCCTGTCCTGGATCTCTTTCCGTAGACCAGGCTGGTCTTGAACTCGCAGAGATCCACCTGGCTCTGCCTCCTGGGTGCTGGCATTAAAGGCATGCGCCACCACCACCCAGCCAACATTAATTTTTAGAAAAGATTTATTTATTTATTATTATGTAAACAATGTTCTGCCTGCGTATATGCCTATCTGCAAGAAGAGGGCACCATATTTCATTATAGATGGTTGTGAGTCACCATGTGATTGTCCAGCATTGAACTCAGGACCTCTGGAAGAGCTGCCAATGCTCTTAACCTCTGAGCCATCTCTCCTGCCCCATTAATTTTAATATAACTTTAAAAAATATTTTACTAATTTTTCAAGCTACACAACTGTCTTGCTTATGCATAGGGCCTACCTAGTCCAGTCCTGTGGAGGCTCCACAGGTGTTGGTCTAAATTTCATGAGCACCCACTAATTTGATTTGGGTTGTCTCTGTAGGTTTCCCCATCATGATCTTGATGCCTCTTGCTCATAGAATCCATTTTCTCTCTCTTCGACTGGAATTTTAATATAAATTTTGATGCAGTTGATTTCAAGATGAGACTTTCATTTTAAAAAAATTAGATTTTCATTGTAAAATAAAAGTAAATTCATGGCCAAAACTGAGAGCATGAAGGAGTAAAACCGAAAAGGAAGTTTGTAGTCTCCAAGGAAAATCACCGTACGCGTTCTTGAGTTTCTTTCCAAACTGTCAGTGAGTCTACCTCTTAAGCATATTTTTGTTTTCACAGGTGGAATCGTGCTATATTTATGTATACGCAGTAAGTTTGGATGGTTAACCTTCTATCTTGAGCATCTTTTTTTCTGGTTGAGGAGTTTGACTCAGTGATGAGAGCTGCCTTCTCACAACTTTTAATTTTAAAAACAAAGGGTTTTGATCCACGTTACTGCTGTTCACTCTGCTATCATCTGATTGCCTTCAAGCCAAGGATTTGACTTACTGAGAAGCAACTAAATCAGCTCCCTGTTTAAGACACAGAGGACTCTGGGGTCTCAATCTTAGGAAAGGGGACTCTTACTCAGGAAGCACATGTTTTGGGGATGTTTCCTCTTCCGACTCTGCTCAGATTTAAATCCTAAACTTCCCGTTAGAAATGTCAACAAAACATAGGGGTAGGGTCCCCTTTGCCCAAAAGCTCTAGATCCTCATACAATAACTAGACTATTTACACCTCACAGACCCATCAGGGATACCTTGAACCCCACCTACAGGGGATTTTTTAGCATGACTCTTTCATTTTTACTTAGAAGGATAAACATTCAGAAGATAGTAATAGAAGTTCAGACTTTATGCCATACTGCACACAGGCACATCAGAAATACCCAAAAGTTTACTTGTAAAGCTCAGCTCGACTTGTTAAGGCTTTCTAATTTTCTTGTGTCTTTTCACCCAAAATGAAGCGACCCTCTAGGGATTTCTCTAGCACTTTTCATCTGATGCTGTCAAAGCACTTTATACTCGCTATCTAATTAAGACTCCAAACACCTCAGCGAGAGAGGAAAGCATCAACACCATAAACCCGACAAATAGAAGCCCGATTCCCTCAAAAGCTAACTAAATAAAACAGCTCTGGGTACATGGTAAGAATGCACTGGATTTAAAACATTGAAAAAGTCTGCATTTTGTCTGGTTGTACATTCTTCAATGTCTCCCAGAGCATCCAAATCGTTACATGATGAATCCTGTGTTACAGGAATATTTGATGAGCCAGAGTTTCAGAGAAATAGCAAGCTTTAAGTGCATCAGCAAAGGAATTACAGACAAAGAAACACAAAGGGAGAATGTAGGGGGCCTTCTCTGCTTGTATGGTGTATTTCTCAGCAGATATGTGGGAGCTGGGCCATGGAGAGGATGGTTCCTTAGACATGCTGAGCCAAGATCTAGAGGGGCCTGAAAGGGACAATGCAGAATCTGTAATTGTGTGCCAGTCTTTTTAGTTTCAAGTAGCAGAAAGCACCTTGGGCCTGTGTAAACTAAAGGTAGTTTGTTGGAAGGAAATCAAGGACTTTCAGATTTAAGGGAAGAGTCAAAGCCTGGTCTTTAAAGACAAGTAGGAACCAAGTGAACTTAGGGGGGAGGCTGTATGTGCAGCATTGGAGGCAGTGGTCCTGAGGAAGAAGTCATTTAGTCTGTGTCTTGCTATTATACTTCTATTAAGAATGCCTTCCACTGCAGCAGCATCTTTGTGACCCTCACAACAGTGTATGTTTTGGCAATCATCATCCACGGGTCTATCCCAAGCCATTTGACCTAGTTCAAGTAATTTTCCCTCAGCTTATTCAGGGACAGGAAAGAGAGAGGCTCTGGTTCCTTCAGCTTCTATACCAGAGTGTAGTTTTTATGACACAGTGGAGGGTTCCTCAAAGTATATCAGGAAGTGGAGGGCCTGTGCACAGCTGGAAAAATAGAAGATGTCCACAAGAATCTTCCCGCTCCATGTTTTGCTTGGAACCAAGAAGTCCAGAAATTTCAAGTGTATAGCGCAGAAAGAGTATGTATGTACAAACACATCTACACCCTTCTCTGGTAGAGGAGTTCCTGGCTGATTTTTGTTCTGGTAATAGTGGGGGGTGCTTTATAGAAGGTTTTTTTTTTTGTGAACTATATTTACATAGTGTTGGCCCTAGGATTAATTTAGGGTTGATGGTTAATAGGATTAGGATCTGAGTTTGTGTGATGTTTCTTTTCTTCAATACCCACTTTTCTTCATTGGCAATTTGCAGTCAAAGTGGACAAGGTGCTTAGGCATGCCACCTTCTGTTTTTCTTTGGTTAGTAACAACAATGGTAACTTTTTTCTCAGTGAATAGATGGCTCAGTGAATAGATACCTCTGTCATTTGTACCAAGATAAACTTTCATTAAACTGAAAATTTCCCTCCTGCTTGTAAACATCACACTCCTCTTTTATTGAGCCTGGAATGCCACTTATCCCCACTCCCCCTCAATCCCTATGGTCTATGAATACCTACTTATCCCCACTCCCCCTCAATCCCTATGGTCTATGAATACCTACTTATCCTCGCTTCCACTGAGTCCCTATGGTCTTGGTATTTCCTACCAGACAACTGAGGATGTAACTTAACATTCTTGCTTTGTGGAGATTAGCTGTATTTATTTTTTCTTTCCAGGATTTGAAGGACTCCTGAAGCACAATCTTTTCTTGAGAAAGTGGTTTTCAAAGTGGCATAGCTGTATGAAATTCAGGCTAGTCAGTGACTATTCAGTCACGTAAATGTTTTGACACCACACTTCTGAATATACGACAACACCGAATAATCAACAGAGGGTTTCTGTGTTCACTCATTCTGTACGCTTGGTGTCCTATCCTGCTATCAGTCAGAAAATGAAATTTTTTTACTCCAACTTCATCCTCCATCACTCAATTATTTTGATCGCAAGTTTGAATTCCTGTAGTTTCTTATGCAGGTCTAGGTTTTCATGACAGTTGTATTCTCCCCCCTTTATTGAAAATAGGTTTTTTTTCTCACATAATATATCTTGATTATGCCCTCCCCTCCTTCTGTCATTCTCAGTGCCTTTCCTCTCCCTTCTGGATCCACCTCTTTTCTGTCCCTAACTAGAAAACAAACAGGCATCTAAGGGATAATAACAAAATAAATAAGATAAAAAATACGAACACATTGGAACAGGGCAAAACAAATAAACAGGAGGAAAAAAACCCAAGAGAAGGCACAAAAACAGAGACCCACTCATTCATACACTTGGAATCCCAGAAAAAAAAAACACTAAACTGGAAGCCATAATATATATGCAAAAGACATGTAGGGTAAAAAGAGAGAAGAAAAACATATAAATAAAACAAAAACAAAAATTAAAATTAAAAAAGGGAAAATCCCTGATATGACATGAGATAAAGACCCTCCAAAGATGCCATTGAGTTTATTTTCTGTAGACCATCTACTGCTGGGCATGCAGCCTACCCTTAAAAGTAGTTTGTTTCCCTAGTGAGACTCCCTTAGAGGAAACCCAATTTTCATTTGCAAGTGGTTATCAGTTGGAGATTGCTTCTGGTTTATTGATGAGAGCATATGTCCATTTCTCCTTTCAGCCGCAGGACTCCATCTGGTGTAGATGCATGCAGGCCCTGTGCGTGTTGCCTCCCTCTCTGTGAGTTCATTATGTGAACTGATCTTGTTGATTTAGATGGACTTGTTATCTTGGTGTCCTCCATCCCCTCTGGTTCTAACACCATTTCTACCTCCACTTCCTCACGGTACCCTGAGTCCTGACGGGGAGGGATTTGATGGAGACATCCCATTTCGAGCTGAATGCTCCAATATCTCTCTCACTCTCTGTATAATGTCTGTCTGTGGATCTCTGTATTTGTTCCCATCTGCTGCATGAGGAAGCTTCTCTGCTGATGGCGGAACAAGGCATTTATCTATGAGTACAGCAGAAGATGGTTGTATTTTTAAGTCTATTAGTGTCAATGTAGCATAGCTAAGACTCTAAGATGCCATAAAATTGGGACACAGACCCTTTGTCTGGTCCAATACAGAGTGGAAATGACTTCTGCTGAGGGTGATGTTAAAGATGGTGCTGATGTCTTATAGGTAGAAGAGGCCTGTCACTCTGGACGTATCAAAATTAAACACCTCTTACTGCTTCCAGAGAGTGCAACCAGTGATACCACTTGTCAAAAACCTGGCTTCTGGTATCTATCACCTCATTCATGAATACTGTGTTTTTCACCAGCTAAATCTCCAGGTATCAGGAATACAATTTCCTGCTCTGTGCAGGGCTCTATCTAAAGGCTACTATTTGCTATCGTTGACTGAGTTTCAGTAATAGGTTAAAGGATTTCTCTATGTGAGTTCTATTGAGCACTTTGACTGTGTAGGGAAGACAGGTACAATTTCTCAGCTATTAACCTAGATACTTCTTGTGCTCCTGAAATATTGTCTTAGTGCAGGTGCCAGCTCGTGTTAGCCCCAGCATCGGGATATACTGAGACACAAGGAATGCATGCTACATTAAATGCTCCATACACTGCATGCCCACTTCCACATTTGTTAACCTATATATAAGGGCTAGTAAGTAGGGTGTGCAAAGAAAGAGCTGGCTGTTTAGAGTCTAATCCCCACAGACTGAATTGACGCTGACTTAAGGATCTACTAGGTGTTGAGGTAGGAAGGCTCTATTAAAGTTTCATCTGCTTCCAGGTATGGTGGCACATGCCTGGAGTCCCAGCCCTAGAAAGGCTAAGGTAGGATCAGCAGTTCAAGGCCATTCTATTTTACATGAGGAATTTGAGGCCAGTCTGGGCTATACAACAGCCTGTCTCATAGTAAAAGTAGTTGCGTTTGCTTTTGAAATGGCAAATATTAGCTCCTTGGCTTGGACTTACCTTATACTAATTCTAATAAACTGCAGTTGACAGGCATAGGGTTCCACAATAAGTCAATGCTAATGTGAGTAGGAGGTCCATAGTTTAGCCTCCCAAGGTCTCATTTTTTTTACCCCTAAGGCATTCAGAACTTGACCATGACTTTGGCAGACTCCTTCAGATTGCCGTAAGCTTCTGTGTTTCCCATTTGATTGAATGGAGAGAATAATACAGAATACTTCTCTTGCATCACTGCTGTGAGGATGCAGAAGGCATTGCTTACAAAGCTCTTCCCTGCTCAGAGCAAAGCCCTAGAGACAGAATGTGCAGTTAAGCTCAGACCTGCACTGCACTCCAAAAAGAGACTTTTCTTCTTTCCCCTTCTCCCTTACTGTTCATTGTTCAGTCTAGGGCCGAGAAAAACATTGGCACAGATAGTCAGGGGCCAAGCAAATACAAGCATAGGAGTCATCATTGTTTCCTGCATCTGGAGCCAGAGATAAAGCCTGAAGGCAGTATTGCTGTACAGGGGCAGGACTGGCTTCTGCATTTTCTACGCTCAATTGCTTCTGACCTTGCTCCCAGTCCTTGTATCTAACACATATTTAATTTTGTTCTTCGTCTGTCTTCACAGATATCAGGTAGAGAAAAAAAAGTGTAATAAAGCAAAGACTTTTCACAAATATAGGCATGGTTGCATTTTTAAAAAGAGGACTTTAAAGAAAGGAGCTATAATATGTAGGGGAACCTAGAAGTGAGCAGAGACAGAGGACCCGTATCAAGTCTATGGCCCACCAAGGTAACCAGGAGGCTTTGTTTCCAGGAAAACTGAGTGAAGGTTGAAAGTGCTGAGAACAGTGCCCGGCACACAATAGACTTGCAATAAAGGCAACTGCTTTTGCTTCTTCCGATGTTATTATTGGTCCCTGCCCACTGTGTTCTGGGGTACTGTCTCCCTGGAACATTCCTATTCTGAGTTTGGGGAGTCTCTCTCTTACTTTCTATTGACACCATGACATTGTTTTAGAATGACAAACAGAGTTCTAAGTGTTTGTCACACAGGCACCTACCTGTATTAGTCAGTTTTGCATCACTATGGCCCAAATACCTAACAAAACCACTTGAGGAAAGAAAGATTTAAGTTGACTTGTGGTGTCACAGGGTCCACCCCATGGTTGCTTGACCTCATGCTTTTTGGCCAGAATATCCTGGTAACTGGAGCATGTAGCAGAGAGTATTCATTTCTTTGGAGATAGGAAGCAGAGGGCAGGGAGAAAGAGAGAGAAGCAGACTGGTGTTCTGGTACATATAACATTCTAAGGATGCTCCTGGTGACCTCTTTCTTCCAGCAAGGCCCCCGCCTCCCAAAGGTTCCACAACCCTGCAAAACAGTGTCACCAGCTGGAGACTAAGCACTGAAAGACATTCCATATTCAAATTAGCCATGTTGCTTACTTAACACACAGCCATTCTCTCCCCTTTCATCCCGCTGTCGAGAGAAGTTCACTGTCTTCCTTTTACAAGGAGTATTCTTAAGCATATCCTAAGGTGGATACTAACCTTAAACGTATATATGTATATCGAAATCAACTTCAGATAAGTGAACTAGGATGACCCAAGATTTCACTTACAAAGGGCTAAGGCAGACTGCATGAAGGAGAAGTCCCTAGGGCCCAAGGAAACAGGCAAAAAAAAATGTTTTCATCAGATCAGGTGCCATAGGAAAGGAGGCTATGATGGACAGTCAAGGGTCTAGCAACTCTCCAGTGTCCTAGCTACAAGGGAAAGTGGGAGTGTCTCCTTGATTAGTTCTCAAGTAGCAAGGCTCGTTAAGTGGAAGGCTTCCTGCTAAAGCCTGACAGGAGAGAGGGCCAGTGGTCTCCATGTTTTAGCACTCCTGTTAACACTCCAGGCAGCAAGGCTGGCATGATTCGTGGTGTTGTCAAATGCTATTGAAGTCTCAAATGTCACATTAAGTAACTTGGTTGCTGTCACAACTGCCGTGAAGTTGCAGTGATAGGGGGTGAGGGCTCTGAATTTATATTTCTAATTATAAGTCTGGTATTAACCATGTCCTTTACTTTTGGATTTCTGTTACTTTGATGTCAGGGGGCCTGTGGGCTCTTGATGGACTGCTCCTTTCAAGGCTGGCACATTCCTAGAGATGGTTAACAGTTTGCCCCTGAGTACCTTCAGCAACACTTGCAAGTGTAAAGCAAGCAAGGAGGAGCCCTCGGGGCCTCTATCTTCCAATAAGGGGATCTCACACTTGGCACTATAATTCCCCCTCCTAATCACACTAGGGCCAGGTCCTGCGCAGCCAGAGACAGTTTGCACTCCAGTGCCCACTGGAGTTTTTCAACACGGCCAAGTTTTTGCCCGATAACCTTGTCTCACTGGCTTCTTTTAGTGGGAACCATAATGACCAGGTGCTTGTCTTCGTGGTTTCTCCCCTCAACCTGTGAGTATCACAAGTTTTCTATTCAATTATTGACCTTTTGACCTTACCATACTGAGATAATAACGAAGTCTAAGTTGTACAACTGTTTCTGTCTCTTAAAGCAGTGCTGAGAAAGGTAACTATGGGTGTTGCTACAGCTAAACCAGATGAAGAGTCACTAACAAAACATCTTGGAAGTGGTCACCTCAGGTCGTAGGTTATCCACTGGAGAGTTGGTTGAGTGAACATACACATGGGCAATGGTCAGAGCATGGCATTTTGATCCCCAAACACTGCAGTAACTGGTCTAGAACGCTCAGCACTTGGCCAATGATTGTCAGCGTGCCCAAATTTTGCTCTTGCCTCCAACTTAGAGTAACCTTGGTCATATAGGATGCCCTGACCCAGTTAGCCAACCTTTAGCTTGTCTATACTCTGTTTCCTTCCTTCCTTCCTTTCTTCCATCCTTCCTTTCTTTCTCCCCTCTTTACCTCTCTCCCTCCTTCTCTCTCCTTCTTGTATTTATTAGCATGTATTAATTATAGATAAAATGGGTTTCATTAAATTTTCAAACATTCCTATAATGTATATTGATTAAAAACATCCCCTTTATACTTTTTTATCCCTTCCCACTTCTACTGATCCCCTTCCTCTTCTCAAATAGTTACCTTAGTAATATTGTGTGTGTGTGTGTGTGTGTATGTGATACAGTGAGTTATGTTATAGATTCTTATAGAAACATGGATGAGGGTTTGGTATAGGAGCTTGGACACTTTTTTCTTTCTTTTTTTAAACATTTTTTTGTTTGGTTTTTCAAGACAGGGTTTCTCTGTGTAACAGCACTGGCTGTCCTGAAACTCACAGAGATCCACCTGCCTCTGTCTCCTGAGTGCTGGGATTAAAGGCATGCACCACCACACCCTGCTTACCTTGGGTACCTTATCAGTGGCTACATCATTGGAGGAGAAAATGTCTCTATCTCCACCATTAACTACAAAAAACTTCTCAGTGAAGGGTGTGGCTTCAGGAGTCCTTCTCCTACTTTTCTACTTCCATTCAAGTGGTAGTGGCCAACTCCCTTGCTTTACCATTCCCCAAATAAATGGCCTCTGTTTGGTCTCAGGCCTTGCTTATTTCTACTTGTGCTTTATTAATAAGCCATTATTTCTAAAACTGAACATGCTACATTTATCCATCAATTGCATTCCCTTTTCAACTATCTTTCATGGGGCAGATTCTCACCTCCACCAAACTCACAGGTGAATTTCAACAACTTTCCTCCTTATTTCCATTATCCCCAAATCTTAGTTAATTAGCTTCTGATTTTTATTCTTGCATTTCTCTCCATTCTACAGCACATCTACTGGTTGATCTCCAGTACTCAATTAATAGGTTCCTTGGGGGTTTTCTTATATTTGTCAATTTTTCTCAGATAGCATTTCCTAAAATACAATTTCTTCATATATGTTCCTCTTTCAAGAAAATAATGAATTTTGGCTCTAACTGTACATTGAAATCAAGAATTCCTCCCCGATTATGTAGTCTATATTGGGTGGGATTCAGGAATAATTTTTGAAAAGCTTACTCAGGTCATTCTATGTGAGACTAGGGAAGGGAATCCTATTAAATTAAGCAGTACTTCCTCCTGCCTTATATTCAAGACTATCAGCCAAATTGTCCCACAAAGGGGGAGAGGTCTTTTCAGTGTTTCTCAAACCTCCATGAGAACAAGAGTTAACCCTTTCCTGTCTAGACTCTGTCTCAGGGTGAGCAGATCTCTAAGGGATGAGTCTGGGAAGTTGTATGTCAATCAAGTGCTCTGGATGATTCTTATCTATAGGCTATCTTGTAGAATCTTAAATTTTAATGTGCATGGGAGTCACCTGGAGGATCTTTTTGATGTATAGTTCCTTGTTGAGTTGAAGGAGACGGGGGAATCTGAAGAAATGTCTTAAGGTGTCCTGAGTAACACTTAAGTAGCCATAGGATACCTATTGAATCACCCGAGAAGCTTTACAACCTACGGAGGCTTTGGTCCCATGCCTGATTTAATCAGTGTACATATAGCTTGGGGAATCAAGACTTTAAAAAGCTCCTCAAGTAACAGGAGTGTGCTGCTGTGTTTGAGAACCAGTGTGGTATAGATTCCTCTTTGTGTCTACAGTCAAGATGTTCTTCCCATCTGTATTACCCTTCTTCATGTTCATTCAAGATCATCTTATAATTTCTACCAAGCTCTGTTTGGAAGATGATTTCCTCTTCCAAACTCATCAATTAGTTCAGTTTATCATGATCTTTCTCTTACTATTGACTTATTCTGTCACAAAGGTGTATACTTTACACTACATAATCATCCAATTACTTACTATGCCTTTCTGATCATGAATGTATCTGTTATGGTTTGAATATGGAATTTCCTCCCTAGGCTCATTTATTTTTATGTTTTTTACTTCCTTCAGACTTTACTTCCTTAGGGTCTCATATGGCCCAGGCTAGTCTGGAACAAACTTGTTATATAACTGAGGATGACCTTGAACTTCTACTCTGTGGCAGGGTCCTGTGCTGTTGTTCCCTTTGGGGTAGGGGGCCAAGGAGGCACAGAGTCAATGACACAGACTCTGGGAGAATGTTGAAACAACAAGCCCAGTTTATTCAGGAAGAGGCAAGCCTTATATACCCTCCACCCCACCCTGGGGGGAGGTCTGATGAATATGCATATACTGGTGTGACATGGCTGCCTCTCATTGGTCCAGGTCATCTCTAGGTCATGTCTCAGCTGCTGTTGCTAAGGCCCTTAGGCAGACCCAGGTTGGCTCTCAGAAAGTATCTTTTTTACTAGTTTGGGCCAGCTGGCCCTCAAGGCTGTTAGGGATGAGTAATCCCATAATGCTCCTCCTAATTTCTCCTTTTCTGGATTTAGATTAAAGACAAGTGCCATAACACCTAGTCTGAATGGTGCTGGGGATCAAACCCAGGGTTTTGTTCATGCTAGGTAAGCACTTTACCAACTGCACTAGCTGGTTTTGTGTGTCAGCTGGACACAAGCTAGAGTCATCAGAGGAAGCAGCCTCAGCTGAGGAAATGCCTCAGTGAGATTCAGCTGTAAGGCATTTTTTCATTCAGTGATCAATGGGGGAAGACCCAGCCCATGGTGGGTGGTGCCATCCCTGGGCTGCTGGTCCAGGGGTTCTATAAGAAGGTGGGTTGAGCAAGCCAGATGAAGCAAGCCAGTAAGCAGCACCCCTCCATGGCCTCTGCATCAGCCCCTGCCTCTGGGATTCTGCCCTGTTTGAGTTCCTGTCCTGATTTCCTTCAGTGATGAACAGCAATGCTAAAGTGTAAGCCAAAGAAACCTTTTTCTCCCAACTCACTTTTTGGTCATGGTGTTTTGTCACAGCAATAGAAACCCTAACTAAGAAACCAAGTAAGCTATATCCCCAACCTCAGGCTCATATTTTGAGTATTTATTTTATTTTTACAGCTGCTAGTACTATTTGGGGAGGCTGTAGGACCTAACAGGAAGAACTAGTCACTAGGGGTTGGCCAGTGCAGGTTGTTGTAACCTGGTGCTTGGTTGATGCCTGGCTCCCTGCTGCCTGGTTTCCTATAAAGGATCTCGGCTGCACTCTTGCACTCTTCCATGGCCATGAATCGAGCTGTTCTGCCATACCTCCCTTTTTGTAAAGACTGGAGCCTTTACATGGAACCATGAACCACAGCAAACCTGTTCCCCCACCCCTAGTTGTTTACATCAGATATCATGGGCAAAGCCAGGCAAAATACCTGTTTCCTTTTTAACTTTAAAACTTTAACTCCATATCCTTTGTGTCTACACTATAGTACCTCTCCCCTTTCATTGTCTTAAAATTGTCAAGATATATCCCAAACAGAAATAAGCAAAAAAGACCTCCCTGGATTAGATCTAATTTGACCTCATTTTCCGTAGACTGGTTTGTTTTACAGCTCTATATGGGCATAGGCTAACATATCAAATTTATCCAGTGGAGGTGAAAATAATAACTGTTTCTGGGAAGAGATAACCCCAAAGATTATGGTTCACTGCCCTGTAAGACATTAGTCAATTTTGTGTGTGAACCAGCAGTCTTATTTTAGCATTTATTAATTGGGTTTATATATTACACCTTCTCCTCCATCAATTAATGAATTGAATAAAATGCTTGAAATATATCAATTGCATGAGCCATAACTTCACCTCTTTAAAAATATGTCTGAAGTTCCTGAAATGCTTAAGTAGGAGTTTAATCAATGTATTGTAAAATTAATTAGGTTTGTGAAACAGGTGCTGTGTATTAATTTCCTCTGAACTAAAACTATTCACCTTGGAATGAAGCTTGTTAAGACATATGATGCTAGAAGGGAGATAAAGCAACAGGGTGTTTAAGGGGATGTGAAACATTCCATTATGAAGGGAAGCATGTTAAACTCAGGAAGTAAATGACTTAGCTCAGGATGCCTCTGAAATTGGCCATTTTGTTAGGCCTTGCCCTCTACAACCATATACAATAAAACCAACTGAGAGAGATTCTCAGATAAGCCCAACTGCCTGGAAGAAGCAGAGACCAGATGAACTACCTGGAAAGGACACTCCACGACGTGTTGAGTTGTCTGCTGGCTGTGCAGTGTGCTCCAGGTTTTTAACTTTTGTGAGCTGTCACCCATGTTGGGGTGGGCTTCAGTGACACAACTATCTTTGGGTCAAATCTGCTTCTGTAAGTAATCTTTCACCCATGTTCCTCTAAGTCACCCCAGCAAAATACATTGTTTTACCGAGGTGGACTTTGGTGCTCTCTCCAGGAAGAGTGTCACACCATAGCAGTTTTACATTTGAATAGACAATACATCTTACAAAGGCCAAGCAGAATAACTGATAGATTAAACAACACATTAAAGACCCCCAAGGAGTGGCAATTTCAAACAGGAACAAACTAGACTTAATTTGGATGCTTTTGGTTATAGACTAGGATGATGATCATTCTCCAGACATTTTTCAGCTGGTGATTTTCCTCCATGTGTGTTTCATAAATGAAAACAGACGTTCAGAATTTGAGGGCAATTGTTGGAGGAGCTGCCACAATGAAATCAAACCATCAGTTAAATCCTGGCTCTGTCCTTTAGTTAGCTGTTCTCTGTAAATCGAGGTTAATAAATCCCCATGAGCAGTGTCTGGCGCATAATAGGTGTTCCATAAACGCTAGCACTCTTTCTTGTGAGCATCTTTAGAGGCTGAGAGGTGGACAAGTGAAGCCTCGATTGGAAAAGAGTTATGGAGAAAGAGTTAAAATGACTTAATACTGTTTATGTGGGGCCATAAAAACACCATCTGCTGAAGCTGGCCAGTTAAGCTACCACAAGGCTGACAAGCACCAATGCTGTGCTGATCGGAGAGGAATGACCAAGGTCTTGTTGTTTCTATCATTATTCGATGAGCTGCCATCTCTGGACTAGCTTCCAGTTTAAGTAAAACTACATAACCCAGTTGTTCAACATTTAAAGATTTATTTTGGTCCTTAAATATTTATACTGTCCCCTAGTCTTTTATTGCTACAGTTACTGCTGAAGAAAAAAAAAACAATAACAACAAGACTCAGGAGGTTACAGTGTGGTATCAGCAGTTCTAGACTTTACCATTAGATTGAGTTATGTTTTATGTTGAATTAGACTCAAACGAGTGATTTAATATTAAACTCTCATTTTTCTTGATGAGGCAGATGTGCCTGACAGAAAGGGATAAGGCTTTTTCTTTTTTCTTTTTCTTCTACTCATCAGTCAATGAAGAAAAGGCCGCTTGTTCTGCAACATACATTGCTGAGTGTAAGTGAATAGCAGTGGATTCAGAACCTTGCAGAAGGTGGGGGATGCTGCAAATGAAGCATGAGGCTGAAGGTTGTCCCAGTAGTAAAAGTAAACTCAGTGATTGCTCTGCAACCTCTCAAAACACCTGCATTTTGATTCTTGGTACCCATTAAGCATAATGATGGTTGATTCCACATCCCTGGGATATTTGGCCTCATTTGGATGATTAAAGAGAAGGAAATATATGTCCCAGACACCTGCCAACTTGCAATAATAATTGCTGATATTTGCATAATGTCTTTTTCTAAGAACCTCAAAGCCCTTTGTCTTTGAAAATCTACTCCTGTTAGGGAGTAATGTTATTTCCATTTTTTTTTTTTCAGAATCTGAGAGCCATGGTCGGTTCTAAATATTTGGTCGTTTTCATAACCCATTTTTCTCTCAACCAAGTACTAACCAGGTCTGACTCTGCTTAGCTTATGTAATCAAGTGAGATTCTTGGTGGTAAGACTGTGGCTTTGATAGCCATTATGTACGACAAACTTTCCTGCATATTGAAATCATCTGGAGGTTTTCAGCTATATGGACGCCTGCCTGGATGTCAACTTTTCTGGCTGATGAACTGGGCATCAAGTCTTTTAAAAGGTTCTCAAGTGATGGGTACACACACACACACACACACACACACACACACACACACACATATATATATATATATATATAAAATCTTGGGGACCACATGGCTACATTTCTGTGAAGTGTGAAGAGGAGAAAGAATTCCTGATGGCTGTTAGAACTTCCCCTCACCATCCTTACTGCTATTTTCATTCCTGACTAACTCTGCAAATAAGGAAGAGAGACATTTGAAATGCAATGATGTGCTCTGAAAAGATGTTTCAGTAACTGATGGGCCTCTTGTATGATGATGTGCCCCTATAAGATTAAAATAGAGGTGAAAAATTCCTATCACCTAGAGACACAGACACCATGATGTCATAGTGTAGTATGATCTCATGTGTTTGTGGTGATGACCATGTAAACATGCCTACTTCATGGTCTGTCATGTAATGCATAGCACATACAGCTACGCAAAATGCATTGTTCTTGGTAACACAAAATTATCTTACTGATTCATGTAAGCTGCTATATTTCTATTGCCATTTTAGAGTGTATTCCTACTTCAAAGAAATTTTTACTAGGTGAAGTCTTCTGTTATGCAGGTAGCAGACTCTTATCTTCTGTTTACCATGATTTTTTATATACATAGTTATTTTTATTATTGACATGCATGGGCATGCATGTTCTACAACATGAGTGTGGAGCTCAGAGGACCACTTTGCAGGGTCAGTTCTCTCCTTCCACTTTTATGTGGGTTCTGAGTTTTGAACTCAGGCTGTCAGGCACGAACTACAAGTGCCTAACCATTGATAAGTCTTCTCTCAGCCCATACTAAGTATTTGATTTTATTTTAGAATTTTTGTTAATATCCCACCTTTGTCTTTCTCCCTCATCTATCTGTCCTTCCTTGTACCCTTCCACTCCCAGTAGCCTTAAATCCTAGTACATGTCACATGTGTTGTGTCTCTTTCCTCCTCCTCTTCAATACTTTTTTTCTCTTGGGGGTCTCCTTTTTGAGTTTCATGACTTATATTCTTACTCATTATCTATCTATCTATCTATCTATCTATCTATCTATCTATCTATCTATCTACCTATCCATCCACCTATTATCTATCTATCATCTATTTATTTTTCTTTAACAGCTAGGATCCTCACATGAATGAGAACGTATAGTATTTGTCTTTCCAAATCTGGGTCACCTTGACTAACATAATTATTTTCAGATCCATCTATTTTCTTGCAAATTTTATTTTTTATTTATCACTCAATAAAACTCCATTGCAATACATGTGCCATTTTAATCATCCATTCATCTGTTGATGGAGATCTATTCTGGTTCCATTTTCTTACTGTTGTGACTAATGCCACAGGAAGCATGGATGTGTATGTCTATTGTAGGATATAGAGTCCTTAGGGTATGTGCTTCAAATACCATATCCTGATCACATCATTTTCTCTTTCCTTCATTTAATCTCCTGCTCTTTTGTCCACCATGGACTTAGGAACGATAGGTTATAGACTTTGTCTGTAGGTATCTACCATCTAGGTTTGTGTGAGCATACCCTGCAAAGAAATCACCCACGAATGCATTTCTTAGAGTGTATCTGTGTCACTAAGTGGCATATGACTGTGACTGTGCAGACCAATGCCAGGATCTACCCTCACATACAGCCAATAGCAGGCTGGTTCAGATCATTGTCTTCCATGAGGAATTATATTTATTAAATTCCAGGACAGATGATTAACATAAAGCTTTGGTTTGGAAGACAACAAGACCAAGTCCATCTTGTCAGAAGTTGTAGTTTGGGGAAATAGTTTTTCATCAGTGAACTGCGACTGAAAAAAAACTAATGACCCGTGAATCACAGTAGGTAAAAGATCCTGTCAGTCATGAATGAGTGTAACAAGAGCCTATGTGGAAAGGCTGGGGGGCTGTTAGTGTTAAGCTTACCAGGTTGTTCCTGTCTTTCACAAGGGTATTCAGCTCGTGTTGAGGGTTGGAAAAGACAAGGGGTTATCTGTGTGTCCTGGGTCCCTGTGCCACTACTGTTGATTCAGTCATGAGTTCTGATGGAGGACCAACTCCATTTCAAGATGTATGGATCCTGTGGTAACATTTACAGGGCTGTTTTGTAGAAACAGCTGTTGCCTGTGGGGAGCAAGACTGACTTCTCAGACACCTCAGCTGTCTCCCCATCTGTCCAATGCAGAAGAAGGAATAAGAGAAAAACAGTAAATATGAAAAAAAATGGAACCTGCACAGAAACCACAGAAAGGAGGGAGATGATCAGAGAGAAGGCAATAGGGTTTTAGTAATTTAGCCAGTGAAGGTTCATTTTTTTAGTGTCTTTGACAATAAAGATGAAAGCCATGTCCTCCAATAATGCTAATGGGAGGGAAATGAAGTGATGAGAAGCGACATTAAGCCAGCCTGGATTCCTGCCAGCTGCTTCTTTCTGTGAACCCCCAGCAGAGCCTAGAGCTTCTTGTTCATCTGACTGCATCCATTGTGAACAGCTACTTCTTTCTGTGTCTTGGAATGTTAGGATAATTTTAGTGTATTCTGGAAGCCCATGACATCCATGCACCTGCTAGGTATTGGGACATTTCTGGGCAGACGTGAAGGTATATTAATATTCTAGGGCTGTCACAACAGACAACCACAAACCAGTTAGCTTAAAAGAACAGAGAAGAATCCTCTCTCAGTTCTGGAGGCAAGAAGTTAAAAATTAAAGCGTCAGTGGGCCATGCTCCTTTGATAGCCCTTTGGAAGAATCTTTCTCACTTCTGCTGTACCTTCTGACCTCTCTCTGCTGCCTCACTCTGACCTTTGTCTTTATCCACACATAATGTCACCTCCCCTCTCTGTTTTTCAGTATGTTTTCTTCTTATCATTCCACCAGGTTTGAATCCAGGGCCCATCTTAATCTGGACTGTGATAGTGTGATGGCTGTTCTTGGTTGTCTACTTGACTACATCTGGAATTAACTGGAACCCAAGTAGCTGGGTACATCTGTGAGGGAGTTTTCTCTATTGAATTATTTGAAGTGGGAAGACCCACCCCGAATCTTGATCTTTTGAGGTGAAAAGCTCCACCTTTAGTCTAGGCCACACCTGGTGGCACCCTATATATAGGGTAGAAGAAAGAGGCTTTTGCCCTTTTGCCCTTTGTCTGTTTGCCCTAACTCTCTCTGACAAGTTTATTCCTTCACTGGCATTAGAGCCTACTTCTTCAGGATTCTGGCATGTCAGGAACACCAGCTCAGACATTCAGGCTTGTGGACTGAACAACTACTGGATTCTTGGACTTTACATCAGGAGACAGCTTTTGTTGGAATATTTGGACCATAACCTGTAAGTAACTCTAATAAATTCTGTTAATTTTAATTTTCCTTTTTAAATAATATCTATCTATCTATCTATCTATCTATCTATCTATCTATCTATCTCTGTTTGTCTGTCTGTCTGGACGTCTGTCTGTCGGTCCATCCATCCATCCATCCATCCATCCATCCATCCATCCATCCATCTATCTATCTATCTATCTATCTATCTATCTATCTATCTATCTATCTATCTATCTATCTGTGTGCATTTCTTACAGGCATGCTTGGTGCCCTTGGAGGCCAGAAGGAGGTTCTAGCTCCACTGGAACTGGAGTTACAGATGGTTGGTTGCAAGCCAACATATGGGTGTTGGGAATCTAACTGGGTCCTCTGGAAGAGCAGCAAGTACTCTTAACTGCTGAGTCATAATCTCTTCAGCTTCCCTATTTATCTTTTAAATGACAAATGATAATGGTATGAAATAATGGCTGACATTTTCTCAGTGCTGTATGTGTGTTGAAAAATTCACAAAAATTTTGGTACACATACTTCCATTTATTTACACAACAACTAAATTTCTTTATTTGTAAAGAGTGATACATTTTATATATGGTATGAATATAATGTATAACATATATTATTAATGTATTTATATAAAATAACATAAATATTATTTGAATCATATGAATATAACTTATTTTACTTATCACATGAGGGAATTATAGCTTAGAGAGAGGACAAGGTTTACCAGAGAGCACATAGCTCTCTCTTTTAATCCTAGAAACTCACTTTCACCTGTTCTACATAGTGTTCTCCTAAGTCACAGATAATAATTCTGGAAACAGGGATTTTCTCATGGTTGCATTTGAGGAAATCCTTGCAAATTCTTAGGGACAGCTACTGTCGAACAGCTCAAATTGGGAACACTGAAAGTCTCCACGGGTGTCTGGTAGGTCTTTATATTTACAAATACAGCATCAATATTGTCATTTTCTAGTGTGAACTATCAAAGAAACAGATAACTAAAAGCCTCAAGCAGATAACATGGTGTTAGTGGCTTGTGAAACCGAACAATCTTATCAGTGATAATATTTTTATATTATAGGAATGATTATATTTGAAATGAGTATGGGATGTGGAGCAAGAGCATCCATAGGCTATTTTTCCACTTCTAGGGGGTCTGGAGGCCAGAGACCACAGAAGACATCAGACCCCCTAGAAGTGGATTTGCAGATGGTTGTGAGCCACATTGTGGGTGCTGGATATCAAACCAGGGTCCTCAGGAAAAATAGCCAGTGCTGCTTTTAACCATTGAGCTATGTTTTCAGTACCCCTGTCCTTTTCTTACACACACACACACACACACACACACACACACACACACACACACACACTTATATTTATATTTATATATACACTTGCATATGTATTTGCAGTAAGCTTAAACCTGGGGCTAATAACATCTAGCCAAGCACTCTTCCCCTGAGCTCCGTTTCTTTGTTATAGAAGAATTCTATCCAATAAATGTAGAGAAATGAGGGAATTACTAAACACCTAAGGTAACAATGGTGATTTATTAATAATTCTTACAAGGGTGTTCTACATACAGATGCTAAAATTAGTGGTCAAAGATTGAGGAAAAATGGTATTAACATACCGGTATACTAATTAATAGTCTCAAAAATGCCGTTTCCAAGATACCCATTGGTTTTAAAGAAAAAAGTAGTAACTTTATTGTGAATAAACCTGATAGACAATGTTTTAACCATACAGCCACGTTAACATTCTACGTTACATGTATGAAGTAGTCATAGACAGCATTGGTTGTTGGACACTTCTGATCATCTTTCCATTTATTTTTCCCACATTCCTCTAATATATGCCTTTATAAATTATTAAGTATCAGGCCAGATCCACCCACAAAATACCTTTCTGCTTTAATCTCCTACTTTCATATAAACGTTAACTCTCAGTGTGCATCTGAGGCATTTATTCATTGCACTCTTCAAATTCCTAAGGACACTGAACTCCTGTTATAAGGGTTTTAGTCTCTTTAGCTTCTGCTGATGGACCATTATCATTCTCCTCCTGTCTGTCACCCTTTGGTCACCTTCACAGGTGATGGACAACTCAAACAGTCCCTAATGTCTTTCTGTTCTCCCCTCTTTTCCTGAAGCAAAGTTCCTGTGGCTTTTTCCATCCCCTGCTTATAAACTCACTTGAGAGCCGAGGCTGTTGTTTACTTTATATCCCTTTTAGACCAGAGGACCCCAAATATCTATGTATGCAAGAATTACAACGCTTGTTAAAAATGCAGATCCTAAGAACACAGACCCTTAATGCTGTTAGTCCCCGAGCAGGTCAGCAGTTAGGAGTGGATTCCCAGGAGTCTCAAATGTATGGAATCAGGGGTTTTTGAGTAGAGGATTGGCATCCATCACAAATACAATGGAATTGTGTTCCACACAAAGCCAGAACAGTGGAAAGTGCGCTGACTCACTTGCACCCTACAAAGTCTGGCATCAGTGGGCATGTAATCAATGAAAATGACACATTTGAACGTCTCCATGTCAAGCAATAAAATTATGGCTTAAGCCTTTGCCAAATGGGAAGTGACTTCTAACTATGTGAAGAGACGGGGGTGGGGGGTGGGGGGGGGAAGAAAAGTTACTTTGTTGAAAAACTGGAGACAGTGCCCAAGTCTGAGTGGACTTCAGATCACTTCATCAGCTGAAATGTCTGTGGGGCTCCTGTCCTCATCTACTTAAAGAATAAGAGGTCCAGCCAGGCCACATGGTTAACTGGAAGGCTAAAACAGACAGCAGAAATTAATGATTTACTCAATCAAAGACCTTTAAGTCAGGCAATTGAGATGACCCTGACTTATTGATTATCATCCACTAGCTTTAAATTATCCTCTGTGTCCAAGAGGACAGAGAGGAGGTGGTGGGGAAAAAAGGCTTAAAGGAGGTCAATAAGTCATCCTCGGACAAGTTAAAGGCATCAAGCCCAGGCGTGCCGTTTCCTTTCAAGTATATTTAACAAGAGGGAGAGAAGGAATGAAATGGGCTTCTAATTATTTAAATTGGACCCACACTCTACTGAGCAGCGTAGAAGCTAGCACTCTTCCTCCTTGTGAGCTGTCGGTAAGGCCCGGAGAAAGAGATTAAACATGTCAGCAATAGGTGTGGATATAATTGGGGGAAGTAATTGGGAGAAATCCAGACACCCGATTGTGACTATCGGCTAGTTCTCTCTTTCAAAATCTAAATTCACATTAGCATGTTGATAGCCTTACCCGAACTGGATAGAATTTATTAACAATAGAAATAATTACAAAAGTGACTTGCATTTAGATAACCAGATAGCTACAGCCTGCTGCTAGTGTGGCTTTACAAAGTGGGTGCGTTATTCAGTGTCTCCTGCTTTTTTAAAAAAATTATGTTTTGGTTTGAATTCCAAGTTAGGTCAGGTTTTGGTTTTCTTATTTCATAATGTGCATGTTAGAGTTTTTGAGCAGCTACAAATATGCTTACACCTTATTTGAGACTATTTGGTATTTTTTTTATATCTAGGTATTCAATAGAATTAGTTTAATCTGAATTACTTACTGGTCAGCAAACCCCGGAGTACCTCCTGTCTCTACCTTTCCAGTACTGGGGCTACAGGCAGGCTACCATGTTTGGCTTTTTACTGTGGGTGCTGGGGGTGGGATGTGTCAAATTCAGGTCCCCATGCTTGTGAGGCAAGTACTTTATGGACTGAGTCATCTTCAGCAACTTGGGTTATACTTTTTCTAATCCGGGTTCACTCTGCCCCCAACTTCCTTCCTGACTTCTTCCTTTCTTGCATTAACATTATGTGCCACATGCCCCCAAGACTGACCCTGGAAACGTGCATGTAGAACAAGATTCTTGTTCTAAAGGGGTCTGTGATAAAGCAAAGAGAAAAACACAAAATAAATGAAGGACACCAAAGTATCCTAGAGGCTGTGGTATAGACATTTGCAGAGCAGAGTGTTGAAAGATTGGGTGTATTAGTCATTTGGCTATGTTATCAAAGCAGAGCAGGGCTTTGATGCATTAGAAAAAAACTTCCTAAGATAACAAGGTCCTGGGAAGGTCTGAAGTAAGAGCAGGCACAGATAGATCTAAAATTAGACTTTTTGTAAAGAGAATTACCATGAAAAACTACAGAGCAGGGTTTCTACGGTCAAATAATTTTGTGAAACATAGCAGGCACTGTATCACAATTTTATACTCTTATTGGAATATTGAGAACTCTGGGAAACTCTTCAAAAAGAAATCTGCTTAACTTATACCATCTAGCCAGAGTGTGGGATTATAGAGGCTTGAAATAAAAATTTTTCAGAAAAATAATATTTTTTTGATAGTGTAATGTGGGACTTTGGAAACACAAACAGGCTGGCAGATCTTGGCAGGCAGCTGAGATTTGGTTTATGGGAAGGTCAGAGATGAAGTGCAAGGAGCACTGGCCCACATGATGGGCAACAGACCTGAAAGCAGACATAGCAGAACATGGATGATGCTGCCATTTTATTCAGAACCCTCGGGAAAGGCTTCAAGGTCCCTGTGGGAAACTGGGCTGGGAAGAGGAGGGAGAAAGGTGGAGGACAAGCTTAGTTTTGTACCTTCCATCTGTCAGTGTGGTTAAGTCCTGAAGTGGAACCCAGAATGGTGATAGTAAGGGTACTGGGGTCAGATGATTGTTGTGGGGTTGACCCAGGGGATAGGATGTTGGCATGGGGGGCGTGGTCAATGGGACAGGATGCTGGCATTGGGATTGTGGTTGAGGCATAGGATGCTGGCATGGGGAGCATGGCCAATGGGACAGGATGCTGGTTTGGGCAGGCAAACACATCTCCTTTACTTCAGACTGTTCTTCACCTTTACGAGCTGACTCTATTAGGTAGCAGCTGGAAGAGTACTGGGAATGTTCCTCAGGGTCAGCATCTGTTTGCCATCTTCTATTAGTGGAATCAAAATTCATTCTGAGAGGTGCTTCACTCTGTCATAGCTAAACCAGACCACAATTTCCCACCGTGCCATGATTCAGTGTTATTTTTCTACTGAGAGCCTTTCCTATTACATTCATTTCATCGTGGAGGAACTTTGCTCATCTTTTGGACCTAAAATGGTACTCAGCACATAGAGTCAGCATTTGTTGAGTGAAATTGCAAATGCCCAGTTTTCAAAGAAATTTAGTGTTATCATTCTCCTTTGGGGAAATATGTAGATAAAGACAAAGGAGCAGAGTAGACAAGGACTAATGTTAGTTATATTCAACCACATGTCATAGGGTTTCCCTAAAACGCCTCCTTCAGACTGTACTTCCCATGAGTGGATGCTGTCCTATGTCACACAGGCACCATGCGCAGGCTAGGACAAGCACGCAGTCTCTCAGTTTGAGCTACAGCTCCATCAGTGCAGGATCACAGAGACGATATTGAGCTCAGCACCAGGAGATTAGAATCTATTGCTGACCCTGTCATTAATCAGTGTTAGGTTCCGGTTATCTAACATTTGACTATAGAGAAACCACAGCCTCCCACTGAATTTCTCTTATTTATCTTCCCAAACGTGACAGTCTAACCTGCCATGGAAGGGTTATTTGTATTGGTTGTCAGTGGTTCTGTTGTGTGCATTTTAGATCGGGAAATGGATAGGTCTGTGCTTTTTTTTTTTTAAATTTATTTTTTATTTTTTCATTATTCTATTTTTTAAGAAACAGGCCACTCACTAGATGGCACTGTTGTATTAGAGTTTTCTAGTTTCTGGTTCTGGTTTTAAAAGTTCAGGAATGATACAGTTTTACTACCCAGAATTTCCAGGTGCTGGTACAAGGGCAGGGTGGGAGATAAGCAAATATTATGCATACATTTTATTAGTGTGGGCCCTAAAACCTAGTTTAAACTTTAGGAGTATCATAAAAGAGTAGTTTTCGTGGCAATACACTAATGGTTGACTTTACTGACAGACTGAAAAATAACGTCTAGTTGGAGATTATGTAATTAAAAGAATGGTCTCTCTGCTTCCAGGCACTCTGTGGTGGCGCCAGTGGGGATGATTTTTGGAGGACGCTAGCGGCAGGCAGAGGCAGAGAAGGAGAAACCATCCGGCACACTCAGTGCATGGCTTCAAACACCTAGATGATGTACTTATCCCTTCAAGCTGGCTGACTCTCTCCTTCCTTGAAAGCCAGGTTTCCTCAAAATGTCGCTGTCTCTGTCCGCAGTACTTTTCTGTCCTTAGCTCCCCAAGAAAACATAGTTTTGTCAATTTTTAAAAATCCTTGTACCTTTCAAGGCCCACAATGATTCATGCTCTAAAATCCCTTTTCCCTGCCACGGTTTGTTTTTTCATTTTCACCATCAAAATCTTGGTTGAGGTCTCTACTGTTTACATCAGGAGGTGAGTCCTTGACAAGGTTTATCTTCATTCCCCAGTGTCATGCTCTCAAGGCAGTGGTGCCTCCCAGGTGAATGAGATATCCCGGCCTGGCATCCAGGACCTCCCAGCTCTGAAGAAAATTTCCTCTTTAGACATAGCTTCAGTTCTCCTAATTAAATAAAAACACAGATGGAGAATGTATATTCTCTGTTGGTTACCTAGGTGTGCTACTAGCAGTGGGGGACCAGCTCAACGTGGATGGCTGTGAAGCCTGATCAGTTTCCCCTCAGAGCCCTAGCAGTCTCTCTGCTTGGGTACAGCCAAGATTTTTAATGTCACCCAAAAGAGTTTTAGGAAGGCTCGGTGAAGCAAAAATTCGTGAGTTTATTGATTAGGAGAAAGGGCCACTACACTGCACTTGAAGGGTGCCAGGGCTGGTGACAGGAGAGGAGTTCACCACAGCACCTCGGTAACAGCTGTGTAAGCAATTCTGGGGCTTCTGGAGTTACACTGTGTAAAAGGAAGTGATGTCTATGATTGAGGAAACAGAGGGAAAATATTTTGGTCTTCTCATTTCCTTACTGAGAAAAAAATTTTTTTTAATGAAATTTAAGGATGCTGAGCAGGTTCACATTTAAGAAAGAAATATAATTAAGACGAACTATGGATAAAATTTAAAAAAAGTCAAAATAATTTTGCCATCGATAGGTCATATAAAGAGGTTAAGATGTATATTTTTAGCCTGAGCATGGTTCTCTGGCCACTATGCTAGTTTGTTTATGTTACTGTAGAAAGGGGAGGTAGTTTTTGTGTAGAGAAGATTCCAATTGGCTGTGTGGAAACTCCTTTTTTTTCCCCTTAAAAATAATAAAAAAAAGTGTGTGTGTGTGTGTGTGTGTGTGTGTGTGTGTGTGTGTGTGTGTGTGTGTGTGTGTGTTGTATGCAGATGTGTATGTGTGAGTATACATGCCCTTGTATGTGTGTAGATGTCAGAGGAAGATGACAGGGGTCAGGCCCAGTCATTCTCCACCCTATTCCTTTGAGATAGATCTCATACTGAACCTGGAACTCATTGTTTCAGCTAGAGTGGTTGGACACCAAGCATTAGTGGTTCTACTGTCTCCATCCCTCTCAGTGGTGGGATTCCAGGCACATGTGGTTTGAGGCCAAACAAGGTTTTTTTTTTTTTTTTTTTTGACGTGTGTGCTGGGAATCGAATTTGGGTCTTCTTGCTTGTACAGTAGGTACACATACCCCCCGAGTCATCTCCTCAGCCTTTATGGTGAATCTCTTTTACTAAAACAATTGTGGATGATGCTCAATGACCAAAGTCAGACGCTCTGTATCCTGAGCTATGCCAGGTTGTGGCACACGCCTTAATCCTAGCACTCAGGAGGCAGGGGCAGGCAGAGCTCTGAGTCTGAGACCACTATGGTCGACGGAGAGAGTTCCAGGACAATCAGGGCTACACAGAGAAACCCCTTCTCAAAAAACAAGAGAAAAAAGTGTGTGTGTGTGTGTGTGTGTGTGTGTGTGTGTGTGTGTGTGTGTGTGTGTATGTGTGTGTGTGTGTGTATGAATGTTAGTGCAGTGCCTCGGAGGGCAGAAGAAGGTGTCAGATCCCTCAAGTTGGAGATATAGCAATTGAACCAGCTTATGTAGGGTGCTGATAATCGAACTTGGGTCTTCTGCAAGAGCCATATGTACTCTTAACTATGGAGCCATCTCCCCAGAAGCATCTCTCCACCCCACTATGTTGAAACTCTTGGTTCAATAAGCAAGAGTGGTGAGGCGGATCCAGGACTGTATGGATGAGGGACTCTTTCCTTTCTTGTGTTCCCATATCTTTTATCTTTCTATCAGGCCACAGGTGCTAATATGTAGTTGCTCATTCATCTATGGGATCTGTCTAGCTTTTCTTTGCCTGTGGTGCAGGAATACTTAAGTGCAGAGCTTCAACTCGACACTGGTTGCTGACAAGCCATGTCCTTTCATTATCATCTGAGCCCGTCCACTATAGGGACCCGTTAAGGTTAGCTTTAGAGCCTGCTTTTCTTTACTTGTATCCAACACCTTGAGTTCAGAGGTCTTCAGTCTGTTCATCCCAAGCCCATACCCACACCCAGTTATAGGGACACTGGAATCCTTTGTCCAAATACTCTTGTCTGGGACTTGCCTGAGCTTCTTGGCCAAAGTAAGACTGTATATCCATAGGCTGGGGAAGTAACCTAGGAACAGTTGTTTGTAGGGAGGAGGCATCCATGGTCAAGGCTTGGACCAAGCTGGCCATTTGTGGATGTGTGAGGCCTCAAACAGTTCAAAACAGAAAGGGTGGTGGAAGAAGCAGGCAGGATCAGGGCCAGCTCTGCCTGTGCTGTGTTGTGCTAGTATACACCTCTGAGGACCTGGGGATCTTTAATCCAGGCCTGGTCTTCAGCTTGGTATAAAGATGTCTTTGTCCAGCTAAGAGGTTAATTTCTTCATAGTTTATTGACTTGATTTGTAACTTATAAATATTCAAGTGTGTGGTAAGTGAGCCTCTGTTGGTATTCTTGTGCTGGGTCCTGCAAATGTTTCAGGTGGAATTGCCTATAATGACCATGTGGCTTGAGCATTATCATCCTTAGTCTGCAGGTAGAAAACTGATGTTCAGAGAGCTTAAGTGTAAAGTCTCATGGTCTTAACAGGCTTAGCTTTCTATATCTTATCATCTCAGAAATTAGGATGGCTGTCAAAGCCAGCCTTCCAAATCATGTATATGTTTAACTGATGCTGTCACCCCGTTGCCGGTTTCACGGTAGCTAGTTATATGCATTGAACCGATGACAGCCTTGATTCAAGTATGTCAGCAGCTTTGATCAGTTCATCTGGGGGAGGTGGGACTGTCATTCAAGCCCTGTCAAGTTCACTTCGATGCCCATGACCATAACTAGCTGCAGCAAACATTTTCCTGAGGAATCTCCCCTCTTTCCACTTTTCTTGCCTTGAGTTCTCTCAGCATTTTTTTGCAGTTGGAAACACACTTCCAAGCATATGCTTGCAAGTTGCCGTGGGACTGTGTGCCGTTGATTCAAATTCTGCATACCCTGGCTCGTCAGCTCACTGTGAGCTCTGACCACAGGCACACATGCAGTGTCTAGATGTGTGGATAGTGCACTCAATGACAAAAGCAGACAATTCTCGAGCTAGGCCTGGCTATCATTTTCGCCTCTGCTCCTTAAACAGCACAGTGATATTGAGAGCTTTTACAATCTTCGCCAGCCTTGCTTTCCTCATTCGGGAACACATCTAATTGCTCCTATCTTAAAGATACATGGTCAGGTTTAAAAGTGCCTTGGTGTATTGTAAACTAGAATCATCTTAAACTAGAATCCTTGGACACAATGAAAGCCAAACAAATGAACCAGGTCAAGATCCACACAGGTTTGTGCATTGCCTTCTTCGGGCCCATGCTGGATTCACGTACTCCATTAGCCATCATCCAACATTGCCTTCTCTCGAATATGGAAGACACTGTGTTGGGCCATGGGGATAGAACTGTGAGCTAGAGCAGCAAGATTCCTGGCTTCTGATAAAGGAAGGAAGCAAGAGAAGCCTGACAGAAGATGAGAAGGAGGCAGGGTCAGGTGGGCAGGGGAAGGGTGACCGAGGAATGCTGGGCTGGAATTGTTGTGAAGAATGACAACCAAGTGTCCATAGAGCACCAGGAGGACCTATGTATCCTCTGCAGCTAAGCATCGATTGTCTAACTCTGAGGTCCCACAGGGCTCATTGTTCTCTATGTGATATAGAGTTGGGTGATTATCGTACCAGCCCTTATTTAGGAAGCGTGCACCCTCTGACTGCTTTTCCCTCTCCACTCTGAGGAAAAGGCATTACCAATATATTTATTTCAGGATCCAACCCATCTGCTCATGTCTGTGATCTCAGCTACAGACCCCCAACCCTTCCCTGGGCCCAGACAATTTCCTCTACCCTAAGTCTGTATTTAACCTATGTGGGCTCCAACTATTTTCTTTCTTTTTTTTTTTTAAAAAAAATCTCAGCACTGGTGACATTTAGAGTAGATGTCACCCATTGTTTTTTCTTTTATTTATTGTTTTGGTGGGGATGCCATTGTGGGCCTTATAGGATATTTAGCCACCTCTGAGGACTACCCACCCCACCTCAGTAGCAACCTCCTCTTCCTTCAGCATGTGACACTCAAGCACATCTCTGGTCTTTGCCAAATGTCTTAGGGGAGTTCAGTCAACCCCGCTTGAGAATTACTGCTCTAGTCCCCGTGGAGATTTGCCACATGAAGTCTTTGCTTGGAAAATGACCTTCACTGACATGACTGCTGGAGTCAGGGACTGGGAAGTTGTCTCCAGAGTTTCCAGTAAGAGGATGAGACTGCCAAGGTGATTGGATTGCATTCCTAATGAGTTGAGCTGCCAACATCTGTTTGTGGTAATTGAGGACAGCTGTGAGGCTGGCACGGCTGAGACCTCCACAACCTTCCGTTGCCCCTTCAGGTATTCCAGCTGGCCCCGGCCATGCTGTCTCATCAACCTCTTGCAGAAAGAGACGGGCAATGTCACTGCATTCTTTTGAGAGTGGTATCAATGCAGACAGCCTTCTAGGTTTGATGCTTCTGTGATGCTTAAGATACATGAGCAGTGATAATTCCTATAAAGCATCCAGAAAAACAAAATCTTGCCTATTGTATAAAAAAAGCAAAATGTAACCAATAACACCAACATAAAATTTGCAGATGTTCACTATGTGCTAGGTCCCATTATACAACCTTTATGTGTATTATTTACTCTACAATTTAAGAAGACTTACTTTATTGTTAACTATGTGTATGTGTGAGTATGTCTATTTGTGCACATGGGGATGGTGTCCATGGAAACCAGGAGTTGCTGAAGCTCCTGTAGATGGAGACATGATGCTGGGAACCAAATTCCAGTCATCAGTCAACAGTATGTGCTCTCAATCACTGAGTCCTCTCTCCAGCCCCTTAATCTACTTCTTAGAAACTTTTTGAAGTTGGTTACTGTACTATTTATCTGTTAGATCATATCTATTAACAACGAGAGGTAGAATTAGGATTTATACCCAAGCAGCTGATTCCCAGGCTTCTAGCATGTCTGTTCACTGTAGACTCACGTTTCTAAGTTATGTTTTAATTTAATTACATTATATGCACATATATTTACTCATAGTTAACATAATATAAAACTCTGGCAGCAAATTTATCAGTCAGTCTGGGTAACACAGTAAGGGTGATTTTTTTTGGGGGGGGAGGGACTTCCTTAAACTTTTGTATTTTGTAAATTACTTTTAAATCAGAAGTTACATAAAAGTCCAGAAGCTCGAGTGTTCTTCTGGGGTAGGAGGAGGATCTGTGAGCAAGAAGGGTACTTGAGAACTCGAGTCCTCTCTTGTGCTTGAGAGTATATTTTGGGGACAGAGGTGACAAGTGACCCCCTGGGGCTGATGTCCCTTCTGGGTGTGCAAGTAACTGCCTTCTAGCTGGATTCATCTTGGCTGACATCACAGCTTACCGCAGGGTATCGCAGATGGTGGAAGGCTGGCATTTCTTGGAATCAACTCACTTGAAAAGCAAGTGCCTCCTCTTTTGTTGGAGCAAGGCCGTTTTCTCTGAGGGCATCCTGTGGCAGGATGTATTCAGCTGTACACTCATCCTGATGGTATTGCATCCCAAGGGAGGCAAAACTGAAGGCTGTTTTGCAGACTTGGGGCACTGGAGGATAGTGAAGTCTTGCCCTAGGGCAGGGCTTTGTTCGGGGGCGTGTTGAGAAGCTTAGCAACTATAAGAGTTTCCATACTTCCTTTCCCACGGTCAGGGTAAGCTGCAAATATCTCGGGCACCTGTACAGCTTGTCTCAGGAGTTTGTGCCAGTGTGCAGGACCCCTTTGAAATCACCGGCAGAGTCAATCCTTTGTAGGCTATTCCCTTGGAGAGAAGCTGCTGCTGTGTGTTGTGTGTGTGTGGGCGGGGGAGGGGAAGGGGTGGGAACAGCTTTCTAGTTTGAGGTCTGATACTCTCACACTCTTCTGACTTTATCCTGAAAGCCTTATCATGCCTGTGGCAGTTGCACGGTTGCTTAGCACAAAGTGGATGAGTCCTGCTCTCTCTCTTTAGAATGGATAGGATTTTCATAACTACCAGTTTGGCTTGGACTTCTGGGGTCAATGCGGGGGTGAAAGCCCTTCCCTCCATCACCTTCTCACCAAATGGGAAAGAAGGAAGGAAAATGAGGCTTAACTTTTTACTTCATGGAAACAGGGGTAAGCCAGGAGCAGCTGGGAGGCAATAATAATTTTCAAAGATGTATTATCTCCATGAAGACAAAACCCAGCAGACGCCCAGTGACTTCAGGGATGTGCATTAACACAGTGCCTTTAAACTCAGTCAACCTGTGTTGTCCCTTATTGTTGCTAATTAGAACTAGTGGGGCCTCCAGCTCTATTGTTGGTAATTTCCTTGCCTTTCCCATGTTATTTCCCACCTTGATCTTGCCTAATTTGCTCCACATAAAGCTCTAGGGGTAGGCACTTGCAGGAATCCATCTCTCCTCTTTGGTCTTCTGTGCAGCCTTGGGCCCAGGCACATTGGTTTCCTCTGTTGTTAACATGCGGTTTTCTCTAGGACGTAATTCTTCTTGTAGTTACTCTTTGGGGCATAAACATGAAACAATTTTTCTCTATAAACCTGCAACCCTGCAATGACAAAAGTCCCACAAATCCTGAAAAAGATGATTTAGTTTCCTAGATAATGCATAAATATTAAAATAGAGCTCCATTTAAATTTGGGTCATTCATGTGACTCAAATATTATATATAGCACCCTCCCCTGGCACAGTCTAATCTATTGCTTGTGTTCTAAAGCTCTTTGATCCATTCTTCTACTTTTCTTCCCCTGGTAGATTGATTGATTGAGTGTGGGTGGGAAGCGCTTTCACAGAGATGTCCTCACTTCTACCCTTTTGAAGGGTTTACGATACCTGCATCGGAGGGCTTTCTATGTCTGGAGGGAGATGGTGATGTCAGGCTTATCTCATGCTACCAATCTGCATGTCAGGCCTGGAAGACATAGCGTGGTTCTGCCTCCTTCCCACGACTTTCCTGGTTGGTGAACTGAGTGAGACTAGCATCCACCAGCCCTCTACATCTATAGGTTTGTTCAGAGAAGACAACCCTCCTTCTCGATGCCTGAGACTGGGCCATGTGTCAGTCACCCTTCTAGGAAAGTAGTTTTGCTCTTGGGGCCCCCAGATTTCTGCCTTCTCTCTGTGCTCTTTCATAGGAAGGAGATGCTGAGAGCTTTGCTGCAGGATGCTAGGGTGAGGGGCTTCCATCCTTTTCCTCTGGGATGTTGTACCATACAGCTCTTCTCACCTTGATGGAAGGGGCCTTTTTGGAAAAACCTTACAGATGCAAGTAGGCACTAATCACTTTAAGAAAATCACCTCTCACTAAAGGCCGGCATTTAAATTTCTCCAATAACTCTCTGTGTATGGTAAGTGCAAAGACCTTGATGTGTGACTTTGAAGACTGTCACGGAATGCCCGTACCCCCATCTGGTGGTCACTCTGCACCACCCTAGGCATTCTCCAGAAGCCATTTTTTTTTTATTTCCTTGGGCGTGGAGTCCTAACATCTTATCAAAGGCTCTGGAAAAAGGTGGCGAAGGCAGGACCATCACTGATGACTCCCTTCCCTCCCAACATACCCCCTCGAGCACTGTCGCTTATGGACTGTGAAGGAAGAGAGATTTACGGCGGTGGTAGAAGGCAGAAGAATGTGGGTTGGGCTCATGATCTCTGGGGGAGTCACGGTGCCCCAGGTGTTGGCAGATCTGTTTTAAAATGTGGGGTTTGTACAGCTGCTTTGTCCACAGCTTCGGACGGCTGTTGCCAGTTCTGAGTACACAAAAAGATTCCTGTTTAACGTACTGTTACTTTCAAGATTTCCAAGTGCTACTTAGATGCCACACGCTGGCATCTATACTGATGAGTTTGTTTAACCTCACAGTGACCCTATGTGGGAGAAACTGCCATCATCATCACTCTTTCACAGATGAAGGATCCCTGGCACATAGACTTTCTTTCTTTCTTTCTTTCTTTTTTTTTTTTGTAAATTTTCCTATAGCTCTATAGAGTGAGCAAGTGAAGGAGCCAGAATTTGAACTTGAAATTCTGATTATAGAACCTGAAAACTGAGATTATGGTAATGACCCAGTTTACCAGAGTTTTAATAGTGAGTGGTAGTAATAAAGAAGGAAACATGTTTTGGTGAACACCCAGTTCTGGTACCAGAAGACATTTGACTTATTCTTTTCACTTACTCAGTGATTCTTCTCAAATAACAGTACTCATACTCCAGGGTGGCTACATGTGAAACCAAATGTGAGGCATGAGAAAAATGACACAGTGCCCTTGCTCTGAAGATGACCGTGGATTGGCAGGTGATGAGTAAACTGCAGGTAAGCGCTGGGATTTGGAAGGAAAAAATCATCTCAGCTCAGAGGCAGAGGCATATGAATTGTAAGCAGTTCACGTTCATGCTCTTCCAGGAAGGTCATGTAAAGGGTCACAGGTGAGATCAGCGTATTGTTTGTCAGATTATATTTAGTCTTTGTCCTTTAAGGAATGAACTGCCACCAAATTCCTCTAAAGAAAACATCGATACGAAAAAACTTAACTTTTAGGAAGGCTGCGCTGGTGACCATGTGGAAGGGAGTTTGGATTGAGATCATGCCTCACGATAAGAGGACCCACTAGAAGGCTACAGCGGTGCCCATAGGAGGTAAAATGAATCTGAGATGAGTTGGGGTGGGAAAGAAAGGGAGGCTATGAAATGTTAATAAATTGGGCTAATTACCTTAGACACTGATTGGCTGTAGAAGGGGAAAGAAGTTTGTGATTCAAATTTGTGGTGTGAGATCTAGTAGGTTGCTAAGGAATAGAATCCAAATTTCATTGTATAGCTTACCTCTGGTCCAACTGGGCTGACTTTTTTTTTTTCTCACACACAGTTGCCTAAAATTAAAGGCATTTTCCTAACCTCTCTATTTTACAGATGCAAAGGAAAGTAGGTATGATTAGTTATGGTCATTGAAACAATCTTGGCTTCTGTCTGGTTCAAGATGACGTGGCTACTTTACACATCGGGGATGTCTATTCTCCTGGAATGCCAACAGAGAAGCAAATAGAGGTCAGAATTCTCTGATGAACTCACATAATTTCTCAATCAAGTCAATTGAAATATATATATATATATATATATATATATATATATATATATATATATATATAATATGAGAATATGACACATTTTTAGCACCTGCTGAGTTTGGAGGCTATCATTTGAAATGATTGCTGGCTGGGATCAAGTAGTCACTTATCCTGTGCAGACACAGTAGGAAAGGTCCAAATTGGTTATTAAAGATTAGAAGAATGGTAGACATCTTCAGCATGATTGACACAGAAACTTGTCAGTGGAAGCAGCAGGGAAATATATTGGATTTAAAAGATGAGGGCATAACACGTAAGGACATCTCATACTGAGTAAACTGTGTTATGATACCATCATCTGTGATTTCATACAATGGGCCTCTCTTTTTTTGTTGTTGTTTATTTCTCACATCAACTCTTACTTATTAGCTACACGCTTGAAGTGAAGTAAAGTTATCCAGTGTCAGGGGAGGCCAACCCAACAAACACGGAGAGGCAAGTCCAGAAAGGATGCTTGCTTTCATTGCATCGATGGTGTCCTGATGTGTGCGAAGGTCGAAGCTGTGCTTAACAAGACAAGACAGGAGGTCTGAGTTCCAACGTTTTACCTTCACCCTTAAACACAGCTTTGCCAGGGAAAGGGTTTGTTTCATTCGTTGTGAATTTTCTGGAGAAAAACATCCTTCACGCTGTTCATCTTTTAACTCTTATTTCAGAATAGGGATCACTGCCCATTGTTGGAACTTTTTTTTTTTTTTTTTTTTGGTGGCAAATTCTCAACTTTTGTGAAACACGGTTGAAAGGAGAGCCAGTATTTAGGGAGCACTGACCCAGACTTCATGCCGAGCATTTCCTGGGTGTCTTACGGCTTGTGGTTTTCAATGTCAAAACAGCCCTTGCAGCCATTTATCAAGGACATACAATGTTTCTGGTTCTGTCCAAAGTGTTTTACCTCTTCTATTCTTTTAATTGTCATGAGAGTCCCGGAGATCATAAATTATTATCCCTTATTGATGAGAACTTAGAGGTTTAGAGAAATGAAACACCCGGTTCAAGGTCACATGAGGAACAGGTAGTAATAGTGGAATTAGAATTCTGATTTGCTTTCTTTTCAAGCCTGTGAGAATAAGCACAGATTAACATTCACTGGACAAACTTAAGGAAGGAGAACCAACATTCTTCATATGCTCCCAATTCCTCCAGTGTGTCTTCAGGCTGCACTGATCTCCAACAATCAAGTGCAGCCTCTTGCCCATGCTTGCAGGCCCCTCTTGATTTGCTGATGCTCTGGTTTCCATTTCATCCTGTAACCTGTAATTTTTTCCCCCCAGCTCAAAGAGAAAGTGGTTTCAGGAATTGTTGTACCCTAATTAGATCCATGAATTTGGTATTGCTCAGCTTCTTTGGCTGACTTGCTCTTGTAGCACAAACATTGCTTCAGGTCACCTGGACAACTTGGTAATTCCAATTGCAACTTTCATGATTGAAAAGGTAAATTCCAAATTAAAGATTAGATGCAACATTTTGAGAATCAAGACAAAATGTCTTCAGGTTCATGCCTGCTGGCTACTTAGGCACTGTGAGAGCTGAGGTTCAAGGTTTTCTTCTTACCCAGCATAGCAGTATTTCTGGCCCCGAGTCATAACCCCGTTAGATCATGTTTGCTTTCAGCTCTTGCTGCTCTGGGCAGTTCTATTCAAGCCAAGCTGATACTGGGTTTCTAGGCTAAGAATGTTCTTCTTCAAGTGTAAGCCATGTATCTCTGCTTTCTGTTAAGGACTTCTCCCTGGCACCAAGAGGAGCACATTGAGCTGCTCAAAGACAGGACAGATAAAGAGATAGAGATGGAGATAGATAGAGATAGAAATAGACAGAGAGAACACCTTGAAGGCAACCATTGAATAGTAAAAGGCTGAGATCCAGTGGACAAGGGCTCCAGGCTCCTGTCCTTAAGTTGGGCAAATCTAAAAGACCCGTTTGCCCAAGTCTTAGAAGTCCTCAGAAGATTTTAGAGACACACTTTTATCATGTACATTTTCTATCCATTCTTATATCATATTTCCCATTCTCTGATTCCTGTTCCTGAGATTATCTCTGAAATTAATGACTTACGTTACATTATTTCCCCAGGCTTTGCTTAGGGAGAATCCAAATTAAAGTGCCTATATAGGCTGTGAGCAGAATTTTATCACAAGAAGGGTGGATTAATTTCTTATAACTACCTTAACTAGATTCAGATGATATTACTATATAAACATTAATGACAAATATTAATTTATGGGGAAGACCATACAACCAAATAAACCAGAGCACACTGTTTGGTTTAGGGCAGAGCCAGAAATAAGTGGTCATTACAAATCTTCGGCTGTTCTTTTTTTTGAACAGTCATGCAAATAATTTCCACCCTATTAAAGCATTCTTTCCTTGGATGTGTTTAGGCTGTAGCTTTCTTTTACTTGTACAAAATATTCAATTTAATTTTCAAAGTACTTTTATAATATACTGGCTGCATCTTGAGTTTATAATTCTTGGGGACACTCACTTTTATGAAGCTCTCTGTACTGATACTGATGTATCTTCTTCCATCATAATTTTTTTGGTGGGGTGAGATTATGAAAAATATGAAAAAAAGAGAAAACTGTTTAGGCACTTGTATCTGTTGACCTGAAAGAGTACAAAATGCTTTCTTGTTTAAAGATCACTATGCAAATGATACTCATAATAACAGTTTGAGAGTAACCCAAACTATTTCAATGTATTCTGTGTTATATAAAGATTTTTTTGATTTCTAGACAGTTAATTAAGCATGTTTTCAATTTAAAGATGTATAGAGAGATTTGTGTTTCTAGATAGTTAATTAAACATGTTTTCATTTCAAAGAATCAAGTGATCTGGAACCTATAGTTGTAACTGGAAGCACATTTCTGACACTTTTGCATGACCTTGCAGAATTTCTATTTCTTGAATCTTCGTTTTGCAGAAGGAAGTCAAAGTTGACATACTCTATGAAAGTCTCCAAGCACTGGTTTCTTTCATTCCTACCACACACCTCTATTTTGAGGGTTTTCTTCCCTTAGACTATATGAAGAATTTCGAGATAGCCTTTATAAGTTTAATTATTGTGGTGTGTGTGTGTGTGTGTGTGTGTGTGTGTGTGTGTGTGTGTGTATGAGTGTATATGTGTATATGTGCACGTGTCAGGCTTAGTGGCAAGCACTTTTACCTACTGAACCATTTAGACAACCCCAAATAGAACCTTTTTCTATTGCAACAACTCCATTCTCCACATAGTTCAAGAGGGATCTTTCTATGATGCATGTATGATTATGTCACAAATCTGCTTGAAATTTTCTGGTGTTTTTGGGTATGTATTACTTTAGTATTTCCACTTTCCCTTTCCTTCCATGAATATAAAAAAAATTCCATCCTTTGACTTTAGGCATGGCTGTGTGATTTCCTTTGTTGAAAGAAACGTGAAGGGTGGGTCCCTTCTGGGTGAAAGCTTGTGCCAGGGACTAATATGTGACCCCATTCATATGCTGATGCTCCCAGTGTGACTGTATTTGGAGATCTGGTCTTTAGTGAAGTGATGAAGGTTAATTGGGGTTTGGATGGTGGGGCCCTTATCAGACCAAACTGTGACCTTACAAGGGGTAATTTCCCACCCTTCCCCATCTTCCATGTGGGAATACAGCAAGAGCTTGGGCATTTTGCAAAGCAGGAAAAAGACTCTCTTCAGAACTTGACCGTATTTGCAATGGATTCACAGCTTCTAGAACTATGGGAGAAAAAAAAAAAAAAAAACTTCTGGTGTTTAAGTAATCCAGTTTTGGCATTTTGCATATCAGTCCAAGTGGATTACATAGCTGTCTTTTTATTTGATTAGCTCTGAAGGTATATGTTGGCATAACTATATCATAATGCTGTGGAATTCTGCAAGTTCAAATTCCTGAGTGTGAGTTCAATGGCCTTCCAGCCCCAAACTCACAGAGGATTTGAGTAAAATGCAGCATTGTAAATAACTTGTTTCTTAATAATTCTGAGTCATGTGAAGAAAGCAGTTATTTATTTTTATTGAAAAATGTCTTTCTTTTTGTCCCCCTAACATAATATTTTTATTGATTATTTGGGAATTTCACATAATGCACCCCGATCACACTCCCTTCCCAGTCCTCCCACATCCACCCCTGACCCTTGTGACCTCCCTCACCAAAAAAAAAAGAAGGAAAAAAAAAGAAAAAATATACTAAGTCCAATTTGTGTTGTTCATATATTCACTGGAACATGGTCAAATGCCCAGTGGCCTGACTCTTAAAGAAAACTGAGTCCTTCCATACCCCCACCCCTGCCAGAAGCCATCAACTATGAAGAGCTACACTTCAGCGTCCCTATCACAATTTTTAAGTGCTCTCTTCAATGGCTTCCTGTCTAGACTGTTTCTTTTTGGGGGGATGGGAAGTTGGGGAGGGGGGTGAGGGTGGGGAGAAATCATCACAGAATCCTTCTATGTCTCTCATTCTCAACTACGAGTCTGCATTCATCGACACCACTGCAAAAGAAGCTTGCTTTACAGTCAGTGGCAGTACAGATCATGGACCTCCACATTTCCTCTAGTGGCAGCATGGACCACAGACCTCAGCATGGTCTCTGGTGGCAGTACAGACCATGGACATCCACATAGTCCCTGGGCACAGCGGGACCTCAGACACCAACATGACTCTTGGGCATCAGCATGGTCCGGGGTGGCAGCATGGACCTTGGGCATCAACGTGGCATCCAGGGGCAGCATGAACCATGGAGGTCTTTTGAGGAGGCCCAATCCAGAAAAATGAATGTTCTCCATCTCAGACATTCTGTTGTTGCTCAGTGCCAGGGCAATTGTGGGGGTGGGCAGCACGTTGGGGTGGGGGAGGGGGAGTCTGCAAAACCTCCAAGCTGCTGCACACTATGAAGCTGATGGCTCTACTCTGAAATGACATGTTCTCCTGTCCGCTGCCCTCTCCCACAACTGTCACTGTGGTTGTCTGTAGTTCCACCTCTCTCCACTGTGCATGATCACTCCATTCTTCCATCTTTCCCATCTCTCTCTCCATCACATATTTATTTGTCAAACTGCAAACTGAAGTGTGTCTATATATATGATCTATATATATATCATATATACATACATATATAATTCCTCCCCTCCCCGCAAATAGCTTTACGTGCAAATACTCATTGTAGTGAGTCTGATTCAAGGTTTCTGGTTTCTGAAGCACCATAAATACTGGACCACTGCTGAGACTTGACCTGCCGCTGCCCAGAGTTAGGGTGACCTTGTGGCTAGGCAGGGCTCCTGGGGCCAGAGTCCCGAGACTCACCAGACAGGATGTGACCCTTGCACTTGCGGTTTGTGGGTGGTGCTGTGCCTCCCTCCTCCCAGCAGGGTGAGCAGCCATGTCCACATTTCCATATGGCTCCCATACCCTTCACCACCATGTCTCTAGTTTTGCCGTTCTCTGCCAGGCACGCAGCCCTGCTCCACTATCTTTCCTTCCCATTTCGTGAGACCACTTTTGAAGAGTATCTTCCTGCCTCTTTTCAGTTGTTCCAGAGATACTGCGGGCTCTGCAGATTCCTCCCCTGGCCCCATCTCCCCGGAGACCTCCATGAATCTCTCAGGTTCCTCCGAGCTGCCCCTAGGTCCTGAGGATGTCAGCAGCCACAGCCATCTTAAGTCGATGGATTGTTGAGTTTGTTTTGTGCTGGCTGAGTACTCCTAGGCATGGGGCCTACTGTGAAGTGTGGTTAACATACCTAGTGAGACTCCCTTGGAGAAAAGTCTTTTTCCCTTTGCCAGCAGGTATCAGCTGCAGATAACTTCTTGGTTTAACAGTTATGTTTTGAATATGATTTTCAAGAAAGGTAGGCCTTGGGGCTGAAGAGATGACTCAGTAGTTAAGAGCGCTTGCTGTTCTTGCAGAGAACCTGGGTTCTGTTCCCAGCACCTTCGTGGCATCTCACGGGCAGTTTGTAACTCTGGTTGGCCTCTGCAGCCACTGTACACACATGGTACACATGCACACATGCAGGCAAACCACTTATATACATAAACTAAAAATAAATAAAACCGTAGAAAAAGGTGGGTCAATATAAATTTATACCCTCAGTAGAAAATTTAATTAAATACAAATAAAATACAACCTTTACTGGTTTAAAGAAGAGAGTTTAATGTAGCTGGAATATTCACGTATATAGAGAAGCAAATTCTCTAGTGTTGTATTAATTCTTTATATCCTGATGAACAAAGTCTGGTGAGTGGGTCTAATTAGATCACACTCATTTTCCATATTGTTTGTGGCTCCTTTTGGGCTACAATGTATGTCCACTAGCAAAGTAGTTGAAAAAATTCAGTTTAGGCTATAGGGCCAGCGAAGTTTGGAATATTTACCATCTGGTTCTCCACAGAAAATGTTTACCTGCATTAGATAAGTAGTGTGCTCCTTTAATGTGCTATGAACCTTGCTCTAAATGTGCTTAAAGTCGTTGGTGTCATTTCCTCAGGGCCCTATAGTAAAAGGCATCGTAGCCTTCTTTAAAGCGGACATGAATAAAACGTTTTCCAGTGGAGGAGGGGAGACTTGGTCTATGCAGCAATGGTTAGTGGTCTAGCCTTGCACTGTGAGAATGTATGAGGAGGTGACTGGGAAGTACTCCAGGATGGAATGCTATTACATGGTCTCTTATAAGCTGCTAAACGTGCCAATATCTACGTGTGAAACAGAACCCTTATTTACTTTGGTGTAAGTTGACTTCTTCAGGCCATCCTGACTCCTCCAGGAAGTCAGCTTTCACTTGGTTTCTAATAAGCTCCACTTTTCCTGAGGTGAGAGAGATACTTTTTTTCCCCCAAAGGAGAAATCTTTAAACAATAATAACAATAATTATTGCATGCATACAAGAGTCACTTTTGGTAATCATGTAATAGTTGGAGAAGGTGTGATGTTAACCAGTCATTATCTGGCAGAAATGCCTTATACAAAGGCAGTAGAAAGTGTAAAGAAAATCATTGCACACACACACACACACACACACACACACACACACACACACACACACACATACACACACACACCCCAAACCCACAATGAAAGGAAAACAAAACCTCTTAACACCAAGCAGAATTTTGTTGTCTACACTAAAATTGGTCTCCATTCTTTCCTCTTTATGAGAACCTAATACAACACCTTATAGAGAAACAAAACACTTAACCTTTATGAGCATGAGTGTTTTGCCTGTATTTGTACCACATATGTGAAGTGCCTGTGGAAGCATGAGGGGACCATCAGAACCCCTGGAAATAGAGTTGTAGACTGTTGTGAGCAGCCTTGTTGGTGCTGGCAACGCAACCCAGATCTTCTGCAAGAGTGGCAAGTATTACAGGAGCATAATTGGAATGCTGGTGGATGGTCCCACGCATGGTTCACAGAGTTTTTGTATTTTAAGACTGGGTAGGGGTTGGAGTTTCATCTGGCAAGTTCAGAGATGATAATTAGAGATGAAGGGACTACTTTTACAGACATGCTGAGAACATCTAAGTTTTCTGGAAATCATTCATGGGGACTCACCCTGCTTTGTCTGGCCCCAAGAGCTTTCTAATTTGAGGAAGAAAAGAATGGCGATGGAAGCAACCGGTGTGTTCCATCTGAGATGCAGCTGCCCTGTGGCTTTATCTAGATGAATTATCCTCTGGTTTTCTGCTGCTGCTGGTATTTCTCGAGCTGTTTCTCAGAGGGATCGAATATTTCTTTCAAAGAGCCTGCTGGGCATTTGCCCTTGATCTCTCTCTCTCTCTTTGTTCCTTCTCTCTACTGTTTCCTCTGCTAGTTTTCAAATTTCAGGTTTGATTAAGTTTCAAAATCACCCACGAATGTAAACAAAACACAATAAAACTGTAATTATAAGCATGCAGTGAAATCCATGGAAGTATACAGATTTTTTTTTCCTAATCTTTAATTCATGTGTGTGATAAATGCACGTGCGCATATGTGCACTTGCATGTGTATGGGAAGGCACGTGTGGAAGTCAGAAAAGGGTGTTGGGTCACCTGGAGCTAGAGTTCTGCAGGCTGTTGGGAGCTGGTTGTGTGCGACAGGACCCAAACTCTGGTCCTCTCTAAGAGCAGCAAGCACTCTTAAGCATTGAGCCATCTCTCTAGTCTGACTCACTTTATTTTTTGGAACAGTCTCTCATTGAACTTGGAACTCATTGATTTGGCTAAACTGGCAGTTCAGCCAGTCCCTAGCCCCCACCTCCAGTACTTGGATTACAGATCTGAGCTGCTACTTTCAGATTTTACGGATCCTAACTCAGGTTCTCTTATTTGCACAGCCAGCTTGTTAACCCCTGAGCCATCTCCTCAACCTCATTTTTTTAGGGGGTAACCTACACCGTTTTTACCTCTTTGTAAGCAATTTTTCTTTTTCTTTCTCCCTATGTCTAGCACAGGCCATGGCATGTAGTAGCAAGTGAACATCTATTTGATGAATGAGTGAATCTCTCAATTCACCGTAACATAGTTTATTACAGTAGCCAGTTTAAAGAAAATCATCTGAGATTTTGCATTCTAGTTTCTCATCCTCACAGTCACAGGCCAAGAGATGCTCAGAGACTACAGTTTTTTTTTTGTTTGTTTGTTTTTTTGTCTCTGGGAGAGAAAAAATTCTGTTCATATTCTTCACCTTAGGTGTGGCATGAAACGTGCCATATCCATTACAACACTATGAATGTTGTCGGTCTTTCTATTCACAGAGCAGAAGTTCATTATTACCTCCAGTAGTATCCTCATCCTCCCAGACTGGGTCTTTCTTCTCTCACATTAGCAGTTTATACTCCTCAGGCTTTTCACTCATTCTTTTATTCATTTGAAGATATTTGATACTAATTGACTATGTTCTAACCTTAATTTTTTTTGCTTGTCCCTTGAAACAGCTTGCAAGTGCTATCACTTACATACTTGGGTCTTGGTGAAGTTATTAAATCTAGCCTCAGTTTCCCTATGCACAAAGGAAGGTGACAATAGAATCTGATTTATAAAGTAATTGTAAGGATTCAACCCTTTAACTTGTTCAATAGCAAGTCCTTAGAGCATTTTAGCCATTAAATTATAACTATTACGAATCAGATTCTTGAAGATAAATACAGTCTCATGTGTCATAGCAGGCACCAAATTCAATCATTAGTCGGTACATTAGTTTTGTCTTGCAAGGAAGTGGGAAGTTTCAATAGAGTGAAAAAATAACTCTGGGATTGATGTTTCTGTGTAGCATCATCAAAGTGAGCTGTCTCAGCTGATAAGAGACCAAAGTCTTTGATTCAAGAGGCTTAACCTTTGTGTTCTTTCCTCATAGCCTCTGGTTCAAGAGCTTAGCCTTCTACCTCCCACTGTCTCCCTGAGGATGGATTGGTTGAGGCTGACTGCTGGCTCCTGCTCTTTGGAGAAAGGTTTCTTAAAGACCTCTGCATTTACATACAAACACTGTAGACCACTTGCTGAGCCAAGGAAGACCTGCACAGATGGGAACAAAATGAAACAGATGGATAATAAACAAGAGGGACCCAAGGGGATCATGTAAAAACTCATTGTGAGGACCAGTAGGTCTTTACTGAGTGGTTTTTAAAAAGCACACTTATATTCATTTAGAAGAATATACTACTACTTTTAAAATTGCTTTGTCTATGAATGCAAACAGGCACTTTGCAAGTTGGGGTAATCATATTCCTAGCATAAGTTTGAGAAGGGAATCCCCCCTTCCTGATATACAATATGTTGTATGTAGGTTGAAGCTCAACATCCTTTTCAAGAAAATTTTGGGTATAGTCTTCACTAAGCTGAACCAATTTTGGATGAATTAGACAATGAGACGTAGCTGGAGACCCACAGAGAGATCAACTCTCATGCATCTAATTCGAGAATGAGACCTCATGTTTTTTTGTAATGAGGAGTTGCTGACAGTTTTAACTCCAAGGATTAGCATAACTTCTTTTTGTCTCTGTTGCTGTCTGTTTCTCTCTGTGTCTCTGTCTCTCCCAGTAAGTGTGTGTTTGTGTGTGATGAGAGACAGACTGAGGACTTCCAGGTGAGAGATGCTGACAGCTGAATGAAGGCCGCTGAAGTAGAGTTGGATATAAATCAGGAGGCAACTCTTAGCGATTGTTGTGATTGGTTCCTGGTAGCTAGGTATACTTTTGCTTAGAAGGAGGGTCAGCCTGAGGGTAAGATGCTGAGCTTCTTGAGTGCCCTTCATTGGAGTAGGAGATGGAGGTAGATGAGAAAGAGTCATGATTCTTTGATCACCTGTAAGTTGTTGACTCCCAAATCTATCCCTGCAGTCTGTCTCTCTGTCTTCTACAGCCACACTTCCAGTTCTTCAGAGAATGATGCCATATGGTCCATATGCTCCCCAAATCCAGCATATTTGTAAACTAGAAGGGTGATGCTTTCTGAATCTTTCTCTCATGTTTAATTCTCCCTTTGAGTAATCATATCGATGCTATCCAGACCCACAACGTGGGTACCATTCTTGATTCATGTCCTTGTGTTCTTCCAGCCCAGTTATCAAATTCTGTCAGTTTTACACATTTACCATCTTACAGATGATCCATTATTTTCCAAGTACATTTACACGAACATCAAGGGAGAAGTAATGTATGAAAGGAACTGCCAGAACAGGATTTGGATTAGAATTTAAGACTTTAGAGCCATTCCCACTGATCATGTCAAATACAGTGGCTGGAGATTAGTGAACCAAGAATGGTCTAGAGAGGTCACAGGATTGAAAAGATGAGGTACAGTCCTTTTGGGTGACACCACAGCCCTTTTTCTATACGTGGGTGAACCTTACCTTATAAATACATAGAAGATAAGAATTCCAAATAACTTAAGCTTCGTTTGTAGGTGGACATGTATGGGACTCATATTCCACCAACTGCTTGTAACCACTGTAGGGTATGAGTCTAGTTACAGTAATGGAATATGGTGCCACAAAGTTAGGGATCTGACCAAGAGGTGTCAGGGTTGATAGTGTGGGGTTATTGTAATGGGATTTTGTTCCCGGCACAGAAATGACAGTGGTATCTAGTAGACTGATGGCTCTTACTTGACTAGTTCCATAGTGTGCTTTCAGGCACTAGTGCTGGTTGCCTAGACTTGAACTCTCCCAACGAGTCAGGAACTGTGTCAGTTAAGGATTCTTTCATCACAATGACAAAACAGAACCGATAGTGCTATAAGCGGTTTTTTTTTTTCCTGATCCCCTCCATAAAGTGAGAAATCTGGAGTTAACTAGCTGTTGACATTTGTTTAATAGTTGACAACACCAAGGCTGTTTGTCAGTCTCTTGGCATTTCCTTAGGTTGTGGTCTCTGTCAAGGCACAGTGAAGGGGGCAAAGTTTGGCACCACTTGTGTCTTTCCTTTGCCAGAGATGTCCTAGAAGGCCCAGCTGACTTAGGTTTAAATCCTATTAGCTAGTGATGAGTATTATGGTCAACTAATTGAATAGAAATGCAGGGATTGAGTACTATACTTCATGAGTGTTTGGAGTGTCCAACTTCTACCATAGGAGTAGGGCGGTGGAGACGTTGAGAAAGAACAGCCAGTCTAAAAACAATTTTGGGTACTACTTCAACCAGCCACATCCATCTCTGATGCTTTCTGTAAACAACTCTGTATGACCCAAGGCTTAGCACTTGTGATGGTTAATGTTAACTGTTAACCTGGCAGAATTTAGAAGCACCTGGGAGATGGATTTCTGGGCCTACAGGTGAGGAATTATCTTTATTATGTTAATCGATGTGCAAAAGCTGTTCTTGCTGTAGTGGGATTATTCTCTGAACTGGGGATCCTGGACTGTATAAAATAGAGAAGAGATGAGCACAAGCAAGCTTGCATTCATCCCTCTCTTTTTCTCAGTTATGGATATGGTACTGCATCAAGCTTCTGCTACTGTGAATTCTCCACTGTAATGGACTCGACCATAAATTAGAACTAAAATAAACCCTTTCTCCCTTAGGTTGCTTTTGTCATCATATTTTATTACAGAAATGAGATAGAAACCAAGAAAACACCCATAAAGTTCAGGTGTGGAGTGGGGGTAGGGATTAAAGAGAAGTCAAAAAGCCTAGCATTAGAGAGTAATGCCCTATTGATTGAAATGAGGAAAACACAAAGGAGTTTTAGTATTAGTTTTAGTTTACTTATTCCATTCTCTGCTGTCAATGAAGAAGGGCAGGACACGCTGGTTTTGCTCATATACTTTTTGTCAAATTGACAAGCTAGGGTCACCTGTGAAGAGGAAATCTCAATTGGGAAAATGCCCTTAGTAGATTGGCTTGTATGTAAGCCTCTGGGGCATTTTCCTTAATTAATGGTTGATATGGGAGGGTCCAGACCACGTTGAGTGGTGCCATCCCTGGGCAGATAGACCTGGGTATAAGAGAGCAGGCTGAGCAAGCCATGAGGAACAAGCCAGTCTGAGCATTCCTCCATGGTTTCTGTTTCAGTTCCTGTCTTCAGGTTCCTGTTCTGAGTTCCTATCTAGACTTTTCTTCACAATGGACTACAACTATAAGCTGAAACAAGCCATTTCCTTCCCAGCTTGCTTTTAGTTGTAGTGTTTTTGAAAGCAACAGGAATAAAACTAAGATAGTGGTATACACCTGTAATCTCAATATTTGGGAGGCTTAGGCAGGAGGCTCAGGAGATAAAGATCATCCTCATTTACTTAGGGAATTCAAAGCCTGCTTGGACTATGTGAGACCTCCAAACCCCATCCAAAAAGAAAAAAAAAAGAAAGAAAAATTGAAGGACATTGATACAGCTGAATATCTAATTTGTTAAATGTGTGGCAGTGGAATTTTGGAACTGGGAAATCTTATTTTATCTGTTTTGGTGCCATAGTTCCTTATTCCCTTTGCTTGTGTTTTTCTCTGACATTTAGAGGTTATTCTGAATGACCATCGTCATCACAATTGCCTTGAGAATGTGTCTGTGTGCAGGTCTGGCTTCCTAGTGGAAGAACTAACTAGTTATTAAGGCATTAAGTGAAGTTGGTTACATGGTGATTTAGTAAATCAGTTGCAATATAGGTTCATAAGAGTGCAACCCCTAGTTATTGATTTTATTTCTACTACCCTTTCTTGGGGACATATCATATTGGAAAGTGGCAGTAAGGAAACCCTTTCTCAGGGTCATCTGGCAATGTTAGCATCCTCACACTGCCAGGTACTCTGCTTGCCAACCCTCTGTTTTCGGCTAGCTCTTGTTCATCCTTTAAGGTGCCAGATAGCGTTTCCTCCCCTAAGGTATGGAGACTGCTTAAAGCAGCGGAGTTAGTCTCCATCACATTCCAGAGAGAACCCCACGTGACAGTCCAAAATATGGGTCCTAATCAGACTGGATTCCTGCTGTGATGGACTGAGACTTTCTGAAATCATGAGTTAGTGCGAGTCTTTCCTCACTTACCTTGTTCAGGTAGTGCGGTCACATTGACCCAAAAGTTACTAACATGATGCCCCTCACTTCAGAAATACAAATCTCTCTAAGCTGTTTCCAACTGACATCCAATTGAAAAGGAAAAGATAGTTTTCTCCAGTGGAGTCTCACTGGTCCTGTTAACCACACTTAAGGGCAAGCTCCAGGCCCAGCAGTAGATGGCTAACACAAAACAAACTCAATGGTATTTTTGTAGACTTTTGGTCTCATATTGCTTTGTTTGGATTGGTTTTTTGTCTGTATACTATGGCTTCCAATTTTGGGTTTTTGTTTGTTTACGTGGGTTTCTTGTGTTCTCTCTCTCTCTCTCATCTGTTATCTAAAGAGAGAAAGTAAAGGTATGAAGTGGGGTGGAAGAAGAGGTGGGAAGCATCTAGGAGAAGTTGAGGGAGGGGAACTGTAATCACAGTATATTGCATGAAAGAAATTTGTTTTTCAACAAACAAACAAACACCTCTAGGACCAAATGTCTGGAAATTGAGAGCCATAGATTATGGTTAAGGTAGCTTGTCTAGTTCACTCGAACTCACTCTGGACTTTGGAGGTTAATAGTCAGTTTTCACCACATCTTAAGATGACATCTCCCATGTTCCTGAAACTGTGCTTGACTTCTCTTCTATTTGCCTCCTGTTTCTAACTACATCCATAGTTAACTGCCTTTTGCACATTGGTTGGCTTAAGGACTCAGAATCAGTGAACATCCTCAGTGCATTGCTTCCTACAATGATCCAGTCACTCCTTTGTATGTGATTTTGATGCTTGAGATGGTGGGCGATAGTATAGTTTTAAAACTTGCAAAATGAATTTAACAATTATTTTATGTGTAGTGTGTTTTGCTTGCATGTATATCTGTACACAACACAAGTGCCTGATGCCTGTGGAAGCTAGAGGATGCATCGAATTCCCTGGGGTCTAGAGTTACAGATGGTTGTTAGCTACCATGTAGATGCTAGGAATTGAACTCTGGTCCCCTATCGAATTCCCTGGGGTCTAGAGTTACAGATGGTTGTTAGCTACCATGTAGATGCTAGGAATTGAACTCTGGTCCCCTAGAAGAGCAGCCAGTGTTCTTAACCATTGATCCATCTCTCCAGCTCTCAATTTGCAAAACTCTTTCATGGTTTTATGAGTCAGGTGAATTAAGAAGTCAACAGATTAAGGCAGATGAGGCTTCCACCGTCCATGATTCTGGAATTCTTTGTAAATAACAGACATCAACAATGTACTTCCTCTCCCTGTTACCCTCTTCTGTGTTTGTGGAGTGAAGCAGGTGGTGGTGATATGGCTGGATCGGAGCTGCATCCCCTGATAAGAAAATTAAGGACACACATTGGTGTTGTTTAGAATTTAGAATCAAATTCAAGCAGCTTTTAATTCCAAAGACCATTATGCCATATATTTCAAAAGTGATATATTATTTGTACGTGGCTGACACTGGGCAAAGCTACAGAGTATTTTGTGGTAATCGTGCTACCCAGGGGGACGGAATTGCTGTGGGGCCATGATAAAATGGCTGCTGCTTCTTCCTTGGGGGATTGCAAAAATAAAAAAAGAAAATCATTGTGGTTTGGAAAAATCCTTTTCTGCTTTATTATTCAGAAAGCAGCACTGTTAGCTTCTTTGGTGGGAATGTTTCCCAGGGATAGGTCTTAATTATTGATGGCCAAGCACTCATCGCTTAATGGAATTTGAACTTTAAGGGGAAACAGGAGAGAGCTTTCCTTGTTAATTGGTAACACACTGCATCATTTTCCTCACAGTCATAGGAAGATACTAGTTTTTCAGGAGAGAGAGAGAGAGAGAGAGAGAGACAGAGAGAGAGACAGAGAGAGAGACAGAGAGAGAGAGACAGAGAGAGAGACAGAGAGAAAGAGAGAAAGAGAGACAGAGACAGAGACACAGAGAGAGACAAAGGCACAGAGACACAGAGTCAGAAGCAGAGAGAGAGAGAGAGAGAAAGAGAGAGAGAGAGAGAGAGAGAGAGAGAGAGAGAGAGAGAGAGAGAGAGAGAATATGAGTGCATGTTACTTGACTCTTCCATGTGTGAGTATATGACACAAGGAACATTATTGTGAGACAGACATCATGCTCCCCTTCTGTGAAGATGCTTCTGTCCTAGGAGAGGACCATTCTTTCTGCTTGAACCATGGCCTAGGAAACTGACCAATTCTTTGTAATATATGGAGACTTTGGAATTGGGAGGACCAGGTAGCAGTGTTGGAGACACAAAGTATATGACTAGAAAGAGATCAATGTAACTCCTTTGGAAGGTCTAGGCTAATTTTAAGGGTTGAAATGACTAATGAGTGACACAGCCTTAGTGGTTGGGTGAAGTGGGTGGGTGGGCAGGGGTGACAAGAGGAAGTAACAGGAGGCATGAATAAGATTGAAATGTATATGCACATGAAAATCATCATAATGAAAACCATTATTAGACATAATAAATATATGGCAATAAAGCATTTAAAAAAGTCTAAAAACATGGATGTCTAACATGGATGTCAGTTTGAAGGTGTTTATATTATTTCTGTGTGTATTTTTGTAGAAGAATTCTTTGTGCAAGTCAGGTTTTGCTGAAGCAATTTTCACAACGGTCACCCCCCTGCCCCCCTCCCCTGCCAAGTCTCAGTGACTTACAACAACAAACATTTGCTGTTTTCTTCACAGGTCAGTGCAGTTGGCTACAGCAGCTGTCCTCCAGGCTGTAGATGTTCAAGTTTGTTCTGGTAATTTTCATTCTGTGGCTTGGGTGAAGGAGCAGTGGCTACCTCAGGCCAGGATTTCTCAAGGAGCAGGTCAGAAGCACAAGCAGTCACAAAAGACTAGGCAAGTGCATTTAAAGACTGGCATTTAAAGGTATGTTAGAGGGTGTCTTCTCACATTCTCAATAGCAAAGCAAGCCATGTGGCCAAGCTCCTCATTCAGGTGGGAGAAGTCCACTCCTCTTTCATTTCAGGGAGGGGTGGAGCAAATCCTGAACCCGGGGGCATTTGCTCAACTATAATGCAATCAATATTCTCTAATCTGCAAGGAGGATGAATGTATTCATTGACATACACACACCTTCTTGGTTTGAGAATTTTAGTTTGTTGGTGTATTAATAAGGAAAAACAAGAGTTATAAATCAATCATCACCATGTGAATTAGGGCAATACGCCTGAGAGAGATGGTTCATAAACTCAGCTCATCATATAAGCGCAGGACTCCGAAGTCATATAACAATTAAAATGGACTTTCCCCATGTATTGTACTTTCCAAATTAATTCATCCCCCCCCCCCCCATCTCTGGAAAAGGCAAAGAGGAACTGGAGAAATTAGCTATTTGAAATCTGCGCCCAGAACACTATCATATTTTTAAGGGTAATTACTTAACTCTGCATTTACAAATGAGCCTTGAGTAGAATTATTCGTGCTGACCCTGCTTGTAGGCAACCAATCTATATTCTTAAGCCTCATCTCATTTTATAGAAAAGAAACCACATCTGGTTGACTCCCAGAGCATCACACCCTCAAAAGTCCTTAGATGAGGCAACTCCAGACCTAGGCCTTTAGCATCACCCCTGCCTGGCAACCAAAGGAAGAGAGATGTCTATTGCCAAAGGCTGTCAGCAATTGAACCAGAAAGTTCAGTGCCTGTTTCCTCCATTTTAAAAATAGACTCCATTAGGGAGACTCACACACATAAAAGCACGCTACATGCTTCAGCTTTCCTCCAGCTTGCACTTGCCTCTCAAGCCCAAGGTACTTCCCTCTTAGATCTAAAGGTTTGCAAACTGTTGATCTTTAACAGGTACAGTAGCCAGAGTAAATTTTAAATGAATCTCCCATCCCGATCATTTCTCTTCCTGGAACAGAAATTTTATCTCCTCTCTACTTTCTTTTTCTCTTTTCACGGAAGAAGCCTTCACTGGAGGGCCAGGATTCTTCTGCTCCACCATGAGGTATTTTTAAAGGAAGGCAAGATGAGGTTGAAGGAATTAGGCGACTGCATCACAATGATTTTTTTTTTTTCAGAGTTAAAAGTCCAAAAGATCAGAGCACTAGCAAAGCCTTTAGCTTACCAGTCACTGCTGTCCTTCCCCTAAGAGAGAGACCTTCTCCTATTGCGTCACAATGATTGATGACACTTACCCTGAAGGGCCTCCCTGTGTGGCTCAGCTCTGGGTGGCTTCATTATTATTTCCATCTCCCCTTTTTTCCCTTTTTAAATTGTTGCTGAGTGACTTTTGTTTGTTTTTCAGATTGTATTTTAATTATAACATTTCCCCCCTTCCCTTTCATCCCTTCAAACCTTTCCATATACCTCCCTACCCCCGCTCTCCTTAAAATTCATGGCCCCTTCTTTCATCATTTATATATGCATATTTATTCCTAAATATAACCTATTGAGTCCTATTGAGCCACTTGTATGTATGTTTTCAGGACTGACTGGCACTGAACAACCTGCTGGTGTTCTCTTCTCTGGGAAGGGCCACTTCTTCCCAGTTCCAACTTTACTCCATGGCCGGTAGTTCTTTGTGTAGAGTTGTAACCTTGTGGGTTTCTGCTCCCCCACCCCATCCCATCCAGTTTGTTATGTTTATTGGTGTCCTCCTTGTTCAGCTCACATTTGGGCGGTCATGTTGGTGAGACTTTACGGGCTATAGCTTCTGATGTTACAAGGAGACACAACCTCACAGCCAAGTCCCTGGTCCTCTGGCTCTTACACTCTTTCTGCCCAATCTTCTGCAATGTTCTCTGACCCTTAGGTATACGTTTTGCGGATTTCTGTTTTGGGACTGGACTCCACAACTTTGCATATTGTCATTTTTCCTTCTTACTGGAGCTTTCTTCCCTGGAGAAGAGAGTGGGCAGAGGCATAGTTCATTCATCTTGCCATCATCCTGATGTTCTTGTCCCCTTTTCCCCCATAGCTGGCTTCTCTGAGCCTCACTGCTCACTGTTAGAGAAGGACCCCTTTTCTTCTCCTGTTCCTTTCCCAAAAGCCAATTGTGTGGTAAAGGAAAACAGTGTACTGAATTCTTGTCTGTTAAGACCAAAGTAAGGAACAGGAAAGTTACTACCAGCAACCAGTTAACTTACTCAAATTTGAGGGCTCCTTGTTTCTAGGAGCCCAGACTTTTAGAGCCACAGATACTAGAAGACCATATCTTCCAACCTTCTTGTTTTATAGATGGAGTTCCAGAGAAGTCGAAAGCTTTCTCAAGGTCAGACACTTTATTGGTAGCACTGGGACTAGAGCCCAGTGGTCCTAATTCTATTCTTTCCATTACATTTTATTTAATTCCAGAATCTCGATGACAATTAAAGGCACAGACATATTAAAGTTAATCATTAACCTCTAAAGCAGCAGATTGAGTTTTAATAGAGAGAACACTAAAATTCTCGATAGGGATAATAAGGAAGCAACTGGGAGAGAATAAAACTGCTCAAGAATAAAACAACTTCCCGACATTTCAGTTTGGGTGGAAATGTACCTAACAAGAAAGTTTATTCCAAGGCATGCAGATTTAAGGAAAGGGATTTGGCAGAAAAACAGAGAATGATAGTCAAAGCTAACCTGGAGCTTTTCTTCCAGGGTTATTCTGGAAGACTCTAGAACAAAGGAAAACCATGTCGCTAACAAAAGAAGGTGGGATTTACAAGGGTTCTTTGTCTTTACGCATAGAATGTATTTTTTTCCTTCTGGGTGTATAAATATGATTTTTGCATGTGAAAATTTATTGTAATTAACAACACTGGTTCCTGGCTTCATTCCCGTAGCGATAACACAGTGCATAACTCCTGTTTCCAAAGAGGCTAGAGTACTTTGCAGATACTTCCGACTTGCTTGATGTGCTCAGCTCTGTGCGACCTTTTGTGTTTTTCAGTAGCCTTTCTTCTCTTCCCCCATACCCTATGGGGGAAAAGAACCCCATGAAAAACCATTTTGGTCGTTTCTCGTTCTCTTACACCATTTCCTATTCAGGAGTTAGGCTGGGGATAAAAGTTGTGGGTCAGGGTGATGAGGGTGGAGTGGAGAGCCATGGGAACATTATTTGGGGAGAAAAGCTGCTCCCATCTCTAACGAGGAATGTATTTAAAAGGAAGCAGTGCAATTGATGGGTGAGAGCCAGGTAGCATCAGCAGTCACAGGTCTAGAGCTGATGGGTGCTGCTGGAATAACACATGGCTACTCTGTCTGTCCCCTGTAGCCCCAGGGTTTGGGCAAGGTGCCCAAATATTGAATTTTTGTGGACGTTTGCTCATTGTAGCATCCCACCCACCCTTCCCTCATGCCAATCCTTTATTGTTTTCTTCTTCCTTTTTATTATCTCTAAGATTAGCAGGTATGTGTTTAATATTTATAGCCTCCTCTGTTCTTTACAATATTATTTAACTAAGAATGTAACAATAATGTTATTATTATCGATCTCATATTGACCATATTTTTTTTTCTTTTTTCTTTTTGTTTTATTTCCAGACAGGGTTTCTCTGTGTAGTTTTGGTGTCTGTCCTGGATCTCGCTCTGTAGACCAGGCTGGCCTCGAACTCACAGAGATCCTGTCTGGCTCTGCCTCCCGAGTGCTGGGATTAAAGGCATTGTGCCACTGCCGCCTGGCTGACCATATTTCTAAAGTCTTTGCATGCCTTTAATCACTACTCACAAAGGACTGATAGTTATTCTTTCCCTATTTTACAGATGAGAAAAAGGAGGTGGGGGAGATTTAAGGACTAATTTATATCATTTTTATCAAAGAGGCAATGTCTAGAAGAGCTAAGATTTGAACACGTGTTTTTCTGAGTGAAAAGGCTGTTTTCTAGATTTTATCATGCTGGCTGCCACTCAAACTTCTGCTCCTTCTGTGGTTTCTATATTCACCATCAAGTTTCCTGCAAAGGAGCACACTGCTGTGTTGTTGAAATTGTGTGTGTATGTGTGTGTGTGTGTGTGTGTGTGTGTGTGTGTGTGTGTGTGTGTGTGTGTCTAATGTGGTGTGCCCATGGAGGCCAGAGGAAAACCTCAGGTGCCATCTTCAGGAACACTATTTACATACTTTAAGACAGGGTCTGTCATTGGCTTAAAGCTCACCAATTTAGTCTAGACTGGTTGGAAATCTAGCTCAAGGGATCCACAAGTCTCTGCCTTTCCAGTCCTGGAATTACAAGTGTGGGACTCCTTGCTTGGCATTTTTATGTGGTGTTTGAAGATACAATTCAGGTCCTTATACTCACAAGGCAAGTGTTCTACTGACCAAGCCATCACTTCAACCTGACTTAGCTTTGACAATAAAGGTGGAATGGTACTTGGGTGCCTGTACGGTAAGAGATAGCAAAGCAAAGCAAGAGATGTTGTGGTTAATTGGAGGATTATTAGAAAAAAGCAAGAGAAACATGAGTCCATTCTGTTTATCCCACAGACTTTTGTTGGTGCTGAATCTGTATCTTCAGAAAATAAAGGTTTCTCTCTGAAAAGAAACTCTCCTAGACAAGTCCTTTTCATTTGCACTTCTAGGTGGTTTCTAAGTAAGTTTGCTTCAAAATACTTTAAAAAAAAAAAGTGGAAAAGACTTTAGGTGTCAAGGGGTCCCAGATCAATAGCTCCAGTGGTAACTTAAACTTCCACTTACTCCCAGGAGATAAACAAAAATGGTAGCCTAGAGAATGTAATGAATGTAGGCTAAAGAATTGGGTCTCCATCAAATCCCTCTCCTCAGAGCTCAGGGAACTCTGTGAAAGAAGAGACAGAAAGAGTGTCAGAGCCAGAGGGAATGGAGGACACCAGCAGAACAAGACCCTCTAAATCAACTGACAAAGGCTCATGTGAACTTGCAGAGACTGAAGCAGCAATCATCGGGCCTACATGGCTCCGCACCAGGTCGTCTTCATATATATTATAGCTTTCAGTTTAGTGTTTTCATGAGACTCCTGAGTCTCATGCAAATAAATGGGTCTCGGATTCTTGTGTGTTTCCTTGGACTCCTTTCCTTCTGTTGCCTCATCCAGCTTTGACGTGACGGTTTTTGTTTTATCTTATTATATTTTATTTTGCTCTGCTTTATTGTTATCTCTTAGCAGACTTTCTTTTCTAAAGAGAGACAAAAAGGGAGTGGATTCAGATGGGAGGTGAGGTAGGGAATTGGGAACTGGGAAGAGTAGAGGGAGGGGAAACTGTAATAAGGATATATTATATGAGAAAAGAATCTATTTTCAATCAAAGGGAAAAATATGAACAAAAGTACTTTAAAAAAAGAAAGGAAAAAAAGAAACTGGCCTCCTTCCCATCTTTTCTTACTGCTGGACTAAGAGCATATTTGCCATGGTTACTCTCTGGGTCCCCTCCCTAAGTCTGCCTAACCAGTTCCTAGCTCCTGTTTTTATCATTATCCCTTCTAAAGAGGTAATCCTAGACAGTTGTGTAGCTTGGTCTGTTTGAGGGACCCCCTGGCAGTGGGATCAGAATCTATTCTGGAGCCCATTCCCTATGGGGGAATGCCTAGCTCAGCCTTGATGCAGTGGGAAAGAGCTTGGTCCTGCCTCAACTGAATGTACCAGGCTTTGCTGACTCCCATAGGAGCCCTTACCCTTTTGGATGGAGGGTGGGCTGGGGAGTGAAGCTGAGGGGGGGATCTGTGGTTGATACGTAGAATGAGTGGAAAAATTTCTTAAATAAATAAAAGCGGTAATCCTCTCTGTCACTTAAGAAACTTGAGAAAAGCCCTATCTGGTTTGTTAGAGCTGCGTAGGGTCATCAGGTGTGGCAGTTGTGGCACTATCTGGGGGACCCTGAAAGTGTCTTTGTAGTTTCCTTTGTATGACAGCCAGGTGTAGGGAAGAAAGGAGGTTCTTGACTGGTGCCTGAATAGAGACGTGGGGAAAAAGTCACGGGTCTTTGAATTATTCATATGTTCGTTTACTTATCATCCCGTTGTTCAAATGAAACAAACCAACGGGACTTATGGCAGTACTTAAATGCACTTTTTGAGAAAGGAGTATCCTGAACAATGTTGAGAATACTTAGTTTACTGGGCATGTTGACCTCTTGGGTGTTTAAGATTTTAAAGAAGCTATGTATTAGAGAGGAGAGATGCATATGGAGGCTTGGAGAACACTTTTGGAGCAGAAGAGTAATGATAAAAACAATTGGGATCTTCAGCAGATGATTCTAGGTCTTCTTTGCAATACCCTAGACTCACAAAAATACTTAAGATGAGTAGATTTCTTGAAATTTCTATGACTGGAGTTCATTTTCATATTAGAAGTAATACAAATAAGCTTTAATTTAGCCTAAGGGACACTAGGAATTAACAGAGGGTTGGGGAAGGTGTATTTATTGTATGTGTGTACAAACTTTTTTTTTCTGGAAATAGGAGAAAGAGGAGGTTTCTTCCATTTAAATAAATATTTAATCTTTCTGTCTGTCTCTCTCACACATACCCCTCTTCCCCCTTCTCTCTCCCTCTCTCTCCCTCTCTCTCCCTCTCTCTCTCTCTCTCTCTCTCTCTCTCTCTCTCTCTCTCTCTCTCTCTCTCACACACACACACACACACACACACACTCACACACACACACAGAATGTTTTGCTATCCCAGGTCTCCCACCGCTCCCCTGATCCTTCTCACCGTGCCCCCACCCACCTCCAGACTGGACTTGCTTTGGCTATTCAGATCATGAGAGGTAGAGAGTCCTTTGAAACAAAGTGCTCTCTTTAGCAAAAGCCCTTGTTGGCCCACAGAGGGCTCCTCTTGTCATTGTTGGTGCTCTCCTAGTGAAAAGGGAATCACCCCAAGACAGAGGCACCCCATTTTGGCTCCTTCAGTGATTATGTTAGGTGCCTTTGGCAGTTGTTGGCATTCTACCCAGGGATCTACCCGAATGCTGCAACTCCTTTATTGGAACTCCAGGTCATTGAAACCCTCATCCCAAAGCAGCAGGAACTTGCTTTGTCAATCCTCAAGTGTTTTGGAAGTATAGGTCATTATGGCTACTGGCAGTGGTTGATAGAGAACAAAGCAAGTAAAGATGCCACTATCAAGTTTAATTTTATTTCAGGATCCAACTAGAATTCTCCTGCTGAGCTTGAGGGTTAGAAGGCCAGGGCTAGCTTCCATGTTCTCTGGTCTTTGTGGAAATAGTGTTAATTAGGGTAATAATGTGATCCTGACTCCTGTGCTATTTGTTCATCTACTTCTAGAAAATAATGGAGATAGAAGACACTATATATTTATACAAATATTTCTATGAATATTCATAGCAACTCTGTGAAGTATGTTAATTTTGTCTAAAGAAGTGGGATATTTATATCTTCTTAAAAAACACAAAGTAGCCGGGCGGTGGTGGCGCACGCCTTTAATCCCAGCACTTGGGAGGCAGAGCCAGGCGGATCTCTGTGAGTTCAAGGCCAGCCTGGACTACCAAGTGAGTTCCAGGAAAGGCGCAAAGCTACACAGAGAAACCCTGTCTCGAAAAACCAAAAAAAAAAAAAAAAAAAAAAAAAAAACAACACAAAGTATGTTTATCTGTAAACAACTATACAATTTAGAATTATAACACACAATGAAAACACGAACAAGTTTCTCAGTGTTTTCAGTTCCTGGTATGTTACTTTCTGAGATTCGGGGATATTAAATCAGTATTTCCAGGTATTCTCAGAGTTTCCAAAATTATGATATTTTAAACATGCTTCTAACAGTCTTCACACTTTCATTTGCATTGCTAAAATTCTTATTTAAAGAGTAAAATACACTAAGCTTTGTAGCACTTACAAGGAACTATATCCTACAGGAACATTCAATGAAAACATAATTTCAAATTCAGGTCTCTCTTTGGTAAAGTAACAGCCCCTCATGGAATCACATGTGAACACTGCCAATTTAGGTATTTATGTTGCACTGAAGATGTGTTATACCTTGAGAGAACTGTCTAAGGACTCCCCAAAAGTAAACTATATATATAAAATCAGTTCTCATATATATATTTTTTTTACTTATTCTTCTCTCATACACATATCGTTACACTATTTTCTTAAAGTCATGTTACCAGTAACTAGAACACAAAAGTCTTTGAACTTTCAATTTGATGCACTGGTGGTTGTGTTTGTAAAAATGGTATTTTCTGCCCTTTAGGAAGAATGTGAATACAAGTGTGACTTTGGTAGAAATAGCTAAGGGTTCCACTCTGCAGAGAGGGAAATCAACAATTTCATTGGAAAAAGTGTACTTAGCATAGTTGCAGGTAATGGCACCTTTGGAGTTAGATACCTAAAGGCTGTCAAACAAGGGGATCCAGGATTTACATGGACTGGAACAAAGAAATAGGAACCATGTTCAATATCCATATCAAAGAAGAGATTAGATAGAATCTTTTATAGCCAGGCCTGGTGGTGCTGACCTGTAATCCTATCTACTCCAGAGGAGGCTGAGGCAGGAAGATCATAAGTTCAAGGCCGATTTATGCTACAGAGATTTCATCTTGAAGGTTAAAGAGGGCTGGGGATGTATCTAAAAAAAAAAATAGTATTTGCCCAGTATGTGTAAGGTCATAGATTCAATTCCCAGCACTGAAAAAAAAAATCCATATTTATAATGTTTGGGCAAAATGAGGATAGGAAGCACATTTCAAGAACCTGGATTGTTACAGTGGATTAATCCCAAGACTCTTGTGTTTAGAACCTTATTTCTTATGATCCTACTAAGGATACATGTCAATAAAGATGCTAGCTTTCTTTGAAATGTTAGGGATTTTCTCCAGATGTATTCCATCTTCCCATTCTAATTCACCATAGGCTTAATAACTCAATAATTTATTGAAATTGTTCTGTTAAGATTGAATGCATTTGAAAACAGTATACCATTTTATTTTTATGTGATCTTTAATTCAAATTGTGGTTGTCCTTAGTGGAGTAGGTACTTTCCTCTTCTGTTTTTTTTTTTTTTTTTAATTCTTTGACAGTTTCCTATATGTATGTAGTGAATGCTAGTCTTCTGTACCCCTCTCTCCCTCTTTCACCCACTTTCCCTCTCCTACTGATACCTTTCTTCTCCCTAATAAAACTTCTTCTTTCTTGTCTTTTTTTGTCTATTTGTGGGAGTGTGTATGTGTATGTGTGTGTAAGTTTAATTAGTTCTGCTTTCATGAACGTGGGTAGGGGATTTAGGATTTAGGTTACTGGAGCATGGGCAACTTATCAGGGGCTACGTCATTGAAGAAAACATTCTGTCTCCCCCTAGCAACCATTAACTGCCAATAGTCGTCGAAAAGGGGTGGGCCTCAGGAGCCCTTCCCACAGGTCTTCTGCAAATAACCACATTTGCAGTGAGTTTCTGAGTGCCACTGCAGTGTCATGTTCAGATGACATTGTTTTGCAGCACTACTTTTTTTTAATCCTCCAGCTTTCGTGTGTGTGTGTGTGTGTGTGTGTGTGTGTGTGTGCCTCTTCTGCAATGTTCCCTAAGCTTACATATTCTGTTTATGGCTGAGCACTTAACAGTCACTTATTTTTTGCACTTTGAGCAGCTTATGAGCCTCTGCATTAACTACCATTCTGTGCAAAATCCCTCTTCTCGGATGAAGGCTCAGAGCTGCAATAGTCTATGTACATAAACACAAAAATATTTGGGAAAGAAGTCTGACACCATAATTATTCAGCAAAATGACAGATTTTCCTCTAGTACCCATGACACTCTTTACCAGCTCTGGAATCTTGACCGGGGATATAGTACCAGCAGTAAGTTCTCTTCTGTGGTAGGCCTCAGATCCAATCAGAAGTCAGTTGGTTGCCCCCATAATAGTCATGGGACTTTTCATAATGAGCTTCAATTGTCAACTTGACACTCTTGGGAAGAGAGGACATCAACCGAGGAATTGTCTCCATCAGTCTGTCCTATGGGCATATCTGTGGGACATTTTCTGATTGGCAATTGAGATAGGAAGGCCCCAAACATATCTACATAAATTAAATGTGAAGCTAAAAAATAGAATGTAGTTAGAGCTAAAAAAACATATTCTAGAAGACACTGTCTTGAAGCAGACGTCCTGGTTCTCTGGTTCTTACCATCTTTCCATTCTCTCTTCTGCAATGTTCCCTAGGACTCACATGTAGGGGTAGTGTCATACATAACGCTTGGGGTAACAGTTGGGGTTGGGCGCCCCATGACCAGTTTTTCCTCTGCATTTTGATCAGTTATGCCTTTCTGTAATGCTCTCCATCTTCTGCAAAAATAAGCTTCTTTGATGAGGGGTGAGAGCTATGTGGATGTCTACGTGTGAGGATAAATGTTTAGAATACAGCTAGAAGTTATCCTGGTTTAGGAAAGGAGCAGTAACAGATTCTCCTTAGGAGAGGTCCATATCCTTACTAGTCTTGGGTAGCTGGCTAGGTTTACAGTATTACATGACTAGTTTACATGAATTCCCTCCTATTATGATGACCATTCAGTCCAATTAGAGAGCTGTTGGTTACTCCTGAAACAGAAGTGCCACTGTTGCTTTAATCTCCAGGGATTGCTATAGGAATCACAATGCATAACTCTGACTTACTTGAATCTCCCTTCAAACACTGCTCTCTAACTACCCGTGGAGAAGCACCCTTCCATTTCCCTTGTCTTTGTGCTTTCCCTATCCCCCTGCTTTGTTTCTGTATATGTTACATACCCCATGTTAATTATCCTCAGACTTCCTTTAAACATGTCTTTTCAAAAATTTTGAAACAAAAGTATGAAGGGTCCTTTTAGATCCATATTTTTGGTAAGGCTTGCTGTTACAATGGTGTCATGACTTTTGATTTTTTTTTCTGTGTTTGTTTTGGAGAGACTGCCAAGTTTAGCATATGCCATCCTGTTCTCTTTCTTTAGAGCTTTTGAACCTATTTATACATGCAGCTTACACTGCCTTTTAGGGGTGATGAGTTTCATGTCATGTTTGTTGTATGAAGTAACACTTCTGTTTTGTTAGAGTTTTATTGCTGTGAAGAGAGGCACCATGGCCATGGCAACTCTTACAAAGTGCAACACTTAACTGGGGCTGGCTTACAGTTCAGAGGTTTAGTCCATTATTGTCATGGCAGGAAGCATGATGACATACAGACAGACATGGTGGCTGGAGAGGTAGCTGAGAGTCCTACATCTAGATAGGCAGACAGTAGGGAGAGACTGAGACATTGGCCTGGCTTGAGCATCTGAGGCCTCAAAGCCTGCTCCCAGAGACATACCTCCAACAATGCCACACCTACTCCAATGCCACACCTTCCAATAGCGACAGTCCTATGAGCTTATGGGACCATTTTCATTCAAACTACTACAACTTCCTCTTATTTTGTCTCCCCATAGCCTAATTCTTAAGTATGTTGACTGTGTGATCTGAGACAAATGATGAATGAAGTTAAATACCAATCTGTAAAATGAGAATTTGAAAGACAGTTTTGGTTTCCAAAGCTATTACACACAGACCACAAGCATTGCTTAGTATTCAGCTTTTATGATACAGTCACACTGAAGTGTCAGCTAACTACATTGGCTTTTATTTACTATGATACACCAATTTCTCATTTATCCAGATGTAATTACTCTGACAGCCTCATCTATTTGGAATGCTAGAGGAAATAATAATGGGAAATAAATCACTTCTACACAGCTGAACTACATGCATCAAGGCCATTAAAATAAATTTCATATATTTTGCTAAAAGGAGATCTCCTGATTCAGAGCCTGCTTGATTCCATTAAAAATAATTTTAACCAGTTTGGCTAATTGGATTTCTGTTTTTCCTTTTAGCAAACCAGAGAGAGAGAGAGAGAGAGAGAGAGAGAGAGAGAGAGAGAGAGAGAGAGAGAGAGAGAGAGGGGAAGATGGGATCAGAGAGCTGAGAGATGAGGAAGAAGCATATATTATGTAGAATGAGATATGACATTATATATTCTCCTTTTAGAGCAGTTAGCAATGTCCTGTTATCTTTGTGTCGTCCTCAGCTCTAATCACACTGTGTTCCATAAACAGTACCTAAGCAAACAAATGAGAACAAAAGGCTGGCGTGACAGAAGGCCCATATGAACAGAAAGAATTCAAACAGGACCACAGCTGGAGGATGCTTTAGGCACAGGCAGTCTCTAGACTACTCTCTACTGCATCATGAGGGCATTTCTATTTAGGGAAAATAGGAGCCAGCATGGAGCAATAGCTCATGTTGGTATCAGTGACATGTCATTCAGAAAAGGTTACAATTTTTTTTTAAAACTCAGGTGAGTACTTATTGCCTTAAAAATGATTTTCATTAAAATGTTCTCTCTGCCTCTCTCCTGCCTCGTCTTTTCGAAGTTAGCAAATTCTTTCATGCAACAAATGGCTCATTATCTGATGATGTTGCTAAAATGATCTATTTCTGTACACAGAGTCAATCTGCTAGAGGAATTCTTTGTTCAGTCAATTTACGGAGAACAAAATGCTCACACACATTCCTGCCTTACATTTGAGGAATACTCTTCCAATTTAGTGTATGTGAAGACTCGGTATAGGTGGATGTTTCTGCGATGGTTCTGATGATTTGTTTATTCAGAGTTCCCTGGGCATGTTCTTATCCCCAAGAATTTTAAATTTGGAAGTGCTAATAATGGCAATGACAGCAGCAAGCATGCGCCAAGCGGTGACATGTCTGAGTGTGCACATGCATACACCAGGAACTTTGCGAAAAGCTGCCAGAGACTAATTTATTATTTAATTCCCGTCATGCATTATGAGGAGGGAGCTATTATTATCGAGTCTTGTACGTGGGGAACTAAGGCCTGGAGAGCTACATTTTGAACCTAGGAAACAGTATCACTGCGATTTCAGCCTTAGTGGTCTGACTTCACACCTGTGATCTTAACATTTATCCAGGCACGTCTTTTTCTCTTTCCAGTTATTTCTGGGAATAAATTAGTCAACGATGGCACAGTATCTATTCTATGTCACATTTAATAAGACATTGCTTAGCTTTGTTGCTATTCTGTCATGATGACAGTGGTTAAATTAACCCTTGGTTGGGAGATCGTAAGAAGATGCACCTGAAGCATTGCTTAGTAATTTGGTAGTAGTGACTCTCCTGTCCCCCTTCCTCCTCTTGTTTCTCATCACTCTTTTCTCCTCTTTCGTCCTATCTTTTATCTCTCTCTCCCCTTCCATCTCTCCTTCTCTCTCATCGTCCTTCTGTTTCTTATTTCTTCCTGTACCCCTCCTTCTCTCTCCATATCCACCCCCTTTTCCCTCCTCACCTCTCCCTCTTGGGCTGCATTATCCTGTTTCAGCGTACCTCAATTTTCTATTTTTTTCTCAATAATTTGGGTAATTAATTATCTCCCTACTCCACTTTCCTTTTAGGGCTCCTTGGTCATCATTTTTTACTTATCGCAACTTAATTAAATTTTGTTCACATCCAATTTTTTTTTTCCTTCTGGGGGCTGCAGAGATGTCTTGTTAGTGAAAAGTTTGCACTGCTATTCCTGAGGACCCAAGTTGGAGTCCCAGCATCCAAGCTGGGAGCCTCACAACTGCCTTTAACTCTAGCTCTAGTGAGACCTGGTACTTTTATGGGCACTACACTTATACAGGTGTGTGTGTGTGAGCATGCACACATGAACACATGTACAGTTGAAAAATAATAGTTGCAAAATAAGTATAAAACTATATAGGTCCTATTCTGAAAACATTTAAAGTTTTTTTTTATTCAAAGTGCACTGAAAATAGAAACCTGCCACCCTGATTTGCATGGTTGTTTGTAAACCCCATCCACTAACGGGAAGATACCTAGTTTAATTATCTTGGCATCCAGATAGGGATAAAACAAACAGCAACAATGAAAAACCATGCCACTGATCCCCGGCCAGCAAACAAAGCAAACCAATATGTATCCTTGCCAGAGGGTGAGAGGCACAGTGTTGTTTTGTATATGACTTTAATAATAATAATAAAAAAAAACATGCTTGTCTCTTAAAATCTTCCATGAGCGAGGTGGGAATCTGGGAGTTGAAGAAGAGCAAAAGATGGCTGCATTGGGGAATCATGAAAAATGAAGAGAGCGGGAACGAGCGAGACTGATAAGATAAAATGCATTTAGGCTGTCTATCAGATGTCAGAAGCTGTGCCCTGCTGTTCTGAAATTGACTTTTTGTGTTGCATTCCTTGAAGGTGAGCTCACGGTGCAGCCCTTAGCAGTCTTTTGGGGGAAGAGAAATTCAGTAGCAAACGCAGTAGTCCCTGTGTGTGCCCATTGTTTCTTTTCAGTTATTGTTCATCAAGACCATTGACATGGACTTTTTAAACAAAAATGAGAGAAACTGATTTTTTTTAAAAATTATATTGTTTTTTCCTGGTCCTCTCCCACAACTGTTGCTCACCGCTCTTTTCCTTTTTTTCTTCTAGGATGTACTTCTTGAGTCTGATTAAGAATGTTGATAGCTATTGTCTAACTCTGGTCCTGACCTTAGGAGTTCTATTTGAAAAACTCTTTTCTTGCTTTCCTGAAGTCATCTCAGCCATTCCCGGAGCTTATTAATTTTCCTCCCACATGCATGGTAGGGGCATTTTAAGGGGCAATCATGATTCAGAGTGAAGCATAGAATATAAAGTCAGGACTTTGTTCTTTGAGCAGTTAATCAGACTGTGAACAATCTGAAGTTGCTCTCTGACTGAATGGTTCACATCTGATTACTCTCCCTACCCTGTCCCATTCTCAAATACCTCTGAGTGTCTCAACTCAACCATTTAGTAATGATGGCACCTAAGGTGGCAGTAACAGTCATAGCTTTTTGTGATGGTTTGCTTAATAATTTTTTTTCTGGGTTCAAGCAGCCCCAATACAGGTGCTGTTGGAATAAGCAAAATGCTTTTGCATTATGTCCAGAAACATTTGAGATGGAAATGCCTGTAAGCCCAAGCTTTTAATCTCTTACCTCCTCCTGTTTCCCTATGCCTTTATCTCTACCAAGAAGGGACCTAGAAATTTGATATTCCCTTTGCTTATTGACTTGAAGAGAGGGTGACCTTGATATAAAGCTACTGTCTTTTGCAAGACATGTAGGTCATTAGAAGAAATTGCCAGAACTCTGATCTAATTTTATTCTGGGGTCAGGTTGGCACTCAGATCTGTTCACTCCCCAGCCTGTGACTTGACATCAAATTGACCACCAGAAGAATCCCAACTCCCAGGGTAAAGGGAGAACATGTGATGGATGACCCTTTTACTGTTTATAAGAATATTCCTGATACAGGATTTTTCACTTATTTTCTAAAGCCCTTCTGCATTTTTTTCAGTCCACTTTTCTCAGCAAAACCGGGCAAAGGGAAAGATGATTAAGTCTCAGAAGAGGCATGAAATGGCCTGAAGCTAAAGAGGGAAGAAGTTTAGGGTGGACATTTTGAAAGATGAACACTAAGAAAAATTAGGCAGTGGAATAGACATTCCCATCCCTGCAGAAAGCTGAGAAAAGGTTAGCTATGATATTAACATTAATGAGGTAGAGCAAAGTCCTGAAGAATAAAGGAGTCTTGACTAAAAGGAGGGAATCATAGTAGCCAACGGACCACATGTGCTTTACCTCCTGCTTCCCGTGCTCGTGTTTTTCAGCGGAAAGGCTTGTGGGAGGCTGCAGAGCATCTAGAATGCAATCTCTGGCAACTAGGATAATTCTGTGAATTATAAAGATGATTCTTCACTTATTCAACAATATATTTTTAAGTGCCTACTGTATACACCAGGCATTGTATCCTCAAGAATGCAACCCCATGAAGACAAGTGATTCTATATGAGAGAGAGAGAGAGAGAGAGAGAGAGAGAGAGAGAGAGAGAGAGAGAGAGAGAGAGAGAGAGAGAGAGAGACCCTGAACAATCAGGGTGTATGGTGCTGGTCCAGAGTAGAAGGGATAAAGAAGATGAATGAAAGATCTCAGAACCTCATAGTGCATGGCAAAAGGCCTTTTCCTTCCCAGAGGAAGGCACAGTACACAGATAATCTGCTTAGTGGACTGGGGGAGCATATGCATCTCCCTGCTTCCAGTGCTGCCAGGTGTTACAGCTCGCACTCTCAGACAATTCTACAGAGCTGGTATTCATTCCCCTCTGGCTGCCTGGCACCTGTGTTCCATCCCCTGTTCTTCTGCTAAGGCTCACCCCAAGCAGGTAGACTAGCAGGGTGAGGGTGTTCTGTGCCTAATTTCTGAGGAATGATGAGGTAATGCAGGGCAACAGATCTTCCTTCTGGATGAGCTCTGCAATTTGGCTCACAAGTTCCCCCAGTAGAGTCTTTCTCTTAACTCTTGCTACTTGACTAACATTTGCCTTATTGTTTGCTGGCTGGCATGACACGTTTTTTTTGTCATAGCTCTACAACCTCTTCATGGAACTAGTTCCTCAGTCATGTTTATTAGTGTGTGGTGGTCTTAAACTGTCCCCGCCATGCCCAGGTTTACATAGAACCTGCCTTGTTTGTGAATGCAGGTGCCCCATGACAGACAAGATGCACAGGGCACTTTGAAAGTGTATTTCTGAGGAAATGCCTATAAACTGGTCTCCAAAGGATGGAAAGAGATTAACTAGTATTGTAGATGGGAGTGGGCATGGGTTGTTTCAGGTGGAGGGGACCAGGTGAAAGAGCCTGAAAAGAAGGGTGGGTATGGAATTCTGTATACCAGTCTGATAACCCGGAAGGGCCGACCGCCATTTTGAAGACTAACTTTTGAGCTGGGGAAGAATAGTTCCAAGACTTCTGCATTCTCTTTGCTGCTTTTCCTAGTGACCAACGTTGGAGGATCTCAGCTGGAGTTAGGGGAAGAGCTGGTGACCAGCCTGGTAATAAAATGAGATTGATGGAAAGAGAGCTTCTGCTATATCTTTGTTTTTCTCTTAAAGGCTAACTCTCTTTTCCATTTTATAGCTGTTAAAGAACTTGAAAAAAAATCTCCGTGAACTTATATTTCCCCCTCTGTTCTGTGATTCCACCTTTCCCTCCCCTCTCTTTCAGTCACCTCATTTTCTTCCCATCCCTTTCTCTCCCCAATCTTAGAATGACAATTAGATATAACAACTGACAAACCAATTCATGGCACCTTTTTTCTTCAGTGGGTTGAGGATCAGAGCTGGAGCCTAGGTCCCCAGGGAAACACCAATACAAATTATTTTATTTCTTCCAATTTTTTGTCTGTCTTTTCCTTGATTTCTTTAAGAGAGTTTTTCATTTCCTCTTTAAAGGCCTCTATTATCTTCATAAAGTCATTTTTTAAGGTCATTTTCTTCTGCTTCTTCTATGTAGAGATGTTCAGGTCTTGCTGTAGTAATACCACTAGGTTCTGGTGGTGCCATGTTGCTCTTTATGTAGTCGAATGTATTCTTGCACTGGCGTCTCCCCATCTCTTCCTCCAATCGGTGCAAAAGGTATCTGTGTCTCAGGGAGCCACTCTTGATCCAATTGGCGCGGGTGTTTGTGTCTTAGGGAGCAGCTGCTGCGGTCTTGAGGTAGGGGAATGAGTGGGTTTAGGGAATGGAGTGGGGCTTATAGATTTCTGGGTCTGGTGGTGGTGGTGGTGGTCAGGCCTGCCTGCAGGAGTCTTTCCTGCTGGCCTGAAACGGGGGCTGCAATGGGTGGGGGTATGGAGGCACTGCTTGTGCCTCTGAGCCTAAGTCCTAGAGACTGGGGTGACTGGCTGGGAGAACCTACAAATTATTTACAATTTAGGTTTGTCAAGGAAAATAGAATTAAGAGACAAGAAGCTGATTTTTTTCTATTGAAAATAAGAAATTGCTTTCCTTTAAAAAAACTGAGCATTTACTTTTGAAAAGTTGTGAATGTAGCCACTTTCTCTGTCTTTTTGAAGTGTCTCTTTTAGAAACTAAGCCTTTTGTCAGCTTGATGACCTAAGGACCCAGGAGCCATCTCTTGGATGTATATCATCAAGGGAGTCAGCATCTCTATTTTACTTTTTATCTGGGATATTAGGAGCCCAATTTTAGTGCTTGCTGTAGGAGATTGTCCCTCTTGCCTTAAAGAACTCCTCATCCCATTTAACCGAGAGATTTCTCCTCAATTACCAGGTAAACTTAGGATAATTCACGGGTGATCCATGGTGCTGTTGAGTCTTCTCACTTGAGGACTAATTAGTATTTATCTGAAAACATCTGTAAAATGGATGGTATGGGATTTCTTTTTCTTTCCTTTGAAGTTCTTGGTGTATTATCTGTGATATATGTCAAGAATTCTGGCTTAATATTTATTCAGACACCAAACTGTTTTTCTTACTCACTACATTTGCAGAAATAATTTCCGGGCAGGGAAAAGATGCTTTTTATATCTCCCTTGTAGATCTTGGAGAGAGAAAATTTTGTTTTTCTTTCCTCAGAACTTTGTATGAGAACCTAGTACTATGAAAAATGAAATGGTTACCCTCTACTTCTCAGTAGATGTGCACGATATGAGTTCTATTTGGCAGATGGAATACCAGCCCTTTGAAATTTTCCCAGGTGGACCAAATGCTGTTTGCTTTCAGAAGTTCTCAGCGAGGCTTTCATTTTAAATTCATAAAAGTTATCAACCAACTTCCAACAATTGTTTAATAAAAAGCAATTAGCCAGCCAGAAATATAATGGCTTTTATGTCAAAATATGGTGGAGACAGCTGCTGAGCGGGCCACAGATGGCCCCCAGGCCATATGCTGTGTGTCCCAGGCATATGTGCAGCCAGGCACAACAGCACAGAGCATATTGGGAGTAATAAACCCAACTCCCCAATTTTCTTCCTTTCCCCTACCTAATCTCCCCACTCCAAAGAAACCGACAGGAAGAAATTCTCTGGAGTGACTAACTGCCACAGTCAAGATACACAAACTCAGTTATTAGGCAAGGACTTTATCTGGCAAAAGATGTGCAAAGTACTGGTTCCAGCCTGGTTTGGATAAATTCCATGCAAACCTTATTGCATTACAGAAAACTAATCTTAAAAAAAAGTTCTCCATAAAAAGCAACAACATCAAATCTTAATGTAACAGCACTCATTAAGAAATCAAACTCGGAATATAGATGCTTATCTGTGAGCTCCTTCCGATTTAATATTTGTGTGAAAGATGTTTCCAGAGTTTCCTATTCCTTGCAGATATAGTTTTATTCTCTGCAGGATTCTGGCTCTGTTGTTCATTGCTCCATCTTGTTCCCTAGGAGGTGTTCTGGTGCCGGAGATACTGCAGATGGACCTACACATCTGTTGTTAGGAATACAGATCTAGATACATGATTATTTTAATCATAGGGGGTGGAGGAAAAAGGAAACTCCTGAAATATTTTTGCTATTAAGAAAGGACATGTTTTTGTCAAATGCGTGTTATCTGGACAACAAAAATGCAGGCAAAGCAGCTTTTGTGTTCGGAGAGCCTTTGTGTCCCAAAGGATGCAGTGGTTCCTAAACATTCTGAAGCTATCTTTTAGAGCACTCATGTTGCCTGACTCTTCAAGGGCAGGTGCGAGAGATGGTTCTTTATGCTTTCTGGCCATCGTAGCGTGCCAGCAAAACCTTATTTTACGGTTCAGAAAATGAGTGGTGATTTTTGAGGACAATAGGAACCTCTCTCGTAGGCACACTGGATAGCACAGCATGCACTTACACAACCCCAAATGGCTCTTGGAAAAGGGAATCCCAGGAATCTCCAGATTCCTAAATTTCAGGTCTCTCTTCCATCTTTTCCCAAGAGCACCTTCAGCGGAAGGATGATGAAGGGGTCTGTTGAGGTCCTACTTTGCATAATTTGCTGGAAGGACTCACAATGTGATGACACTCATGGTAATACATTTGTTACACAGAAATCACATGAAGGTAAATCAGCAAAGGAAGCAGCATGTGGGGTGGAGTCTGGGGGAGACTAGACACATATCTCCCCGGGGTAGTCACATAGTTTCTATCTAATTCTCACAGTGAAGAGTCATGGGAATACTGGTAAGATTTCTACCAAGAAGTCTGAAGCTGCTCATGTGAGTACTCTCTGCCTGATGAACACCAGAGTTAAAACACAGCAGCGCAGACATCCAGCAAAAGCCATGCTGTGTGTGCAAATACTGCAGGCGTAGTGAATAATTCTTGTCAACTTGTGGAATGATGGGGACCTTCCTGAGATCCAAATCCTAGATGCCCATTGATGGTCACCTTGTCAATGGATCTTCCTAACAAGAGCTATCCTCCCTACCACATGCCATGGATTTGGTGAGTTCTTCTGCATGAGACTTATAAGCTGATTATTATAACCATTCTTTTCCCCTGCTTAATCTCCTTGCATTGAACTATGAGGGATTTTGTTGATGGTCCTAGGAAGTGTAGATAGATTTATGAGCAGTGAGAGGCACAGTCTGGACCATTGATGTAAGTGCCGAATAGTGAGGTCTGTACAGCAGGCAGGAGGCAATGATTTAAACAGGGATTTTATAGTTTGGACGTCTGAATCCAAATCTTACTTCATATTTCTGTATTTCTGTAATATGTACTATTACAATTTCTAACCTTTCATATTCATGCCTTGAAGATAATCCACCAAGTATGTAACACACACACACACACACACACACACACACACACACACACACACCCATGTATTAGTTGAGTAAATTTTCATGGGAAGTAAGATAATTGAATTTCATGAGGATGTCATGTGATCGATTTAGGGGCATATAAATTTGTGAGTCAAAAATGAAATATTATTGAATGTAGAATCTTGTATTCTGACTTTGGTGCTGGGATTTTCTCTCCCTCCCTCTCTCTCTCCCTCCCTCCCTCTCTCCCTCCTTCCTTCCTTCCCTTCTTTCTTTGTTTTTTGAGGTAGGGTTTCTCTATGTAGCTGTGGCTATCCTGGAACTCACTCTGTAGACCAGGCTGGCCTTGAACTCAGAGATCTGCCTGCCTCTGCCTCCTGACTGCTAGGATTTAAGGCATGTGCCACCATGCCAGGCCTGGTGGTGGCATTTTCATCTCATGCTTTTTACAAATAATTCTGCGCACAGTATATGCATGAGTGAGTGTAGTTTTATACTTAAACTTTTTTTGAGAATTTCATACACAAATACTGTATTTACATCATTTCTACTCCCTCTTCCCTATTCCCACTCCTCCCATACCTCCTTCAAATTATTGACCTCTGTTTCTTCAATTATTATTATACACATGTGTGAGTGTAGATACACATGAGTCCAATTAGTGTTGGTCCTATGTCTGTATGTTTAGGGCTGATTACCTGGGTTTGGATAACCTACTGGGGGGGGTCATTCCTGGAAAATACCTGTGGTGGTGCTGTGTTCCCCAAAACATTGTGCACCATAATAAACTTATCTGGGGTCAGAGAATGGAACAGCCACTAGGTACAGAGGCTAGAAAATGGTGGCACTTACACCTTTAATCCTAGCCTTCTGGAGGCATGTATCTCTGTGAGTTCAAGGCCACATTGGAAACAGCCAGGCATGGTGACACACACCTTTAATCCCAAGAAGTGAGCCTTTAATCCCAGGGAGTGGTGGCAGATAGCAGAAAGGTATATAAGGCGTGAAGACCAGGAACTAGAAGCATTTGGCTGGTTAAGCTTTCAGGCTTTCGAGCAGCAGCTCAGCTGAGATTCATTCTGGATGAGGACTCAGAGGCTTCCAGTCTGAGAAAACAGGACCAGCTGAGGGACTGGCGAGGTGAGGTAGCTGTGGCTTGTTCTGCTTCTCGGATCTTCCAGCATTCACCCCAATAACTGGCCTCAGGTTTGATTTTATTAATAAGAACTTCTGTAGCTAGAGTTTTCCTGCCTGGCCCACAGTCAGGACAAATCTCTCTCACCTGCCAGTCCCACAGCCGCTCAAACCCGACCAAATAAACACAGAGACTTATATTGGTTACAAACTGTATGGCCGTGGCAGTCTTCTTGCTAACTGTTCCTACAGCTTAAATGAATCCATTTCCATTAATCTATACCTTGCCACGTGGCTTGTGGCTTACCGGCATCTTCACATGCTGTTTCTCATCGTGGCAACTGGCAGTGTCTCTCTGACTCAGCCTTCCACTTCCCAGCTTTATTCTCCTTCTTGTCCCGCCTACACTTCTTTCCTAGCCAATGGTCAATCAGTGTTTTATTTATTGACTAATTAGCAACACATTTGCCATACAGAACATCCCACAGCAAACTTCTAAGATTCCTGCTACAAATACCAATTCTCCCTCTCTCAGTAGTCATCAGTTGTCTGCAACTCTTCATCTGGGAGTGGTGCTTTGTGAGATTTCCCATATCCACACTGGTGTATCAACTGCAGGTCTAGTTTGGGCCACCACATTGTCAAGATTTCATGGGTGCAATGTTGTGTGATATTTTGTTGGTGTTCTGATAAATAAAGCTTGCCTGGAGATCAGAAGGCGGAGCTAGCCACTACTTAACCATAGGGGCCAGGCAACAGTGACTCATACCTTTAATCCCAGAATTTGGGAGGCTCATGCCTTTGATCGCCCCCTTTTTTATATTTCCGGGTAAGCTTTATTTGTCAGAACACCAACAAAATATCACACAATAGTGTAGCTCCCTGTCCTCTGTAGAAGACACTATCTTGCAGCAGACACCCTGGCTCTCTGGCTCTTCCAATCATCCCCACTCCTCTTCCGTGTTGACCTCTGAACCTCAGGTGCAGAGGTTGTATAATAAATGTATCAGATGGCGTTGTGCACCATGGTCTGTTGCTCTCTGTCTTTTGATCAGTTGCGTCTTTTTGTAATGGTCACCATCTGCAGCAAAAGAAGCTTTTTCAACGAGAGTTGAGAGCTGCACTTATTTGTGGGTGCAAGGATAAGTATTTAGAATGCAGTATGAATGAGCATGGTAAGGGGGAGACAAGAATATCATTTAGGCAGTCTGTGCTTTTAAATGCTTTTAATCGGGTGTGGGATCTAATGGGGTAAGAAGAGATTCCCAATAAGGCAGTGAGTAGACCCTTTCAATCCCAGAGACTTCTCTAGAATTACAAGCAAGTTACTAACACCAGCTTTTTCTAATAACTCGCCATTAATGTATTACCTGTGCATTTAAACTCCTCTTGTTATATTTGCTTTTCAAATCCTTGTGTTTTCAGATTGCTGTCTCCTGTGTTACACATTGAGCAGATGAGTACTCTTAGGGAAGGAGAATCTCCCTTACTTGCTCTGTTCTGTTCTTCAAATAGTAGTAGGTTTGGTTTGCTTTTCTTCCTAGATCTAAATGGGTCCCATCTTCCTTGCTTACTCTCTGCTACAAAGTCTTTAATTCTTTTAGCCCATTTTAGGATTTATTCAAGTCCCTATTTTTATTTTGTAATGAAGCAGGGAAACTAAAACAAAGTACTTTCTCTGTGGTTGCCCTGATGTTTTCTTAATTTTCTGGTGGTTGAATTTAACTTTTGTTTTTAGGAAGGCCAGACGTATTTCTCAGGCACCTAGATATTTGTCCTGGTTTTCAGATCTCTGCTTCTGTCATATTCAGACACTCAGACCTGTAAACATAGCATTTTGAGTGCTGATGTGTTGATGTTTTGCAGTAGGTAGGTCAGCATGTAGCTATTTTGTCTTAATGACGGGTCCTAATCCTAGCACAAGCATGTAGCACCCTGGACACTGTCAGTTTATTCTCTTTGTTCTCAATTTCCTTATCTATAAAACAGGGAATGAAATACTATTATTTATTTTATTATTAAATATGTCATTTTGGCATGCTTAAAACAATATCTGACACTATGTTACACATATAAAACAAATCTTATGCCATATTTCAATGGCTCCTAGGTTGTAAAGAACTGCCTTGAGCTGAGCTTTCCTTGGCCAATCTTGCACTAATTGTAAGGGACTTTAACACAGGCTCTGTCTTCTCACTGATTTATCTTTGCTAGCTGTATCCTGGATTCCTTTGACAGAAGTCTGGGTTATTCTAGGTTATAAATAGAAATACGAATATCTATGGAAAGAAGGCAGCATTAGCTTATGATTAACCCCAAAAGCAATTGCCTTTGTACTGGTTCAAAACATGACTACAAATCTCTTATCCCAGCAAATTCTACAACACCATTCCCCCTTCTAATATTACTAACATTCTGCACTCATTCCACATAAGATAGTCAAGGCCAATATACTTGTGAGTGGGTTCTCATTTCCATGTGACCTTACGGATGGAAAAACCAGTGGTGGCTTGTGGTTCACTGGAGACTATCACACACCAATGGACAACTAAACAAATAAACATGCTTCACGGAGAACTTCTCTTGAAAGAAGAAAATAAAAACAAAGTATCTAGCACATAGTAGGCACTCAGAAAAGGTAGTTCCTTTCTCTCACTTTGTCTGGCTACCAGAAGCAATTTCTCCTCTCCCCAAGTTTTGCTCAACCTTTCTTTTCCTTGGTTAGGAAAACACGAGGATATTTGTAAAAGGATCCTCCTATACACTGCATGATGGTTAACTCCTGCAGAGGAGAGAAGAAACTCTGCTGTAGAAAGTAGAGTGAGATCGTCTCCTCCACCAACTTGGGAGGAAGCTTGGAAATTATACAAAACCAGGTGAAGACTGTTACTCAGAAATGATACTGTGAGTTGGGTGGTGGTGACACACACCTTTAATCCCAGCACCCTGGAGACAGAGGCAGGTGGGACACTGTTGAGTTCGAGGCCAGCCTGGTCTACAGAGCGAGATCCAGAATAACCAGGGCTACACAGAGAAATCCTGTCTTGAAAAAACCAAACCAAACCAACCAAAGCAAAGCAAACCAACCAAACAAACAAAAGAAGAAAGTGTGGACATATATACATGTTTCCAGTTGTGAACATGTGTGTCCAGGTTTGGGGAACCATTTTGTCAGGGCAGACTAAGGGCTACCAGACAGGAATTAATCGAAAGTGGTAGGCTGAAAAGTGGTTTGACCCAAGCAGTAGAACCAAAGTAACTTTTCCGTTTTGCATTCTGGGTACGCTGGAGGTAGCCACCTTCAAATTTCCTATCTTAAAAGATGTAAAAATCAAATTAAAATTACAGGTTTTATTTTGAGTTGTGAAGTTCATGGTGAATTCTTCAGACAAATCAGTAACAAAGATGTACTTGAGCCTCGCAGAAATGAAATAACAAGATAAGAATAGGAAAATCTTTTTTTCTTTATTAAGAAATTTTCTACTCACTCCACATACCACCCACAGATCCCACCTCCTCTCTCCTCCCATCTCCCAGCCCTCCCTCCCAAGCCACCCCACATCCCCACATCCCCCAAATCAAAGTCTCCTATGGGGAGTCAGCAGAGCCCAGCACACTGAGCCTAGGCAGGTCCAAGCCCCTTCCCACTGCACCAAGGCTGTGCAAGGTGTCACACCACAGTCACCGGGCTCCCAAAAGTCAGCCCATGTACCAGGGATGGATTCCAATCCCCCTGCCTGGTATTCCCCAAACAGTTCCAGCCAAACAACTGTCTTCTGTATCTAGAGGGCCTAGTCCAGTCCCCTGGGGGCTTCATAGCCACTAGTCTACAGTTCATGGGCCTCCAATAGTTTTGCCGGTCATCTCTGCACTTCTTCCTGTCATGATCTCCAAGTTCCCCGCTTGCAGAATTCCTCCTCTCTCTCATGGATTGGATTCCCGGAGCTCAGCCTGGCCCCTGGCCGTGGATCTCTGCATCTGCCTCCACTTTGTCACTGGACAAAGGCTCTATGATGGCGGTTAGGGTATTCACTAGACCAGTCACCAGAATAGACCAATTCAGGCACCCTCTGGACCACTACCAGCAGACCAAGGTGGGGTCATCCTTGTGGATTCCTGAGAGCCTCCCCAGCACCCTGCCCCTTCCTTTTCCCATGATGTCCTCATCTATCATGGTATCTTCCTCCCTGCCCTCCCACTCTGTCCCTGTTCCAGCTCGAACCTCCCATTTCCCTATGTTCTCATCCCCCACTCTTCGCCCTCTGCCACACCCCACACACCCAGTCTGCTCATGTAGGTCTCATCCACTTCTCCTTCGCTGGGTTATCCATGTGTCCCTCCTAGGGTCTTTCCCTGTTAGCTAGCCTCTCTGGAGCTGTGGGTTGCAGTCTGGCCACCCCTTCCCTCACATCTGGTATCCACTTATGAGTGAGTACATGCTATGTTTGTCCTTCTGAGTCTGGGTTCCTCACACAGGATGATATTTTCTAGTTCCATCCATTTGACTGCAAATTTCTTGATATCATTTTTTTTTAACTGCTGAGTAGTATTCCATTGTGTATATGTGCCACATTTTCTTTATCCATTCTTCAGTTGAGGGGCATCTAGGTTGTTTCCAGGTTCTTGCTATTATGGATAGTGCTGATATGAACATAGTTGAGCATGTGTCCTTGTGGTAAGATTGGCATTCCTTGGGTATATGCCCAAGAGTGGTATAGCTGGGTCTTGAGGAAGACTTATTCCCAATTTTCTGAGAAACCACCATACTGATTTCCAGAGTGGCTGTACAAGTTTGCATTCCCACCAACAGTGGAGGAGTGTTCCCCTTGCTCCACATCCTATCCAACATAAGCTGTCTTCAGTGTTTTTGATCTTAGCCATTCTGACAGGTGTAAGACGGTATCTCAGAGTCGTTTTGATTTGCATTTCCCTGATGACTAAGGATGTTGAGCAATTCTTTAAATATCTTTCAGTCATTTGAGATTCTTCTGTTGAGAATTCTCTGTTAAGCTCTGTAGCCCATTTTTTAATTGGATTGTTCAGCATTTTGAAGTCTTAGCTTTTTGAGTTCTTTATATATTTTGGATATCAGTCCTCTGTCAGATGTGGGGTTGGTGAAGATCTTTACCCAAGGAATAGGAAAATCTTATCCACCAAAGTTTAGTGCTGTTGTATATGCCCAGAAAAGGCCTTTGTGATCAATAGGTTCCTTAATTTACAAATGTTCATATATTTCTGTAAGTTACATACCTAGATATTTGTGTGTGTGTGTGTGTGTGTGTGTGTGTGTGTGTGTGTGTGTGTGTTATATGTGTTCGTGTGTGTGTGTGGTACTTGTGTTACATATGTGTTTGCATTATGTGTGTGTGTGGTATGTGTGTTATGTGTGTGTGCATGCTCTCGTGTGTGGAGGCCAGAGGTCTGTATTGGATCTCTTTCTCAGATGCACTTCATCTTATTTTAGGGACATGGTTTTTCACTGAACCCACTGAATTTTGAGCTATGCTGGCTGTCCAGTGAGCTCCTGGGAGCTCCCTGTTTCTGACCCCCCAGTGTTAAGGTTACAATTATATGCTTCCATACCTGGGTTTTACATGGGTGCTAGGAGTCCAAGCTCAGGGCCTCAAGCTTGCGCAGCAGAACTTTTATTGACTGGACTGGGACATCTCCCCAGAACATATATACCCAGTCTTAAATAGAGAGATAATAAAGTAAATGTCCTCAACAGCAAATATTCGAAGTGTAAGTAAATCCTTTGCTTCTGCTAGCAGATTGTTGAAGATCATTAGATGTATACAGGCAGAGCCCTAAAGATGGCAAAAGCAAGCCTTTTTCTTCATTTTAATCTTTTCTTAAAAAAAAACAAACAACCTACTATTTCAAATAGAAGAACAGAAAAGTTGACTCTGGGAGGGATACAAATGGGTAGTGAGTCTCCTGCCTGATGAAAAAAATGGGGGTCTTGGAAGTCTCTGTGAGCCCAGATTTACAACAAAGACTGCAGGCAGCAACCACAGCCACAGCAAGGCCTCCAGTTGGCCGGTCATGTTATCCTCACCAGCTTCCCCGGGATGAGGAAAAACAATGTATTCTTCTTCAATAGCTCAGGTTGTCTTCACTACTTACCAGCAGGAGTTTCTGACAACTTTGTTCTTGCCAATTTTAGGAATTTAAAGAGAAACAAAATATAACACATTTCTAACTGGGGCAGGAAGAAGTCAGTCTGCCTCATTAGTGAATGGAAAACAGTGTCCCCTTTGGGCTAGATCAAAAGGTCAATGTGACTGAAAGGCCTTCTTTATTAACTAAATACCCATTACATGGGTCAAGGCCAAGGCCAGCCTGATGGGTAGGTAACTCCCCATATGGTTTCATTTCAGGACTGAAATACCACCACCCCCTTGATCCTCCAAATGCCAAATACGGCTCCTATGTGCCCACTGATGCCTGAAATGTGTTTTATAGGAAAAAATGTCTTTCACGGAGCAGTTAGTAATAGGTTCATGGTGAAAGCACCTTAGGTGTGACTTCAGAACACACTGAGGTGCGAATGATTGGCCTCGGCTCTCTGGAGAGGAAGCTGAGAGCCTGAGGAAAGAAAGAGACTCTGTCTCAGATGCAGAGAGAGAGAGAGAGAGAGAGAGAGAGAGAGAGAGAGAGAGACAGACAGACAGACAGACAGACAGACAGACAGACAGGAAGAAAGGGCAGAAGGGAAGATGGAGGACGGACCGGGCGAGCCAACCTTGTTCATTTTTTATTTTTCAAGGTGAGATACCAGGTGCTTATCCATAGTACCTGGCACATGGCAAACTTCTTGGTAACTATGTATTGTTTGTAGCCTTGACAGGTATGGATCATGTCATTTTGGAGACAAATGTATAGAATCTGTACTTTAATCTGGTGGTGGTGACTCAGCATAAAATCTAGAGTTCTAAAAATTATTTGTGTATTATGTTTCCTATCCTTTCCTTAGTCTTTTTTTCATTATTCCTTAATCCTTTGCCTCAGAGGTTTTATACCAAGAAGAGAGCGATGGCAATTAGAAACGTAGCAATGCCAACTTTTGATATTTAACCACACACATATACCTTTGCCACACTTGCATTTCTTATCGTTACTAATTTTTACACATGGAGGATTTTAATGTAGTGTGTCTTTTGTTATATGGAATCACTGCCATAAACTCTACATGGCTGTTCTCTGGGCATGTCACTTCTTGTGCAGGCTTCCCTGAGAGATCTCTGGTACTCTGTACGTGCCATTTGGCATTCATATATGTTTTGTCTCATAAATGAAAATTACTGTATTTTCCTCTTATCAACATAGACATGGCTGCTCACCATTTGATATGCCTATGGATATTTTTATTTCCCACCTAGACAGACAACTTCTTTTAATTAATTTTTTTCACTTATTTTACATGCCAACCACAGTTTCTCCTCCTTCCTCCTCCCGTTCCCTACCCCCACCTCCTTTCTGCCCTCCCCCAATCTACCCCTCCTCTGTCTCCATTCAGAAAGGGGCAGTGCCCCCCACATGGGAATCAACAAAGCATGGCACATCAACTTGAGGCAGGACTAAGCTCCTTTACCTGCATCAAGGTTGGGTGAGGCAACCCAGCATGGAGAATGGGTTCCCCAAAGCCAGCTCAAGCACTAGGGACAGGTCCTGATCCCACTGGTAGGAGCCCCACAAACAGACCAAGCTACACAACTGTCACATACATGCAAAGGACCTAAGTCGGTCCCATGCAGGCTCCCTAGCTTTTGGTCCAGTGATAGACAACTTATTTTTGGGTTCATATTATAGAGAGACTCTGAGAAGCTCATGTGATCCTTTAACTCTGGTTCTTGTGGCCCTGTGTCAATCCCTTCTTTCTAATTGCATCATGGGTAGACTTGGTCACTTCTATTTAATGAACAGAAAAAAAAAGCATAAGTTTCAAGATATCATTTCCAACATTAGGTGACCAAAGTGGCCACAGATGACAACTTGACTTCAGTTTTATGAGAGACCTTGAGGCAGAAGTGTCCAGAGTATTCGAGCTTGAGTCCTGATATACAGAAACTGTGAGATTCAGTGTCTATTGTTTAAGCTGTTGAAATGTGAAGTGATTTTGTTTGTAGTAATAGATGATTCATGTAATGCTTGTCTTAACACCCTCACACTACACACCTAGAGCAAATGAGCAGTGGGAATAAGGGCAACAGTGCTGTTGTTACCAGGGAAACATCTATTTTCTTCCCTTCCAGGTGGGAGAGGGTAAGAGGTAGAACTTAGTATTTGGTCTTAAAGTTTTATGCTTATGTTGTCTGGATCCAGAGGGCCAAATAAATCCAAGAGGCAGCTTAGGTATGGCAATAACAAATGAAGATGGTCATACCAGTATCTCAGGGCTATAGAAGTTGAGGTTTAGTGTTAATATAAGGGGGCCAAAGAGCAAGGAACAATGAACTATGGAAGTTAGGAAAGTGGAAGATGACATTCCCTTCTCCCTTCCTTCCTTCCTTCCTTCCTTCCTTTCTTTCCTTCTTTTTTTTCAGAGCAAGCCTATTTTATTTATATATACTTATAACAATGTTGTCTGTTATATATAGCATATTAATATGAATTTAAAATTTTTTTTTATTCTCTCATATAATACATCCTGACCAGTTTCCCCTTTCCTCCTCTCTGTAACATGAATTTCTAAATGGTTTTATTAAATAGAAAACTCAGGGAAGCCAGCTATTGGGGTGAATTCTGAAAGGTCAGAGAGACAGAACAAGTCACAGCTAACCTCACCTCGCCAACTTATCAGCCGATCCTTTTTCATTAAACTGGAAGCCTCTGAGTCCTCATCTGAATGGATCTCAGCTGAACTGCTGCTAAAAGTTTAAAAAGTCTTTAGTTCTTGGTTCTCACAACTTATATACCTTTCTGCTTCCTGCTATCACTTCTTGGGATGAAAGGCATGTGTCTTTCCCAAGCAAAGACATGAGATCTCAAGTGCTGGGATTAAAAGTGTGTGCCACCACACCTGGCTCTGTTCCTAGTGTGGCCTTGAACTCACAGAGATCCAGTTGGATCTCTGCCTCCCAAGTGATAGGATTAAAGGTGTGTGTGCCACCATTTTCTGGCCTCTATGTCTAATCTAGTGGCTGTTCTGTTTTCTGACCCTCAGATAAGTTTATTAGGGTACACAACACATCAACCACACCTCTCATCCTAGTCACTCCCCCTCTCAACTTCCCCAGATTCACTCCTCCTATTTCCCTTCAGAAGAGAGTAGGCTTCTCAGGGATGTTAAATGAAATGTCATAACAAAGTTACAATGACAAGGCACAAACCCTCATATCAGGACTAGGCAAGGCAACCCAGTAGGAGGAAAGAGTCTCAAGGGTAGCCAAAAGAATCAGAGATACCACCACTCCCACTGTTAGGAGTCCTACAAGAACACCAAGCTAACAACCATAACATATTTGCAGAGGACCTGGTACAGAGCCATGCAGGCTCCATGATAACTGCTTTAGTCTCTGTGAGCCCCGTTAGGCCCACTTAGTTAATTCTGTGGGCTGTGTTCTCCTGGTGTCCTTGGCCCCTCTTGCTCTTACAATTTAGAGAGAGTAGGGGAAGAGACGACTGGAATGGGAGGACGTTTGGGGGGTGATGGGGAAACCTAGTGCAGTAGAAACTTCCAGGATTCTATGAGGGTGACGCCAGCAAGGACTCCCAGAAATAGAGGATGCAGAGGCTGAATTAGCCATCTTCTGTAACCAGGTAACTTTCAGTGGTGGAACTGGGACACCAACCCAGCCACACAACCTTTGACCTATAATCTATCCCACCTGCAAGACATTCCATTTCTAAAGATAGTGAATGCGTTCATGGAAAAACTTGATGAAGATGATATCCAGCAGTGGATACATGTAGAGGTGTATGCCTATGGCTCCAGGATATGAGTCATGTGAGTTGGCTGAGGCTTGGTGAACTGCAGAGAACAAATCTGTTTAAGAAGAGAGTAGTGTATGCAATTGTACTCTCTGCAAATCTCCTATCTTAGGGACCCTATTCCTCCACACCTGTCTATTAAGGGCTCAATGAAGCATCCCTCACTAAGGACTATCCTAAGATACAAGACAAGTACCTCAAGCTTTTTGCTCATCTTAGCAGTGGGTGATTACCAAGACAGATAGATGAGATAATGCAGAGATTAGATGTCTGTGTCTCAGTGTGGAACAGTCTGAGGTACTCCAGAGCTCCTTATAAGATTGGAAATCTCAGAGAAAAGCACATTCAGGGCATATTTTCTCTGAACCACATTTCCCCTTCAATTTCTCATACTGAATCGTCTATGAGCAGATTCCAGTCAACCTTTGGCCTGCCACTCTCCATCTCAATTCCTAAAGACAATCTGAGACAAGGGGTTAGAAACGGTTCAGTTTGGCTGACTGCTGTCATGTGCAGAGACCCTGTCAGATCTTGACTTTGAAGAGATGCAACTGTGTAAGTGAAACATGCTGATCTGTGTATATCAATAAGGAATTTAAATATAAGGGATGCCATCTGAATGAAACAGGGGACATGTATAGGCTGGATACAGCAAATGGCCATGAGTTTGAGTTTTCAAATCTCTACATGTAAAGCTGAATTATTTAATTACAGATTTCACAATCGTCTGTTGATAGCGTTTTACCATTTGCTGAGGATGAGACTTGGGCCTTTAATATATAGATGAGAGAGGAGACAGTGGAAGAAATGTAAACTTTTTGACCTTTGTACCGTGTTTAAGTAATACTTACTTTTCTTCTAGTCAAACTTCAGAGCAGATGTCTAGATTTTAATGAGCATTACAGGAAGAGCAGATTTTCCCCTCCCATTAGTTCTTTGAAATTCTTCCTAACATTGTTAGATGTCCCCAGTTGACACCTGCCATTCCTGTGTGATAAGTAACCATTACATACCCACATTCATTTCCTCAAGTGTTTTAGTTTGCAAAATACACATCTCTTTGATGGAGGAATCAAAGATACTCACCTATCTAGGTATCTTCTCCCACCCACTTCCCCATGAGTAAAGCCTTTAGACAGTCAGGATGGGATACACTACCTTCTAAAGAGTGAAATTCATTAAGAGTAGCATTTTTTCCCCTGCAAGTTGAGCTCATCTCCTGTGCCCCAGTGCAGTAATCTGACCCATTACTTCTTTTTAGAGGAATAGTTTTCACACTCACTTCACAGTTTAAACCAATTTGATTTTACTACTAATTTGCCTTATTTGAACTTGGATCTGCTGAGGTAGTTCAAGCTGCTTCCAAACACTTGCTGCCTCATTAGCTGATAACTGTGATCTAATGGCTTTCAGACCAAACGAGAGCTTCCAGGGTGTTGGACATTGGTTGAAACTGCTCTTTGCAAACCCAAGGAAAGGAAGCCAGGATTGCGTTTAATTCTATCCTTTGTTAGCTTTGGGATATTTAGCACTTATTTAAATGGAGCTGTAATTATTTTCAGTGATGCTTACTGATGAGAAGTCTCTGGGCAAATAGACTGAAGCCATCACATGGCCTGTCACATAATTGAGTAAGTACCTAGCAGGGGAGGACTTTTCTCTATGACAGTTCTAGGGGATTGTTTTAGGTTTGGATGAATCTTAAAGCCATGAAAACACATGATGTAAACCTGTGTGTGTGTGTGTGTGTGTGTGTGTGTGTGTGTTCATGCACATGTGCATGCTTGTGTATATGTATATAATATCCTCCTATATCTGTATACACACACACACACACGCACACGCACACACACACACACACACACACACACATATATTTATACATACATACACTAAAATCTGATTCCTTTCCTAATTTCTTTTGTCTAGATTGTGAATTTTGGTCAGGATAGAGTTCACTCAGCCATCTCAAGAACAGTTATGAGTCTAAGTATTAAGGTTTGAATCTGCCATGTTCTCCACAACTTCATGTTTTGTGCTCTTGTTCCCAGTTGGTGACACTGCTTTGAGGAGCCACAGAACACTTAGGAGCAGGGCCTCACTGGTGGAAGAGGGCCACTAGGTTAGGCTTTTGAAAGTTGTAGCCTCATATCTCTGTCACCATGGATGGGTCTACTCTACCACACCTTCCCTGCTGTGATGGATGGAAACCTCTGAAACCGTGAGCCAATGAAATCTTTATTGACTTACATTGTTCTGTCAGGTATTTTGTTACAATGACTCAAAAGGAACTAAGACACTGAGCAGAGTTGGGGAGCTTTTAGGCACAAAAGGAACCAAGGTATGTATTGAGGCCTTATAGGCTCTCTAAAAGAGTTCAGGATTCCGCCATTTATCTTACTTGCTGTCTAATCTTGATTCTTACTCCATCCTTTGTGTTTAGAAACTCATTATCCCACCTCTGACTCCCCCAGGAAAGGTAGATGGACTACTTCTCAACCTTAGTGGACGAATCCTATTTTGTTGAAGGTAGGCAGCGCAGTCCAGTCCTCCTTGGGTCATACCTTTAGGAATAAGCCTGAGTACTTTCTAAGTGAAACATATACAAAACAAATTTTGTGCTACGGGAAGGGGTTTTCTCTGATGAGCTCATGAATGGTGATGAGACTGGTTCCAGTTTTGTTGCTGTGAAGGAGTGTTTAAGGCACTGACTGCTGGAGCTATGGCAGCCACTTTGCAGGCATGAGGCTAAAAGCCTAGGGTCCTTTATGTTAAGGATAGTCTTGCAGAAGGATAAAGTTCCTCAAATCTTGGCAGTCTACCTGGAAACTTCTCACTAGTTGGGAAAATTCAACGTCTTTAGTGTTTAAGCCACTCTTAGTTTGGTAGTTTCCTACTTGCAGCTGAAATTACTAATTTCCAATGTCCAAAGAAGCAGCGGAGACCAGTCACCCTGCTTCCTGATGGATATTCACTTCTGTGTATTCAGCATAGTTTTAATCAGGGCCCAGAGGCGATTTCTGTGTATCGGTGGTTCAATTGTCTGTATTAGTTACTTGTCATGGAGACCAAATATCTGTAAAGAAGCAACTTATGGGAAGAAAGACTTATTTTTGGCTCAGAGTTTGAAAGAGTGGGAAGACAGGGAAGGCATGGTGGAGTTCATGGTGGCATGAATGTATCCAGGGGAAAACGCCTCATATCTTGGTTGGCCAAGAAACAGAAAGAACATTCCAAGCAGCAGCCAGGGATAATATGTACCCATGGAACCATCCCCATTGACCTATTTTCTCCATGTAGACCCTACCACCTAAAGGTTCCACAGCCTCTCAAAGTGGCACCACCAGCTGGTGACTCCATGTCCAAATACACGTGTCTGCAGAGATACTTTACATCTTTGTACTGTCACAGGACCCTAGTAATCTTCATCAGGTTTCTTTGCTTATACATAAGCAAAGGCAGTAGCACAGACTTTCATTTGCTACACTGGAGGGTTTATTTACTAAGTAGGGGTCCAAAGGATGACATGAAGAGTTTTAGCTTTTATATATATTTTGCCTTCAACATTTCTCTTGATTGCTCATACAGTAAGTAACTATTCATTGAGTACCTATTTAGGGGGGAAATACAGAAATACCCTTCCCTTCTTGTGGGGGGGTCTCTATTTTAGTGATATCATACAATTTTTATATTTACCTGTTCTTTTAAAATAGAATACCGCCAGGCAGTGGTGGCTCATGCCTTTAATCCCAGCACTTGGGAGGCAGAGCCAGATGATCTCTGTGAGTTTGAGACCAGCCTGGTTTATAGAGCGAGATCCAGGACAGGCACCAAAACTACATGGAGAAACCCTGTCTCAAAACAAAAAACAAAAAACAAAAAACAAAAACAAAAATAAAATAGAATGCCAGGAACCCGCTGTTGAGCTGTAAGGGCACAATAGATAATCCTTTAGAAGGAATGAATGTATGTTTTAAAAATAATAATGATGGTATCATATAACTTCATTTGTATTATTTTTCTTCTGATAGTACAAAGGGTTAAAAAATGGCAAAATATTGAGTGGAAGTTTTTCTTATCAGAGATTTTTTTTGATGTCTTGTCTGAAACTTTCTTGATTCCTAATTTGGACACTGGAGATATGCATATATATGTGTGAATACACACACACACACACACACACAAACACACACACTTATAGGTGTATACGCATATATTTACACACCTACTTCAAGGACTCCTAGTAATGGCAGATATGGAGTCTGAATTGGCCATCTTTTTTATCCAGGCAAGGCTTCCAGTGGTGGGACTGAGTTGCATTTAGCTGAGTTGTTGGCTGAGGGATCCCATGGAGATCCCTAAACAACCCAGGTTGATGCTAGGACAGAGGGTCACTCTGTCCAAAATCTGACAGTGGAGCCCCATTGTGGAGGACAATATCCACATAGCCCATTTGAAGGTAGAGAGGTCAAGCTGGTGCTTTATTGGAGCCTTTACTCCTATGTTCTCGTCTCTCTGGCATGGAAAGGTAGTCTGCAGACTATGGAAAGACAAACCTGGACACCAACCTCACAACAAAACCTTTGATCTACAATCTGTTACCTGAAAGATGTGCTGGGGCAATGGTGGCACAGAACTTGTGGGAGTGGCCAACCAATATCTGGTTTAGCTTGAGGCTCATGCTATGAGAGGGAGCCCATGCCCTACATTTCCTGGATGGAGTGGATAGCCCAGAGACCTTGGGTAGAATCAAAATGACTGAAAAAAAAAAAGAATCAATGAATGATTCCTAATGATATTCTCAATACTCATAGATTAGTGCCTTTTCCAGTGGCCATCATAGAGGCTTCCTCCAGCAGCAGATGGGAGCAGGTACATTATGCAGAGAGAGTCTAAATTGGAGGTTTTCATTGAGTTCTTCCTGTCAGAACTCAGGGAATCTCTTGGAAGAGGGGAGGAAAGAGTGTAGGAGTCATTGGGGATGGAGGACACCAGAAGAACATAACCCACTGAATCAACTAAGCAGGGCTCATATGAGCTCACAGAGACCGAGGTGGGCAAACATGGGACCCACATGGGACTATACCAGGTCCTTTGAATATATGTTATGGCTGTTAGCTTGATGTTTTTATGGGACTCCTAACAGTGGGAGTGGGTGTGTCTCTGATTCTTTTGCCTGCTGTTGGGACTCTTTTCTCCTATTGGGTTGCCTTGGCCAGCCTCAGCATGAGGGCTATTGCCATGTCTTACTGGATTTTGTTTTGTCATGTTTGGTTGTTGTCTCTTGGAGGCCTGTTCTTTTCTGAAGACAAGTGGAGTGGGAGTGGATCTGAGGGAGAGAGGAGATGGGGAAATTTGGAAGGACTTGAGGAAGGGGTTACCGTGGCTGGGAGATAGTGTATGAGAGAATAATCTATTTTTAATTAAAAAAATAGAGGAAAAAATAATCTCAAATAATCTAGTTCATGCACATCAGCGTAGTTTGGTAAAATCTTAGCATGTGTCTCCTAAAATTTATGCTGAAGTTAAGCCTGTCTCTGGTTCTAGCATTCTGGTATTTCCATTTGGGATGGAGGAGGAAAGCTGTTGTGTCTCAAGAGGCTTCTCTATGTTCCCCTGTGGATAAGAACATTAAATTTGAAAGATATTGCTGAATAACAGCTCCAATCCAATAATCACATTCATTTGTTTTGATTTTCCCCGGAGTTTTGGTTGGATGGGGGCATCATTACTTCTTGCCCTAAAGCTGCCTCATTTCATCATGGAGGAAATGAATTGAGCTGGTAGGTGGCTGACTTGGGGTTGTTACTTTTTGATTATCTATCTTTATATCCTTGGCCTCTGGTGGGATTCTTCTACCGTCAAGGAAAAAGTATTTACAGAGAGCCTTGGGTCAGGCAAGGAGGAGTTTCTGCTTTTTGGCAGTCTTTGGTGGCTGTGGAATTCTGTGGAAAAACAATAAATAATCTATGAGCAGCCTGTCTACAGCGAATAGGTTGAGTGTTTTATTTGATCCTTTGCTTTCCCCCTTTAGTTTCCTTTCATTCTCCATTGACAGATCCCAGTGAACATTTAAAAGGAACTTTGTTTTTAAACAGCTCTATGCATTTTAAAAGATTTAAAAAATTTCAATCATGTGTTTGCATGCATAACTGAGAGAGGGTTTGAACATGTGACTGTAGTGCTCACAGAGGCCAAAGGCATAGCATCTGCCTAGAGCTGGAGTTATAGGCAGTTGCGAGCCACCCAATGTGGGTGCTGGGAACAGAGCGCTGGTCACCTGCAAGAGAAGTAGGTGCTATTAACCAATGAGCCCCTCTGTGGCCCCCAATTCTGTGCAGTTTATTGCCAACCCTAAAGAGAGACCTATCTTGAAGCCCTCTGATCCTGTCCCATTGGGAGTTAAGCTTCACTGTCTCCTCCTGACTGCTGCACTTCAAACATGCATTTCAGAAGAGGTGTCTGGAGTTGGAGCATGACTTGGCCTAGTAATTACTTTAAAAATCAAATTATATTATGTATTTTGGTCTAGCATAATGAGTTGGAGGCATGTTTGTAACACACACACACACACACACACACACACACACACACACACACTCAGTATATATTCAATTTTCCCAGGTAGATGTTTTCATTTATTTATAGTCCTATGTTTTCAAAGAAATTTTTCCTTTAAAAATTTTATTTCATCAGTTAGAGGCAGTGGTGCAGAAAATAGATTGTTCCTGTGATGAACTGTTAACTACATTTGTACATATAAAAGCCTTTAATGTGAATCTGAATAGGAAGCTAGGTGACCTATCACATTTCCATGAATGTGGTCCTCAGGTGGTGAATGGTGAGCAATATCTTACATTATTAAAGTACAGTTCTTTTGATTTCCAAGAATGTACTATTAACACACAGAAATCACCTTTAAACATCAATTAGAAGCATTTTTCTTGACTTTTCATCTATTTGACCAACAAGATATAGGCATTGTATTATATTAATTATATTATTAAGAAATTGTTCAGCTTTGGGTTTTGTTCTTAATCTAGCAATTAGACAAAATAAGAATGGGCAGCTTAGGGTTTTTTTTAAAGGAGAAGTCAAGTAGAACAAAAGTGTAATCTTATTGACTGAAAAATTATAAATGTATATGTATATGGTAAATAGAAATTTATAATTCTTAAGATATTACTAAGAAATGACTTTATGATGATCTGATTGATTACAAGGCTCTTAGGCTTTTTCTCGAGTTCCAGAAACTTCTCCCTTTTTCGATTTTTACCTGATGTTCAGAAGATGCTAAAACCAAACACAGTTGTCTCTTAGAAAGACCACAGCCATCAGCAAAGTACAACTGTCTCTCCTCCAGTCTTCCATGCTTAACCCATTTCTGTAAGAACAAAACATAGCACTACATGGTTTGATTTTACAGACTCTGAAGCTCCTATGCTAGCAAGAGGGTTAGATTAAATAGGAATAAAGTTGACCCAGATGAACTTTTATAAGTAGATCACAATGGTATACTGAGAGGCTTGGGAAGCCTAAGATTGGGTCTGCAGATCCTCACATTTTCTTTCATCTGTAATGCAGCAACATATTTTTTTTTTTCAAATCCTCCTACTTTTTGTTTTCCCAGGAACAATTTTAGAAGGACTTATATCGTGTGTGTGTGTGTGTGTGTGTGTGTGTGTGTGTGTGTGTGTGTGTGTGTGTGTGTACATGCTAGTTTTTGTCAACATGACACAAATTAAAGTTACTTGGAAAGAGGGAACCTCAATTGAAAAGTTGTCACCATCAGATTGGTTATGGGCATGGCTGTGGGCATTGGGCATCTTCTTGATTAATAATGGATATGAGGGGGCCCAGCCTACTGTGGATGATACCACCTCTGGGAAGGTAGTCTTGAATTGAATAAGAAAGCAGGCTGAGCAAGCCACAGAAAACAAATGAATAAACAGTATTCTTCCCTGGCCTTTGCTTCAGTTCCTGCCTCCAGGTTCCCGCCGTGGGTTCCCTCAGCGACGGAGTGTTGTAACCTGTAAGATAAAGTACCACCCCATTTCAAGTTGCCTTTGGTTTCATCAAAGAAACAGAAACAAGGCTAGGGCAGAAATGGGTACCAGAGAGTAGGAGCTTGCTGTGATAGACCTGACCATGTGACAATTTCTTTATTAATTCATCTGTTGGTGAATACTTTGATTGTGATCGATACTGGTTAGTGTTTTTCCTTTATTTTAAAATCTTATTTTCTGCTTTGTGTATTAGAGAAAATATGTTTAAATTTAGCTAAACAATTGAAAACCTATGCTATTCTCTTTATTTTACATTGTTTCCTTCCTTACATGTATACATCCATAAGAGTGCTTTTAGTTATGTCCTTTTTTACAACATAGTAGAATGCTTAAAAGACAGTCTCCAGTGGCTGGAGTGATGACTCAGGGGTTAAAACAATTTACTGCTGGTGTTGCAGATAACTGAGTTAGGTTCCCAGAACCCATGTGGTGGTTCACAGGATACACACACACACACACACACACACACACACACACACACACACACACACACAGTGCAAGATATACATAGAGGCAAACACACATACTCTTATAATAAAATTAATTTTTAAAAGGAAGAGCTGTCTTTAAGGACTGTGTAGGTAGCTCAGTGAATAAAGTCCTTACTGTATAAGTATTACAACCTGAGTATGGATACTCAGCACCTACATAAAAACTGGATGGATGTGTATGGAGCATGGTGTATGTGTGTGTATGCATGTGTGCTGAGGCCAGAGGAGGATGTTATGTAAACTCCTCTATCATTTTCCACCTTATCTCTTTGAGGCAGGGTCTCTCATTAAACATGGAACTTGCTGTTTTTCAGCTAGTCTGGTTGGCCAACAAGCCCCAGAGATACTTGTGTCTCCCTATCCTCACCAACACTGGGGTTACAGATGTGTTAACTACCACACTTGGCTTTTATATGGATGCTGGGGATGTGAACTTAGAGATTTATACTCACATAGCAAACGTTTTTAATCTACTGAGCAAATTCCCAGCTAACCCGTTTCCTGATTGCAGAAGTACTGTGGCCATCTATGCCTAAACTTTACATGGGTACTGGCCTTCCAAACTCAGTTTCTCACTTAACTGACAGAACCATTTTCCCAGACCTCATTAGGAGCATTCTTAAGTTCTTTTTACCTATGTTCTACTTGCCCATGGTGATGGGGTACAGCTATTAGGTGGTTCCATTCCCCTCTTGCTGCTGTATCTGCCTTATCAGAGGAAGATTGAAGAAACTTAAAAAGAAATGGCTTTAGAGCTTCTGGTGGCAGTGACGTGGGTGAAGTCTACCAAATAGCTGCCTGAATGATGCTGAGCAGTAGCGGCATAAGCTAAGTGAACACTCCTTGTCATTTTCATGGCACCCCATGCCTTCCTCTACATTTTCAGGATGGGAGAGCTATTGCATCTGGTCTCTTCCTACCTATAGTCTGAGCAGCCTCGCTCCATATGGAGGTCAACCTTTCTTTGCTATTTTTCAAGTCAGTGTAATATTTGTGGAAATTCCCTCATTTTCCTATGTGAGTCTACATGAACTCAAACATCGTAATAGAGGTGGCCTAGAGGAAAATACAATCCATGCTCATTGTCCCAGCTCATGTTCACACCTTCCTGGTACCTCACATTTGAAGAGTCGTGGGTGGTACTTGGCAAGTGCTGAAGTTCCCGAATGCTGGGGTGGGCATGAAACAGAAAGTGATGGGGATTTTGAAGTAGGTGTAAATACAGGTGACATGGATGAGCCAAGGAAGTTTAAGAACTACTTGGGAACTTCTGACCTCAGTGATAGCATTAGAACATGACTGTTAAGCACGGATCATGATACCAGATCTCAAAAGTAGCACTGTTATAACTGTGTATGGTTAGTCTCTGATGTTTATACACTTCAGTGGAAAATCCTCCACTTCTTTGAATGGTCTCTTTCTCAGTTAGAGACTGCTCCTCCCTTTATGCATCCATGTTTAGGTGATTGAGACTCTGAACAGTGAAGTATTCCTTATGCATCTATTGCAGAGTGGCATTTCCAGAGGATTTCTGGAAATTTGTGATATCAAATGGGTGTTAGTCAAACTTTTTATTTCTGTTATACAGATCTGAGAGACCAATTTATAAGGTGAGAAGATTTATTTTGGCTCCTGGCTTTAATCCATTGTACGCTTGCTCCATCGCTATGCACCTGTGATGAAGAAGAGCATCATGGTAGCTGGATCAAGTTGGAGAACAAGGTTGTTCACCTCACATCAGCTGAGAAGTGGAGAGAAAAAGATAGGATGGTGGTAGGGACACAACACTCTTTAAAGACACACCTTCCTTCACGAAGACTGAGGCTACAAGGACAATAGATAGGTTGGAGCCTGCTTACTTCAGTCAGGGCCACCTTCTAAGTCTCTACCAGCTCTCAATAGTGCCAAAAGATTATAATTCCAATAATAGATGGATTCATTGATGATATTTGAGTCCTCATATCCAATCACCTTCCAAAAAGTCTCATCAGTTGGCAACCAAGTCTGAGTATATGAGCCTGTAGGGGACACTTCAAGTTCAAACCACAGCAATATGTGAGGGACTAGACATGACAAAAAAGCCTAAATGAAATTCTCAGGAAGATTTAGAGGTCTGCTGAGAAGAAGGAAGTAGGGAATCACTCCATTTTTCTCTATTTATTCATCAACCGATGCAATACACTTAGTAACGAGATTCTTACAGGCTCTTTTTCGTTACCATCACAGTAGATTTTTGAGACCACAAGCTTCCAAAGAACACCCTGGTTCTGCTTTCATTTCTATCAGAATTTGAAAAATTATGCAAATTCTTTGTTCTCTATTTCTAGGCTGGTAAAAATGAGGAAAAATTAGTGATGCTGAAAATGTTGTAGTATTAAGACGACTGTGTGTCCAATGCTCAAAATATGCTCCACCGTGTCAGCTACCTTCCTTTCTCCTCTCCTATTTTCTTTACTGCTACATCAATAAATGATTAGAACATTGTTTACAGGCAACAAATACACCAGAAATGGCTTATCCGGTCCAGATTTGTATAATATGCTAAACATTACATATTCATCTTCTTTATTTCTTTCTGGAAGCTTCTTTCTTTCAGGTATCACCCTCTGTTTCCATGTGGCGGGAAGACTGTTTACAAACAGCTTCAAGATTTACCTGATGAGGGAAGAGCAAGCATCTTCTTTCTTCCAGATATTTGAGTGTGCTGAGGTTCTGGCTGGTCAGCTCAAGTCACTGGCATATTTCTGTATATTTTCATATACTGGGTTCAGCCTGAGAATGGAGCCCTGCCTTGACACTGTTGGCTGAAATGGAAAGGAAGATGAATGTAAAAGGGGAGAGCATGGAACACATGTCCAGAGACTTCAGAAGCAGGAAAGTAAGGAGAATCCTTTTCCAATTTGAAGTTGCTACTTCTTCTTATAGGTGTGGATGCTGAGGATGAAGGAAGACTTAGCAATGACTTTGAAATGCAAGCAATGGTAAAAGTCAGGGATAAGAGCTTGTCATTTTCCAGCTCCATTGGGGACAGAAATGACCAGTGTGGTGAGAGAAGAGCAGTGTGAATTAATGACCAGCTATGCCAGCTAGTCTTATGTTAGCTAGACACAAACTATAGTTATCTGAGAGGAGGGAACATCGATTGAGAAAGTGCACCCATAAGATCGGGCTGTAGGTAAGCCTGTTGAGCGTTTTGTTAATTAGTGATTTATGAGGGATGGTCCAGTTGATAATCGGTGGTGCCATCTCTGGGCTGGTGGTCTTGGCTTCTATAAGAAAGCAGGCTGACCAAGCTAGAGGGAGCAAGCCAGTAAGCAGCACTGCTCCATGACCTTTGCATCAGCTCCTGCCTCCAGGTTCCTGACCTGTTTGAGTTCCTGTCTTGACTTTCTTCAGTGATGAACAATGATGTAGAAGCATAAACCAAATAATTCATTCCTCTGCAAGTTGCTTTTGGTCATGGTGTTTCATCATAGCAATAGTAACCCTAAGACAACAGCTTAGGGAGGGAGGAAATGACTTTTACTTAACTAGGGCATTCTAGGCAGTGAGGTGTAATAACACAGCACCCCCGAGCCCCCCAGAACAGAGCCGAAAGGGCTCGATGAATTTCTGACCAAGTTTAATTGTGACCAGATTGTGGGAGTTAATGTTTCAGTTTGCATTGAGTTAACTGTTTTATTTCATGTCTCATTTTTAATGCTTCCACATAGCCCTCTCACTTTTTCTAAATTACATGCCTCATTGTATTTGAGTTCCTTCTGCATTTGACAGCTCCATGGCTTCCAATTTTGCTTCTGCTGCTTTGATTATTATTCCTGATTTGGTTGTTGATGAGACATGTGGTTTTCTTCAATTAGCTCTGTCACTCTTACAAATGTGTGTGCCTCGCAAGTGTCCTAATTAAAGTCAGGAGGAGGAGGGGGAAGAATTACAGGCAATTACAACAGTGCCACCCTCCTCTTGCTCTCTGCTCTTCTCTCCTCATCACTGGGGTGCGTTCCTCTGCATCTCCATTTTGCAAGCACACTGAGCAGCCTCTCTCTTTAAAATCCCATTAATTTTTTTCAGAACATGATATGCAGCTGTGTCTCCATGTCACACATCAGCTTTTAGGAAACCCCATAGCTTCCATTTAGTTTTATTAAGTACCGTCCCTTCCCTGACAGTTTCTACCATACTTTCAATTCTTCCAGAGAGAAAAGGCAACTATCACGGCCATCCATCATCATGCAAAAATCTCCCTAGAGCCATGGTTTCGTGAGTTCATTGTTCTCCTGAGTGGGCTTCGAATACCCCCAGAGCTGTGGTCTTTGGAGTTCAGTTTCCTCTTGTGTGGGCTTGCGTCCATTCGTTTGATTCACTCCAATTCAGCACCAGGGACATTTATTAGGCATCCTTGGCTACTTTATATGCTCAGGCCTCATGAAAGGAGCTGGAACTAGCAATGGGAATAATTGAGATGAGGTTAAGATGATGTGGCAAAGTGAAGGAGGTCAGATTTCAGAATGAGACAAAACAGATTCAAATGCCAGCTTTGCCACAAGCTAGCTTTTGGCCTTGAATAAATCACTTAGGTGATTTATTTTTTCATCTGTAGAATTATGTGAATAATACTTACCTGGCAGGGTTGTTGTGAATATTGGAGATAATGTATGCAAAGTAGCTAGCTTAGTGCCTGGTGTAGCTCAATAAATGGAAGCTATAATTATTACCACGCATAAGATATAGTGTACTTAAGGAACTAACTGTCTACTCAAAGAGAGAGAAGAGTAAATTAACTTTTATAACATATTGTTATATGTGTAATAATGGAAGGATGTAGGTGGTAATGGGTTATACTCCCTGGGGCTGTATATGCTTTCTCCTACACACTTTATTATTTCCCACTACTTCATTTTACTCCCCATCCTTCAACATGTTTCAGCCAACTTACCCCTCCTCATTTCAGTCCCATGTGATAGTGTGTTTGTGTGTGTTTGTGTGTGTGTGTGTATACATGTGTGTGTGTGTATGTGGTGTGTGTGTGTGTGTGTGTGTGTGTGTGTGTGTGTGTGTGTGTGTGTGGTATGTTTGTGTGTGTGTATGCATGTGTGGTGTGTGTGTGTGGTATGTTTGTGTGTTTGTGTATGCATGTGTGGGTGTGTATGCATGTATGTGTTTGTGTTTGTGTGTGTGTGTGTAGACCAATCTTGGATGATGTTTCTCACGTTCTTCCACCTACTTTCTTTTCTGAGCCATGTTCTGTCACTGGTCTAAAGTTCATGCAGTTGACTATATTGGCTGGTCACTGAGGTCTAGGGGTTTGACCATCTCCTTCCCCAGCAGTGGCATCAAGTCTGTGTCCTCACAATTGTCTCTCTTCCTCCTTCCCACCCTCTTTTCCTCTCCTCCTTTTTCTAATGTGTGTTTTGGTGACCCAATCTCAGGTTCTTGTGCTTGCAAGACAACTACATCACTAACTGAGTCATCATCTCTCCAGGCCCATCTCAGCCGATTTTCATTCGCTTCCTGTTTCCTGAGCTTGGAAGCTCTTCTTTTAGGCCCCTACCTGTTGGCGTTTTCTCAGCATTTAACTTCAGGCTTAAATGTAACTCTCTAGTGGGCCTTCCCATTATCTTCCAACCTGAAGTAGCCTCATCAATTTTCTCTTGTTGTTTCGAACCATTTGGGATTCTTTACACTGTAGAAATGATTATCTGCAGTCATCCACCAATTTGTTGGTTTATACATTAATTTTTCCAGCTCTCCCTGAAAGTATATAACTTCCATAGAGAAGGAACTCTATCTTGGTTTTGTATAGACCTGCTTCTCTGGTGATTTAGAGTATGTCTAACAAATATTTGGGAGACTGAAAAATGGTTGGAGAAGTAAGCCAGAGACTAAACTGAAGGAATTCTTAAGTAGCAGATCTGTGATGGCTGCTACTATTGACAACTACCTAGTGCTCCATATGGCTGTCATTATGGCCTCCTGTGTCTGAGAGAAGAGGCCGAGATGACGAGACAGTCACAAGGAGACATAGAGAGGAACTAGGAGGGCAGAGGGAAGGAAAACTATGATTAGGATATATTATGTTAGAAAAAAGTCTACTTTCAATTAAAGGGGGAAAACAGAAAAAGTCATCTTTAAAATTGCTCCAATGGGACGAGATTTTTCTTTTGTTTGAAACTCTATCCAATCATTCTGTTGCTGAATATGTACATTTCGGCATTACAGAGGTGATTCAGCTGTTAAGAGGACTGTTTGCTCTTCAAGAGGACCCAGGTTTGATTCACAGCACCCATGTGGTGGCTCACCCATGTCTGTAACCCCCTCTCTTGGCACTAGGCCCACGTGTGGTGCACAGACATGCATGCAGGCAAAACCCTCCTGCACTTAAAAAAGAAAATGGACTTGAAAATGCTTAAAATTAAAAATTTATAAAACACACAATATAATATATGCATTACATTACAATATATAAAATAAGCATATATAAAAAATAAAGTGATCCTTGTGAGAAACAAAGTACCATTACATAAAAAGAAAGGAAGAAAATGTGTGACATTGATTAAAAGAAAACAGAGATTGGGGAAAAATATTGGCTCAGTGAGAAACTGTTTCTCCCATTTAAAAAAAGTAACTCAGCAAGAAGCACACAGAGAAACTTCCCATCTACTGATGGGACCAGGCACACCATTTTCCTATAAATAAAAGAAAATTTTAATTTTAGTTTTATCCAGACTTTTATCACTCTTGGGTAAAAATATCTATGAAGCATACAATTAGCTTCCATCAGATGGCTAACGGTGTCTTATAGTCATTTCATTGTTGTTTCTGTGGCTTGTCACCACATGCTAAGAATTTTAATATATAGCCAGGTTTTTCTTAATCGTCTCTCAGTCTTAATTCATGGAAGAGTCTGAAGACTTAATTCACTAAAGTTTTATCATTGCATGATCACACTTAGGTGTAAATTTAGGTTTTATCATGGCCCAGGAGAAAAAGATGTGGCTAAAGAACATGATCTGATTCATTGCCATTCATCTTTAGGCCTTGGCAGGGACAGAAACTCAACAAAATTCATTCCAACCTCTTAGTTTTCAGACACATGACTTTGGCTACTTAGATCGTAGCACAGAAATAGAAAAATTTTACTTATACACAGAAAACATTTTAAATGAACCATACACTTTTCAAAACAATATCGCCTCCACCTGCATCAAGGAATCATCTCTTTGCAAAAGATGAAGACCATTACAGAAGGTCACAACCAATCAGAATGGATCCCAGCCCAAACTGATACATCTATAATATAGTTCCCTCATCTAGGGCTTAGGAATTATAGTGGAAGAGGAAGCAGAAAGATTGTAAGAGCCAGAGGAATAGGTGGTTTTCTGTGAGATTGTGTCTCCTAGGAATGTCAGGAGTTTAAAGCCATAAAGTCTCATCACCATGACTGCCTAAACATGAGCTAAACAAGAACAATAACAATAGACATACTAACATGGATGTGGAAAAGCCCATGAAACCTCAATCCTACACAAAGAACTACAGGCAACTAAGAAATGCTGAGAGCAGTAGAAATAGTCTTTCCCAGTGAAGAGCATACCAATTGATTAATCAATACAAAATGGTCAGCTCTGAAAAACACATGTACAAGTAACTGTATACAGACAGAGAAGTGTGTGTTTTCCTATTTAGGAATATATATGCATATACATATACACATAGGTATGTGTCTTAGTTACTGTTCTATTGCTCTGAAGAGACACCATGACCAACACAACTCCTATAAAGAAAGCTTTTAATGGGGACTTGCTTATAGTTTCAGAAGGTTAGTTCATGATTATCATGGTAGAAAGTAGACAGGCAGAGGACTGGAATGGTAGCTGAGAACTTTATATTCTGATCCACAGGCATCAGGTAGAGTTAAAGACACTGGGCTAGGTGTGAGCTTTTGAAACCTCACAGCCTACCCCCAGTGATACACTTCCTCCAACAAGACCACATCTCTTAATTCTGCTAAACTTCCCTAAACATTTTCAATCACTGGTGACTAAGCATTCAATGGAACTTACAGGGGTCATTCTCATTTATACCACCACAGTGGATAGTAACAACAATTAATGAAAAAAACAGGCAATTAAATTGAAAGAGAGCAAGTCAGGGTATATGGCTGGGTTAGGAAGGAGGAAAGAGAAGGGGAAATAATGTAATTATATTATAACCCCCACAAATTAAAACAATTAAAATTGTATTGCTTTATGATAAACTTGAATCAGAATTATATATTGTACTATTGTTACATTTCTACCAGACTGTTTCTATGTGGAGTGCAGATGCTGAGCACTTACATAGATGGGATTTAGTAAACTGGGCAGTGTGATGTTCTCTGTACTTGTCAACTTGACACAACTCACTCGGGAAGAGAGTCTTAATAGGGATTTTCTATACTGCTTTTGCTTATTGGCATGTCTAGAAATGGGTTTGTCTTAATTAATACAGGAAGACCCAGCTCAGCATGGGTGGCACCATTCCCCAGATAGAGGATCTTGAACTGTTTAAGAATGGAGAAATTGAGTTGAACATAGTAAGCAAGTGAGATTGCATGCATTCTCTGTTCTTGCCTGTGGATGTGACTAGCTGCTCGAAGCTTCTGACTTTGTTATTTCCTTGATATGATAGACTATAACTTGGAGTTGTAAGCCAAAGAAATCGCTTTGTCCTCTAAGTAGCTTTTCATCAGGGGTGTTTTTACACAGCAGTAAGAATGAAACTAGACCAGGTCACATCTACTGGCAGATAGTGTTAGAATCTTTAGCATTGTCATACAGGTACTTCCTCATTTTATAATAATATTTTAAATGTACATTGGGTTGTTTATGGAAGATTTCTAAATTGTGGCAATTTCCCTATTGATTACACATAACTGTCAATTGCGTTTGGAAACAGACTCCAACTGTTCAGCGATAGAAGTTTATGTGAACCAAAGGAAGCTAATGGTATTTCTCTACCATCTGTGGCCGTAGATTGGACATGAACACACTCTGGCATATCTGAGCTCTTTCATGGAATTTGCTAGAATGTGAGTTCATTGATCTAGGGAATCACAATTGCTACAATGTGTTTAAGGGGGGGATGTTTAAGACAATAGGAAATAAAAGCTCATAATCAAAGAGAAGCAGACATATGAGATCCAGTAGCACTTGAATGTATTGCCTGGTCAGCCTAGCCATACTCTTGCCTGTGCAGGGCACATGAGTCCAGAATTTATGTTTGTTCTGATTAAGGTTGTTTGAGTATGGACAAAGCAATCAAAGAAGACTTTGGTACCATAAACCCCGGTTCATGCCACAGCATCAGCAGAGACAAAGATTGTCAGATCTTTATCAGGGAGTCAGCATAATGGGAATCATCATGGATAGGGAAGGTGAAGCAGATACAGTTAGCAACACAGAACTAACTTTGGAAATATTAGAGAAATAATAAAACGCCAGACAGAAACAGAGGGCAGTGTCTTCCTGCAGATGGACAGTAGAAATGAGGACAGCATCCTCACCTATGTGGACCAAGTAGGATCCCACCAGTCCTACTGAGAGGAGGCTGTCAAGTGCTTACAAAACCTTATAGTAGGGCTATTGTATAATTACAAAAATGGGTTCTAGTACCTGAAGGCTCATCTATGTCGGAAAGCTTTTTAAATTACCTACCTGATGTTTGCTTAATATTTAACTTATTGATGTTGTGAACCTATCAGTGACTTTAAGACAGAAATAATAAGTATCATTCTAAATGTTTACTTATTAGTAGATCATGGTAAAAATCCCTATACAAAATAATGAAATGAACTTCTCCAAATCCTGGATATTGACTGCAGACTTCAGCAAGATCCTTAAAACTCTTTTTTTTTTTTTGGATTCCATTATGAGCACAAGTCTCTGAGGTCTTCAACAATGCTGTAAACATGTTATGGGACGGGCAGAAGGCACACAGAATACCTCAGTGGTAAACAAATCATTTCATTTAGAACAAAACTTACTGCTGTAATGCAAATAGTGTGAATTGAAATGTCTTTTTCATGCTTCTTTAAAGATTCACCCTTATGCTTACTCTTATTGATAATTTTGTTACTATTATGATTCTTGTTTCTGTTCTTACTCTTACCTTATTATTAGAGCCCTTCCAACATCTTTCTTCAAGGCTTACAGTTATTTTTATACCACAGGCGCTATTTTGTTCCCCATCCTTAACTTGTGATAATCTAACCATACTCAGTTGGAAATCAGTGTCCTTCTAGACTCACCAGTCTGGAAGGGCATGGCTGTGATGGAATGCCACACAGAACAACACAAGAAAGAAGGCTTTGTTCATTTTGGTTCATGATTTCAGAAGATTTCAGTCTATCATGGTGTGCAGGCATGGCAGCTAGAAATACCCCAGTACATGCTGGCAGGAGTGTACAGCATTGGCTTTTACATTGCAGCAGACTGGGAAATGGAGAAAGCAGGTGGGAAAACAGGTATCACCTTCAAAGGCTCACTCCTACTGACTCTCTTCTACTAACCAGGGTCCATCTGCTACAGCGTGCACAGTCTTCAGAAGGGCTCCACAAGCTGTGGACCCAACATTAAAAATCTGAGCCAATGCGGGAGCAGTCTGGATTCCAGCCACACTAGCCACTGACTGAATGGTTACACAGGATATTACCTGAATGTCAGGAAAATGTGGCTGCCCTTTTTGGATTGATGATAGAGCTGGGGAATATGATTTCTGATTGAAAATTATGAATTCAAATAGATTCGTCTGGGTGGTGTTGGTGGTATAGTGGTAACTGGAGCAGCCTTCCAAATAGATTTTTCCAGTTTATATTTCTGCCTTCTATTTTTCTTCAGGTATAAGTTCTCATTTTTCTAAGACCTTCCATCATATTGAAAATTTATTCTTAGTTTAATGTACATTACAATATATCAAGTTCTTACTTTAAAGGCTCATAAATCCAGCCACTCTCCAAGCTCACCTGCCATCTTTATCAAGTCCCAAGTTATAATGTGACAAAGGGATATTTCAGTGGATTGGCTTGGGATTTCCTTGCTTTTGAAGGGAAGCCTGAGTTCAGCAGTCTCCCTCAGCTGTCTTGACAAAACATTTCTTCCCCAGTGTCCTGTACTTGGGGCTCTACTGACTTTCTGTAGCTAGACATTCATATTGAAATGGGCAGGTTTCACTTATGGGCCCTAAATGAATCCATTGCTTCATTTCCTGGATGGAGGTCAATCAGTCTTCCTTGTTTCTATAAGAATTCTGGCACAACTCCATAAGAAATTCACCATGGAAATGAAAAGTACAAATGACTATTTTATTGCCCCATGGAATGTCTAACTCGAATGTTCTGACAATGATCAGAAAGAGGAGTAAGAGCATTTGTCTCTCGGTCACACTGGTGGGGAAAAACTTTAACTCCTTTGGGAATGACTGTAGAGTTTGGAACTCAGATGGCCAGCCGGGCCCTCTGTACAGTACCACTGACCAGTTGCTGCTGACAGATTCTGGTGCCAGGAGAGCCAGCTTTCTGTCTCAGGTATTTCAAAATGCCACACTTTCTTCAATTCTGACAGTCAGTCCGCAGCTTGCCCTAAATGTTTCCATTTTATGCCTGGAAGTTAATAGGAGCATGGCTTGTTACATGCAAAACACATTTGGACTAATAAAAAATGGATGAGACCACCTGGTGGAATTTCTCTTAATCTAGACGTTGGACTCATTTCTGCCCCATTTAATCAAGGTTGGGGCTGAATCCTACTTGCCAAGTATAACAAGTGTGATCATTTCTGTTTGATTTTTTTTTTTTTAGCTTGCACATTTTCTGACTTCAGTCCAAGTGAATACCCATCGAAGCGAATGTAAGCCTAGTGTTTAAGAATACTTCCTATTCAATCAACTCTGCCGGTAGGTGGCAGTAGTACAACACAAAAAGAATTAAGGTGCTAAAAGGAGTCAAGATGAGGGTGATGATGATGATGATGATGATGATATAATGATGACCATGTCTATCTATGATTATGACAACAGACCAGTCATAGAATCTTGGAACGTAGCAGTTTTATTCTAACATATCCTTTTTGCTGTTTTCTTATTAATTCTTACAATACACGTGAATTATAGGAGGTAAAAAGCTTGGTGGTTTTTGCAATTTTTTTTGTCTGTGTTTTGGGTAGGAATAATGAAACTCAAAGCTATGAGGGATTCACACAGTTAGTCCAGTGTATTATTTCCAAAGGAGTCCTGAAATTTTGGTCTTGAGATCCAACTCATGCCTTGTATTCACTTGCATGTCTTTCCACAGAACACCTAATTTGCTTGCATGAACTTAAGAACTAAAAGTTATCCAAGAATTACTTCTGACCCCCCACATAAAGGAAGGAGGCAGAGTGAGGCATGCATAAATAGGGTTAAAATAGAAAGTGACTATTCCTAAAAGAGTGGAAGAAAAATATTTTAGGTTAACAGCTGTGGGCTTCTTTTGTGTCCAGAACACCTAGGGTGATGAACATGAGGCTTTGGTCATCTCAGAGTCTGTCCCTTGCATGTCATTTTGGACATGTAGGTGCTTTTAGAGGGCTGAAACTCAGATCACCTGAAATAACATGAAATGGCCTACTCCAGAGGCTGAAGTATTGCAAAGGCAAACAATGACTCGTGCTGGTCCATAGCTTCACACAATGGGGGAAAGAAGTAGTGTGTACAAGGAGGCAAGGGGACCACCCTAAGAACAGGAACACTTCTCTCAAATGTCCTCTGCAGTGGGTAATCATCAGAAGGGAGGCAGGGCCCCGACAACTGGCGGTCTGTGGGTGGCATGAGAAGTGAGTCACACTTAGGTATCAGGTGCCCAGGCTTAAGGGAATTGGGAATTAGAAAAAGTTATCTTTACTTCTGTTTTTATTCTTCACATTGCTTTTGAAGGAAAATGAGTCACACGAAGAATTCCACTCCCCTCTCTTTTTTGGAGTAAGCGCACAGTTCAAGATTTGCGTCATAAGCTTGTCAAGGTAACGGCAGTACAGCTAGAAGCGGAATCTTTTATTAAAGTGTGTTGAGAAATGCTACCCATGAGGCTGAAATAGTTAAACTGTAGAGACTGGGGTGTCATCAAAAAGTTAGGGCATTTGATTAGGCAGCATAGGCATGGGGCAGAGGAGACAAGGTTTCTCTCACCAGTGGGGTGATAGAGATTTTTAAAAAACATATTTTTATCCATTGTTGGGTGAAAATAATGACATGCAAAGTCTGGCTTTTGAGCAATTACGTACAGTCATTGTATTCTTGGCAAAGGGTTATGAACTCTGAATGCTCCCAGCACAGGAAACTCTAAAGATAAGAGAACAATGCTGAACACAGACAGCAGGGAAGATTTGCATCAAAACCAGAGCAGAGACATTGCCTGAGATTTGAAAACAAAGAATTCTCTCAGGTCACATGGGGATCAAGAGACGAGGTCTAAATGCAGAGGACCATGGTGTGGCTTCACTGCTGCCTGGGAAAAGAATTCTCAAATTCTATAAAAAACTGTTGTATAACTAAAAGGTCATTATTATAAGCATTTTAACTCTCTTATATCACCTCTACTTATCCACTTTTTGATATTTAATTTTTTTAAAAAGTAGTGAAAAAATAATGATTTTTATATTTTCATATGTATATATCATTGTTTGACTTTTTTCATTAAAAATTAAAAAAATTAATTTGTGTGTATGAGCATTTGCATGCATGTATATGTGTGTACCCCATGCAGTAATGCCTGCAGAGCCAGAAGGAGAATGAGAGATTCCCTGGGTCTGGAGTTACAGATAGGTGTGAGCCATCATGTAAGTTCTGGGAACCAAACTCGGGTCTTCTGAAAGAGTAGTCAACATTTTTAACTGCCAAGCTGTTTCTCCAGCTCCTCTTTTTTTTGGTATTTTTTCACTGTGTAGCTCCAATGGCCTTGAACTCAAGACACTTCCACCTTGGCCCTCCTGAGTGGTGGGAGTATAAGACTATGCTAATCATATGTGACCTCTGACTCTTCTTAGTGGACCTGGAGGAGAGAGAGAGAGAGAGGAGAGAGAGAGAGAGAGAGAGCTATTTGGCAGTGGCATACAGGCACTGGGCATTTTTCATATATTTTCCCATTGCTTATATTATTCAATGCATACTGATTGGGAACCCACTATGGGTCTGAAACTCTGAGACTGGAACCAACAAGCCTCTCATTCAAAACTCATAGTCCATGCTGTCGTGGATATGATGGCAGGAATGAGCAATGACTAAACATGTATGAATATGTATGTCTATAAAGCTACTAGAAAATAGATGAAGAATAGGGCAGAGGGGTGAGCAGCCTGAAGGTCATGAATGTGGTATATGGCACATTGAGATTGACATTTTTTTTTCATGACTTTTCCTGGGGTGAGGTGAATAAACATTTACTTGCTCCAAAGACAGGGCAAAGAAATGACTCATCCACGTCCAGTTTTGTGATCTAGTGAGTTCAGCTGGGATTACTTATAGGAGCGTGGGTGAGAGGTTACTAATAGGAGCCATGGGCAACTTATGGGCAGCTACACCACTGAAGAAGAACCTTTCATTTCTAGAAATTGTTAGCTACTTCTATATCCCTGGGGAGAAGGGGCACCTTACGATATGTCTCATGAGCCTCCCCTTTCTAACTGAGTATCTTAATGGGCCCAATCTCATGATGCTCTCTCATGGGTATTGTGATTTCAAGCTGTCAAAGGCCATGTGATAACTTGAAGACAGAGTTCCATGACAGACATGACTTTTTTTTTTTTTTTGAGGCATCAGAAAAAGGGATAATAGGTCTCAGCTTAGGAGAAAGTTAAGACTGACTTTCATTATGTGTATGTGCCCATGAGTGTGAAGGCCAGAAGTTAATGCTAGGCCACTTTCCTCTATTACTGTCTATCTTATTTTTTGAGACAGGGTCTGTCACTGAACCTGGTGATTGACAGTTTGCTAGTCTGGCTTTCTGTCTCTAGTACTTCCAGTGTTAGAATCATAGATATAGATATAGACACAGATACAGATATAGATACAGATATAGATATAGATATAGATACAGATATAGATATAGATAATATAGAAACACACACACATACACATATATCTGTGATTCTAACACTGGAAGTGGGTTATATGTATATATACTATATACTCACATGTATGAATGTGTATATATATATATATATATGTATGTATATTACACCTTGCCTAGCTTTTTTTTGTGGGTGCTGGGGATCGGAATTCAGGTCCATGTTGAATGGCAGACACTTTATCATCTTACACATCTCCCCAGCTCCCAATCACTATCATTTTTCATTGGTATATTTGTGATGCTTGAAGTCATGAAAAGGACATGATCATTTTGGTGGCAAGCAGAGAGAAGAATATTTCAGAATGTAACTTGTTGAAGCTGCTTGGAAGGAAAGGGCTGACGATGCCAATGTACTTCACAAGGGGTGAGTGGTCCCTTTAGACGGTGCTCTGTCTGTACATGGAGCAAAGTAAATGGTGGATTTTTTAGAGACAGCTGTTGGCTAAGTGGAAGACAGAGGGGAGGCAGTGCATGCAAATGTGTAAATATAACTTACAAGAGTTTTGGAGGAGGGAGGTTTTGTTTACTACCCACAAGGTGTAGGGAGGATAGTACCATTACTGTTATACTTTATAGTTGAAGAAACAGAAACTTGAGGGTTTGTGATGTAGAAATAATCTTAGTTACTGATGGGGGAAAAAGCTCAAGGCAGTTAAAGTGAAAGGGGACTTTGTGGTGTATGGTTCTTTCTTTGAACATTTCACATTCCCTCCTCTTCTTTCCTTAAAGTGTTTCGGTAGGATAATTTTCTCACCTCTGCTTTGGTCCTTTTTCTTCTCCCAGCCTTAGGTACTTTTGAAATGGATGGAGATGGGTATGGTTCCTCAACCCCCTCCTTTATGAGCATCAGTAGGCAATGTCTTCTTGCTAGTCTTGGTTTCCTGGTTACTTTTGGTTTTGTATTAGAAAAAGGAGCAGAATCTGCCTGTCATCCTCTACGTCAGTGGTTCTCAACCTTCCTAATGCTGCAAGCCCTTAATACAGTTCTTCAGGTTGTGGTGACCCCAACCATAAAATTATTTTGTTGCTACTTAATAACTATAATTTTGCTACTGTTAGGAATTGTAAACATCTGACATTCAGGATATCTGATATGTAACCTCCTGTGAAAGTGTCATTTGATGCCCAATGGGGTTGCAACTCAAAGGTTGAGAACCTCTGCTCTAAATGCTTCTCTCATACATACGTCTTGGAAAATAAAATGACACAATAAAAGAGCCCACTGCCTGATTTTTGATGTATTTTTCCCAACCAGATAGATCTTGGCATGGGCATGCTTCTGTTTGGGTAGTTTACAAATGCTACACATTTGATCTCACAGTTCCTGGGCTAGGGTACTTACAGCGGGTAGGGTTGATAGCATTGATGTCTTGCCATGTTTGATGCCAGTGGTTTATGTGAGATTACCATCTCCTAAGCTTTGCTCTCTTTTGCAGGCATCTACCAAGCATGAAACGTGCACTCATCTGCAACAGAAGGTCCTCACTGGCAGGGCTTTCCATCACAACCTCTGTATGGAAGACAGATGATGTGAGTTCTGATTGTTGTGATCGCCATTGACTTTGGTATTTCTAAACTTTGAAAGAACGTCCCGAGGTGACAGAGTTAGAATAGAGTAGGGATGCAGCATTAGTTTGCTGCTGTGGGATGTTCTGTATGTCAAATATGTTGCTCTGATTGGTTAGTAAATAAAACACTGATTGGCCAGTAGCCAGGCAGGAAGGATAGGCGGGACAAGCAGAGAAGAGAATTCTGGGAAGTGGAAGGCTGAGTCAGAGAGACACTGCCAGCTGCCACCATGACAAGAAGCATGTGAAGATGCCGGTAAGCCATGAGCCACATGGCAAGGTATAGATTTATAGAAATGGATTAGTTTAAGATATAAGGACAGTTTGCAAGAAGCCTGCCACGGCCATACAGTTTGTAAGCAATATAAGTCTCTGTGTTTATTTGGTTGGGTCTGAGCGGCTGTGGGACTGGCGGGTGAGAGAGATTTGTCCTGACTGTGGGCCAGGCAGGAAAACTCTAGCTACAGTTTGCATAATGTTTTTCATAGAGAACCATGTTACAAAAATGCTTCAGCTATAAGCAGAGGCCTGATGGAGGAAGGCATTCAGAAGGTAGCTTGATTCAAGAATCTATAAAGAGTGGAAGCTGTAGAGAGTAATCCAAGGACTTAAACCAAGGAGAATACTATTTGCTGAGACTTTTTTCCCACCCTGCTTTGAGCAAAAGAGCTACTGATAGCCAGCAGCTCCTGTGCTAGAACTCTAAGAAAGGGACATTCTGATGGCTGGGTGGAGTGGAGGCTGGTAGGTGTACAGAATGAAGGGGGTGGGGCTTATCTGGACTCAAAGTATCCTTGCTTGACACTCAGCTTTTTCCCCTATTGTGTTACAGATAGATCCAGATGCACACTCCAAGTTCAAGGAAGGGTTATGATAGCGTGCAAGAAACTTGAGGAAGAATTAGGCACAAGGTGAGGCTTGGGTTGAATCTTAGGGGAGTGGGACTGGGGATAATTACTACTTATGATCACCTTTGGGCCAAGTATCCAACAAACAGAATTACTTCAAGCAAATCATTAAGACCTCATAGTTAGCAAATGGTAAATCAAAGTTCAAGTGTAGAATGTAACACTAATTCACATACCTTCATAGTGGAGGACTTACAGCCGTATGATCATTGCTTTCTTTAAAACTTTCACAGAGATGTGTTCAGCGGTATTCCTAGAAATATCTTGGACACTGGGGACATAGAAGAAACAAAGAGGTTAGAATAGTCACCTTCATAGATTATGTTTCTTAGTTGCAGAGAGGACAAATGACTTGTCAAGGTCACACTCTCATTCAAAATAATAGGTTTGGGGTGAGATTTCCCCAAAGTCCCAACCATGTATGGCACTTACCTACTTCCCAGGCATTTGCTCTTGGAGCATCCTGTGGGCCTCTTTATTTCTGGTTGGTTCTCTTGCATTTCCTTCCCTCAGCTTGTCTCTGTAATGTTATCCTACATCCCCTCATGCAAAGCAGCTAATCTCAAGCTCCAGGAGATGTGGGATTCTCAAAGTGAGAGGGATGGAAACCATCTTCACAGCTCCCTTTCTCTGTAGCCTGAGGCCTTTTGGAGCATGCAAGCATAATCAGAACTCACAATAGCCCATGTAGAAGTGCCATGTTCTCGTGTACCCAGGATGTTACACAGCAGAGAGTAAGTGTCTCCTTGGCCTCAAGTGGTCACTATGTTTTAACTCTCTCTGTTAAGTGCTAAGTCACCCCTACTTGGAGAACGGGAATCTGAGGCTGAGAGAAGCATTTTTCCCAAGGTCAAGAGATTAGCAAAGAGTAGAGACAGAATTTGGATAAATGTATGTTTGCCTACAAACTATGTTTTTAATAACTCTACTAGGAACACAAAAGAAATGACTGTTAGGGGGGCATTGTAGGCCGACAAGTCTCAATGTCTTGGCTAAGTTCACTCCAATCTCTCTAGCATATGTGAAAAGTTCTAGTTGTCTGAGACTGGACAAACAGGACTGAGGCTTGTGCTAATGGTGAAGCTATTATACCAAGCGCCTTCGTCCTCTGGTATATTTTCACTTCTGCATAGAAAGAAGATCATCCAAGTGACCCTTTTTTTCCACATCTTACCACCCTGGGGCCAGGAGGAGACTATTTATCTGGCTTCCACTGCTTTCAGGAGAACAAACCAAGTGGAAAAGATAATGAACAAGTTTGGGGGACTGTTTTTTTTTTTTTTGTACCTCCCCGACTTGATTGTATTTAATAGTTTTGAAGAGTGCTACAAAATAATGTGGCTGTCGGAACACTTTTTGCACAGCTTCTTTCTGGCCAAGAATTTTTGAGAAAAGAAAACTATAAATAGCTGACGATAAAAGAAAATTGCTGCTGTGATCTTCGAAGAAAGAAAGGGAAAAATACAAAGGACCTCCCTCAGAGGTTTTCAAATCAAAATTATGGATCCCCTCCTAGGGCTCAGGATTGCTGCTTTCTGGAAGACAGAAAGGGTGAGGGGAGAATGACTGTCTTCCCCTCTTGTTTGTTTTCAAAGATGTTTTGACTTAGTGGCTTTTATTGTATTAGATTCAGAGCTCTTCACATCCATTAGTCATTTTAAATGAGTTGAATTTTCTGGAAAGGCAGGTAATTTACAAGTGGAGGTTTATTTATTCACAAGGCAATCATGCGGGTTTGTGTTAGTTCTCTGTCCAAATTTGCGTCTCTCTCTCTTTTCTTCTCCTGTCCTCCTTTGCCTTCTGAACAGTCACACGGGGTGGGAGAGACATAAACATTAAGGTGCAAAGAAAACCAGTACAGGTTTGTTAAGCACACGATGCTCTTTTGTTTATTTCTCACGAGTAAATCACTTCTAGTTGCCAGCCAAATGTTTGTCATTGTTTAAACTTCGTATTTTTATTGCCAAGAATCAACTATACTGTTTAGGAAAACAGAAGGTGGAAAGAGAAACTTCTCTGTGCGATGTTCTCTTTTGCTCTGACTGGAAGCATCTCCCTCACTTGAAGTGTCTTTCTTATTAATTGGGAAAGACTGAGCCACAGTTCAGGGCTGCCGTCTCTGCTTCATTATCACACAGAGTTCTGTTTACTGTTTTCAGTTGGATAGAGAAGTGAGTTCCCAGAGGCTGTGTTAATAGAGGTGGTCTGAGAAATGGTGATGTGTGCATTCAACAAAGACCCATGGCTTCAGGTTTTATGGACCCATTGATATGCAGGGACACTTACACTTTCCTATGAGCTACATTTCTCTTTTGTGCTAGGGACTCTGCTTGCCCCTGTGGACAAAGCACAGGAATTGGCCTTAGACTTGAAAGGATGGATGGACTTCTGTGGAATTATCTTAGGGTAGGAGGTGAGAGTCAGGCAAGGAGAAACTGCATGCTTCTGAGATCAAAGTGACTGTGAAAACTTGACATAAAGAAAGGAAAAAAAAACAAAAGAAATTTGAAAATGAGAGAACAAATTTAGAGAAGAAACTTGCTTAGGGCCATTTTAGACATACATCTGTGATGTTAACATTTCCTTTATTCCTTAGAAAATGAAATAAATTGCTTCCCAGCCACCCTGAAGGTCACTGATACCAGCTGCAGCACCACACTGCAAAGACACAGAGAGAGTGATATCCAGGGGAAGTGGTACAGGTGAGGATGGGGAGGAGAGTCGGACTTTGCACAGCTGAGCTGGCCTGGATATTTGAGCAAGTTCAGACTGAGTCAAATGGAGCTGTCCCTAGGATTTAGTTTAGCTGTCATATCTGGGTCCAATTAAACGGCACACTGTGTTAGGAGGCAGGAGAGGGAGACAGAAACTAAATTCTATCTGTAGTCATTTAATTTATCTTATCAGTTTATTTGTACCTCATTGTCTTTATCAATAAAGTAAGGATTTTAGCTAGATGCTATGTGTAATCTGTCAAGGTCTAGCTAAACTGTACCGCAGATCTATCTATAATTAGAATTCTTATCATTTGTTTAATAAGCCAAGCAATCAACACAAATTTACTATGCACATTCTTTACGTATTGTGGTAGGGATATAAAGAAGTAAAAACTTGGTTCTGGTTTGGCATCAAGTCTCTCTGAGACGAATTGTGAACGTTTCTGAGACCTGTGTCCCAGGAATCTAGCAGAGCATGTGGCATGCAGAAGTCTTACCAGAATGGCTGCCAAATGATAAAGGGATATTACTTACTGTCTCATTAGAGTTAAAGAACTACCAGGAGGCATACAACATGTTATAGGACTTCCAGTGAGTTGGCTTTCTTTGGGGAACAATGTATGGAAGTCTTTTGCAGGGAAAGGAGAATTTGCCTTATGTGGCTAGACACCAGATCATTTCCCCTTGGATGCTGGAGGTAGAAAAGCCATCTGTTTCAAAGCTTAAACAAAGGGCAGCACAAATCTTGTTTGGCTGAGCTCTACCCACCACAAGTGTCATAATTCAGGGCTTTGCAGGCAGTGTTGTGGAATGGATCACAATGAGACTTTGAAGACAGAAGTTTGAGGGTTGTTGGGGGGAAAGCAGCAAATATTTTCCACACTGGAGAACAGACAAATTTATAGACTGTTCATGACTTATGGTGGTTTGATTTATGACTTTTTCAACTTTGGTGTAAAAACAATACACACCCAGAAGAAACCCTACTTTGAATAGTAACCTTTTCCTGGGCTAGCAACATTCCTTATGACAGTCTCTAGCTATGTTTGGCTGTCAACCATAAGTTCATGGTGAAATAATCATATTCCATAGTATACAACTGTATTATTTAGTGTGCAAATATATTTCAAGTTATTGTGTTCTGTAGACTAGCCATATAAAGTTATAAATTATAGATTCTAGGGATCTAAAATGTCCTCTTAGAAGCCCATGTGTTGAAGGCTTGGTCCCCAATTAAGCATATATACAGAGGTGGAACTTTTGAGAGGTGGTTAGATTATGAGGGCTCCTGACCTCATGAATGACTAATGCATTTATGGATTAAGAGCTTAATAGGTTTGACTTTTGTTACAAAAGTGAAGTATCCTTCTGTTTTCCAAGTACCACAAAGTGAGCAATTTCACTCCACCACATGCTCCCTGACATGATGTTTAGCCCATCCCAGGTCCACAGCGATGGGCTTGATCAACCATAGCCTAAATATCCTGAAAAAAGTAATAAAAATAAATCTTCCCTCTTTTTTATTATCTCAGATATTTTGTCACAGTAACACAAAACTGATTGGCACATATGTTTTCAACATGCTCTGGGCTTATTGAGACATGACCCCATAAGGGCAAGATAATTTGTATCTTGTTTGGCAGATTATGTGAGACTGATAGATATACTTGGCTTTATAGTTAGTTATTCATCAAGTATGTATTACATTTGAGCCATCTTCCCTATTTTTCTCTTTCTCTTCTCTTCTTTCTTTGAAACTTCTCTCTATATATACATATACATACATACATACATACATATATACATACACACATACACATACACACACACACACACACACACACACACACACACACACACATATGTATACTTGGTGTACAGACACCAAGTGCTGTAGTAGATCCTGGAGAGAAAAGAAGTGAAAATAAAAGTTTTTTTTTTTTTTTTTTTGAGTGATGTGTGTGTGTGTGTATGTGATGAGTCTGGATCAGTGGAAGATGGAGACATGAAATCAGAACAGTTGCCTTGCTCTGTTTGATGTGATAGGTAGAACTTTTAAAGCTTCAGCAAATGACTGATGTTCGGTGCCAATGTGGAGATAAGCTGGTGGAGACATCCAGATATGCAGCTGCCAAGAGGCAGCCTTGATGCCTCCCTGTTTTGGTTTCCTTCCTGTAGCTATGATTAAACATCCTGACCAAAAAAAGCAACCTAAAGGTAGGAAGGGCTTATTTAACCCACAATTCCAAGTTCTCCTCCGTCATTTAGAGGAAGTCAAGGCAGGAACCCAGTCATATCACATCCATTACCAAGAGAGGAGATAAAAGTGTATCTGTGCTTGCTCAGCAGTCATCTAGTTCTCTAGTGTTTCTACAGTCCAACTAACAATCAAGATAGTTTCTTACAGACCTGCCCAGAGGCCAACCTCATGTAGACAGTTCCTCAGCTGAAACACTCTTCTCAGTTGATTCTAGGTTGGGCCGAGTTGACAGTTAAAACTAGCTAGCACACTTGCCATCTAAAAATCTGCAAGTAAACTGCTCTGAGATGCCTCTTCTGAGGACTGCATGGCAAGCAAGTAAGGGAAAATGTGCATATGTTTTCTTTGTAAACGTAGACGCATTGGTTTCCTGTTTCATTGGTCTAACAAAGTACTACACATTTAGGGGCTGAAGACAGCACAGTTGAGGAAGCAGCTCAGTGGGTAAAAGTGCTTGCTATGCAAAGTATAAGGACCCAAGTTCGAAGTCCTAATACCCAGGAAAAAAACTGGGCATGGCTGTACCAGTACCCATAACCTCAGGAGCTATGGGACTAGAGATAGGAGGATCACTGAGGCTTACTGGTCACCACCCTAGCTCCAGCCTCTGTTCCTGTTCCTTGTCTCAAGAGAAGATGGAGAGTGATAGAACAGGACAGCCAACTTTTTCCCCTGGCCTCCATGTTTGTACAGGGCTGCATACACTTGTGCAATTGCACAAGACACAGAAAACAAAAGACTAGTAGGAGTGCAGTGCCTCACTGTTCTGGAGGCCGGAAGTCCCCCAATGAAGGTTTCAGAAAATACATGTTCCTGTTGGAGGGTGTAGGAAGAACCTAATGTCTTGACTTTTCTAGTTCAGCAGGCTGCTTGAGTTCCCTGGTTTGTGACTCTCTTCATCGGTCTTCAGAGTCAGCAGTGGGGCATTCTCTGGTTCCTGTATGACTCTGACTCTCCATATATCTCCAGAGTCAGTAATGGAGCATTGTTTAGTTCCTGTATGACTCTGACTCTCCATCTGTCTTTGGAGTCAGCAGTGGAGCATTCTCTAGTTCCTGCATGACTCTAACTCTCCATCTGTCTTCAGAGTCAGTGCTGGAGCATTATCAAGTTTCTGTATGACTCTAACTCACCTGCATCCCTCTGATGTGGATCCTTGTGACCACAGTGATGATACAGAGGGGTGTCCTCATCTCAAGATTTGCTTTCCTGAGAGCTGATACTTCTGCTTCTTCCCCTCTCTCATATTCTTTGCTGCACCATCTATTCCCTTCCATGGGATGTGGACGGAGTGGAGCCGAACAATGGATCATGGACTCAGCTACTAGTGTAACAACGGGAAAGTTACTTAACATTTCAAAGCCTCGATTATTCCCATTGTAGGAGAGAAATCTTAAAAAGCTATATTTTTATAGGGCTCCTCCATAGGGAGAGAAAATGAGGAGCCAAGTAGTCTTTTCTTAGGACAGGCAGGTGTTTAGTGTAAATTTACGGGATAAAATTTTTAGTAAGAAACTGGATAAGTGGCATAGATAGAGAAGCAGAGGGTCTTTAAAATCTGAGTGTTGACTGAATCCAGTTATGTTGTAGTTTTTGTTTGGAGAGTTCTTGGTTTACATGTAACCAGTTTCCACTGGCTAATTCCCTCATCATTGCTCATCTGGAAAGATGACTTGTTGAATCCGTTGCCACCCCATCACTTTACTCCACACATAACTTTGGGAACTTAGAAAAGAAAGAGCCACTTAAGACTTTCAGTGTTGCAGAGATGTTAATGCAGACGCTTTTGAGGAGCACCATATTTAATAAATTTCATAATAAATAAATTTGTCTTCAGATTTTATCCTGATATTATGGGGAATGAGGGTCTTATTTAATTAATCCCATCTAATGTGTTCATCACATAGCTCATCAATCTTCTGTCTTTTTATGGAAGTGGCTCACTAAATTAATGAACTCTCTGAGTGACCAAGTTTCAAGATATGACTGGGAATACAGGGAAATATATTTTGACAATGTATTTGCTGGATTATTAGTTATGCTTTGGGTTAAGGGTGCAGTCTATTTTGAATTGCTTTTGCTTTCATCTCCTTCTATTCCTATAATTTTGAAAACACATATTATCTCTGTCAAAGCAACTCCAATGACATGAAGAAGCTGAGGAGGGATGGAGTTTTCAGCCCCTGGGCTGAAGTGGGAGTGGGTGCTGAGTTAAAGCTAGGACCTGCCTGTATGGCAATTTGTTTCCCGTGTATTTTATTCTGGTTTAACAAGAGACATCTTAAATTCTGCTTAGTTATTACATCGCCCATATCTCAGGATCACACAAACAGACATAACTTCAAATTTTTTTTATTAATTTTCCCCCAGAACTATCTTTGTGCAAATGAAATATAACAGTCATCTTCAAGCTTCAGGCTTGATCAGCCAAATAAGGATATGGAATGTGCACTGTTGGTTGTAGCAAATGATTAAGTAGCACGTGGAAATTTAAAATACAAATGATCTCCCAGAAGGAGGGGGATGGTATGGCTATTGATGATGTGGGCAAAATGAGTCCCAGATTCCACTCATCACAAGAGAGACTTGCCAGGTCCCAGCAGGTGAGGTTTATTTTGGAGTTAACAGGGACTGTTCCTGAGGGTTGCAATCCCTTCTGAGGTAGGAATTTTGTGGTCATACATTGTGAGGTATAGCATGGACAGAAATCTGAGAAGGTCTTAAAACTATTTAAAAGACAGTGTTTTCCAGTGGCCTGGGATGATAAATACTATGATTGTGTAGTCACAAATGACCATATGCTTCACATGCATTTAAAAAAATCTTCATTCCAATATTTTATTTATTAATTATTTGAGAAAATGTTTCACTATGTAGCTCTGGCTGGCCTGAGACTTGCTATGTAGACCAAGCTGGCATCAAAGTCACAGAGAACTGCCTGCCTCTGCCTCAGTCTCCTGAGTGCTGGACTTAAAGGCCTGTACCACCTTGCTGGGTCCCTCAGTCTAATCTCACAAGAGGTTGTTCAACAGTCTTAGTTTACAGCTCAGGGAAGCAATATTAGGGACAGGAAAAGCAACTTACTTGTCCAAATTCATGTAGTTGTTAAGCTATAGAACTGATATTTCTGCAATACTAAACTGTAATGTGTGTCAGAGAACTGTGTTATTGTTCTCTACTTCTGAAGAATAAAGGGGAAAAGGGTTAAACTTTTGAAAAGGTAATTTGAAAACCAACATTGAGTTAAAAACAAATGGAAACTAAGTCAAGCCCCATTTAATTACATTAAAATGTTTCTAATAAACTCTGTAGTAAAACACTTTTTAAAGTATAGTTTGCAGAGCTGGGGGGATGGCTCAGTGGGTAAGTGCTTGCTGCACAAGTGTGAGAACCTGAATTTGGATCCCAGCACCCATATGAAAAGTTGGGTGTAATGGTGCACATTGCATCTATAAGCCCAATGTAAAGAAATAGAGACAAGTAGAGCCTGGGGCCTCACTGGCCAGCCACCCTCACAAAAGCAGTGAGCAGCCGGGCAGTGCTGGCACACGCCTTTAATCCCAGCACTTGGGAGGCAGAGGCAGGCAGATCTTTGTGAGTTCGAGGCCAACCTGGGCTATAGAGTGAGTTCCAGGAAAGGCACAAAGCTACACAGAGAAACCCTGTCTCTAAAAACAAAAACAAAACAAAACAACAAAACAAAACAAAACAAAACAAAACAAAAGCAGTGAGCTTCGGGTTCAGTGAAAGTCTGTCTCAAAAAATAACACGAAGAGTGCCTGAGAAGGATATCCCAGGGTCAGCCTCTGACATCCACATGCACCTATACAGGCAAGCACACACCCATTTCCACACGCACATGCACACAAGCATACAGACACTACACACAATACACACAGGGACCACACATATGTACAATGAATAAAATAAAAGCATTTTTTTTAAAAAGAGTATTGTTTAATTAATTAAATTAATTAATTAATTAAATTGCAACTTGGTGGTGGGCCATAGAATTTGTGTTGTGTATTTTGAGTACTTTAATCCTAGTGAAATAAAATAACATAAAAGCAAAGAGAAGACACAAAAGGGTGGTGTAAGGATGACTGACTTTAAAAATACATATTATGTCTATTTGGCATTGGAGCAAAGGGAAAAATGGTTATTTTATTATGAATTACAGTGAAAGAATATGGAAAAATACACAAGGGATTTAGCAATGTCAGCCTTCATTTATTAATTTTTTGCAAAAGGACTACTCCAACCCGTTACTTTTTCATGATTCCACCATCCATGAAACTGCCATTTCCATGTGTGGTGTGGCTCAGTTACCTGAAAGGCAATATGTATTCAGAGAATAAAGAATCTCTCTGCATCAGCAAATTTCCTGTGGGTAACTAGACAGCAATGATCAGTGATCAGTAGGTACACCAACTTCAGTAAAAATGCAGGGCTCCTAGGATGATTGAGCAAGCCTTTCACATTTGTCCTGATTTCTTTGTTTAAATTTAGGCATATGAACATGCTCGTATAAGAACTTAATTTATCTGAAGATTACAAAACATAAATACATAAAATATGCAAGCATTCACGTATCTGTAAGTCACTTAGCAAGTGTTTATTAAGCACTTAACTTATTTTCCAGTCACTATACCAAATGTTAAAATTGGGGTGGGGCAGCGAACTTGAAAATTATACTGCAACGGCGTAGGTGATGTCACCTTTGGCCATGTTTCTGGTCTCCCTGTTTTCGATGAATAACATTCTCGTGCAGCCATGGTCAAGGGAATGTAACTGCTGCACCTAGCTCATGATTGGCATATTATGGAGTTAACGGGTGAATAATAAAAGTATATATATAAAATTGGGATGGGGCTCCCTAGCTTTCTATGATCCCTGTGTTTGATGAATTTATATGACTGAGAAAAAGTGGACACACAATGTAACAACAAAACAATGCAGTGCACATTCTTGTAGCTGAAGCAGAAAGGAGCATACTAAGAAATAGGGTTTTGAAGAAATTCTTTTGGGCACAGAGGCTTCTGGGAAGAGATGGAACTTGTGAATTGAATAACACAATGGTTCTCAAAATGTAGCATGCATGTGCGGAGGGCTTGTTAGGACACAAACTGCTAGTCTGGCCTCTTGTTTCTGATGTGTAGATGTGAGATGAGCTGCTAGATGTGTTTTTTAAGTTCCCAAGTCATTCTGTGCTGCTGGCCTTGGGGTGATGATACTTGGAGGACCTTGTAATTCTCCTCCTCCTCTACCTCCCCTCCCCACTTCTTATTCTTCCTTCTTTTTGAGAAAGACTCACACTCTGTAGCCTCAGCTTGACCCATACTCTTTCATGGGGGTGGGAGAGCTCTGATGTATTTTTATAGCAGTCATAAACTAAAACAAAATCTAAATCCACAATCCTATGCTATTCTATACTTCCAACCCCAATCCTTATACCTTCCTGCCCTTCTGTGAATTGAATGAAGTTGTTTGACAGGGATGCTAGTCACATGATTTTAAGGCATTCCATAGTTTAGTAAGCAAAAGTTCTAGTAAACAATGTGTGGACTTGAGTTTAGGTTTCAGTTGTTTTTAAAATAGATTTTATTTTTGTTTTTTATTAAGGCTTGAACCCCAGGCCTCAGCCATGCTAAGAGAGTGCTTTATTCCTGAACTGTATCCCATTTAAAAGGAATGTAAGTATGCCTACCTTGGACACTTCTTTTGAAACTTTCCTTTTCTATTCTTTATTCAGTCAAACTATGGCTTTCATATTCAGCACTGACAGGTTCCTGAGTCCTGTTATGATATTACAAAGACTGTTGGAACTTTGTATCGAGAAATGCCTGAGAAAGAGAAAATGCTTTGGGTCAAAAACAGCATGGCTTGAAAACTCTGTCTTTGAGGCTTACATGATATTAGTTTACAGTGAACTCTTGTCTGTTGAATGCCTAATGTCTGGATGAAAATGGAAAAACTGGTCAATTATCCACATATCCATACTGCTGAGGAGAGCATAACAATTGGCCAAAGTGCACATGACCACCCAGATATTCACCAAAGGAGACCTAGCTCCTTAAGTGGAAACCTGGATGTTGTATAGTTTTGTGTCTGGGCCAATGATCTGTAGCAGCAATCACCAAATAAACTTCCAGTTCTTCATTTTCATCCTTGATGATGTTAAAAACTTCACATTAGGAGAAGAAAAGACAAATGCCTTCCAAAATTAGAAAAGAAAGACACTTGTTACACTTCAGTATACTCACAAACTCTGCTCTAATCTTAGGTAATTTACACTGTCTTGGTGGTAATGGTATCACATTTATGAAAAAAGGAAGATTTTCAAAAGCCCGGACTTGTAACTGAATTTTAACAAGTTCTCAGGAGCTTGGATGCTTAGCTGAAACCTGTCCAAACTTCTTGTCTGTTTTGTGCATTTATACACCTTTTCTATTAAGGCACATGGATCTTTTACGTGGAATCAAGATATTCAAAGGCAAACAGAAATTTAAAAATGATTATTAAACGAAATATGGTCACAGTATTGTAAAATACTTATGTCCAAGTCACTTGCAGTTACTTATTTATGAGATAGGGTCTTGCCCTGTTGCCTAGGCTGGTCTTGAACTCAGGAGTTCAAATGATCCTCCTGCCTTAGCCTCTCAAGAATCTGCAACTATAAGAATGTTTTTGGGCATGATAAATTTAATTCAATAGTTATATACATTTTGATTGGCTTTGAAAACTATAAATTTATTAAACTCAAGTTCCGTTTGCTTTTGGGATACCATCTTACAAGGACTCCAATTTGCAGTCAGGCTTGTTAAGGAAGAGAATGCCTCAGTTGCCTCTAGCCTACTGGCTATGGGTGGGTTAGGACTTCTGTTGGTCTTTTTTGTGTCGAACACACAGATTGCAAGCCCAGCGCCACTTTGAGATCTTTGGCAGCAGTTAATTCTGCAGCTCACACATGATTGAGCCTGTATGATAATGAGTATTCAAAGATGGGTAATGGCTGAGGGGCACTCACCAACCTAAGACAGAGCGCCTGTGTGGCCTGGGCAGGCATCTCCATGACGGGTAAGGTGACCTGCTGACTTCCCCGGCAACCTAAGTCAGAAGCTCATTTATTAGTAAAAGGGGGACCTGTAGGTCCCTGGCCCCCATTTTGGGTAACTGTTGCCTTGCTTGCTGACCTTGACCGTGATATCCTCCCTATGCTAATTCCCTCCCAGGGTTCCACCCTCCTGAATGCTTAAGGGAAGTTCCTTGTCTGTGTATCCTGCATAATGGGCATTAACAGCTTAGATGCAAAATTGTAAAACATCGGTAGTGAACTTCTGCCCTCCGGGGTTCTCCCATTGTGCTGTAAGCCTGTATTTAAGACCTCCTCCCTCCTTCAATAAATGGCATTGGGCATTAAAATAAAATGAAATAATAAAAAAGAATGTTGTACCATGACTGACAGTTTTGAGAGGCTTATTTTATTTACTTCACTGTTTTATCTTTTTGTTTATTTGGTTGGTTGGTTGGGTTTTTTCATTTTGTTTTTCAAGACAGGTTTCTCTGTGTAGCTTTGGAGTCTGTCCTGGAACTCATTCTGTAGCCCAGGCTGGCCTCGAACTCACAGAGATCTGCCTGGCTCTGCCTCCCAAGTGCTGGGATTAAAGGTGTGTACCACCACTGCCTGGTAGTTTTATCTTTTTAAATTATTTCTTTTCTGAGATTATATTACATAATTATATAATTCCCTCCATTCGCTTCTCCCATGCCATATTCTCCTGCCTGCTTTCTTTCACATCCATGGCTTGTTTTGTCATTAATTCTCTCTCTCTCTCTCTCTCTCTCTCTCTCTCTCTCTCTCCTAAGTACATAAGTACAACCTTCACACCTTCTCTGTCAGTATAATGTTACTTGTATGTATGTTTTCAGGGCTGACCATTTGCTATTATATAACTAATTGATGTATTCTTTCCAGTCGTAACTCATTTGAATACAAGTCTGAGGCTTGATCATTGTTTAGCTTGTAATGTGACCAAGTCATTATTTACTCAGGTTAACAAAATAGTGGCGAATTTTCTAGCTTGTCACCACTTTTCTATTTTCTAAATAGGACAGGGCTAGAGAGATGGCTCAGAGGTTAAGAGTGCATACTGCTCTTTCATAGGATACACATTTGATTCCCAACATTCACAGTTGACAGCTACCTGTAACCCCAGCTACAGGGTGAACAAACAGCTCTGGCCTTCTCCCACATACACACATACCTACATGGACCCTCCCTACATATTTAAAAATGATAAAAATGAACCATAAATATTAAAACCAGCTGGTGACGCTGTTGAGAAGTGTGGCATTTGATGCACTGTAGTGTTTATAGACGCTGCTGCTTAATTTCATCCCTCCAGAAAAGGAAATGCTTTTGCCAAAGAGAATCCAGGAGAACTCTCTGTGTGACACAGAGAAGCTTTCACATCATCGCTTAGAATCAACAAGGCTATGTAAAATCCTAGCACGTCTGGAAGACTATCAATTCTCACAGTTAGCCACCATCTGAGAATGTAACCACCCAGGGTTGACAGAACTGGTGATTAAATGTGAGGTAAGTTCACATCCATAGGCAAGAACCAAGTGCTGGCTGTGAGTTATGAGAACGTACCTGCATCTTACTTGCTATAACAAACCATTAGCTCCCAGCTCATGTGAGCTGGAAAGTTGTCAGTGTGCTGAGGTATGTATGGAGATGTTTTCAAATACTCTTCCAGTCTGCTTTTATTTCAGAGAAGCATCTAAACCATACTATAAATCCAAAGAAAACAAAACAAAAGTCATATTCTTCATGCTTCTCCTTTGCGTTTAAACTCTGCCAGTTTAATTTCTGGTTTCATTCACTTTCTAAAGCCATTTTCCTTTGTTGTCTGAGTGTCAGACACTGTTACTTCTCCTTGGCTTTTCCCCAGATGAACTCTATCATCCTAAGAGCAATTTCAGATGCCCCACCACATTAGCCAAGACCAACATTTCACTCTGTTAAACCAGAAAATAATTCCTTTTCCTTAGACAACCATTTAATTTACTTCTTCAAAGGAACCCAGACAGGGACAATAAATGTGCCAGGCAGCACCTCCTTGGATAGTTTTACATCACCACTATTTTGCTCATTTACCCCCATTTCCCCCTTTTCTAACTTCATCCTCAGAATTTCTGTATCTAGAAAGATCCTAGTACAAAAAACACACACAGGAGACACACAGTTCATGTTTTTTTCAACCTTCTATTCCAAGAACAAGAGAATCAGTGGTTTGTGGAAAAATTAGAACAAACCTATCTTTGATGTGAGGGCAGAATTTTCTTAAGTAGAAGAAGCCATCTCATTGTCTGTAGTAAATGTCTATAAATGGTCAAGTTCACAGAATTTATCCACTTTTTATTCAATAAAATCTATTTCAAACACAGCATGTTTTCAAACAAGAGTAAAATATGGAAAAACCTCAACTGTTTCCCCAAAGACAAGCAGATTCTATAGTGTGCCATTGAGAAAAGTTTCTTTGAAACAAAGAAACTCAACTTCCCTGAAATATTCAAGCCAGTGAAATGCTCATTTGTGTCTTTAAAATTAGCCTCCCATACCCATTGCTACCAAGCAGGAAAAGAAAAGCCAGTTTGAAAAGAAAATATCCAATGAAGATTCCAGAAGTGAGAGAGGGCACCAAAAATTTGGTAGTACGTGACAGTATTTAAGTCATCTGCAAAAAAATTTAAGAGCTAGAAAGAAAAGTAAATGTTTTCAACTTTGTGGCCACAGGAGCTACCCAGGAGTGCAGCTCAAGAGAAGGCTGTAAATTAAACGAAGCCATTGAACCTGGTCCTGATCCAAGAGAACTTACTTATGAGACCATTGTAACCTGAGGTTGTATTTCACTACCTTCTGATTTAGACTGTCTTATCAAGCATCTGGGGAGAACAGAGAGATCTTCCAGCTATTATGAGGCTTTCTTTAAAATGTCAGGATAAACAGTTAGCATGTTAGCAGAGCCTGTAACCTACTCTTTACTTGAGAAGTTTAAATCTGTTTTATAATAAAACAAAGACATTTAGCCACCATCATGATGAACAGGCAGCCTGCTTCTCAAATATTTCTTTTTTCCCCCTTATGGTTTGTCTTTTTTTTTTCTTATTCCAATTTCCCCTTTATTGTTTTTCCACATTTTCTATGTGTTTATGTTACATTTTATATATGTTACGTGAATGCTTGGACTGTTTTGATAGTCAACGTTTAGTTCTGATTTGATGATAATCTACAAAGAAGTTAGAAAAATGCTATAGTGTCAAAAAATGGAGGTTTTAAAAAAAAGTCCAATTTAAACATTTTTTCATATATAGAAGCAATGAGAAAAGACAGATAGCCATGTCAACACTCCTATTGCCACATCAATAACTAATAATTTGAGATTAGTTATGTGATAGGACATTTTTTAACTGATGGGCTATCTGTGTAAAGTCTAGCATAATAGATTAGCTCCTAACAAGACAAAAATGATCATATGTACCTGCCTAATACAGACTTCACCAGTGTTGATCAATGTTATGGAATATCCAGGCACTTCTGTTTAGAAAAACAACTGAGGAAAACCATCAACTTCATGTTCAAGATATCTGCCCTTTTGCTTAGAGTCACATCTGTGGATTTCATAGTTTTCATATTTCAGAAAATCCTTGTTAGTTCAGTTGAGCCCATTGGTTCTCATCTGGTTTTTTAACCTTGTACACTAGATTAGCCAGATTCAGACCAAGCTCTCTATAAAGGAGGAAAGAATAAATAAGGAGAAAAGGGTGTGGGAGCATGGCACTGAGCTCTCAAAGAGTTAAAAAATAAAGTACCCACCTGTTCCCTTGGTGCCCTAAACCGAGGGGACTTGAGTGGTATTCATAGTCATATTGTAGAAAGCACAACTTTGAACTGGGCTGCCTTCAAGCCACACCTCTGGATGACTCAAGAAAGACTTTACCAAAGAAGGAAGATTGGGAGGTTTTTGAGGACACACTTCCACTTTATACTTCAAATTTGTCACATAATGTAATTTGATATTTTGTTTTTTTTTTTACTCTAACCTTAACAGTACATTTAATTCACTGAGATTTGATGTTCTAATTATCAACTGCACAACAAATTACCCCTAAATATTGTAACTTGAAACAATGGAGTGTATATATTTTGTTTAGAGATATTCCAGTTGGACCTGAATATGTGAGGATGTTTGTCTTTTATCTCAAAGTGACTATGGATACCACTCAAGTCTGTTGGTACAAGATGGGGGTGAGGATGATTAATTCAACTATTCTTCAATCTACTAGAACTCAGGGCAGTGTTTCCATGCCTTCCCTCCTTAGGTTTTTCTTCCTGCTCCACAGATAGCCCCAGTCTGAACCTGGGTGATTTAGTATGTAAGGTTACGGTCAATACTAGATCAGGCATTTCAAAGGTGGCTAGGAGTTGCAGTCATGTAAAGGCATGTTGATTCATGCACGTGGTGCTCAGTGTTTGTGGCTGGGTCATCTAAATGTGGCAGTGCCATGTGTCCCACAGGGCCTTACAATGGAGTGTCTGGGTTCCAAAAGCACCATTGCCAGAGCTAGGGAGACCTGTTCTTGCTTTTGTGCCCGGCTTTGGAAATGACCAAGAGTCATTCCTATAGTCTGTGTTCTCTCCGGAAACACACAGAAATCTGTCAAGATCAGAAGGAAAGACAACAGAGCCTATCTCTTCCCAATAGTAGCCAAGTCCTAGGAAAGTGAGTGGGAGCAGAGTTATTGATGTGGCAATTTTCAGAAAATGCAATCTGCAACATTCAGACTACATCAAATACTTCCATTTGACAAGAACTAATATTGAAGGGTTCTATATCTCAAAGTTTTCCCTTAATGTCCTAATTTGCCACATATTATTTAATCTTCAGTTTTTATAGGTTAGGAAATGGAGACAGGAGACATTCAAGTGACCGGTATAAGCCCTCATTGCAGGAATATGTACAGTAGGGAGGTGGATACACCTAGTTCAAACGCCTGGGCTGCCTTTGGTCCCCGCACAAATAAGATTCTTGCTTCATCATACCTCTTATACATAGAATTCAGAGATCTTAGGTGGACTTAAGAAGGAGGAGAATCACTAAAAAGTGTAACAGCTCAAGTGAGTCTATGTCTAGAATTAGTCTTTATACAAGAGCAGGCTGTTAACATCCATTCTTTTTCCCCCCTTATAATGGAGAAAGTGAATCAAGATTATGGACTGGCCTTGTTATAACATGGAAATATTGGGGAGAATGGAGAAATGTTTTTCTGACTTATAGCTATGGCCTGCAGGGTTATACGATCACAAAATAATGTATGAAAAACGTTTCAAGGGTTAATAGCAAATCAATAGAGAAAGTTATAGAGTTACATATGAGGGCTTGAAGGAGTAGACCAAAGCTGGCCAGAGATCTCCACTGGAAAAAAAAAAAAACAAACTCCTGGAGCTGTTGCATATGACAGGCTGTTGTGTGCAAGGCCAGGCCTGTGGAAAGAAATAAAGGACCTGGAATGTGCTTATTGTCCCTGGATTAAGTTTAGCCATTCAACTCATGTGTTTGAAATTGGTATTTTAAAGAGAGAACTTTATGCAGGCTTTCCATGCATACAAAGTAACCTGTTTGCAACATTCATTCAGGCAAAGTACTAAAGAAACCAGAATAACATACCACAAACACATAATACCCCCCCCCCACACACACACACAACCACCACCACCACCAAATGACTGACCTGATGCAACAGTATTTTAACATATTTGTGATTAGGTTGAACCAACCAACGGAATTAATGGCATTGTGTTAGCATAGCATAGTCTTATGAAAATTGTCCCCTCTTTGGCTCTCATCTTTTCCTTTACATATTATCTGTAGGAAATATAGCTCACTATCTATGAAAAATTTATTATATACCAATTTATTTGTAACAAGGTCTTGGTTATTAAAGGACCACTTTGAGCCCAAATGACAACAGATTTTGTCTGTTTATATCGACATTCTTTGCTCAAGGACAATTTGTGAGAATTTGTGAGTCTTAACTGGGGGATTTTCTCCCTGCCAACCCCCTGCCCCATGTACTTCAGACAACCACAATTGCTTCCAAGCTCAACATCTGGAGCCACATTTGGTTTTATTGTTGCAAAGTAAATTAGCATCCCTGTTTACAAACAAGGGACTGACCTTGTGCTGAACAGCAGTGGCCAGTGTCTTCAGCTGACAGGCTTACCTTCCTTGACGCTGGGAAGGAAGCTGACATACTTCTGTTTGGCATTAGTGAGCATCTCTCAGATGTCTACTCTCTGTAAGCTGAACTTTTGCCCTAGGACATGGAGTAAAAGATGACACTAATTGGAAGTTGGCATCCTGGAAAACGCCGTTGCAGTTATCTGCTGCAGGAAGATAACCCTTATCTTGTGCCAGCAATGAACCATGGGCTCCATGGACCTGGCTGAATCTGTTCACACCTGTTCTAACATGGATGCCAAGAAATGAGGGGTCAGGAGGAAATTAGATGCACCGAGCCCTTGGGAAGACACAGAGCCCTTTGAAGGTCCATTGGAATTATAATAGATTGGACAATGAAGAGATGAACTGTGTGCATGTACTTGACTGTGGACAGGAGCATTGAGAATCCTAAGTCAAGCACTAATTTGAATGTGAGATGAAAAAAAAAAACTTTTTGAAGCCATAAGTGGGAAACGTTGCAAAAGTAATAGAGGATCTTAGCAGTCAATGCTTTTTTATAGTGTATCACAGATATTTCTTTTTAAGATGAGGTTTGATATACAAAGATGGAACTAGAAATATGTGAGTGTGTATTGTGTGTGTGTGTGATTGCTTTAGTATAAAAGAAAAGATTTATACATACTGTTATAGTCTTTATTTCATGGATTTGAACAGATTGTTAGTCAAATCATGTCCCTGGAAACATAAATTATATGCACATATGAAAGAGAAGACACTACAATTAACATACGAGAGTATGTTAATCCTGTCAAATGCAAGTAATATAAAATGATTACACTTTGTGATTACATTTTTCTTATTTTATCTCCTTACATCCCTTCCAAAATTGGATCTCTAACCTTTTAATTTTCTAGGACCACATAAGATGCAAAGTGAAATGTAGATACGGATGAGTCATGTACATGACAGATATTATGAATCTTTCCCACTATGGTGTGTTAATTCTCTTTTCTACCAATTAAACACATGTTTATTAGGCACCCATTTGGTGTCAGACATTTTGCTAAGCATTCTGGGTACAGAATATTTAAGTAGCTATGGGCTACTTCTCAGATGACTGCCTTTGTGGTCCAGCCAAGCATATTGCTTCTGATCTTTCCATTCCACCATTCCACATTCCCCCATTTTTTCTTTCTACTGCAGTTTGAGATATTGTTTGAAAATGGCAGCTCTGTGGTGCCTACTTACATGAATTCTTCTCATTAGTGATTGTCAATTGCTCTTGGTATTCAGGGCTGGCTTACTGCCAGGGCATCTTCTTCAATCTTACTTTTTGGGATGTTTACTGAAATCAGGGCTTAACAATTTGGCTAGGCTAAACAACCAATAGGCTCCATAGATCCTCCTGTCCCTGCCTCCCTAATGTTGTGATTACCTGCATGTGCCACCATGCCTGGGTTTGACATGGGTGCTAGAGATCCAAACTCAGGTCTCCATGCCTTAATGACAAGCACTATAGAAGCACCACACAAACACTATACAAGCACTAGCCCCTATTAGCACTTATCTTTAAAGCAGTTCTGGGAAGTATATATTATTGCCACCACCATATACATTTTCAGCTACACTTATTTAATTTTCCTCTGGGTCTATTATGAAGGGCAGAACTAAAATTTAAAACTTACACTTTAAGGCTCTACAACTTATTTGCTCTATTATAATACAGTATTATAAGTATCTTCTCTTACTCAATTTAGCTTCAAACACTTTTTAAAGATAAGTAATAATATTTTAAATAATAGTTTGTGAGAATTTCTTAGACTGTAGTGTGGTCATGTTCATCTCTCCCCCTTCTAACTCCTTCTAGATCCACTCACTACCACACATTGCATCTCAACTTCATGTTGCCTTCCTCTTCTTCCTCCCCAATCTTCCTCCTCTCCTTCTTTTTTTTTGGGTTTTTTGAGACAGGGTTTCTCTGTGTAGCTTTGCTCCTTTCCTAGAACTCACTCTGTAGCCCAGGCTGGCCTCGAACTCACAGAGATCTGCCTGCCTCTGCCTCTCTAGTGCTGAGATTAAAGGCATGTGCACCACCGCCCAGCCTCTCCTTCTTTTTTCTCCTTCTCCTTCCTTCCTTCCTTCCTTCCTTCCTTCCTTCCTTCCTTCCTTCCTTCCTTCCTTCCTTTTCTTCTTCTTCTTCTTCTTCTTCTTCTTCTTCTTCTTCTTCTTCTTCTTCTTCTTCTTCCTCCTCCTCCTCCTCCTCCTCCTCCTCCTCCTCCTCCTCCTCCTCCTTCTCCACCACCACTCCCACCTCATCACAAGTCCAATGTGCTGCTGGTATATTCGTGATCCACTAGAACATGGTCAACTTACAAGGAGCTACACCCTCAAAGAAAACTGACATTCTTAACCCCAGAAGCTATCAGGTAAATATAGCTTCTAATTTAGAGGTGGGACTTTGTGAGGGCACTGCTGCTACACCCATACTAGAGTGTTGACTGCTCGATCTTGTGCAGGCAACAAGCTTATCTGAGTTCATGATACAAGAAGACACTGTTTCAGTATGGTCCTCTACCCTCTGGGTTTAATCATCTTTCATCTCCCTTTACTGTCATGGACCCTCATCCTTGGTTGGAAATGATATAAATGTCTCATATGTGACTAAACACTCCACTGACATATTTTAACTACAGTTATGTCCTTAGAAAGTGTGGTTTTCTTTTGGCACATTTTGTAAGCATTCAGAACAAATGAGCTTGAAAGACTCTGTACTGTCCTTGAGTTGTTTATAGAACTGAAGGGTGGACACTTAAAAAAATATTTTTAGGGCAGATAAGATGGCTCAGCAGATAAAAACACTTGCTGACAAGCCTGGCAACCTGAGTTCAGTCCCTGGGGCTCATGAGGCAGGGGGAGAGAGCTGACCCTTACACTTTGTCCTCCTCCTGCTGCACATACACCATGGTACATACCTGCATACACACAGTAAATAAATGTAATAAAATTAAAAAGTTTGAGATAGTTGAACAAGCCAACCTTTAACCCCTGCCTTGGACCTTTGAATAGCTGGGATTACAAGCAAGCACCAGGATACTCAGCTTGAAAGGATAACTTTGTGCATTGTGATAAGTGCATTTTAGTGGGTAGGTATGAGCTCTTATGAAAGTGAAAAGGAGGAGCATATAGGTCAGATTTCAAGAGCCTTGCTTCTGAGGAGCAGTGATTCCTGAATGGAATACAAATACACTTTTATTGGATGCATTTCCAGTAGATTTGAATTTAGGGACATTTCAGGTGGTATATACTCTTCATTACAAACAAGGATGAATTTCCATTATACTTTTGAAAACTATCAGAAGTGATGTGAAACTGTTGGTCATATTTCTTTAATAATACTTTTGTGTTGTCAAATTGTTAAGAAATGGGAGCATGTGTGGTCGTTTGAATGAGAATGGCCCCCACAGGCTCATATGTTTGAATGCTTGGTCCCTAAATTAGTGGAACTGTTTGGGAAGAATTAGATATGACTTTGTTGCAGTAGATAGGAACTTGTGGGAGGAGGTGTGTCACTGGGTGTGGGTTTTGAGGTTTCAAAGGCCCAAGCCGGGTGCAGTGTCTTTCTCTCTCTGCCTATGGATCAGAATGTAGCATTCTCAGCTACCACTCCAGTGTTATTTCTGCCATGATAACCATGGACTAACCCTCTGAAACTGTGAGCAAGCCCCCGAGTAAATGTTTTATTTTATAAGAGTTGCCTTGGAGCTCCACCGGGTAGAGCCCCGGGAGTCCAATTAGTGAGAAAGAGGAGGGTTTATATGAGCAAGAATTGTTGAGACCAAGGTTGGATAAAGCACAGGGACAAATAGCCAAATGAGTGGAAACACATGAACTATGAACCAATGGCTGAGGGGTCACCAACTGGATCAGGCCCTCTGAATGGGTGAGACAGACAGTTGATTGACTTGATCTATTTGGGAGGCATTCAGGCAGTGGGACCGGGTCCTGTGCTCATTGCATGAGTTGGCTGTTTGAAACCTGGGGCTTATGCAGGGACACTTGGCTCGGCCTGGGAGGAGGGGACTGGACCTGCCTGAACTGAGTCTACCAGGTTGATCTCAGTCCTCGGGGGAGGCTTTGCCCTGGAGGAGGTGAGAATGGGTGGTGGGATGGGGGGAAGAGGAGGGGGCCGGAGGGGGGAGAACAAGGGAATCTGTGGCTGATATGTAGAACTGAATTGTATTGTAAAATAAAATAAAATAAAAATAAAACATAAAAAAATAAAGAGGTGCAAACACACAAAAAATTTACTAAAATATAGTTCTAGCAGTAGACAGCTTGTCTAGCATGTGCAAGGTTCTGGATTCCAATCACAGCACCAAGCAGGGATTAAAGTGATAAATTTATGTTGTATATTTTAACATAATAAAAATAGTTTAAATATGTGTTCTCATAAAAAAAAAAAAGAGTTGCCTTGGTCATGGTGTCTCTTCACAGCAATAGAACAGTGGCTAAGACAGTATGTTAGAGTCAAGGGTTCAAAAATTTCTTATCTTGGTTTTGAGATTTTTCTTTTGTTGTTTTATGTTAGAACTGGCACACACACATAAACTCCAAGAACTGGTTAATATAACCTAGGCAAAAAAGGATAAATGAACATTTTTAAGGACGCAAAATGATTATAATTTCCATAATATCTAGACTCAAGCTTCACTAGGCCCATACTCTTGTCTGTTTAGAAGTAGTCTGTGTGACTTCTGGACTTCATTCTTCTCATCTTTTCAAAGAGGAGGAGTTTGGATCGAAGACTGAAACAGTGTTTATAGTTCTTGTCGTTTCCGATCCTCAGGTTTTGCCAATTGTTTACTCAGAGAACAACAACCCATCGGTTTATGGAAATGATCATACTCTGAGTAGGAAATGTAGGGCTTATCGCTCAGGGTTATGCTCTGAGGGCTTGTGGTCTGAGTTCAAATGAGCCTCTAAACCAATTGTCCTACGTGTATGAAGCCCCTGTGAGACTGAGAGCTGCTGTCCTTGGTGCTGATGGTCATTTTTGGTGGTGGTGGGGGCGTTCAGAGGAGGAGGGCGAGAAGGGTATGTGATGAAAGGGGAAGTTTAAGCAGAATTTGTCCATTATCTATAATGCAGAAAAAGTTTTACTTTTCACTCATTTTACCAGTCAATATCACTTTAACTATGTTAAACCCATGCAGATAGTTTACAAGATTCTTCTGGGAATCTTCATTTATTAACCAAATTCATGCCTATTTAATAGTCACTGAGTTTTCTTTCTAGTTTTGCACTTTTCATGTTTATCATGATAGCCTTTGGATGGGCATCTCCCCGGAAATTTACACTTTATAATTCCAGGAAATAATAATAATAAAAAAAGACAAAACAACCCACTTTTCACTATTTCTTCGTGTTCTGCTTTTCATAAACGTAGAGCACATCAGTTTACTGTCTTTGAATTTAAATGTAAATCAGGCTGCAATTAGCTTGTTTATGTAAACTGAATATTCTTCACCATCCCTCCTTTGCTGTCTGTTTGTTTTTTTCATATTGATCAAATTTTCTTTGCTTGTTATTTTATTTTATTTTTCCTTGTTTGATGTATGTACTGGCTGGTTTTGTGCTTCAACTTGACACAAGCTAGAGTCATCAGGTAGAAAGGAACCTCAGTTGAGGAAATGCCTCCATGAGATCCAGCTGTAAGGCATTTTCTCAATGAGTAATCAGTGGGGGAGGGCCCAGCCCATGGTGGGTGGGCCATCCCTGGGCTGGTGGTCCTGGGTTCTACAATTAAGCAGGCTGAGCAAGCCATGGGGAGCAAGCCAGTAAGCAGCAACCCTCCATGGCCTCTGCACCAGCTCCTGCCTCCAGGTTCTTGCCCTGTTTGAGTTCCTGTCCTGACATCCTTTGGTGATGAACAGCAATGTGGAAGTGTAAGCTGAATAAACCCTTTCCTCCCAACTTGCTTTTTTTTTTTTTTTGGTCATGATGTTTTCTTCTGCTGCAATAGAAACCCAAAGACAACGTGGAAGAATATTGAGTCACCAGCTTTCTGCTGCTGTTTCTCATTCATACAAAGTTTTATGAAATTTTTTGCCCCATCACTTTATTGTCTTAAACATAGGCCAGTAAATTTCACATCAGGCATCACCTTTCTTCCCCTTTAACCTTCTTTATTTGGCTCACAGCTTTTTTTTTTTCTTGTTTCGAGTTCTTTTTCATTTATCTTAGAAAGATTTTCCACTCTCCCTTTATTCCATCTGTGAGGAAAGGGGGCTAATCCAGACTATTCTGTGTAGAGCACTGCTGGCAATATCTCCATCCTAGAGAAGTGAAAGCTGGGAGCTTTGATGTGGAATTAGAGAGAATAAAGAATAGATGCCTTGGACTTCTAAACTCAATGAAAATGCACAGTAAATGTCTGGAGTCTTTAGAAGTCAGCACTTACTTCCTTATCTTCTATTAACTAAACCTACTTTTTAACCAAAGAACAAAATCTTGATGTTTTCTTTTTCTTTTTGACGTTCTAACCATAATATTTTTTGTGATTTTTTTCTAACATAATTGAGCAATATTTCAGTTTCAACTGAGGCTGAAAATAGCTTCTGTGTACTGGACCCTTACGAATGATGTATAACATTTCATTATGTCTTTGAGGTCAAAGCAATTGACATATAACTTTAGGAAAATGGTTATTTCCCATATGGGGCTATTGTATATTAAGTTCTTATGCTTGATGGATTTTTATTAAATATTTCATTGCCATTCATTTATTTTCAAAACAAAATGCCTCAATCTAGCAAATAACCACCTTGGTAGGTATTTCTATACTTAAGCTTCATTATATATTCATTTATTCACACCAAAATTATTCAGAATAATTATTGATAGAGTACCTAGGTATTAACAGGCAGCTTATTAAGTCCTGGACAGAGATATTTCCTATTTCAAGTGTTCAGATTTTAGTTTCAGATACTACTGAAGCTGAAAGAATTAGAATAGAGTGCAAAACAGCACAGATGCAAAATGCCCATGAGAACTTGAGAAAGGGTAAAGCTTGTCTGTTGGAGTCCAGAGCTGAAAATTCTCACACAAGAGTTTACCTATATAGTAGTCGGTAGGAAGACCTTGGTGAACTGTTCTCATCAGACTAGTAGCTGAACGATGATTATTGGAAATGATTAAGATATGTCTGATACAGTAGGATGTGCTTTGGAATCAGACATCTGGGAACAAATTCTTATTCCACTGCTTCCTAAAGTGTGTTCTTTCTGAGATCTGATTTCCTTATCTAACACATTGCACAAAATACTCAAGGAACTAAAAAATGAAAATAAATGGGAATGATGGTGATACCTGCCTTCTGTATCACGGTTTAGAGAAGATGATGTTTGCGTATTTTCTTTTTGTTTCTCTCCATGGAATTTGAATGAAAACGAAGGTAGGGTGACTCAGAACGTTGATCATGCTTGCTTCCCCCAAGCCCTAGTTTCTACTGCTTACATGCCCACTTTTTCTAATTTTAACCACAATTCTAATGGATACTTATTATTTATATTATTTCTCATTCATACAGAAGAAAATTAATTTTACATAAATCATATAGCTTATTCAAGGATATGGTTATGAAGGAAAGAATGAGAATGTGACCTTATGTCTACATCACAGTAGCCCAGATCTTAGTTCACTGTTGTAAACTGTTTGATGTCCTGTTTTATTTTAATTGAATATAGTAGGCATTTATCATTCCAGCTGTGGTTCCCAAATAGAACAGTAGAGTAGATGTGGTGGTTTGAAAGAGAATGGTCCCCCAAAGGAAAGGCACTATTAGGTGGTGTGGCCTTTTTGGAGTAGATATGGCCTCGTTGGAGGAAGTGAGTTACTGTGGGGGTGGGCATTGATGTCTCCTATGCTCAAGATAATGCTTAGTTGGGTGGTCGTGGCACACGCCTTTAATCCCAGCACTCGGGAGACAGAGGCAGGCAGATCTCTGTGAGTTTGAGGCCAGCCTGGGCTACAGAGTGAGTTTCAGGAAAGACACAAAGCTACACAGAGAAACCCTGTCTCAAAAAAAAAAAAAAAAAGATAGTGCTCAGTATCTCAGTTTACTTCTTTTGCCTTCAGATGAAGATGTAGCCAGCACCATGTCTGCCTGCACTCCACCATTTCACACCATGATGATAATGGACTAAACCTCTGAAAATGTAAGCTGTCCCAATTAAATATTTTTTCTTTTAAAGAGTTGTTGTGGTTGTGGTGTCTCTTCAAAGCAATACAAACCCTAACTAAGACAGAAGTTGGTACCAGGGACTGGAGGTATTGCTGTGATAGGCCTGACTGTGCTTTTGTTTGAAGGAATATGGACCTTGGGACTGTGGATTAGAAAAGCAGTTGAATGCTTGAAGTGCAGATAATGGGCCATCCTAGTAGGAACATGGAAGACAGTGGTGCTGAGTGTGATTTGAACTGTGGGGGCCTGACTTAAGAGGTTTCAGAGGAGAAGAATGTTAGTATGGTGGCCTAGAAACCAGTCTTAAGGTATTTTGGTGAAGAATGTGGGTGCTTTTTGCTCTTGTCCAAAAAGAAAAGTCTGCCTGAGGGTAAGGGAACAGATTGTGATTAATTCTGTTGGCAGTGGAAATCTCAAAACAGTCTAGTATAGACTCTGTCCTGTGGTTATTAGTGTTAATGCTAATGAAGATTTATAATGAAAGAGAGTAAGGAAAAATACAAAATGTAAAATTTGAGGAGCAAAGGAGCACCAGGAAGTGCAATGGAGCTAAGTCCTGTGTTCAAGGAGATAATCAGATTAATAAATGGAAAAAAGGGAGTGGTGGCCTCAGGGAAAGATCCCACCCAGCTAAGTTTCCAAATTGTAAAAAGGAATTAAAGAAAAACTTAGAGCCAGGTGTGGTGGTGTACACCTTTAGTCCTAGCACTCAGAAGGCAGAGACTGACAGATCTCTGAGTTTGAGGCTAGCCTGGTCTACAGAGCAAGTTCTTAGACAGATAATCTTAGGCAGTGAAGGAAATTATGGAAAACAGAAAGCTGGTGATGTTGTAATTGAAATAGGGGGCCATGTTCCAGTCCCGGCAAGCAGCAGAACTTGGCAGTTTCAGCCATGTGGTTTTGGCTTTAGAGTCAAGGATAGAAGAAAGGCTTTATGGAACCTTCCTCTGTGACAAAGGAAAGCAGCTGAGGCCAAGCATGTGTCAGAGGTATCCCTGATTGGAGGCCCAGAGAGGCCATTGCATGAAGCTGTGAAGGAGAAGCCTGGATTGTCTTGGAGAACCCAAGATGTTGGAGATGCTAGAGCCATGGCATACCTGCCAAGGAGAGCTGCTAACAGGGAATGGATCCAGCCCAAGAGAAAGAAGTATGTTGCAGTCAACAAAGCTGAAAGGAGTTGGAGATCTGAAGAGCACTTTGACATCAAACATGGAGATAAAGAGTTTGGAGTTTGCCCAGCTGGTTTTCAGTCTTTCTTTGGCCCAGTATTTCCTCACTCTGCTCACTTCCTTACTTTGTGGAATGGTAATGGAAGTATGTGATATACTTTTTGATTTTGATTTTTACAGATGATTACAGTTAAAAGATTGAATCTCAGAAAAGACTGTGGACTTTAGACTTTTAAATAAGTTTGGGACTGTTATAGACTATGGGGACTTTTGAAGTTGGACTGAATGCACTTTGGAATTATGATATGGCTCTAAGCCTTTCAGTGCCAGGGAGTGTAATGTGGTGGTTTGAAAGAAAATGGCCCCCCAAAGGAGTGGTACTGTTAGGAGGTGCAGCCTTGTTGGAGAGGTGTGGCCTTGTTGGAGGAAGTGTGCCACTGTGGGGGCAGGCTTTGAGGTCTCCTATCCTCAAGATACTGTCCAGTGTCTCAGATTACTTCTTGTTGCCTTCAGATCAAGATGTAGCCAGCACCATGTCTGCTTGTACTCCATCATTTTGCACCATGATGACAATGGTCTGAATCTCTGAAAATGTAAGCCACCCCAATTAAATGCTTTTCCTTTCTAAGTGTTTCCATGGTCATGGTGTCTTTTTACAGTAATAGAAATCCTAATGAAGACAGTAGATATCAGAATATATGTTCTGTGGGTTCATAAACCTAGTGGATTTTGCTAAGCATAATCATCATCAGCAACACATTGCACAGATCTGGCATTTGAAGGCACACCCATTCATGAAGGCTCAGGAAAAAACTGAAGTAACAAAGATACTCCAAAATACAGATGTTTATTTCTGTCTCACATGAAAGTCCCTAATGGGTAGATCACATTAACTTTGTCATTTTCAGTATACAGTTTAAAGATAGAAGATTCTAGATTAAGAGTTTCATTTCAAACATGTAATGCTGAATTTGTGCTCTATTACTTCTATCCATTTCCATTCCTGAGGACTTAGGTCACCATAACTTCTTGTAATATCCAGAGGAAAATGTAGGTTGTATTTGGATAGCTACTTGCTCAGGAAGGAGAGCAGAACAGATTGGAGAATCACCTGGGATTTCCATTACACAGCTCAATGAATATTTATTGAATGAGTAAATGAAGAAAACCAAAGCCCGAACGTAAATGTGGTCTTCAATGAGACCAAGACAAAGATGTTAGCTTTATCCCCAGCTTAGAAACACATGTCAGTATGCCAGTGTCAATCTGTCCAGTTAATTCTTGCCAAAATACATCTTTAGGCAGAGCTACCTATTGTGAGTATCTCTTGAATGTAGTGTTTTCCTTTAATCTATGGCTGTCAACTTTTCTCCTGAATGTCAGCCTGGGATCGAAGCCATGGAAGGGTTTCTATGAGCTCCATGGATTATGGTGCCTTCTTAAGGAAGACGAAGTGACAGGCTCCGCAGCACTTATCTGTATCACCTGTCAGGGGCTCTTCATTTGGAAGCAGGAAGAGTATCAGGCTGCTTATTTGCGATTCTTTTTCAGAACTGCCTTGGCCTTATGAGAGAAACCCTTTGATAATGGCAAAATGCAGTTTTAGTTCCCCTAAAAGAAAATGCTGAAAGTTTTCTATCTCTGGAGTTTTGGACTCTGTTAGATCAATATTCTAACTGCAGACTCTATGCCAGCAACTCCCTCTTTAATGCAATGTAACACTTCCTTTGTTTCATTAGAGTTATTTGTCACAGCCACTGTAGGGGCATGCATTGTGTGATGCCCAACTGGTGGTAGGTAATTCACCCCACGCGGGGCATGGCTATTCTTCATTGTTGCCTGAGGATATGGCAGATCCTTATTAGTTTTCCTGAGTCAACAGTGAGGATTACAATACACTTTGTGAATGTAGAAGAGGCCGAGCTTCAGATGAGGAAAATGAAGCCGTGGGATCATATTCTTCAAAACTTACTAAGGTGGGAACCTTTCTCTCTCACTTGCAAGGCTGAAAAAATTAAAGAGTAACTACTGAAACCTTGTGCCTCTTTACGTTTTTTTATTTCTAAGAGCTTAAAGTGATGCTGTAGCCCTACGTCTCATTTATTTTCACAACATCCCCATGGAGCCAGAGGCTAGCCTTTCTTTCACTGTCCATACTGCTCAGACCAAAAGCAATGCCCTGAGAACTCAACTGACTAGCATTCAAGGTCAAAAAAGAGAGTCAGTTTGTGAAGCCAGTGTTTGAACTCGGGTGTTCCATCTTCATCCAGTGGCTGCTTTAAGATGTAGTACTTAGCAAAGAAATACAACAGGGAGAACTAACTAGATAGGATGAAGGCACAGAATGTCACCATGTGTCAAAGTTCATCTCTCTAAATGCTCCTTAGCTCACAGGTTTTTAAAAATGTGCTTTTGATGACTCAACAGCACTTAATGCTGTGAACTGTTCTCACTCCCTTAAGCCACAGGCACAGAGATCATTATTCCGTATTTGGTTTGGAATGGTGCCCCAGAATCAGAGTTTTTCAATAGCACTAATGACTGCACATATATCAGGAAGAATAGGGGACATTGACTAGAGTGCATAATGACTCTCATTAAATGGTTGTATAATTAGATGGTTGTTGTAACAAACTGAAAAGGATGGTGAGCAAAATCTCAATTTATAGGCATGTAGGGTTGTAGTAGGGTCTCTTTAGCCCCCATGGTACTTGTGCAAATTAGAAAAGTGTTTTTCTCCAGGAGGCATGGTCTAAAGCCACAGAGTATAGATTGGTGAGCAAAACCTTGATTGGATTCAGTTTCATTTATCCATTTGCTGAAACATATGCTCTTTATGGCCACCTTGGAGTAAAATAATAGCTGAGTAACACACACAGGTCAAATTAGCTTCTTACTTGGAAAGTGTTACTATTTCAGGAATTCTTCTTAGCAACTAACCATAAAGGTTTTAATTCGACCTGCCTCACCTCAGATCACAAGCCCAACCACATGCTGCATATGTGATGCCAGGCAAGTTCTCTGTCCCTCTGTGCATTATATTGTCCCATGTGCAAAGTGGAAGCTGTGATGGTTTCTTCCACGTTGTTTGTGAAGATTGCACAAAGAGTTGATACTTAAAAGCACCACCTTGGCTATACAGAAAGCAGCTGGTGAATATACTTTTTTATTAGCACAGTTTCCAGATGAAGTAACCGGGGGTATGGGAGATTAGAGATCAAGGCCACCTAGCTGATAAATATAAAGCCTGGGAAATTCCATTATTAGAAGGAAATTTGTCATCGGTAGAAACTAAGACCTTAACATTAATACTACATTGACTTTTAGGCAGAACTGCAGTTAAAACCTTTAAAAAGTAGGCTAATGATAGATGATATATTTCATGAAATTTGTTTATTAACATGATGGGGCCAGGAATCTGGTGGGATTTACTTTGAGTCCCTTGCTAAATCGTAACAGCTTTGGTGATTCAGCAGAGAAGAGACTTTTAAAACTGGTTCTGTTCATGAGCATAATCTTGCCTTGCTTTCTCTTGAAAGTTGTAGAAATGATCCAAGACATAGGTGCACTCTGACCACAAAACATTCAGGGAAACTTCACTTTAGAAAATGCTGCATGACCAACATTACATCATTATTGAGAATTCGAGGTGATCCAAGTCTCTCAAATCCATTATTGAGATACATCTCAATAATGATGTAATGTTGGTCATGCAGCATTTTCTAAAGTGAAGTTTCCCTAAATGTTTTGTGGTCAGAGTGTACCTATGTCTTGGATCATTCCTACAACTTTCAAGAGAAAGCAAGGCAAGATTGTGCTCATGAACAGAACAATAATAAAGGAAATGCTTTCCTTTATTATTTCAGGTAGATTATATGCTTTGCCCTTCCATGCTCGCTCTTTTGTGGGCTTTAGTTTTGATTCTCTGTGTGCTTCGACTACACCCCAAGGTGCCTGTTGATTGTTTAATATACTCTCAGTCAGAGAATATCGTGTGTGCATATTCTTAGTGGGACCAAAGGGAAGATGATTTTAATTTCCTTGGTAGGTGGTGGATCATCTCATTGCTTTTGCATTCTTGCCAGAGACATTCTTGACCTTAAAGGTCTCTTATCTGTATCCACTCAGTACCGTAGTTCCTATTTATCATCATACTAGACTCTTCTGTTTTAAACATATAATAACACACAATAATGATCTCATCAGAGTCACTCAGAATTAAAAAAATACATGAACGTTAGACATAGTTAAAAGGTTGTGTGTGTGTGTGTATTTGAATAAATGAGCCAATGAATAAATGATGGATTTTTTTCTTAGTTGCTCTTGAATAGAGAGGATTCAGCATTATATAATTTTGTGATAAAGGACATAGGAAATAAAAGAACTGGAAAAACATTTACTTATATGCATATATTTCATTACAGTGTGTCTGAATTTAAATGCCTTTTCAGGCAAAATGGTGATTCTTAGAACTTGATAACTTTCAAATTTGTAAGTACTAAAAGGAACTAAGTCCACAGCTTAATTGAAATTTTGTAGCTTCAATTGTCAGAAGTAAATGTTATTCAGAGAAGGAATTAGATGTCCCCATGGTAACAAGGATCTATTAATGGGATGACATCACAAAGCTGTCCTTCTTTGAAGACACCTGGGATTTCAGGTATAGATGAAAATATTGTTGCAGGAAAATTATACATGCACATTCTGTGTAATTATGTGCACATGTATAGATATGCTTAATTTAGCCACATGTCTCATTTAGTACCATTTATCATTAGGCTTTTTAAATGACTCAATTCTCAAGCATGGATATAATTCAAGGTGTTTAGAGAAAGCACTCATCTAAATCTTGAAATAAATATCTACAATTAGTTACATGATAGAAATAAAAGAAACAATCCTTTGCTTTCATAATGATTGCTCAGTACAACATATCATAAGCTCTGAAATAGATGTGTAAGTTGCCTCTCCATAGCAGTGTCCAGCACTACGCACTCAACTGTCCAAAGCCTAGGTCAGTATTAGTATCACTAGCCAAACTGAAGGAAAGGATCAGAAAGACACTGTGGGTTGGGTCTCCCATGTGTTTTTTTTGTCTGCCCTCCCCTCACAAAAATACTACTCAAAATATTCAAGCCATTGTTCATTTCAGAGATGCACTTAATTACTGTAAACAGTGTCTGAAAAAGAAACAAAATAAGTTTGTTTGGAACAAACAAAATCAGAGTGGTGCATGCATTTGAAAAGTTGACTCCTCCATTATTAGTGTAACCCCTTGGCTTAGAGCTTGCTTTTCTATCAGAGAAGATGATTTCATAACTCCAGTTTCATGTTACACACTGCAGGAAAGATGCTAAGCACGCTGGATTAGTCTTGCAAGTGCACAGAAATATGACAGGGTAAAAGGTTAGCTGTAAAGTTGGTAAACTCATAAATAATACCAACTTGTCAGAAGAAAAGGCAAACAATTTGCATATACCTCTCATGTTGTAGAACTATGTGTATCCAAGGGCTTTTGCTGGCTAGAGAGATGGAATATTTGCCAAGGTGACTTTTCTCTCCTCAATGCCTTCAAAAGTTCTTGCTGTGGCCCCTGCCTTCTCCCCAGCCCCAACATTTCCTTGGACTTACTAAAGTTATGAAATTAGGTGTTTTTATCTTTGCTTATGGTATTGACCTGAACAGAATTCTTCCAAATTAGGTTTCTAAGTAGTGTCTCTGTACAATCTCTTCATTGACATTTGCATTTTGGTGGTGAAAAAAAAAACAAATTTGTTACATTTCTTCCATTTCAAATGACTCCAGAGCATTGGTCTTCATGAGCATTTTACTGAGAGCAAGGCAAAGTACCTAAGGATCAAAAATAACTTTCTTTATATTTTTCAAATTCCATGCAATGGTGACTATATATATATATATGTAATATATATATATATATATATATAATTTTTTTCTTTCTATTTCTTCAGTAAAAATATATCACTTAGGAAGCTAATGCTGGCAGGAAGCATAGGAACCTTGTTTAATACTTCCATTTTCTAAGGTAAAGAAACTAAAGCAAAAGAAGAAACTCACACATCCCATGATTTTGAGGATTCTTTCCCTGGGGTAGTATAAACAAATATCCTCTTCTAATAGGTGTCCAGCAGCAAAAAAAAATATGATAGTACTTTAGTCCAGCTTGGAGAATCAGTGAGTTTATTGGGATTCCTGCCACAGCATGGCTGGGGCCTTATTTATAGAGGCATGCATCATAAGAAAGTATCATCCTGGCATAAGTGGTGACTTCCTCATAGCTGCACAGATGGAGTCTCCTCTTCACTTAACCTCTCCTGTCCTATGAATGCAAACACCTTCTAGGAACAAACACCTGACCATGTGCAGCCAGGGCAGAATCACATAAGCTAACTGGGAGGTGCAGAAGGGAATGATTCTACTTCAGGAAGAAACATCAACAGGCAACAGGCCTCATTTTAAGGGTCTTTTGCAAGTTGTTACAGCTGCTCTCATGACGATGCTGCCTCTTTTGCCCAGAGGATAGTGATCTACAAAACTATTTTCTTGTTGTTGAAGAAACATAGCAATGGCCAAAATTCTTAGAAATCAGTTTATTTTATTGCTAGCATGAGGGGATATATGCATATAAAATGTACAACATATATGTTCATGTGCCTGTAACCTATCATGCATATATTTGTACATACTAGCATTATGTTAAATATATAGTTACATACATATGTAATTATAACTCAGGTTATAATTACACCCATCCCCTTTCTACTCCAAAAGTCATCTGGGGACCAGTAACATCACCATTAATAGGAAACTGTTAGATTCAGAGTCTGAGGCCCTACCCAACCCTATTGAATCAACCTGCATCCAAAGCATCTGTAGATAATTTATATGATCACATTTGAGAAGTCCTATTCTGACCATTTCTCTGTTTTCTGTATTTAGTTACTCACAGACCAAAGATAATCCAAAAATGCTCATTATGTGTGTTAATTTCTCAATTATTTTTTCTTTCCTTCACCAAACTTTACATTTTTTGTTGCTATGAAATGAAAAAAAAATTACAATGTATCATTTATATCCTACTCTTGCCCTTTAGTAGAAAGGGTTACTTCAGAATCTTCCTATCCAAATAATAACTGTAAATATGTAGAATATGTTTATGTGATAAATACTGTGATAGTTAATATCAGTAGTCAACTTGACAGGGTATAGAATCATCTAAGAGATAAGCTCCTGGCTGTGCTTGCAAGGGATTATTGATTAGGTTAGCCTCTGGCTGTGCCTATGAGATATTAGTTAGATTAGTTAGGTAGGTAGGAAGACCTGTACTAAAAGTGTATGGCTCCACTCACATGACACAGATCCTGGGTTACATAGAAAATGAGAAAGAAAGAAGAGCTTGTGCATTCATCTTTCTCTGCTTTTTTTTTTTTTTTTTTTTTTTTTTTTTTTTTTTTTTTTTTCCTGGGCATGTGATGTGACTAACTGCTTCAAGCTCCTGTTTCTAGGACCTCCTTGCCATGACAGACTGCATTGCTTTAACTATGAGTCTAAATAAACTTATTCTCCTGTAAGATACTTTAATGAAGGTCTTTTATCAAAGTAATGGTAAAAGTAGCTAAAGTAGAAAACTGATACCAAACAAAGTATGGCCACTGATGTAATCAACCTGACTATACAGTTCTCAAGCCTCTGGAACTGGTTTATGGGTAGAACGTATAGGCATTTGAAATTTGTGGGTAGAAAAGCCCTTGAATGCTGTTGCCGGAGCTTACCAGGTCATTCTGGTGAGAGCTTGGGTGACAGAAGTGCTGAGGGATATGTACAGCGGAACTTCAGATCTGGAGGTTTCAGAAGATAACAAGGACTCTATCAGGAACTGGGATATGGGTCATTGACGTGATGTTCTGGCAAATAATCTGGCTGCATCCAGACTGTCCTGAGAATTTGAGTAGGGTTGAATATAATGTATGACAGAGTCAGAATCCTTGCAAGGAGGTCTTGGGAAGCAGGCTGTTGTGTGAAGCTGTGCAGGCAAAGTCTATTTCAATGGAGACCTCGGCATACTGGAGATGCAAGGACCATGGGTGTTTGCTGAAGAGAGCAGTGGTGCAAAAGAGAGAGAGGAGGGAGAGGAGAGGGGCACGGGAAGGATGGATGATGGATGGATGGATGGATGGAGGGAGGGAGGGAGGGAGGGAGGGAGAGAGAGAATGTGTATGTTACAGGTAGTAGAGCTGGAGGGATGGGGCTCCTTGGGAACTTCAATGATTCCATCAATACTTCCCATTCATGGATCTGTAAATTTCTTGTTTTCCCTCTTTTGTATGGTCTTGCTTTGGCCTCATTATTCTTTGCTTTGTCCTAAGTCTTCTGTTTTGGAATGGGAATGTTCATTAAGTACCATTATAGGTTAGACATATGTAACACATTTTTTTGATATAGTAGGGGCTTAAAGCTAAGAGATTTCTTTAAGTCTTGCCCAAGTCTTGGTCTTTGGACTTTTAAGCAATGTTAAGATTATTTAAAAAAGGGGGGCATTTGAAGTTGGATTGAATGCATTTTTGTGTTATGAGATTTCTAGTAATCTGTGAAGATAAGAGTGGCAGATTATGGCTCAGTGGGCTGTCAAGTTGATAAGGGGCAGGATTGTGATGGCTAATATTGATGTTTATCTTGACCACATCTAGAATCATCCAGGAGATGAGCCTTTAGTCCTGCTTATGTGGGATAATTTTGATTAGCTTAACTGAGGTGGGAAGACTCACCCAAAACATGGATGACTGGGTTGTGTAGAAAGAAGGAAATCTACTGTCCACAGCAATCACTTTTCTCTACTCCTGAGAGCAGATGCAGCATGAGTAGCATGACTTTCCCATTTCCTCAAACTGTGAATAGAATAAACCTTTTCTCTCTTTTCTTGTTTTTGCCAGGGAATTTTATCGCAGGAACAGGGAAAGTAATCAGTATAAATTCTTTATGTTTGTTATTTCATTTAAGCCACACAATGATATAGGCTTTAGTGTCCAAGGTTTCCATTTCCGGAAGAGGGAATTGAAGCTGGGAGAGCTCAAGGGGCCATTACAATATGTCAGACTGTGAACGTGAACCAGGCTTAGCTCATTCTATAATGTGAAGATTAACCACAGCATGCATTTGCTTCTGCAATTCAATGTTCAAATTTACTTTCTCCAATACATTTACACATATTAAAAACTAAGTTTCTTAAGGAGACATTAAAAGTGAAGTTTAGCATTGTACATGAGCACTTGAGAAATATTTACTGAATAAATGTAGGAATGAATGAAAACACCTAAAACTTTCAGACAAGAACCCATACGTACTTTTCACAATAGCTTTAAAAAGTGGTATCAAGATTCTGCACTGGTAAGCCTGTATTTCCTTTTGACTTTCTTTGGCCTATGTCCTATATATTACTACAGTTGCTCTACAGTGCACTGGATTGCCAGGTTTTGCTTTTACCCCCATTTTCTTTTTTTAACTAGTGATATGTCCAGAGGACCGTGACCAAATCTTGGAGATCTTGGGAATCTGAGACAACTCCATTAACTCTTGGTTTTTCTGGAAGTTTTAGATCTAGAGCATTGGGATTTGGGTTATGGTATTCTATTTTTTTTGTATATTTGTATATTCCAATCTGTGATGGATCATGAACCAACCTCTGGGGAGCAAGAAGAATATAAAGTCTTAAATGTCTGGGGACTAAGAACGGTGAGGAGTGAGAAAATGCAGACTCTGGCCAGTTGGAAGGTCATGCCAGGAAAGTTGGCTCTGACAGGAAATAAGAAGGAGCCAGTCAGCACAGGGTGGGCAAACCCCAAAGGGCCAGCCTTTCCTCTGTAGGTGTTGCCTTGTATGACTGTCATATAAGATGAGGACTGCATTTTCTCCTGCTTCCTATTTCCTAATATGTGAAGTGATAAGTTAAGGACCTTTAGGTCCCTTTTGTTTGGGAGGCTGGCAAAAGAGGATCTAAGCAGAGGTAAAAAAGTAGATTATATCTGGGAATTCCCAGGAGAGATGGATGGATGAGGGGGGCAGAGCTTGACTTGGTTGGTGTTCTTCTTGACCTCTTAACTTCAGGGAACAACTTCAGCATCCCATGATGTCCTTTTGCACAAGCCAATCCCCAGACCTTCAAAGTCAGCACACCCTGTATGCTTCTACCGTATCTGGGTCCTCTTTAGAGGAGAGGACAGGTCCCAGCTTCAAGCAGTGTGGTGGGATTTGCTAAAGGGTACTTTCCAACCTCTGAGCTGACAATACTGATTTCAATGTCAAATGTCATCCTCTACTTTACTATTTTATTTCATAAAAGATTCATGCATTAGGAGCCTTTCCTTGTCACATTCATTGCCCTTACCTCTCTCTGCATATACGCATTTGATTTAGTTTTAGGGAGGGCATTTTTTTTTTGTTAATAAATTGATGGGATTTCTGGAAGGAATATATGAGAAATTGATTTAGGTCTTCCCATTTGTTCAACCCAGCCAGGTGAAGCATCAGCCCCACGTCGATATTGTAGAGAGGTTGGAGATAAAAGCAGAAAATACAGCCCATGCTCCGGAGGAGGTCCTAGTATAGGGAACACAAGACAGATATGCAAACAGGTAATTGTAATACAAAGTCACCAATGATATAATGCAGGTGCCAGGAATGTTATAGGAGCACAGAGGCAGGCAAACAGGGCTTGGTCTAGAAAATGAACTGAAGTTTCATAGAGGGCACGCTATCTGGAGATAGAGCTGCAAAACTTGATTTGTGTACTGTTTTTTGTTTTTTTGTTTTTAACCTTGAGATGACTTTTGGTTGCTTATAGGCTTAGTAACAAATCTTTCCCCTTCTCTATGCTCCCTGTACCTAGTAAACCATGCCAATCAGCTGAAAAGCCTCATGGCAAATTATTGAGGGTTAAAAGTAAAAGCTGCCCTTTCCTGAACTGGCTCCTGGACGCTGGAGAAAATGTTTTTGTTTTATAGTTTTTCTGATGAAAGCTTTCCCTCCCCCACCCCCAGCATTTCTTGTAGGAGAAGTAGGTAAACAAAGCAAGCAGGCTGGCAAGTAGCATCACAAAACCTAGTGTTTCCGGCTTCAGCTACTTCTGGCCGATTTAGCAGGACGTCATCTGCCCTGTGCACAAGGAAAATGAAATTGCATGCATGAGGCCCTGGTTACAGCGAAGAAGGGGGACGCTGGAGGAATTCAATCTTTGGCTTAGAGAAATCTAATTCTCTCAAGGTATATTGCAGTCTGCAAGGCAGTTATCTTTCCGAGCAGCTAGATGCAACCTGGAAATGTAGCTCTTAATAGCCTTGGTGAGATTAAGTGAAGTGTCTGTGATTGTGGCCGCTCCACGCAGGTCATAGAGGATTTGTTGCCCTTGCTTTCCCTGCCCATCCCCCACCACACCTTCTCAGGTTGAAACTCCCTTTCTTCGTATAGTCTATGCTTACCCCATGTTTTTCACCTCTTCCCCACTGCCCCCAATCCACTGGCACTCTCTATAGGAGGAAGGAAAAATGAATGCCTTGACAGCTTTGGAGGATAAATTTAATAGAAATTGATGGAGGTGGCCCAAGAAAGTCATATTCTATTATTCTTGCTGTGAGAAAGGTTATCAGGGCTTGATGGAGCCACACTCTCTTGCTGAAGTATTTTGTGACTGAGGAGTTTCGGTGTTTACTGGACTTGGAAGGGAATCAGAAGAGATATTGTAAGGGAAATTAATTTAAACTGTAATTGATGTTTGGCCAGTTTCAGAATGGTGGGAGGGAAGAAGGTTGGAGGATTGTACTGCTCTAATATTAACAAAGACCCTTGTGATAGGTGTAATTTGTGGATGAGTCCGTTTCCATGTTAGATGCGATGACAATGACGTATCATCCTTTCAGCTTGATGGATGTATTGATAAACAAACAAATGAATAGAACGGACTGTGTATATAGTTTAATGCTAACGACTTACAAGGCCCTGGATTTCATACTCAACATCATGGAAAAGGTGTAAATAAAAGATAGAGAACCCTGAGTAGCATTTGAAGAAGTCATTTTTTTTCAGATAACTTTTGTTGTTGCTGTTTCAGAAAATTAGTGATATACGGCATTGTCCTTGTCTGCAGTGTTGTAACTAACGATAAATTTTCAATTAATTTCTTTCTAAAAAGTAATTATGTCTTTTTTGATGTAAGTATTCCGGGTAATAGCAAAAATGTATAAACGCTTATGTTATTATGTCACTAGAGAGGACTGGGATAGGACTACTCCCTTTTGTGAGCTTGGGGTCTCAAAACAACATCAGACTTTATATAAGAAGAGCCCTTCAAATGTGTCTCCTATGGTGTTGGCTCAAGAAGCCAGTGGTATTTTGCTGCATGGAGATGTTAGGGAGGTCTCGAGTTTCCCCTAGTCTTGACTCCAGCAGCAGTTCTGTGCTTGTGTTTCTGAAAAGGAAGAATTCAAATGGGGCACAGTTATAAACCAAGAAGGCAGAGCTGAATTTTAACAAGCAAAGAAGCAAGAACATATTCTTTGGAATATGAGTGAGTTGAATCAAGCGGCAGTGGCCTGATCCTGACAGGCATAGGGGCTTATACTCCTCAGCTCCCTGTTATCACTTCCCTAGTGACTTCCTCCACCTCCACTATGGACACTGGGAGGAAAGGGGTGTGTTCTTCTCAGTGAGACCTGGAAGTCTGCAGATAAGTGAGCACAGTAGGCCTCAGAGTTCACAGAGGAAAGACATCAGAGAACAGGATTCAGATCCAACTCTTCAGTTTTACAGATCTCTTTCTTTAACTGAATGGACACAACGATCCCCCAAGCTCTATCACATTTTATGGCCAAATCCCTAGTGTCCCTTATGTGGGGTCTGTCTGAGCACAGCATCCCTGTGCTTCCCCACACTAGTCAGGAGCTCTGTGCATGGAGGCGGTGGCCTGCTTTCCTTCCTGTGTCCCAGCACTGGAGCACCATCCCTTAGAGCAGTGTGGGGGCTGATGGTCAAGTTTAAGTGAAGGGCAAACCTGCTTTGATTTAAACACAGAGAACAGTCTATTAAACACCCTTGTTCTACAGAAACTGCTGCTGCATTCCATCAGAACAGACTCTCACTCACTTCAGGTATTGCCCTTGAGGCTGCTCAGCTCTTTGGGTGTCTAACCTTGCCCTCCTGTCATAGGCTATTAAAACTGTTAAAACAGAAGGATGCTTAACCACTCCAGCTGTTAAAACATTAGTACATGCTTTGGTGAGCTCAAATTTAAATAGCCCTTGAGGGGATCGCCTTCCTTTTACTTTCAAAGCTCATGGGTAAGTCAGAATTCAGCAATAGTTTCAACTTTTTCAGTCTCTACAAGTGTTCATTTTTCTCCATCCCTCCCAGAAAGGACCAATTTAGTCGTTAGTCTAAGGATTAATTTTAATCTATTTGTTTAGATTTCACTAGTGAAGATTGCAATGACTCATTGGTTTTGCCTTGACCCCAACTTTTACACACTTTCAGAAAGAGTTCCAGGCTGGTATGGTGGCACACATCTTTTAACCTAGCACTTAGAAGTAGAGGCAGGCAGATTTCTGGGAGTTCAGAGCCATCCTGGTCTACACAAAGAATTCTAGGTCAGCCAGGGCTATGTAGTGAGAACCCATGTGAAAATATTTTTAAATAAGGCTTTAAAATTCCCAACGATTCTACATTATAATTCAGGATAGCCAAAAGAGAGTCAGTCGGAGCTTTTTTTCCCCTTTTGTGTGTGTGTGTGTGTGTGTGTGTGTGTGTGTGTGTGTATGTGTGTGTGTGTGTGTGTGTGTGTGTGTGTGTGTGTGTGTGTGTGTGTGTATCTTTTGGGGGGCTCTTACTTGCCTAGGAGACCTATGGTACAATATCCAATCCAAACCCTAGTTTTATCACTCAGTTTTGCAGTTATTCATATTCATAATCTGCCTGTGTCATTGAAATGTTATCTTCTCACAAATTCTGTGCTAAATCCTGTTTTACTAATTCTGTTTTCCTTGCAGGCTCCCCTCAAGGATTATATCTGACATTGCCAAATGTCATAACTCAATCCTTTAGAGTTCCGCACAGGTCCACACCACTTTCAGAGCTGAATTCCACTTGGTTAGCTAAGATCTTGAAACCCAAACATGGCTTGAGTACCAGTGTCATTGATAACATTCTAGACTGTCGTCAGAAATGCTCACTCTACCAGGGGTCTGGGCTGCCACCTGGGGCCAAGTTGATGTCTGAGGGCCTTGCTGCTTTGGGATCCCATACCAGTCTGGGTGGCCTGTGTCATCACCTGGTTCCATGGGGACATCTGGCTCAGGATGCTGCCTAGGTCTATGTCTGGGTCTGTCGTCCTACCACAGCCAGGGTCTGTATAGATGTCCATGGCCCATATTACCACCAAAGGCCATGTAGATGCCTAGGATCTGGGTCACAACCTGTGACCATGAGGGCATCTGAGGGAGTGGTGCCACTAGGGAACATATTGATCTGAGTGGTCTACGCTGTCACCTAGGTCCATGGTGCCATTTGGGCCAGAGCTGCTGCAGAAGGCTGTGTCTGGGTTCATGATCTGCAGTGGCTTGGGGGTCTGGGGTGCTGTCTGCTACTCCAGTTGTCCCTGAGCACTCTGTGGGTGCCCAGAGTCTGGCCAGCCACCTGGGACCATGTTGGTGCCTGGGGGCCATGCTGCTGCCAGGGCTGTGCTGGCGTGGGTGGCCTGTGTTAAACCACAGGGACCACGGCGGCATCCGGACCAGAGCTGCTGCTGAGGGCCATTTCTGGGTCTGTGGTTCTGCTGCAGCTGGGGTCTGTGGTGACGTCCATGGCATCATTGGAACCATGCTGTGCTGAGCCCACCTGCCCTTCACTGACCTTGGAATGGCTGGCCCTACTGTTGCTAATGTTTTCCTGCCTGGCCCACAGTCAGGTCAAACTCTCTCACCTGCCAGTCCCACAGCCACTCAGACCCGACCAAGTAAACACAGAGACTTATATTGCTTACAAACTGTATGGCCATGGCAGGCTTCTTGCTAACTGTTCTTACAGCTTAAATTAATCCATTTCTATTAATCTATACCTTGCCACGTGGCTTGTGGCTTACCGGTACTTTACATCTTCCTTGTCCTGATGGCGGCTGGCAGTGTCTCCCTCACCCAGCTTCCTGTTCTCTCAATTCTCCTCTCTGTTAGTCCCGCCTATACTTCCTGCCTGGCCACTGACCAATCAGTGATTTATTCATTGACCAATCAGCAACACATTTGACATACAGACCATCCCACAGCACCCTACCCTCACTGGATACTGCATCAGGAGAGCTGACCCTACCCCTCAGGGGAGACCTCACCCTTGCACTCAGGAAAGATGAACCTACCCTGTTGCTAGAGTTTTCCTGCCTGGCCCACAGTCAGGACAAATCTCTCTCACCCGTCAGTCGCAAGCCGCTTAAACCCGATCAAATAAACACAGAGACTTATATTGGTTACAAACTGTATGGCCGTGGCAGGCTTCTTGCTAACTGTTCTTACAGCTTAAATTAATCCATTTCTATTAATCTATACCTTGCCACGTGGCTTGTGGCTTACCGGTACTTTACATCTTCCTTATCCTGATGGTGGCTGGCAGTGTCTCTCTGACTCAGCCTTCCACTTCCCAGCTCTATTCTCCTCCTTGTCCCGCCTACACTTCCTGCCTAGCCAATGGCCAATCAGTGATTTATTTATTGACCAATCAGCAACACATTTGACATACAGACCATCTCACAGCACTTCCCCTTTTCTTTTCTTAAAAAGGAAGGTTTTAACCTTTACACATCTCCAAAGTCAGCTTGGTATATTTGGGAATTTGGGCGTAGCTTCTCTTACTACTTCCTGCTGGAGGGGGGCGCTGTATCTTCTGGGGAAACAAAGAAAATTTTAGGATCATGGAGTAGTCCGTGAGGCTGTATCATCTGAGCCAGTTATCTTGAAACCATTCTGGATGTTGGATCATCTGGGCCATGGTGTCATCAGAGACCTTTCGGGGGTCTTGGCTGGTCAAACCTGATGTATCTTACTCTGGAACAAATCCATAGCCTCTTGCTTTCTGTGGAAACAAAAGAGACTCTTTTCCAAAGCAACATATCCTTACATCCAAATTTTGAAGTCAAAGTATCTTTAAAATATACATACTGGTTTAACTCAGCTTTCTTTACAATCAAATATCTCTCTGTAGTTAAGAATCCCAAAGACAACACAATCCAGACTCTCTGTGTAATAGTCATCTCTACGTGGCTTATTTTTTATATTAATTTTACTGTCTCTTTAAAGACTTTATTTTTTAAAACCATGTATTGTTTCTATACTGTATATATCATCTTTTCTTGTCTCTTTCAAGCCTACGTATATTTTTTTTTTTTTTTTTTTTGGTATTTCGAGACAGGGTTTCTCTGTGTAGCTTTGCGCCTTTCCTGGGACTCACTTGGTAGCCCGGGCTGGCCTCGAACTCACAGAGATCCGCCTGGCTCTGCCTCCCGAGTGCTGGGATTAAAGGCGTGCGCCACCACCGCCCGGCAAGCCTACGTATATTTTACACACATTTTAAACTATTACATCTGAATCTGTCTTATTGTGAATCTATTGCTTTAAGCTGCAGCAGCTGTGGCTGCTGGCTCCGCCCACCTCAGCTTCCCAACGTGGCATGGTACTTTACCACCAGCTCTGGGAGCTATCGTGGGTCTATGCTTTTATCCAAGCAGCGTGTAGCCCAGAAACCTCTTTTTTTGTTTTGTACTAGCAAAGGCTAAATCCACAATGTAACTTAATGTGCCACTTGCAGAGGCCTCATTCCCGCCATACAGCAGGTCGAGTGCGCACGCCAGCAACCCGCCAGTAGCTCAAACTGGCAGCTGCCGCTCATTTGAGAGAGACAATTAGGAAGCTGTTTTTAGCTCCGTTTTAGAATCTTTTTTCTCAGGTTTTAGGTGGAAACTCTTGGCCCCACGTTGGGCGCCATTTGTTGCTAGAGTTTTCCTGCCTAGCCCACAGTCATATTGCATATCGCACTATATACTCCTACCTCTGTTATAACATCTTGTGTATTGTCACAATTTTGAAGTCATCGTTCTTTACCATACACTTGCTTATAGACTGTTTACCTTGTTTACGTGAAGCCTTAGTCCTTAGGTTATTTTGGTAGATAAGACTTATAGATTTATAGTCACCTATGCTTGTCATCTCTATAGTTACGTTAGTTAGGTTATCCAGATTTACAGATACATAGGTCAGATGGACAGGTAATCTTCAAACACTTCATAGACCTAGAGAATATGGCATTTAAATAACTTAGAATTCTGTTGATGTGAGACATAATTGCTCCTGGCTGCACCAATTTGATCCCGAGAGAATGTTGGGCTTCTAAGACATTTCCATTTGGAAGTTTGTCTTCTTGGCACAAAATGGCCTACTGGGCAAAGAACTGCCCTTGCCTCGACGGCTGACAGTACTAATGCAATGCTATCCTTTCTGGACAAGTGGGACACAAGGAAAGCGACCACTGTACTCTGCCAAGACAGGGTAAGATGGTCTTTCAGAATTCCTGCTTCTGAAAATGGTCTGTCAGATACTTTAGGCCTGTAGCCAATTTGAATGCACCAACAATGCTGAGAAACATTAGGTGACTGTCCAGGCTGCCAGCTGTCTCCGTCTACTCTCGCAAGATTCCCGAAAGTTGTTTGCATCCATCTACCATTTCTCAGGTACCATTATATTCCTTCTCAGGTCTTTGATGGGATTGAAGACTAGCAGTTATAGTTACAACTTAGTAGATAGAACATATTAAGTATTAGATTCAGGTTCTTTAGGATAGGACACCTTTTGGAATGATCTTTGTAACATGTCATTTACCTATGCTCTATACTTCTCTGGACTTTAGTATGTGTTTCTTGCTTGATATTGCTTGCATTGGTTGTACTTCCATCTTATCTAGGTCATTATCCCTCATTATTCCTGGACAATATTTGATAACCATTCCTTTGTATATAGTCTTGTATTAGGTTAGAACTTTCTTATTTAGACAAAAAGGGGGAGATGTAGTGGGTAACCATTCCAGCTTTGATCTGGAAGTTCCAACCCCCATTGAGACTTCGGCAACTGTCACGCCTACAAGGCGGGGCCAAGGGAGGCGCCAGGGGACCCGAGATCTGGATCGGCGGGCGCTCGCTCTGTTGCGGGACCCTGGACTGGAGAGGTGGACCGAGCAGAGCTCCAGAGAACACCGCTGGACTGTGATACACCTTCCCCAGACTCCGCGACCTACCTATTCCTTAATTTGTAAGTTACGCCATTAAATAAATCTCCTTTTAACTACGTGGAGTGGCCTTAATAATTTCACCAATACTACCCCTCACCATAGGCATGCACCTCACCTTGACAGCACACTAGAGCTGATCCTGTGTTAGGGGATGACAATGAGCCAGCCCAAGGGGATAAAAGCCATAGAGCTGCCTCTACCTCCCCTAATTTGCCATGTGGTGGCATGGGTGAGGGAAAGATGCCCTCCCTCCTCTGCCCCTTGCTACCTATGGCAGGCAAGAGATCTGGGCCCCGGGGTCACAAGACAGAGAACTAGGCCTGCCTCACACCAGCTGCAGCACATAGGAGAGCAGGCCCTATACTCGGCCTGCGTAGCACAATAGAGCTGATCCTGTTGTCAGGGCAACAAGTGAGCCAGACCTGAGGGCATGAGAGCAGAAAAGCTGACAGCCCTCCCCCTCCATATTCCCCCTACAGCAATCAGGAAAGAGGGCCCTGTACCTTGCCTGGACTAAACAGTAGAGCTGGCCCTGGCAATGTGAGTGAGGGAGACCTGGATCTGACTACGAAGAGGGAAAGCTAGCAAGCTGACCTACCCAGCTACCACCCAGGCCCAGAACCAGGGCTATGAGTTGCCCCACCCCAACATCCACTGAATCCATGAACTATTGGAGAATGTGAAGGAGACAAATCTACAGATTCCAAACAGCAGGATCTCTATGACACAGGACAACAACAGTCACCCCTCCCCCGCCCCCAAGAGCCCATTATCAGTGGTATAGCAGAAACTAGAGACCTTGAGCCTGACCAATGACTCATGGCAATGAACACTTCCAAGTCAAGACAAACTGATAAACTGTGTGACTCCATGGACCACACTACAGCTTCCATGACAACATTCTTCTTCTTCTTCTTCTTCTTCTTCTTCTTCTTCTTCTTCTTCTTCTTCTTCTTCTTCTTCTTCTTCTCCTTCTTCTCCTCCTTCTCCTCCTTCTCCTCCTTCTCCTCCTTCTCCTTCTCCTTCTCCTTCTCCTTCTCCTTCTCCTTCTCCTTCTCCTTCTCCTTCTCCTTCTCCTTCTCCTTCTCCTTCTCCTTCTCCTTCTCCTTCTCCTTCTCCTTCTCCTTCTCCTTCTTCTTCTTCTTCTTCTTCTTCTTCTTCTTCTTCTTCTTCTTCTTCTTCTTCTTCTTCTTCTTCTTCTCTCCTTCTCCTTCTCCTCCTCCTCCTCCTCTTCCTCCTCCTTCTTCTTCTTCTGTTTTGTTTGGTTTTTCTTTTAAATTTGGTTTTGATTTGGGGGAGGTTGCAAGGGCAGAGGGCAGATGTGAGGAGATGGGGAGATAAATGGGATTGGAATGCAGGATGTGAAATCCACAAAGAATTAATAAAAGTTAAAAACAAAGAAAAAAGAAATACTCTTGTGCTTATCTGAGACTGAACACATTACAATTTGTACTATAGTCACATCTGTATTGAAAAATTTTATCAAAGGTTTTTCCAGCAACTAATGAGATGATCATGTTTTTTTTTCTTTTAGTTTGTTTATATGGTGAATTACACTGACAGATTTTGCTATATTGAACCATCCCTGCATCTCTGGGATGAAGCCTATTTGATCATGGTAGATGATCTTTTTGATTTTTCTTGGATTTGGTTTGTGAGTATTTTATTGAGTATTTTTGCATCAATGTTCATGAAGAAAATTGGTCTGTAATTCTCTTTCTTTGTTGAACCTTTGTGCAGTTTGGGTATCAGGGTGACTGTGACCTCATAACACGAATTTGGCAATGTTCCTTTTATTCTGTTTCGTAGAGTAACTCGAGGAGTGGGGAATGGGATGCCAACCTAGCTACAAAAACCTTCAACCTACAATTTGTCCTACCTTCAAGATGTGCTGGAGTAAAGATGGTGCAGAACTTGTAGGAGTGGCCACTCAACGACTAGTCCAACTTGAACCCATGCTATGAAGGGCCAGGAACCAGAGGCTGGATAGCCCAGAGACTTAGGATAAAACCAAACATGACTGGCCAAAAAAAAAAAAATCATGGAATGATTCCTAATGATATTCTGCTATACTAGAATGCCAGAGCCTAGCATAGTCATCATCAGAGGCTTCATCCAGCACCTGATGGAAACAGATGTAGAGATCCATAGCCAAACATTAGGTGGAGATGAGGGAATCCCAGGGAAGAGGAGGAGGATTATCGGAGCCAAAGAATTCAAGGACACCACAAGAACATGGCCCACAGAATCAACTAACCTGGGCTCATAGGGGCTCACAGAGACTGAAGCAACAATCAGGGAGCCTATATGGATCTGACCTAGGTCTTCTGCTTGGTGGTGTTCTTGTGAGACTCCTTACAGTGGAGTCTCACTCTTTTACCTGCTTTTGGGACCCCTTTCCTCCTACTGGGTTGCTTCATCCAGTACTGATATGAGGGTCTGAGGGTCTGTGCCTGGTCTTATTGTAACTTGTTCTGCCGTGTGTGGTTGATACTTCTGGGGGGCCTGTTCTTCTCTGAAGGGAAAAAGAGGAGGAATGGACCTATGGGTGAGGGGAAGTGAGGGGGAGTGATAGTGAGGAGAAGAGGGAGGGGAAACTGCAGTCAGGATGTAATATATGAGAGAAGAATAAAAAAATAAAAAGAGGAAAAGAAAAATGTTAGTTGACTGTTCTAAGAGGCTCCTCACATTGTTCGGTCCAGTGAAATTTTTGAGTCCTTTCAACATCTCCTTCCTGGTGCTCTTCTCTGCCTTCGGTTTCTTTCCTTTCTTTCACTTAGCTCTGCAATCGGTCAAAAGTCTCCTTCCATTTCCAATATATATGACACATCTATGTCTTTGTATCCCTCTTCATGGCGACAGCATTAGCTACTTTCCTATTGCTGCGATAAATACCCTACCAACCGTTTAAGGCAGGAGGGGTTTATTTGGACTTGCAGTTCCAGAGTACAATCCATCACAGCAAGGCAGCCACGGTGAGGAGAACCCGAGGAGGCAGACAATGATGAGTGTTGGCCCTCAGCTTGCTTTCTCCTTTCTATGCACGTCAGGGCTTCATCCCATGGAATGGTGCCTCTCATGTCTAGGGTGGGTCTTCCCACCTCAGTGAACTTAATCTAGATAACCTCTCACAGGCATGCTCAGAGGCTTGTTTCATTTGGTTCCTTCTAGATGTTCACGTCTCATCAACTGATGTTTCTTTATTTTTCCATGATTCTTTTTTTTGGTCCCCACCCCCCCCCAATTATTTCCAGTCTTAAATAAAAGGTAAAATGTATCAGACCAGATTTTAGTCCATTTGTTTACTTCTGTATATTTAGTACCTACAATGATAAATGATGTGAGAGATGCTTTCAAAACATGAGTTTCAATGGTACCATCCACAGACCTAGAGAAGCTAAGTAACAAGGAGGGCTCAAGGGGGGGACACTTGGATCTCCTTGGGAAGAGGAAATAGAATAGATTTTGAGGGAGGACTGGGGACAGGTGGGGATGGGAAAGAAGGGATCAGGTGGTGGTGGGGATGGAAGGAGAAAGTACTAGACCAGATGATTGGAAAAGGGGGCTTTTGGGGGTGAGGTAGAAACCTAGTATAATGGAAACTTCAAAGGATCTACAAGGGTGACCCCAGCTAAGACTCCTAGAAATAGGGGAAACACAGCCTGAACTGGCCATCTCCTATAACCAGGCAAGACTCCTAGTGGAGGGATTGGGACACCAATCCAGCTCCATAACCTTTGACTTACAATTTTTCCTGTCTACAAGATGTGCTGGGGTAAAGGTGGCACATAAATTGTAGAAGTAGCCAACTAATGACTGGTGCAGCCTGAGACCCATGCCACAAGAGGGAGCCCAACCATGATGCTGCCTGGAGTGCCAGGACCCAAAGGCTGGAGAGCCCAGAGATCGAAGATAGAACCAAACATGGCTAGCCCCTCTCCCACCAAATGTCAACATAATGATATCTAAGAATATTCTGCTATACTCACAGATTGGTGCCTAGCCAATTGTCACCAGATAGGCTTCATGCAGTAGCTGATGGGAGAAGATACAGAGACTCACAGCCAAACATTAGGTAAAACTTGGGGAATTCTGCAGAAGAGGGAGAGGAAGGATTGTAGGTGCCAGAGGGGTTGAGGACACTGTAAGAAAACCCACAGAATCAACTAACCAGAGCTCATAGGGGCTCATAGAGACTAAACTAACAACTAGGGAGCCAGCATGGGACTGGCCTAGGCCCTCTGCATATATGTTACAGTTGTGAGCTTGATCTTCTTGTAGGACTCCTAACAGTTGGAACATGAGCTGTCTTTGACTTGTTTGCTGGCTTTGGGGATTCTATTCTTCATATTGGCTTTCCTTGTCCAGCAAAGGGAGGTGCCTAGTCTTAGTGCAACTTGATATGCCATATTTGGTTGACATTCATGGGAGGCTTGGCCTTTTCTGAATAGAGATGGAGGAGGAATAGATGGGAGGAGGGACATGGAGGAGGGGAGGGAGGGGAAACTGTGGTCAGGATATTAACTAATAACAACAACAACAACAACAACAACAACAATGTGTTTTTTTTTTTTTTTTAAAGGTAAAATACCTCTTTTGTGGGCACAAGGCTGTCAAAGGTAGATCTAGTCTGGAAATTGCTTTGCACTAGAGTTGACAGGAAACAAGAAGTACAGGAAGTCTTTAAAAAATGAATTAGTGAACAAACTGTGAATTTATTTCACATTACCCAAACAACATTTAATTAAAGAATTAGACGTCCTGTGACAGCACAAATAATTAGTGAGTTATTATGCAATGCTGACTTTTTCTCTGGATCATATATTCTCATAGGGAGAAATGATTCCACACTGAAAAGGGCGTTTGAATTCTGAGAAAAGTAAATCAAAATGAGCAATATTGAGAACAAAGAGGCTTTGGCTCGTTCCCATCTTTAGTAGCCCCATCTGACTGTGGATGTTATTTAAGCTTGGTTTTTGTGACATTGTGCTAAATACAGGCTGTCTGCTATGTGTCTTCTTGTTTGCGTGTACTCTGTGAAATTTTTTTTTTTTTTTTTGCCTGACTGTCTCTCTTCTTCCTTTTTTCAATAAGTATCTGGCACACATCAATGGCTAGACGGCTTATGCTCCTGTGTTACCGTTACCAGGTGTCGTGTTAACAGCTTTGAATCAATTGTAATTGTTAATTGAAGCTGAATATATTTAATTGTATAATTTTGAGCTAGTCTTGCTTAATTCCACCAAAATTATATGTGTCCTAGAAACTGGAACACTATGAAAAGATGATTGACCAAGAGAGAATATAATATGAACAAAGTCGTCTTCTGCACCAATTCATGCACCATGTCGTAGTCTCATACGATGTGTGAATTTTCTTTTTTAACTTAGCAAGATCAACTCGATATACTCCAGATATATGCAGAATTTTTACATGTAATATACAGCTTAAAAAACGAGAAGACAGCTTAAAGCGTTTGTCTTGAAGATCCTCTAGGATCTTTGTAAGTTTAAAACACATAAATATAGATATACCTAAACATATGCACTTCTAGTGGCTTTTAAAGGACTGTGTATGGAATTACTGGTATATGAACTTAAGTAACTTAACAATAAAAGGTTTCAGTGTAAGTACATTCCTGTACATAGTTACAAAACTGAAGCAGGTTACTGACCAAGATGAACAAAACATGGACCAAATTCTCTTTCATTTGAAATAATGAAAACAAAGGAACTTTACCTACTTTTGTAGTAGTTGAGCAATTTGTTATATATTTCTTCTGAGTTGATAAGAAATAAATAAACTCAAGCCGGGTAGTGGTGGCTCACGCCTTTAATCCCAGGACTTGGGAAGCAGAGCCAGGCAGGTCTCTGAGTTCCAGGCCAGCCTGGTCTACAGAGCGAGATCCAGGACAGGCACCAAAGCTACACAGAGAAACCCTGTCTCAAAAAACAAAACAAAACAAAACAAAACAACAAAGAAAGAAAGAAATAAATAAACTCAATGAATGACAAAGTAAATAAACTTAACAGGTTCAAGAAGCTTCTGAAGTCATTTTATACTCTAGGAGTGAATCACTAAGTGTAACACGAATCTTAAAAGGTCTTATTAGTAAAAACAAACCTGGAGCCAGGTATTGGGGTGAACACTGAAAAATCAGAGAAACAGAACAGGCCACAGCTAACCTAACCTTGCCAATTCCTCAGCTGATCCTGTTTCCTCAGACTGGAAGTCTCTGTGTCCCATCCGAATGGATCTCAGCTGAACTGCTGCTAAAAGCCTAAAAGCTTAACCAGGTTCTAGTTCTTGGTCCTCACACCTAAAATACCTTTCTGCTTCCTGCCATCACTTCCTGAGATTAAAGGTGTGAGTCACCATGCCTGGCTGTTTCCAGTGTGGCTTTGAACTCACAGAGATCCAGACAGATCTCTGCCTCTGGAATGCTAGGATTAAAGGCGTGTGCTACCACTGCGTAACTTCTATGTTTAATATTGTGGCTGTTCTGTTCTCTGACCTCCAGATAAGCTTATTGGGGTGCACAATATATCAACCACAACTAGGAAATTAATTTCAGTGACTATTTTGGAATTTATCTCCCATGGAAGATATAGCATTGGCCCTTCGTTGGTGTGGATATCATGGAATATCACTAATTCCAGCATGTATCCTCTGACTCCAGGTTCTTTAGCCTCACTGCCCTGTTTTGATTGCCTCAGGCTTAGAGATGACAGAGGCTTCAGTTACTGTTTGAACATCCTCTCATCCTGGCTCAGTGACTCACCCTTATCTACGGTTCCTGACTCTCATCACCCTGGGCCTTCTGCTCCTGATTCTGTACTTTCAAGCTTCAATTGCCTCAGATTTGCTGTCGAGATACTGCCTCAGCTGGATTTTGCTGTGTCTAGAATATGGGTATTATCTGACAGGGTCATGTTTTATAGGCATCAGTCTATAGGGGACATTGTAGAAGTGGTAGAAGTGTAGAAAACTGGTGTATACAGGTTCTTTCCCCCAGCTTATCATCTTGTGTTTTCTCTTTTATATTTGATTTTATTATATGAATTGTACTGGACAAGAGACCCTCTTTTAGATAACCTACCGAATTGGAGAAAGTATTTGCCATCTATACATCCGGCGGAGAATTAGTATCTAGAATATACCAAGGACTCAAAAATGCAGCCAAAACAGAACTCAGTCAATCAATAAAGGGGTTAATAAAGTAGACAGTGCATAAATGAAGACATATAAATGGACAATACATGCCAAACTTTTTAAAAACTCATTAAACCATCAGAGAAATGAAAGTCAGAAGCTCCCATGTTGCTCCAGTCAGAATGTTAGTCATTAAGGAAACCAACAACGAACGCTGGCTTAGACAGGACCAAAGAGGACTTTCACACACTGCTGGTGGGGATAAGAGCCAGTCCACTCTTGGTGTACATTGGAATAGAAGTTTCTCTGAAATCTAGAAATAGGGGCCATTGAGATATCTCAGTGGTAAAGATGCCCGACACCATGCTTAATAACCTGAGTTTAGTTACCATCAGCCACATACTGGAAGGAGAGAACAGATTCCCCCAAGTTGTCCTCTGGCATCTATACATATGTCATGGCAAACACGGGCGCGCACATACACACACACACACACACACACACACACACACACACACACACACACACATTAAAATAAACCAAAACTGTAAAAAACAAACCAACCAACCCCAAACCCTAGAAATAGATTTATCGTATGATGCAGCTATTCCACTACTGGGTATAGGAGGCCAAAGAAAACACATCACAGAAATATTTCAATATCACTGCTTATTGCAACACATATTTGCTAAATTATGGAACCAACATAGGTGTCAGTCAACAGAGGAATGGGTAAAGAAAAGAAAAAAATATTACATACATTAAGCCATAAAGAAAAATGAAATTATATCATTTGCAAAAAAGTTGTTGCAACTGGGGACAATCATATTAAGCAATATAAGCCAGGCTAAAAAGACAATTATCATGTTTTCTCTCATCTGTGATGTCTAGACTTTATGTACTCAAATAAAATCATGTATGTGTATATTAAGTGAAATTATCTGGGAAAACAGAGGGGATTAACATTTGGGGGGAAGGTACCTAGGAAGAGGGTATATGTTCAACATAAAACATATCCTTGTAAGAAAATTGGGAGGGGAAAAAACATGTTTCCCATGGCTCAAGCTAAACTTGAATCTCTAGGGAAGAAAAATCACATATGAAGTTAGTGATTAAAATTAAAATAATAACAAAGAGTGTCTACTTTTGTGCTTTGAAGTATATGACGTGCTGCTCTGCCCTGTATCATCTGCTATTGTTAACATTTGTCGTGTCAATCAATCAGAGGCAATTATGCAATGGCCAACACCACCCTTTTCCCTAGCAAGTTCAATGCTGTAGCTATTAATAACAAGCTTATCTCTCTTAGTTTATCACCCATGTTCCCTGTGCTGCTTCCTTCCCAGTGTTCTTATGGCTGATGCTGACATGCTGGCATGATAGTTGAAGATACTAAGAAATTAAACAGTACCACCAGTATCAGTTTGAAGCACTAGGGGAGAAAATCATTCCCAAAGTGGTGGCCATTACATAAACTACACTTTGAACTATAGAAAATATTTTCAGGTGGAGAAAAAAAAAGATAACTTTCCTAGGTCCTGAATCTGAACATCAATCCTTGACTGTTTAAGAAAGAGTTTCACTGATGGGGATAGCAAAATCATCTAATATTTCATGATAAGTCATGAACTTGTAGTCTGTCCTGGAGTCCAAGGGTTCACATTTAACCTATCTTTATTACATCTAATAATAATAAGAAATAAATATACTGAAAGTAAATTTTTGTTTCAGTAACTTTCGGAATTTTTTTTTTTTGAGACAGGGTTTCTCTGTGTAGTTTTGGTGCCTGTCCTGGATCTTGCTCTGTAGACCAGGCTGGCCTCAAAATCAGAGATCCACCTGGCTCTGCCTCCTGAGTGCTGGGATTAAAGGCGTGCGCCACCACCACCCGGCAACTTTTGAAATTTTAAAATGACACTTGAAATTATGCTTGCAGAAGCCTCATTTCTGTGGAGGCAGAGATGTTAGATGTGGAGGCCAAATGCTAAGCGAGTATCTTCCTCTTGGCTATACATTTCTCTCTGCCACATGATCTGTTTTTGTTTAGTTGATACATTGTAGGAACAGGAAGACACATCTTCTGGGCAGCATACTATTGGATGCAAGACAGGAAAATGCCAGCAAAAGACACCTTGAGTCTTATGTTGATATTTGATGATTGGGTAACACTGTCTATCAGAATATTACTGTTTCTTTCTTTCTTTCTTTCTTTCTTTCTTTCTTTCTTTCTTTCTTTCTTTCTTTCTTTCTTTCTTTCTTTCTTTCTTTCTTTCTTTCCTTTCTTTCTTTCTTTCTTTCTTTCTTTCTTTCTTTTCTCTCTCTCTCTCGCTTTCTTTCTTTCTCTTTCTCCTCCTTTTTCAGAGAATTGTGAATATGTTCACTTTTTTTTTTAATTTTTATTTTGCAATACAATTCAGTTCTACATATCGGCCATGGATTCCCCTGTTCTCCCCACTCTGGCCCCCCTCACCTTACCCCCAGCGCACTCCCCATTCCCACCTCCTCCAGGGCAAAGCCTCCCCCGAGGACTGAGATCACCCTGGTAGACTCAGTCACTTTCAAATTCAAATAGGATCCAGGAGACTTTTTCTTATTTCTATTTGGATAAGCCACTTCAGATAAATTTCTTTCTACATTTATTTATTTGTTTGTCAGTCTATCTATCTATCTATCTATCTATCTATCTATCTATCTATCTATCTATCTATCTATCTATCTATGTAGTGCGTGTGTGTATGTGTGTGTGAAGGATACTGTGTACAATCTTTTGTATGTATGTGACAGGTATGGGAGGTCAGAACACAACTCCTACCATGTGGAGTCTTAGGTTTGGTGGCAAGTACCTTTGCCTGCTGAGCCACATGGTGGGCCCAACTTTTTCTTTCTTTTTTTTTCGAGACAGGGTTTCTCTGTGTAGCATTGCGCCTTTCCTGGAACTCATTCTGTAGCCCAGGCTGACCTTGAACTCACGGAGATCCGCCTGGCTCTGCCTCCCAAGTGCTGGGATTAAAGGCGTGTGCCACCACCACCCGGCTTGGCCCAACTTTTAAAATAACGTGCAGGAGCTTAGAAAATTTGCTTACCTTCCTAAACTTTACCTTTCTGGTCTTCAAAGTGAAAGCAAGTGGAGGCTAAATAATGTATAGTCTGCAATCCCATTTATTGTTGCTTATGATTTTGGTCCAGTTTATTCTGGGAAGGTGAATAGCAGGAACCACACAAAATATCTAGATGTTAAATATTATCTTTAATTAAAATATAATTACATTGTTGTCCCTCTCCAAGTTCTCCCACGGTCCACTCTTCAATCCCTCTCATGTTCATCCTCTGTCACCCTTCCAAATAATTGATGATCTCATTTTCTCTAATTCTTATTGAGTCATTGAGATCTGAGCTGGGGAGATGGATCAAGGCTAAGGTGCTTACATGTGTGACAGTTTTAATTGTCACACTGACACAATGCAGACTCACCTGGAAGAAAGGTATTGGGGCTGTGTATGAGGGACTATCATGAGTATCATAATTGAAATAGGAAGACCCACCCACTGTAGGTGGCACCACTTTCTATGAAGGGGATTCTGAGCTGTGTAAGAGTGGGGAGAGTGAGCTGAGCACACACATGAATGTGGTAATCTATTTATTTCTGTTTTTTGACCATGGATTTGCTAAGACCAGTTTTCCTGGGCCTCTCTCAGGATATCTTTTCCATGATGGACCATAACCTGGAACTGTGAGTTATAATAAGCCCTTTCTCCTTTAAGTTGCTTTTGTCAGGGTATTTTATGGCAGCAAAAGAAACGAAACAAAGACAGCATGCAAGCATGAAGATGTGAGTTCAGATCCTCAGGACCCAAGAAAAGCAGCCAAATGTGGCTGTGGTAGCATGCTTCTCTAATTGTAGCACTGGGAGACAGAGGAAGGGCAATCCCAAAGACCCACTAGCTGACCAGTCCAGCTGACTGGTGAGTTTGAGATTTAGTGTGAGACTGTTTCAAAAGATAATGTTGAGAGTAATAGAGGAAGAAACCTGACATCAACCTCTGGCCTTCACAGGTGCTCATATATGCATGAGCACCCATCCCCATGTACACATACACACACACACACACACACACACACACACACACACACACACACACACACACCCCACACACACATACCATGTACACCTCACGCACAACCCAATAAACAACAAAGTTATTGAGATCCGACTTAAATTGACTTATGCTAAAATTAGCATTAGCTCATTTTTTCTTCAATATTCATGGATAAATTTTGCCACTCAAAGCTAGGGTGAGAATGCTAGGAATTCCAGCACTTGGGAAAGCTTCTTTTGATAATGATATGAGTTCACTTATGAGAACATGACCCTATGATCCTAATACCTCCCATTAGCTCTCACTTATGTTTACAGTTGTCCTGAGGATCATTTTTCCCATACATGAATTCAGGGGACCATTCAGGCCATAGCAGAAGTCACAGTTCACACTGAGCAGGTTTGGAACATATCTATGTCTGGATTTAGGGTGTGATTAAGTCATCCAACCTCCCACGGAGTAATATATTATTCCCCAAGGGAAAAAAATTGGGCTATTATTTTTTTAATAATGAGAATGAATAGATCCTGGGCAAGGATTAATAATAGAAGGCAATTATTAACTGTTTACTGTATAGTAGTTGAAAGGGACTGATTTGATTACCATACATACACATTGTTATCAAATCACCATGATAGCTCAGTTTGCAGATGATGAAATACTTTTAGAAGAAAACAGCTTGCTGATGTTCACAGGAAGCAGTCAGTGGCAAAGCCACAGGATTTGCAGGCCAAGTGTCCCTTGACAGTGGGTAACTGAAGGGCCATCTTAGGGCCTGGTGCTCAAAATGAATTCCCAGTTCATACATCTCAAACTCTCACCCATCCTCGGATGTGAAATAACGTTTATGTTCTTATCTACTCAAGAAGGAGACCTTCCCTCCCCTTGGTGGCTTGATTTACATCTTGGTGATTGCCTCATCACTGATTCTGCATTAAATGCAGAGGTGTGACTAACTAATCCTGTCTTGTGGCATAAATTAAGAAAATGAATGTACTTAGGTCCATGCATCCCTCTCCCTTTTCTCTCTTCCCTACCAACATAAAATCTCCCTCACGGACCACCTACACACAATCTGTGGTGCCGTTCCTTCCTTGCTCTTCCAAATTTTCTTGGCTTTTTAAAAAGTGTTTGCTATTACAGAATGGGAGTGCAGTCATTGAGAAAGATGACATTGCTTTTCAGTAAATAAATAGGGATTTATATAACCCTTGAAATGAGATACGTAAATATGTATTTTAGTAACATTTTCTCACAAACATTGGTGACAGTAGTTCTTTAAACAGTAAGCATAGCTTCAAAATAATGAGATAAAACTGTTGAATTTTGCTGAAAAGAGGCAGATATTGTTTGTTTTGCTGGCCTTTCTCTCATGTACCTATTGAAATATATTATTTTCTCTTTAGTGTATCATCTTGTTTTTCTAAAAGAGACAATTTCACCTAACCCTTTAAAGAGTAAGATAAACTAGAGTGTAGTGTATTTCAAAGTTTGGGTATGTGAGTAGGTTAACCCATAAAATACTGAGAAAGCAGAAACTGGCGCTTCCTTTTGCCTTGATCAAAAGGATGCTTGGAAGACAATACTTAGCTGAGAGGAGGTGGTAAAAGGGAGCTTTGTTCTAGAACATGACATGTCTGGGAGCAAAACATAGCTGCTTCATTTTTTCTCATCTATGCACTCAAAGACAAATTCTCATTTCTTTTAGCGTGTAGTAATGTATAAGCATGCAAATAAAACTTTGTATAGTAACACTGTGCTGGCCTATCCACTTGGCAATCCTTTGCCCACATTCTCAGACACAGGTAGAAATAATCATCAGTATTTCAGGCAGATTTTGTCTTAAATACCAGCTGTCAGTATGTAGGAGAATTGCATAAGCAATGGATGAAGTCCCTTGATACGCTCTTAACCAATACTGCAACTTTTGGTGGAGTAAATTCATCTGTGATAAAGGTAAAAACGATTGTGATTTTAATGAAGGTATGAATTCCATTAAGGTTGTTATGGTAGCTGAGAAATGGTTAAAGTATTTAGAAAATGATTAGTTTTAATAGGAATATCTCCTAGCCAACGTTCAGACTTTCTGCACATATTAGGTTTGTTTCAGTTGCTTCTTTTGGATATGAAGTTGGAAGTTTTTGAATGTCACTTTGCATTTTTTATTTTAACTTCAAACACTTTTAATATTCTGTTGCCAACATCTCAAATGATATATCAGCTCTTGGTTTGTATCTGTAGCCATTTAAAATTTAAATCACATTAGAAAGCAGTGAAATAATCACAATTTTAAATTAAATTAAATTTTAATTTTAAATTAAATTGAGTTTCAATTTGAAAGGAAATTAAATCTTTATTTCAAATTAAGTCCAATTTTCAGTTATTTTAATTAAAGTAAGATATAATTACATTAAGTATTTAAATTAAATTAAGAATTTAAGCACAAATGCAAATGCATCTTAAAGAATTAAAAATAACCTTGGGCCAGCAAGATGGCTCAGGAGGAAAAGGGGCTTGCTGCCATGTCTAACAACCTGAGTTTGATCCTGGGACATTCTTGGTGGAAGGAGAGAACCACCTCACACACACAAGTTGTCCTCTGACCTCCACAAAAATGACATGTGTGTACATTTGCACATGTGCATGCACTAGTTCACATATACACACAGGATAAATTAATATATAAAATAAAAATGCAAATTCAAAATAACTTCAAAATGTCTAACCACACAAAAATACAGAAATTATTTTGCTGTTAGGAGACAATTGATATATATGTTTATCAAAATTCTGGCCATACCAGGGCTAACTAGCTGGAAGTATGTCAAGGAAAACATAGCTGTTCAGAATGTTTTACAAAGGCAGAGAAGGTAGATTGTATGAACAGCAAATCTGGTGTTCCTCAACAATAAACCAGAAAATACAAGGAAAGGCTTGTACATGCTGCCAAATCCCTTACTGTTTTAAATGATACAGGTAATGTTAAAATGAGTTTTAAAATTAGTAGAAATTCAGGAATTCTGATAACGGGTAGCGAATTCTGCTTTGATAAAACAATGATTTATTAACAGAAGCCAAAGCTCAATATCTTTTCAAGATCTTAAAATATTCCTTTGAATTTTTACCATCTTCATTGACTTTTACTATAAAACCATGTTCATTAACCCAGTACACTTGAAATAGAAACAGAGATTTAGGAAGTTGAACTGACTGTCAGACAATATCACCTCCTGTTATTTGCTGAGCTCACTGAGCCTCGGATTGTCTATATGAGTTTCCATATAATAATAAGGTTGCCTTCATCCCTCTTCAGCTGTTTTCTCTTACATCGTCATCTGTCCCCACCCTGGCCAATGTACTCATCGGCCTGATGCATGGCGGAATAACGATCATGTCGATAACATTAGTGTATGTCAGCTGCTGTGAAGTGCTTTGACTCTCTCATTTCATCACGATCTCCAGTCACTGATAAAGGAATAAGTGATGAGACAGATGTTCAGAAAAGTAACTTGTGAAGAAAGAGACACAGTAGCAACTAGATTGCTGAGCTTCAAACCTGCACTCATCACTCTGGCGTTGAGGTCCCTCATTGTTGGACTAAGCCAGTCTATGGATGAACTGAATTCTTGTTAATACAAATAGATCCATTCTCTTTTTAGCTAGAAGAAGAGTACACACACACACACACACACACACACACACACACACACACACACACACACTCATGCACACATGCGTGCATACGAAATGCATTTTTATCTTGGGATTAAAATTTCAAATGTAAGGTATACTCAAGAAACGACGGTGGTGCATGAATGCAGATGTTTCTTTCAGTGAACACACAGACCAGGTTAGAATGAGGAAAGAGGAAAATGAAGCCAGCAATTGTAGTTTGATATCAATTGCAAGGAAAAAAAAAAGAGTGAAACAGCGTTTTCAAGTAAAGATAGCTACCTGAATAAAATGCATTTATGTTTTGGTTAACAGCAGTACTGATGTGGATTATTCTGAAATCAAGAGAAGCTCCTACATTCTTCGAAGCTGTGTGAGGAGAAAAGGCCATGGTGCATCTCTATTTGTAGCAATTTCTTTCTTTCTTTCTTTCTTTCTTTCTTTCTTTCTTTCTTTCTTTCTTTCTTTCTTTCTTTCTTTCTTTCTTTTCCCTTTCTCTCTCTCTTTCTTTCTTTCTTTCTTTTTCCTTTCTCTCTCTCTTTCTTTCTTTCTTTCTTTCTTTCTTTCTTTCTATCTTTCTTTTTAATTAAGAGATTCTCTATTCATTTACATAGCAACCACAGATACCCCTGTCCTCCCTCCTCCCACCCCCAGCCTTCCTCCCCCCAATCCACCACCCATTCCCACCTCCTCCAAGGCAAGGTCTCCCATGGGGAGTCAGCAGAGCCTGGTACATTCAGTTGAGGCAGGTCCAAGCCCCTCCTCCCTGCACCAAGGCTTATTTGCAGCAGTTCTTGATGCCATTGCTGTCTCTGGTTTCCTGGTGGTATGCAGTGAATTTACGGCATCTATTTTCTTCTAGGATTAAGGTCTTATTCAATGAGAAATACTAGTTAGCCCACCCAAAACATACTTCTTTCCCAATCTATACTTGAAACATTTTATGTGGTCCTAGAATAGTTCAGACACTTCTGGACAAAAATTTTAGATAAACGAGACTTTCTAGGACTAGAGAGATAGTCCATCAGTTAAAAGCCTGTGTATTGCTCTTGTAGAGGACCCAGATTTGATTCCTAGCATCTCTGTCAGGTGGCTTACAACTGCCTACAACTCCAGCTCCAGGGAGACCTGATGCCTCTGGCCTCTGTGTGCTCTGGCACTCATAAGTACATACCTATAGACAGACAGCATACATATACACATAATTAAAAAATAATAAAAAACCTTTTAAAATTCATTACCATTGCTGCCTTTTGGGATTGAGAGTCAAATAAGCATGACATTAGGATAAATCTGATTAGTACAATGTAGGAGATAGGAGGTCATGAGACTAGACAAGGTAATGACACCAAAACATCCATTAAGAGTTTAATTTGCACCAGACATTTTTCAGAGCTTTACGTGTTTAGTGCCATTTTTTTCTCATGCTATCCTGGATGGTAGTTCTTCATCTGAATTAAAACAAGGAAGCCAAGCCATGGAGATTTTCAATCATGTTTTCAAACTCACGCAGTGTAGGAAGTAGTTGCTCTTCTCCTGCTGAGATAAACCACCATGACAAAAGCAACTTACTGAATAAAGAATTTATTCTGGTGTATGGTTCTGGAGAGGTAGCGTCTGTGGAGGTGGGAACAGCATAGAACAGGTGGCAGGCATGGTGTCTGAAACAGGGACTGGAGACCCTGCAAGGTCAAAAAGATGCGAAATGGCTTGACACATCAGAGTTAGTGAATGGGATCCGAAGCCAGCTTGGTAGCATTTTAAAAGGTGCCTGCTATTCACACCCCTTGTCTATGAAGTTTCATTCCATGCGTTTCCTCACCTCCAAGCTATTTTCCTTTAAGCTAGATGTGTGTTCCTAAATATCACGTCCTTTGTGTATATTATAATTAAGAATCATGAAACACTTAAAAACCTCAGCATGAAGTCTTTATTCCTTTGCCTGATTTACAAGAGATTAAAAAGAGATTAAAAAAATTGAAACTTTATCATTTAAGCACTTTTTTTTTTTTTAGTATTTCTCAGGATGATGGTTTTATCTGCATTCTGCCAGTCTCTGTGCTGTCAATCCCTTCCTCTCCATCAGTGGAAATTTGCCATCATTTTAGGTGGAGGATGGGGCTATTGCAGCTTTGAGGTCATATATTTAAATTTTTCTCTATAGTTCCTGTCTTCCTCCACTTTACATCTTGTTATTTACTTATTTGAATCTATGTGCTACTTATATTGTGAGTTATGTTTATCCTCTCTGTCTCTCAAATATTATGTAAACATGTGTATATAACTTTCTTCCAATTTAATTATACCATTGACTCTAAATATATCTGTCTGTCTTTTATATCTATGCACTCAGGTATCTATCTCCCATGTATCTCTCTTTTATACCCATCTATTATGTATATTTTTGCCACCCATAGATCCATGCATCTTTTATAGCCATCTATTTTCTCAATATATCTATCATCTATTCATCTATTATCAATCTTTCTATCATCTATCAATCATCTATTTGTCTATCATCGATGTATGTATGTATATATGCATGTATGTATGTCTATCTATCTATCTATCTATCATCTATCTGTCTATCTATCATCTATCTATATATCTATTGTCACCATCATCTATCTGTCTTTCTAAATAGCATAACTGGATTGGAATAAAATTCTAATTTTTATTTTATTTACAAAATTTAGCACAGTACTCTATGTTTAACATTTTTATTAAATATATATTTACTGGTGCTTTAGGTCTGATAGTTTAAAATGCAATATTATGTCCAATCATAAGAAAAAAAATCACATCCTCATCTTTAAGTGGTCCCATCTGGTTGGAAATTTATGTCAGTCTGGAGTCTTGTTAAAAACTGATCTGAAGGAAACAGAAAAAATTTCTCTTTTCTTACTGTAGTCTCAGAAGACCAATACAGTATTTTAAAGCCAAATGCTTATGAATTTCTCCTTAATCATCATTGCCATAGACTCAAAGAAAAATTAAGGCAGCTGCTCATTGTCATGGAAGCTTACAGGTCATAAATCTGGCAAGTTGAGATGGTAGCCAAGTGAAGTTTTATAGGGCAGGTAGGGAAATTTCCTTCAACTTCAGAGTGTAGAACATTGTATAATTTCCCTGGTTATTATGGAGTATGAGCTGATTGAATTAAATGACTCTAAGTATAAACTATTTGACATAATTTAAAAGAAGTGTAGGAGGGTTCATGTACCATTTGTAGAAAAGTAATTGATTTCATAGTGTAAACCAAAGACTTAAAAAATTGATGTTTGAAGGATTTATGTCTGTAGGCCCACTTCTTAAATAGTGGTGTGCCTTTAAAGACACAACTGGGTCAATCATTAGCATGAACAGTTATGGATCTCTTTTTGCTTGTGACTTTCTTTTGATCATTTATCTCTCTCACTTTGAAAAGAAACAACACAAATCTTGCTGAGAAAATCCTTAGCCTCGGCCTATAGAATTTATCCCATTAAACACCAAATATACCACAATTATACCTTTTTTATATAAACTATCCTTTGGGCTATATATTAATTTGTTAAACAGAAAGCTCAACAAGGCATATCAATTAGTAATTGAATAGTGATATTGGTTCCCTTCCCCTGATTGAAGTTTTTATCTTCTAAAGGAAAAAGGGAAAAGGCATTGTATGGGAAAGTGCCATACAATGTGAAGAAAAAGCAGGGAGAGATTGTCTTGAGAATCATGAAGGAAAGGTGGAAGTACCAAGTCTCCACAATTCTGTTAAATTCTTGCCCAGATTAGGGACAAGAAAAGGCACAGATTTTGCTCTTACTTTGTAATTTTCTTCTAGCCAGAAGCTCTAATATTTAAGTCAGAGCAGATGGCAATAAGGTGGGATCAAAGCAGAATTAGGGGCCACACTAATTTGCATTTTAGAACCTACAGCGCCAGACAGGTAAACTGCATGGCTTGGTGATTCTTTTAATAACCCAGCTGTGGGACCAAGCATTGTTGTGAGGGAACAGCTGGACTTGCATCATTCATTGGAAGGTTTGCTACACCCACTGAGCCCTTGCTGAACTCCAGGGGATGTACTGGAAAGATCCACTGCTGAATAGGACACACATAGAATAAGACTATTAGCTAAAGTTTGAACTAAAGAACAAGTACTACTCACCTCTGTATCTAAAATTAAGAGGAACATGTTTGTTCTAATTCATTTATTTTGTCTGTGTTACTATAGTTACATAGGCAACAATACTCTAATATCTGGGTGGGGCATTAGAGCTATCTAATAGTACAACTACCACAAAATATATGTGGAAACTTGGGGATTTACAATGTACACTTTCTTGTGTTCTCTCTGAACCTCTGCTAGTCTCCATTTGCTCATGTGGGAGATAAAGAATAGTGGTGACTCTTGTGTACTGATAGACATAGATAGACAGCCGAGGACTGTGTCTGCCAATTGTGAAGCTCAGCATTTGATGAATGCTGAGTCTGAGCCTTAGAGAGGATAGATGAGCTGTTTGTGGTTGAATATATAACCAATGGGAAAAGTCAGACTTTTCACTCTAAAGTCTATAACTTTTACCACTATATGTCAGTTGTTGCTCTCTAGTTGAACCATCAATCAATGGGGAGTAAGAAATAGTCACCATAATTTCTCTAGATGTGCTTTGCCAGGAAAGCTGGTCATGTTTGACTCTTTTAGCAGCATATATAGCAACTGTACAGGAAAAGAATACAGAAGATAATACTACAATTCACCCACAAGCTGACTATTCAGAAATAATCAATTTCGTGCACATTCTTGTAGTCATTACTTAATACAGTGCATTATGTTTCCTGCCTATTCTTATTTCCTTAAACCCTCATCATGGGAAGTTGGTTTTTACTTTCTTCCTCAAAGCATTAGAACAGGAAGATGCCTTTGAAACTGTGTAGTCAACAGCTAGAATAGAATTGGTACGACAATGGCATGGCTGGAGAAAGGCATCTGTAGACCACAGCAAAACTCTAAGGACGGGAAGACAATTAGCAACATACTTTATGTAAGTAATTCTTTGCTTCCAGAATGAACATTGTTTAATTTAACCACAGGACTGTAATTGAAATTTGGCCTGAATTTGAATTTAGATAAGACTTTGATGTGTTACATCAGTGTTTGGGTCCCAAATAGAGAGCCTGTTCTGGGCCTGATATTTGGTAGGTTGTATGAATCAATGAAAAAAATGAATGAATGAATGAAAAGAAATCAACGAGAAAAATCTGTGTAACTCACATACATACTGTGAATGTACAAATGTAATTCACTAATCTAAGTCCATTATCCTCACAGCACAGCATCATCATCATCAGGGAAACTTTGCTGAATGTGTATCTCATGGATATTTGTACTTCTCTGGGGCAAAAAGGAGAAAGCACAGAAATACCATGCAGTTGGATCCAAAGAGATCTATACTATGGAGGTCTGAGCATGTGTGGGTCTATAACTGATTAAAAGGAGGGAGGGATGTATGGTTTTGCCACTTATGAGAATAGTAATAATATATATTGATAAATAAGATGGAAATTATTAATAAATACTACATCTCAACAGTTTTCCCTGTGTTTGTTGATAGCAATTTTGTATTTGTTGGAATCCAATTATAGGTGTAGGTGAGTTAGTGAACACTGTCAATTTATTTTAATACATAAAACACCATTTATCACATAGGTGGTTTTGTTTGTTTACTTATTTATTTGAGACAAGGTCTTTTTGTGTAGTGCAGGCTGCTCCCACGCTTGTGGAGCTCCTCCAGTCTCAGCGTCTGAGTGCTGGAGTTATAGGCTTACACTACTCTTCCCAGCTTGGCAATGCTTTCTTTTAAAATACATATTAATGGTATACTAACGCAGGGCATTCATAAATAACACTTACTGAGCACTTGCAGTTTTCCATTTTTTACTTTATGCACTTTACATATATTTCCATATTTAATCCTCAGCTCCAGGTGATGAAGGCTATTGTGATCACTTCCAGTTCGCACAAGACATGGAATGCCCCACTCCATTTTGCTTAGCTAGTGTGTAAAGGACCTAGGTCTTTAACTTAGACTGTCTGATTCCTGAGTCTGTCTGTGCACATTCACGCACATTGTTGCACTAACTTAAGAAGCTTTGCAATGGATGGATGGACATTGGGGAGAATGTACTTAGGCATTGCACAGTTCAAGAGTGCAAGTCCCAAAGAAGTCCATAACTTGTCCAGTGTTTAGTCCAACACCATATAATCATTTTGTTACAGGGTTTCAAACATGACAGTGTACTTTGTGTACATAGGGGAATTAATTGGAGAGAATTTATTGTGACATTCACTTGATGGTAGCATACATTTATATTATTGCGGTCATTCATAAATCAGTCTTGAAAGGCTAAAAAACTAGATCAGTATACACACATTTTCAAGCTTTCTTCCCTAATGCAAGGCATTTGAGTAACTGTGGACAGAATCATCATTCTTTCTTGGTCTGGATAAGTGACAGTTTGCTTGGAGAAATACATAGCCTCAGTTCATTGATTGCCCAAGTTTCTGCAGATGAGGAATGATAACACAAAGAAAAATGGAGTGGTGACTCCACCCTAGGGGGATTAAGAAAAAGATGTAGGAAATTGAACAGGCTGTCTTATTTCTTCTTTTACTCTGCCTAGACAATGCCCTCTGTCTCTTGCCATTTTAGAAGAAAATCTTGCCATAGTATTTCTAGGAAAGAGAACCTACATTTCTCCTTTTCATCATTAATGAAGTAATAAGGGACAAAAGATGGGCATACCTAGTAACATTTTATCCTTCTAAGTAGAAAATACCTTTAGAGTAACTGGTGCATGCACATCAAAGCGTATTAAGCTAGCCTGAAATGTCATATTTCATAGAGAGTTCAACAGGGCAATTTATCACAATTGACCCCATCAAAGAAGGACCAATCATCCATAGTAGACCTGGGGTTGTGAAATGCCCTCACATTTGGTCATAAAATTTATCATGTCATGAGCTGTATAGCCAACAGTCCTCTCTTGAAGTATGGTGGTGCTGCTGGGATATTTATCTTTGCTGGATTGACATATTAGCCCTTCATCTCCTCTTACTCTACGCTCATCCTCCTGTGTAATCTTTTAGTATCGGGGCAGCCTACTTGGAAACACAACTAGTGATGCTGATAAAGAACCATGAGGGGAGAGAATAAATGCCTCTTTGTATGCATATCTATGAGGGTGTTTTATAGAAAGGCTAAAGATTCTGTCTGGTGGCTTTCATTTTTTTCCAGGTCATTATTTTGAACAAAGGCATGTAGTAGAAGGAGAATTAGGTTCTTGGCAAATCAACACTAGAAAAAAATCTATTTAGATCTTTTTTTCCTCTTCTGGTTTTGTAGAAAAGAACCAAAGGGGATAGGCATAGTGGTAGTGCTTCTTCATCTCTGACTCCTTTGGGCATGATGATGAAGTGACAAAGATTTTCATTCAATAAATATGAAATTATTTATGCAGAAAAAGTTTTGAAATTCAGTCCTGAGCTTCTCCCTCAAAGTCAAGGTGGTTAAGAGGAGAAACCATCTGTTTACCCCAGAGCACAGATTGTATTGGGACAAAGAATCAAGAGAAGACTCAAGGTTGAGGATGATGTGTTTTGGGTTTGATCTCTGTCTTCATGATTTGTACAGGTTGATCTTGGCCAAGACCTGAAATGTCTGAGAGCTGAAAAACCTATGAAACATCCAAATAAATAAAAGTTGCTCTTCCTTGAAATTAGTGTGATAGTTAAATAAAATAAATGTGAACAATATAATAAAATTGTTTTTCTTTTTCTTTTGGTAAAATCAATAAAAAGAAGGGCTAAATTTAGGATAGGAATTTGTATTTAAAATTTTATATATTTAAAATTCTAGTGACCTCAGGGAAATGCTTTAGTTGTTCTGAGCTTGGGGCTTTCATATATTAAAATAATGCAAATAATTGTTATTGACATTTAATAAGATGTATTTGACATTTCTTGGAAATTCTAAAAGTATTATATAAATGCTTGTTAATTTATTCTTTGTCTTATTACAGAAAGCATATTCATGCTGTTAATAACCTTATATTTGATTGTTTGATCCAAGGTGATTTGATTACAAAGGGACTCATTTTTGTAGGCAATCCTCAAAGGAAACATGGCTTATTGAGTAATTTGAATTTTATATAATATTAAGATAGATGGCATTTGTAAACAAAACAAAACAAAAACAAAAACACTGGTATCTTTTTTACTATGACTTAACATCAATTTATCCTCATAGTCCTGAAAGAGAGGACATTGACCAGTGTCTTCCACATTATTTTAATAAACACAAGGACAAGTTTTATTGGGTTGAAAATGAATATTTATTTCAAAACATTTAAAATTATAGACTTCCTATTATTTTTAAAGCATGTTCTTGTCCATTCTCTGTATTTCCACATCTCCTTTTAAAATTACAATTTTTTCACCAACACGAAGTTATCACCATCTTCTCTTTTCTAATAGAAAAGGGATTATTTTATAGGACCAAGGAAAGGATGCTGCCTCATGTTGCCTCTTCCATCAAAGACCCTAGTCATAGCCAATAAGTTCCTTAGCATGGACATTTATTGATTTTACTTTCCCTATGAATTATACTTCTCCATTTCTTCTATATAATGGGATCTTTGAAAACAGAAATTATATCCCATTCAATATATTCCCATAAAAATAAATGAGTAGTAGTTGATAAAATTCAACTGAATAAAAATCTGTTGCCTTTAAAGACAATACGTTACATGTAAAAAAAAAATCAAAATAGAAACTATTTTGTTTGTTTTGTTTTGATTCCAATTTTCTCCCAGGAAATGACTTCTGGATAGAGACTTATTTTCATGAAAATTTATAGTCAGCTAAAGCAGCTTGGGAACTGTGTTCTTGTAGGGAAATTGCTACTCTTTGAACATAGTTCAAAACTCTTGAAGGTCATTGGACTTAGCAGTGGGTCTCAAAGCATATTTACCTCGCTGCTTTCCTATCTTTTCAACTCATTTTAACATTTTCATTGGCAGAAAGAAGGAAAATAGAATAGGAACAAAATGTAAAAAGAATGTGAATCAACTTATTCACTTCACAGAAGAGGAAACTGAATTCACAGTCTTCCATTCACTTGTCAAAACTTGTGCTACCAGCTCATGGTGAACCAGGAACAAAATTTAGATTCTGTACTTAATCTGGAGTATGGTCTCCAGGTCAGCACTTGTAACATGAATCTTAAAAGGTCTTATAATAAAAAACCCAGAGCCAGATATTGGGGAGAAAGCTGAAAGATCAGAGAAGCAGAACAGCCAGTCTGCTTACCTCTATGAAATCCTCAGCCTCAAGAGAGCAAGTTCCTGTTTCCTTATATGCCTTTCTGTGTCCTGCCATATTACTTCCTGGGATTAAAGGCATGTGTCACCACCGCCTAGTTCTTTTTCTGTCATGTAGCCCAGTGTGGCCTTGAACTCTGGATCCAGATGGATCTCTGCCTCCAGAGTGATAGGATCAAAGGTGTGTGCCACCACTGCCTGACCTCTATGTCTAATTTAGTGGCTGTCTCTGTCCTCTGATCTCTAGGTAAGCTTTATTGGGGTACACAATATATCACCACAAGCACTGCCTTTCTTTTTTCATGTGTTTGTGTTCTTGTGTGGGAGTGTACATGTGTGTGGGTGGAAGTGTGCAAGTACACGTAGAAAACAGAGATCAACATTAGATATGTTTATCAATTGTATTCTATCTTATTTTTGAGGCAGGGTCTTTCACTGAACTTGGAGGTTGCTGATTCAGCTAGACTGGTTGGTCAGCATGCCCCAGGCAGGGATCCTCTTGTTTCTTCCAGGACTGCACTTGGATTTTAGACACTTGCTCCACTCCCACCTTTGGGTATGAGTTCTAGGATTTTGAAATCAGCCCTTTATGCTTCTTTGACAAACACTTTACTGACTTATCCATCTACTCAGCCTGGTTCCTTCCTCTTCTTTATATCACTTTAAATGGTAAACTGTTGCACAAACTCTGGGGAGTAATTCTAATAAATACTTAGTTTCTTCTATGGGACTTGGACTCAGCTCTGGCTTCTCAAGATAGAAAACCTTCATAAGCCTCAATTCCAGGGCTTAACCAACTTGCTTTCCTTCATGAGTGTAAGTTTTCCTTAGAGAATTATTTTTGGTGAGGAGAAGATCCCCACCCCCACATACCAACCAACATAAACTGAGAAAGATGATTAAGCTAAAATGTGAGAAAAATTGTAGTTGTAAAGTCCTCTATCCTTAGACATTCAGACATTCATATGCCTTACTGTATGGAATATGTGGTGTGGGAGTTAAAAGTTGTGTTAGGTCATATCTTTGTTATAAAGGAAATTTGTGATTTAGTTCACTAGGCAGAAACCATAAGCTAATGCTGAAAATAATTAGCATGTGTTATTTATTTATTTACTGTTGCTGATTTTTGCCCTGTGACTTTATCTCGACCACTGTACAGAAATGGCTCATTAAGTGGCTGCTAGAGAATCACACTGGGATAATCAATGGTTGCTTTTTAGCCAGCCCTCTTTTTTTCTCTCCTTGTTTTCTTTCTTCCCTCCATCCCCTCCCTCCCTCTCCCTCCCTCCCTCCCTCCCTTTTTTCTTTCCTTGTATCATCCCATCTTTAAAACATCTCAAATATCTCTTATGGATCACTCATCATCTTGACTTCATAGCTGGATATGTCTTATTCCTTATAAATTCCTTATTATATCTTATTCTTCAGCCTGACAAATTCTTCCCATTCTCCATGACATAAGTGCTGTCCATTTTTTCCCCTGATACCCTTGTTTTAAAAGTCTATGGCTTACATAATCAGAGAAGTAGGATTTGATGTAAATTCAGTGCCATTTCCTTCACGAATTCATCTTTCTTGACATGTTGATCAATGGAACAGAATAGAAGATTCAGGCATAAATCTACGCAGCCACTGCCACCTGATTTTTGACACAGATGACAAAAGAAGGCAGCTGCTCCTTGAATAGATGGTATTAAGGAAATTGGATATCCACTTGTACAAGAACAGAACTAGATCCTTGTCTTTCACCTTGCACAAAAGTTAGCTCCAAATGAATCAGAGGCTTTAGTGACAGACATGAAACTCCAAAATTGCTAGAGAAAAAAACAACAGAGAAAACATATCAAGATATAGGGATAGCGGAGGACTTTCTAAATAGGATGCCAGTCTTTCATAAAAATAAGGCCAATGGTTCTTTGTTCTTTACTAAGCTCAGTTCTACAGGAATTCAGGTGTCCTTTAGGAATGAGTGGAATTAGACTGTTGTTTCATGCTGTCCCACATAGATTAAAAGCTGGCTCTGGAGTTGGGGTGGGGTATGGTTCCCCTCCTCTAGACCTAAGCATGCTTGTGTAAAGGTTTCCTTCAAATTCTCTGTCCCATATCAGGCAATCCACCTGACCATGTGACAGAGGAAGAAAAGTAAAACAAAATAAAGCAACAGACTATTATTCCTAACGGGACTGTTGCTATTCATCTCATACTCTCTGGGTTTTGGTTAAACTCTCTGAAGCTTTTGTTAATGTGTGTGTGTGTGTGTGTGTGTGTGTGTGTGTGTGTGTGTGTGTGTGTGTGTGTCAAGATTTGTAAGACTATTATATGAATTTTCTTTTATTCCCCTTTTCTATTTTAATAAAAAGAAAAAAGGAAAAAAGTTATAACTAATATAAGAAAAACTATACAAAAGTACAATAACTATATACAACATATACAAGCAATAAATGTCTAAACAATGTCTAGTCCATTTGTATTTGACAAATTCAGAGAAAATAATTCCATTATCTATTCTATTTCGGTAAGTCCAAGATGTACCTGATTCACTTTCTATCCTAACTTATATTACTAACAGAACTATCTTATAACGTCTTTCAAATTTATACACTTACACCTCTTTAGTGAGTTTCTTTTCTGAAATTCTTAACAAAGAAAACTATAACTATAACTATCTAATCTTCAACTATAACTAATCTTCAACTCCCTTAGAGACCCAAGAAGGAAATAATATTGCCTACTAAAATATAAAAACTTGAAGTGCATGCAAGCAGCTTCCAAAAAAACTGTGAGTTGACAGAAACAGCCAGCTGCCTGGACAGTCACCTGAGGTTTCTCCACAGTGTTGGGGCATCATTTTCAGCCTATAGGCTTAGAGATTCATGAGCAGTAACATAAAAGACCAGACATTTATACCATGGGGATTGCAGAGTATTTGTGTTGCATTTATTTGTATTTGTATGCAAAGATGTGTTGCATTTATTAACTGTGTAAAGATGTGCTATATTTGTTTATGTTGTACAATATTTGTTTACCTATGTAAAGATGTGTTGCATTTGTTTAATTATATGAAGATATGTTACCTGCCTAAGGTACCTGATTGGTTTAATAAAAAGCTGAATGGCCAGTAGTGAGGGAGGAGGTATAGGTGGGACTTCTAGGCAGGAAGAATAAACAGGAGAAGGAATTTAGGTTCAGGGGATGAAAGAAAAGGAGACACCAGAGAGATGCCAGGGGCCAGACAGACAGACATGGAGGAAGCAGGAAAAGTAGGACATACAGAATGAAAGAAAGGTTAAAAGACCCAAGGCAAATATAGATGAATAGAAACAGGTTAAATTAAGTTAAAAGAGTCAGTGGGACAAGCCTAAGCTAAGGCCAAGCATTAATAATTAATTAAAAAAATAAGGCCAATGATTAGCCAATAGGACCTCATGAAATTAAAAAACTTCCATTCGACAAAGGAAATTTCTAACCAAGTAAAGAGACAGAAAACATATTTTTAGTACTGAGAAGCAGGACAGACAATACGTAACATTACACAAACCTTCCAGATGTATTTTTCATGCAATAAATTATTGGTTTCAACAAGAATTACGACATAGATGGGAAAGTGAGCCTGCACAGAATCTCTCCTGTATAAGAAGCTCAGCATAACACTCTTGATCGTGTTCTCTTTATTACCACAGATAGTGCTGGCAGGAGCCAATTCCTGTCTACTTCTGCACCATTGTGAACTTGAAACCCTTCCTTTACTCAATAAGGAGGCTGAATTCTGCATTGACATTTCCCCTCACAGTTCCTCCGGGGCCTTCATGCTAACGGCAGTCCTTCAGCGTAGCACTGACATTTTCTGGGACATCTAGTCCAGGTCACAGGAGTCTTCACTGTCATGGTAGACTGAAGAAGAAAGAGTGTCTCAGTCCTTGTTTCTCTTGGACACTGCTTGCTGGCCTTCCTTTGGAGGATATGCTTGCTTTTTTTGGCTCTAGAAAGCTTCATACTCCTGCTTTGTCTCCATCCTCTGGATGAAGCATTTTCTATCTTGTCATTCATTCTGACTTTTTCCCAAATGAGGTTTTTTTTTTTTTTTTTTTTTGGTTTTGTTTCCTTAAGCTACACATAGACACAGACAGACAGACAGATAGAGAGATACACACCCCTATAGAATTGCTTTTTAAGACCCCAAGTTCAGTTCCCAGAACTCATGTCCGGCTTCTCACAACTATCTGTAACTCCAGCTCCGAGGGCTCTGAATCTTCCAGCCTTTGTGGGCACAGCCCTCACATACTCCCCACATATACATAATTGAAAAATAAAAATTCAATTCTGAAAAGAGGAACTTGCAAAGCTATTTCAAACTCAGTTAACTGACACATACCTTTTGCTCTTCGCATTTCTATTGTTTGCTAGTGTTCAGGCAACAGAATGCAGCACCTGAGTTACTCCTTCCCTCCTGGCTCCTACTCTAAGTAGTACTCATAGAGGCACAATGATAGGGGTGCTGCAGGCAGGAGATCTACAAGAACTCACTGCTGATGACTTGTGTTGCATTAGCTTGCAGTGCTGATGTCATCCAAGTGACTAGATCCTGAGCAGTGTAGACTCAGTGACTTCTTACCTTCCTACAGGAAGGAAACAGGAAGGGAAAAAGCCCTAATACCATGTATTACAGAGACAAGACTGATCATTGGACCAGAGAGACAAAACTAAACTTTGGGATGACTGGCTTTTACCATTTTGCCCCCTCTACATAATCTGCTGGCTAAAGGTGAGATAGAAGACCGGTCTTTAGGGCGCTAATGCACTGTCTTCTCAGATTACTGCATCTCTGAATAAACAGTATAAAGATTCAATTTGTATTAGTCAGCTATCTAGGCATCTTTCTTACTGTACTTTTTTCTTCTTGTTTCTCAGTCTTCTTCATTCATTTAACCATCACTACGAACTTCTTCCTAAATATTTTTCCAAGCCTTTCACACAACCATTCTACCACCCAAGTTTGGACACTGTTGTTTCTCACCTTGCTTTCAACAGCCTCTTCATTTATTTCTTAGTCTCAGGTCCTGCTCTCTTTATAACTCTAGAGTTGAGAAGAAGTGAACTTTCTAGGAACAGTTAGAAATGTAATAAATCTGTCAAAAGTGCTAAGTCTCAATCTGTTATTTTCTGACACGTCTCAAGAAAGTAACAACCACAATAATAAAATTCGTGTAAAACATACAAAGGAAAAGTACAAACATTTTCAAATGTCAACTCATAACGACACTTCCATTACATCATCCTGTGGAGAAGAGACAATGGTCAAATCCAAGTTACCAGTATGTCAAATACAAATGTAAGTGTTTGTGTTTTGCAATTTTACCCTGCCAATCCAGGGAGACTCTCTCTAACCTTCCGTTCATGCTGAATCTTCCATTCCACATGCATCAGCGACTCCCTAGTGTCCCAGGAGTAGTTCTAAATGTTTTCCTTTGGCTTATAAAGAGTTTGGTCCCCACTTGCTTCTGTCCTCACAAACACTTCATTCCCTAACCTACCCAGTACCTCTCAGAGTCTGAAGTACACCATGCCCCTTCTACGTTTGTTCTTCCTTCGGAATTTGATAGGCTAAAGCAGAGTTGTGTTGGCATGTGCTTGTCGACTGCCTTTAGCAGTAAGGCAAAGGAATAGCCTTGGGTAGTGGGTAGCTGTTCCAGCTTTGACCTGGAAGAACCACCCCCATTGAGGCTTCGGTAACTGTCACGCCTACAAGGCGGAGCTGAGAGAGGACCTCTGAAGATCCGAGATCCGGATGGGCCAGCTCTCTTGGTTCCTGGATCCTGGATGCTGGAGGTAGACCAAGCAGAGTTCCCCAGAGAACACCGCTGGGCTGCGCTTCACCTTTCCCAGACCCTATTACCTATCCCTTCACTTGTAATTTACCCCACAAAATAAACCTCCCTTTTTACTACGTGGAGTTGCCTTAATATTGAAACCAATACCCTTGCTTAGCAGATTCATAATACGTGGTATGAATACTTTCACTCTGGCTATTACAGAGATACCAGTGCAAAACTGACTGGAACTGGAAAGAAACTGGGCCCTAGGGAAATGAGAGCACTCATCCCTAGGGTAAGTCCCAAAAGTCCTTCAGGTCTGACTCAGCCAGTCCCCTTCCCTCAGGACTCTTTGTGATCATGACTTTGTGCCTCCATTCCTACTAGTCCCTCACTGTGCACCTTTCATGTAGAACTGTAATTTCTTGCGAATATCTTTGCATATCTTTACATTACTATAAAACTGTGTGCCCCTTAGAGTTGAGGCTGTTTACCGTCTACTGCTATCTCAGAACCTGTCAGAAGGCTCAGCAAACAGTTATTTATTGAGTACATGAGTGAACAATTAAAACTCAACCACAATAACTGACGAGTCCTTATTGTGCTAATCAATCTGTGTCTTGTTCTTCATTTGGGTTTCCCTCTGAACTCACTGGCAACACTCTCTGATCACTGTGGTGGTTTGGCTTAGAAAGACCGGCATGTAGCTAGCCAGAAGTCCACAATCAGGCCATGGGTGCAGCTCAGGGCTTGAGTGCTTGACTAGTGGGCACAAGATTCTGGGTTCAACTCTCTATCACTGGGGAAAAAAAGTTCATAGTCACAATGTGGCAGAGTTCATGTGATTCATATAACATTGTTATTATCCTCTATGTATCTTATTCATTTTAAATTCAGCTTGATTAAAATTGCATTTGTTGTCTTGTTGGCATCTGTGGGGAAGATTCGAGATCCAAGCCACGTTAGGGCTATTGTCAAGGGATTCTTGCTATGAATGCAGAGTCAATGGCAAATAATGGAGCAATATAGGCCTAAGATATCAATGTACTTTTAGCCAGTAATTCTAGCTCTCTGGAAATAATCAGAAATATGGACAACAGCTTTGGACCAAAATATTTTTGTTTTCTAATGGTTCAAAAGATAACTTTTTACTTACAGCAGTTTTAGATAACTTTTTATTTAGAGCAGTTTTAGATAACTTTTTACTTAGAGCAGTTTTATAGAACACTTACAAAGATAAGACAGAAGTTTCATAGAGACTACATTTGTTTTCCTTTCTTATGAACATTTTTATATCATTGTACTACATTTGTCACAAAAAGCAATATTGATACATTAATATTAACTAATAGGCAAAGCTTATCCAAATTTCCTTAGTTTTCAATCTAATGGTCTTTTACTGTCCAAGATCCCATCCACAGTGCCAAATTTAGGCTCGCTGGTACTGTAAGTTTCTCAGACTTTCCATGATTTGTGTGCCCTTGACTGCTTTGAGGCCCTTTGGTCATGTTTCTTAAAATGCCTTAGAAAAGGAAAATCACAGATGTAAAGTACTGTTCTCAGTCCATGGTATCAAGGCTGCACTTATCAACATGATGTCTGTCCATGATGCTAGACCATGTGGTTGAGATAATGTTTGTAAACCTTATAGCTTGGATGGAAAGTTATCCTGGCAGCCAGGAGTCAAGGAATACCACAAAGTCATACATCACAATAAACCTTACACAAGAGATTTGTTGAGAGGGAAAACAAACAAGCAAACAAAAAACCAGAAGGATGACTGCCTCCACTCAGGCAAGAAACAGCAGCAAAGTGAACAGGATACAGGGCTTATATAGAGTTCCTTGGAAAGGGTGTGGAACTTTTCAGGGTGGTGCTTTCTTGTGTAGAGATTGGTGGGATTTTACATCCAGAGATTGGGATTTTCACTCTGTAGGGTGGGGGCAGGGTCCAGCAATTAGGGCAGTTAGAGTATTCTGTGGATGGACCTTGACAGTTAGAGGTCCTTGGGGAGGGGGACCTGGCGCCACTCCTATGGCTCAAGGGGCTTACAATGTTTGTCAAATTTCTTTGCTCTCATCTTACTTCCAGATCACCTTAAACAATTAACCTTTTTAATAATTAAAAAATGATTACAGAAGCCCACCTGGGTCCTCATGGCCCTGGCTGGCTGAAGACATCCACCAGCCTGCCTGGTGCCTAGCTGCACAGGGCAGGTAGGCACCATTATGATGAGCAGATATATGGTGGAGAAATGGGAGAGAAAGAGAAGCAGACCAATTCATGTGCTGTAGAAAAAGGCAGAACTGAAGGTGGTGAGGAACAGGCTGATGGGGGTGGCCTGCTTGCCACTTGGGGCCTGAAAAACCGAGCCTTGCTACACCAGACTGCTGCCAATCGCCATGTCTAAGTCCATGGTCTTACCCAAGTTGGGGTCTGTGTTAACATCTGTGGCTCATGTTGCCACCTAAGGCCACAGGGATGCCTGGGGTCTGGGCAACAACCTGTGGCCATGTTGGTGTCTGAATAATAAAATAAATAAATATATATTTATTTATTTTTATACTTTGTGTTATAAGATAGCAATATCATACTATTGCCTAAATTTTTCTAGCTTTTGTTTTTAGTTGATTTCTATTGTTTTCTTTTAATACTAATCACTGTGGAGCTTTTATACTTCCTACCTCATTTCTAGAATCAGCAATTTCTGCAAGGAGCCCTTACTAGTTTTGCTGCATTAGAAACAAATATTTAGATAGTAGGTCTGCTTGTTGCTCTTGAGTTTCAGGGCTTGCAGGTATTTCTCCTGACACAATAAGGGCAGATATGTGCATATACTAACTCCTATTCATGTGCACTATCAATACATCTCTCTATAAATGTTTGCATCTAAATAAAGCTGAACATGAGTTAATTTCAGTGTCTCCAATTCTAATGTAGGATCTCATTGGCCATTTAACTCAACCCTTAGATTATCTATAACGTTTTCAATGGTAAAAACCCTGCTCCTTATTTACTTTGCCTTTGATTTACTTAGCTTTTCAACTCCAGTGTATATATGTACTGGCTTTATAATTTTTCATGCATACTTTCATGGAAACATGTATTCCCATGCTTATGTACATTCTTTTGTCTTTAGTCTTATTTACTTCAGTCACATCTAAAGTTATTAAGTCTGGAATCTTTCCTCCATTTCCTAATTAATATGCATTATGACTTTAAGATTTATATATGCCTTTGCAGTGGACTTGATAGCTCATTCTATTCATTGCTGGAGACTATCACATTGTTTGAATGTACCAATGATTATCCATTCAATTACTGAAGGATATCTTTGTTGTTTCCAGATTTTAGTGATTATGAGCCATCAGTGGGATTTAAAAAATAATCATGAATCTGTGGATATGAAAACATACAACACTGAGTAAACTTGAGTACACAATAACACATTTATAATATAATATAATGTAATATAAATATAGTATAATATATATGTTAAAAGAGATTTTAATGGCATTGGAAAAAGTAAAATACATTTAGGACATAAAGATTATACTTAGTATTCAGTTGTATGAAGCATGAATATTAATTTATTTCTGGGATGAATACAATACAGTACTAATGGAGGTTTATCTCTGAGGATTGGTGGTGATTATTCTGTAAATAGTATTTAATTTTTCCCATGGACAATTTGCTGGTTTTATAATTAGGAAAAAAAATAAACCCCAACAGTTTCTAAATCACGACTTGGGCTATAAATTCTGGACAGGATTTCAAATGTAAATATGTAGGGAATTTTGGAAAATTTCTTGTCTTTCCATTATGTTTCAAGACCAGTTCTTCTATATTCCAAGTTCATTTTTATTCTTCGGGCCTTCTAAAGCCTCTCAGGGTTTTCAATACAACTTTGTTTTCCCATCACACCTTTCTCTCTAGCTCTCATTAAAACAGTGACAAATATTACCAACAAGAGCTTCTCATTTTCTCAAACAGCAATATAACATTTGTGCCACAGGGCAATTAGGTTCTTCAAATTTTAAACTTTCTTGAAAACCATGATTTTAGGCAAGATTATTCAAGTTCACCCAGTGCTGGATGTCAGACCACCCAATCTATCACCTAAATATTTTTGATGATTTTTTTGAAGTTATGGATACAGAACACAATGGCTACTGTATCACTTATGTAAAAGAAATAGCGTCAAAAAAAATTAAACTGAATGCATGTAAACCTGCCAAAGTATTTTGGAAAATACAACTGCATGGTCAGCTCAGCCAGCTGTCTTTCTTTCAAGACAAAACTAATTAACAAACCCATTGCATGTTTGCTGATGAAAAGTTATAAGAATAACACAAAATATATTTTGTAGGGCATATAAAGCTTCTGCGTATGCTTTAAGGAAGTTTGGTATAGCATTTATTTTTATGAATCACGGGCAGAACTATTTAGACAAATCTTATGTCTTTTGTCATCTTTTAACTTCATTATATTTTTGACAACCATGGAAGCTTTAATTTTAAGATTTCTTTACTATTAGTGCTAAGGACACTGAGAGAAAAGTTTGCATTAATTTCATCCTGCACCACTGACCACATTGAAAGTTCTGTAGTTGCTGAAAACAGATACAACCAGCTAGCTGGCTGTCAGCACCTGAGATCTGTTCTCGGAAGATTTCATTTTGAAAGAAACACCTTTGAAATAGACAGAGAAGCTCATGGCAGGAGAGTATAAAGTGCTTCCTGCCAATTTCTGATTCAGTAGTGGTTTCCTACAAAGCCTGATTCTTCTGTAAATAATGCTTTCAAGCCACTGGAGGGTGGTCAACTTTTCAGAGATTTAAATTTTGGGAAGGTGAACAATCCTGTAAGACTGTCTACCCAGGCCGTCCACTGTCTAGGAGGAACACAGACATCTCTCTATAAAGCTATGCAGTGAGTGCTATTGTAGAGATTAGAAATCTGGCACTATGGTACTCAGAGGAAACAGGCACTCCCATGTCTCTCAGCCTTTTCTTCCTTATCCTTCCCCTCCTCCTCTTCCTTCTCCTTTTTCAACTCCATGGAAAAAGAAATGGATTTTGTTTCTTCAAAATTCCCAGCAGAACTTTTAGGAATAAATCACCACCAATATTTTAGCATGGTCTAAAAGTAGGGTACGATCATAGTTTTTGAGAAAGTAAAGGCACCGAGAAGAATCTGATGGGATCATTCTTAACTACTTTTGTTAATTCTTCTATCATTTGTAATTGCTAGAGATGACCTTGGGATGACATAAGCAATTTAAATGCTGCTTAATATTTGAGTAATTTTATAACGGAGTGTTGAGTTCATGATATTACTTTCGAGGAGAGACATCTAATTATTTTCTGGAGCGCAGATCTAAATTTGTGAGAGTAAAAGAGAAGAACCTAAAGTAAGACGACGGATTTGTGCTTTGTAGAATAGCTCCTCCGTACAAGGTACACCCTTTCCTTCATTGAGCATTGATTGATACTTAGGAATTTAGAAGCAAAGAATCATGAAAAACCAGTGACTGTTTATTATAGTACATGCTGTGCGACTGTACTTGAAGTAAATGACTGGTATATTACCCTTCAGATATGTTTTATTAGTCTCAGAAAGGACAGGGCTCGTATTAGTAGGTAGATACTGTGTTGATTAATTTTTGTCAACTTGACACACACTAAAGACACCTGGGAAAAGGGGACCTAAATTGAGGAAATGCCTGTATCACACAGGCCTATAGGCATCTTTGGTAATGTTTTTAATGCTGATTGATGGAGAAAGGCCTAGCTTACTGTTCTGTAACATCAAATAACAATAATGGAGCTATAAAAGCACAAAGGAGAGGGTTTTTTTTTTAATTTATTTGTTGGATTCATTTGATTTATGTGTTTATTGATGCCTTCATCAATTTTCTATTATGTAAATTTAAGCATTGAAACATACAGAATAATATTGAAAAGTATGGTTCAGTTTTAGTAAATTATAGCTTTCTAAAAATATCATCTCCTATTTGTTCTTTGACAATTTCACACACATAAGCAATGCATCTTGCTCATATCTATCCCCAACTCCCTGCTTGAAACTGCTGCAGCTATCTCTTCTAACCTTCATCCCATCCCTCTTTTGGGGAACTCACTGAATCCAAATGGTACTGCCTGCTGGGATGTTTCCTTCTGAAATGTTGACTGGTCTTGTTGGCTTGATCTCGTGTAGGTCTTGTGCAGGTAAACACAGCTGCAGTAAGCTCATGAGTACAATTGCCATGTTATGTCCAGGAAACATAGAACTCCTCCCAACTCTGGCTTCTGTATTCTCTCTATTTCCTCTTCATTTATAATCTCCGCGCCTCTAGGGTAGTGATCTAGATGTTCCACTTAGAACTGAGGACTGAGAAATCACTCATTCCCAACATTTTGGCCAATTATGAGTCTTTGAGTTAATTGCTGCCCAGTGCAAAAAGAAGCTTCTCTGGCAAAGGTTGAGTGCAGCACTAATATATGGGCATAAACAGAGACATTTAGAAAGCAATTTGACTATATGTCCCCTGGAGACATGGGATTTTGACCAGGTTTACAGTCTTAAGCATGACTTTGCTTCTGTGGAGCAGGCATCAACTGAAGTCAGGAAGTGTTTGGTTGCCTCTATAACCATCATACACGGCAGGTTAGTATTGTAGCAATAAAGGTCTACTTCTGGGTAATACCCTTGATGACTTTTCTATCCCACTATGAAAGCTAGCTAGTGGTATGAGGGAGTTTTTTAGGTCATTTCTGTCTACAGAAAGAAATTGCAGCTTTCATTTTAAAGGAATAAGAAATAGTCTATTGTGGAGCCATTTTGACTGATCATGACCCAGAAACACAGATTTAAGATACTCTGTTTCATGTTCCAACATGGAGACCATTTCATGAAGTTTTATAATTTTACAGAACAACAACAACAAAAATCATAGATCAAGGAAGTTTAAAATATGTTGGTGGGTATATTAGAGAGGCAGTAAGGTGGTAGAAGCCTTTCTATAGGCCTAAGATGCTGTTTGATGGCATTGTTAGCTAAGTCAATCAGTCTTTAGCATAACTTCTTTGCACTTTTCATTTGCAATTCCATCCTTATTCCTCTATGCCCTACAATCAAAGTATGTTGTGGCTTCAGGAACAAGATCTTGCCATCCAGTTATAGTGGGCAATAAAGAGCAATGGCAATACTGTGTTGTTTCTGGGTGGGTCTCTAGGGCCAATCATAGCATTTTGTCACATTTGATTTATATTTACAAAAAGCCATAGCACTAAGTAAACACCATTTGTATTCATGTCATATTTAGAATTTGCACTTTGTTGCTAGGTACTTTCAGACTTTGAACTTGACTTGCATAAGTTTTTGTGATGGACTTACCTCTCTAGCTTCACCATGTTTTTCACCTCTGCTCCTTTCTAACTCTTGACACATAGTCCTCCATCCATATTGTGCTTGCTTCTGTGCTCCCAAATCCTCTTTCTACCAGTGCCACTTCCATCTTCCTGCTCTCTTGAGTCATTCCAACCCAGAGCCTAGTCTGTCCTCTCAAAATTTCCTCTGACCTCTGGGTCATATGCTTTCTCAAGGATTTTTCCTTCCATGGTGCATTTTTTCTCATTTCCACCTCAAACACTGGTTCAGATTGTGAGGATGATAAACATAGCAGATGATAGCCGATACAGGAAAACAACTAGATTTCTTGATATTTACAAGCATTTTTTGCCTTAAATAAGTTTAATTTTTTAATAAGTTGAAGACTACTGATTCATTGAAAGTTGTACAGAGTATTAAATTATTGCATAATTTTTATAGAACCATTATTATGTGCCATACTTCCTGCAATATCAGCTTTTTATGTACCTATCATATATGCCTATTTCATGTATATATGTGGTATGTGAATATGGAGATAAAAAATTGAAGACTTACAAACATATTGAGTGTCTCTCTGTCTTTTTTCTCTGTCCCATGGTACCACAGTACTGTATTCTCTATCTCTAGGATAAATTTTGCTGTTTAATTTCACAGTTGTCTGAGTATATATTATAAAACAAATTAGAATATGCTTTTGAGTATATAATATCTGAAACATTTATTAATACTTCATATAATGTTGTAGGGAGCTCACCAAAGATGATCACTCAGACAAAATTTGTAGCCAATTGAAAAATCTTTGTTTTAGCTGGCTGGGGCTACACTCAGGCATTTGGGACCTAAGTGTAGTGAAGAATGCCAAGAGTAAGGGACTTAAAAGCAAAAAAACCAAACAAACAAACAAAAAAACCCCCAAAAAACCCACCTCCTGGTCAGGAGGTTTTACACAAGCAAGCAGTTTAACAGAAGCTAAGTTAGCTAGGGCATCTTGTCCTCAGGTTCCTAGAATACATTTGGATAATTAATTTTCCTCAGGGCTTCCTATCAACAAAATCAAAATTAAGTTAAACCTAAATGATGTCAGCTAGAATACAAGACAGAGAAACCTCTGTACTTGTTTGCTCTGTTACACAATACCCAATCAGCACATAATTATATTAATTACATAATTCAATTAATTGCTGATTTACAATCACATTTTAAAAAATAAGTAAAGCGAAATAAAACATAATGCGCGAAAACAAATGGTCATGCATTTTGAAAAAGTTAGAAAGAGACTTTCTTTAACTGACCTATAAGAAAGATTCTCTGTAAAACTTTATACTTGTTCATTCTCTCCCCAAATATTTCTTGAGAAGCCTGAGGTTTTAGTTTTGAATTTACAGCTATAAAGAATCCAAACATGAAGTCTAGCTCAGACATAGAGATGAAGAAAATAAATTAATTATTTAGACAAAGAACAAGTCAAGGAAGAGGGCACTTCTTCATATTCAATAATGAGGCAATCCTCTCCACACTAGGAAGATACACTTGACATGAGAATCGACATTTGAGTATATGAGGTGTCTTCAGAAAAGGGGGGTCACTGTTTTTTCTGTTGCTTTTTACAGAGGAAGGGAAATGCAAACCTAATTGAAATAGATAATGCACAGGCCAGAGTTGTTTAGGCAAAGTAAAAGATGGTGGGGAAAAGACTCTGAAAATTAATTCTGACATTCTATGATTTAATGCTTGCACATCCTAATACTCAATCTATACAGACTTTTTAAAAGTGATTTTGAAGTGTGTGTGTGTGTGTGTGTGTGTGTGTGTGTGTGTGTGTATGTGTGTGCATGTGAGCATTCTTTTAACCACCAAGCCATCACTCCATTCCCATCAACATTTCTTTTTACAGTGAAAAAGTGCTTGACAGAACAACAGTAAACAAGGAAAGACGTTTTTTAGTTCACAGTTTTAGAGTTCTAAATTTCCATGGCACCATATGTTTGAGCAGGGCAACACAGTAGTATCAGAGGCATGGATCTGAATCAGAAGGGCATCCAATAAAGTCTGGCTTCTTGTGTCCCAGGACAAAAATCAAAAACAAAAACCTGGACAAAGGACATTGTATATAGTTTTGCTATGTTGGTTAAAACCTTCCCTTTTTCACTTAGACAAAAAGGGGAAAATGTTATGTGATATTTTGATCACATTCTGACAAAGTTTGCTTTAAGTCAGAGGGTGGAGCTAGCCACTAGCTGACCAAAATTAACCATAGAGGTTGTGGAGGACAAGACAGATAGAAGACAGGAAGTAATAAGGTGAGGCGGAGGAGGATCTCAGTCCTTATGGTTGAGGAACAGAAGAGAGAGGAGGTCACTGGTGGCTTCTCCACATCTCTGATCATTCAGGTTCCTATCCCCACTTCAAAATAGTAAGTGGATAAAATAGTGAAAATATAAAATCCAATGGAATGTTCCACAACTTCTGTTTCAAATGGCTACTCTCGTTAAAAAGTATAGAAGTTCATTGAAAAAAAAAAAAGGAAATAGAAACAGGAGCTTATTAAGAAAGAGAAAGCACTATTAAAAATGGGAGTAGGCTAATGAGCTGGGGGACAAGTATGCACCCAAAAGCACCAGGCCGTGATTCATGACTATTGATTATCCACCTCATGCCCAATGTTCCTGTATTTGTAGGCTAAGGTCTTTTCTCTGGCATTTTCTGTTGCATGGAGCCCAGGTGAGAAAAGGGCTTCTAATCCTCTACTGACTAGATTCTTTCCACATGTCAGTCTTGCTGTTCCTTCTCCATTTCCTGTCCTTCTGCTACAATGGCAGGGGCATGTGGTAGGAGAGTGTCCTCACCTCTTGAAGACATAGAGTGGAGTAAGAAGTGGCCAGAGGTGACCAGAGACTTGCCATAATCTTAAAGGAAATGCCCCCAGTGACCAACTTCTTCCAGGTAGGTCCTCCTCCCATTTAAATGCTTCTCAAATTAATACCAACAGTTAGAGGCCAAGAATTCAATACATGAGCCTACAGAGGACATTTCATATTCAAGTCATAATAATGTTTATGCAAGAAAAGAGTCACATGGATGTTACTATCCTTGTTTCTAAGGTGCGTTGTCCCAGATAAGACTTTTGACTGTTGAAAGTTTCACTTGTACATCTAATAATGTGGATTTTGCCACATCCTTCAAGTTGATCAAGATTTAGAACATTCTTTATGATAAAAGACATTTTAATCATGATATTTGATAAGATATGTTTATAGAATGTATTTTGACTTCTGCTAGTATTTAATGTAATTAAATGTGTGTGTGTGTGTGTGTGTGTGTAATACCTTTGAAAGTCTTGTGCCCAAGCAACAGATCCATTGAAGAATAGCCATTAGACCCCTTACTTTCTGCTTTTACAGCTCTAGTATTAGATATTTACTGACTCTTAAGTTTGTCTATTTTTTCCATTGGGCAACTCAAAACTCAAGTGCTGGGGAGAATTTGTAGGTCACTATAAATTCTGGGCTTTTGTAAATGCTCCTCATTTTGTTTCTGGGGAAGACAGAAAAAGTGTGTTTCTTCATGGAATTTTAAATATGTGAGTATAATTCCTTTTCTATATCATCCTGTTCTAGCTGGACATTATGTCTGTCCCTTTGACTCTGACAGGAATTGGTCTGACTCTTAGTGAGGATGTCATCCTTCCAAAGCCTAGACACTTGCCACTTGACTTCACAGGTTTCCTTTTCTAATGACTGAAATTCTCTAGTGTCTTCCAATTATCATGCACAGCCCTCAAGCATGTGTTCATTTCTTTCCAAAAGAAAATGTAAATGTTTTTGACCTGCAGAGAGTTCAGATTTTATTTCACCAGCAATAAGTTCTTCCTTGACAGTTTCTTTTCATCAATGTTCTGTTCCTTTAATGTGTTCATAAAGTCTACCAACTTGAGATGACTGGCAGAGATGTGCTATTGAGAGGTACTCTAAAAAGGTATAGGCAGTATTTTCTGGTGTATGTGTGTGTGTGTGTGTGTGTGTGTGTGTGTGTGTGTGTGTGTGTGTGTGTGTGAGAGAGAGAGAGAGAGAGAGAGAGAGAGAGAGAGAGAGAGAGAGAGAGAGAGTGTGTGTGTGTGAGAGAGAGAGAGAGAGAGAGAGAGAGAGAGAGAGAGAGAGAGAGAGAGAGAGAGAGAGAGAGTGTGTGTGTGTGCGCATTTCTACTGTCTTCCAGTGAGTAAAATTTTATTAGATGGTTAGCTGTAGAAGCGATTTGAAGGAAACTTAGTAAACTTGTTGCCAGCCAGCATAAATATATTTCATCCAGAAGACATCAATATATTGTGGGTAGATTAAAATATTGATTTCCAAATAGAACATGGGAGATGCCCTGAGAGTTCTTTAGAATTACTGGTGCCATCCCATGGTTGTTGGGCCATGGTGAATGCGTGGGCGCTGGACAACATCCAGTTTAACTGAGACTACACCACATTTATGTTTTTATCTTCTGCTTTTTAAATTCAGCTTCTTCATAAGATTTATAGAAAGGATGCTAAATTTATTTTGAAAGCCACTGGATCTTTTGAACATTTTTTGTTGCTGTCTTGATATTTTTTCTTTGCAGCTGGTGGAATATTTGCTTTAAGCCTCTTGCTAGAGCTGGGGTCCTTTGTGACATTGGGGTTTTGTGTGTAACAATTAATAAAGATGCCACCTGCAAGGGCTAATGACACTAAATGAAGATGTAAGGTTTAGGAATAGGTGAACTAAGGAACTGCTCAGTCCCCGCTGTCATGCAAATGTCCTTGATAATGAACAAAGGGGAATGAAATTACAGTTCATGGGCTGTATAGAAACAGAATTACTCCTATCAAGAATACTTTCTAAGGTTCCCCAAGGCTGTGCAGCCCTTTAAATCAGCAAGCCCCTTTTATTTTCAACGACAAAATGGAAAAAAAAATGCAGCTCCTTTTCTCTTGTTCCCTTTCAAGAAATCCAAAGTATAACTATTGTTGAGCCATCTCAGCCTCCACCGAACAGGGAAATGCCATCCCTTTGTAGCCTCAATGCAGGAGACTTATGATGGAGGAAAGAGAGTAGAGGAAATGGATCATAACAGCATTGGCTTTAATATTTTCTTCATTTTTACAATGTTCTGCCTTGCTTGACATGTTTACTTTACAAACACTTAGATTCCTGGCTCAGAGTTGCTCTCTGAACACCATGGTGCATAATTAATGTCAAGGTAGAGGCGATTATGCTGCAAATGTTGCTCCCTGGGCTCTGAAAAGCATTTTAAAAGCCAATTTAGGTCACACATGGTTCAGCCTCTAAGAAATCTTTCTTAATTGTTCAGCTAAAGAGAATGCATCCAGGCGTTTATTAACAGGCATTCCAATGGGCTGTGAATCCTAGGGTGTGTGAATGTGCCAAGGAGAGAGAGCAGAGAATCTCATAGAGTGCTGTGGGGAGGGTGATTGTGAGGGACCCCAAGAAGGTCATTAAAAAAAAAAAGCCGCGCCTGAGCCCCAAGCCTCTTCCTGAGACTTAGAGGCCGGCCCCCAGCTCCCATCTTGCTCCGGACTTTCCTTTTGGAAAACTGGTGAGTGCCCTTCCTTGCCCCGGACCCCATCCCTGGGCACCAGCCACTCCAGGGAAGACCTGCCCAACTTGGCCCCAGGTTCTGGCCACCGGGCAGGTTCCCTGCTAGCCCCACCGGGAAGGATCCCCTTCTCCAAGACCCCTGGCAGACCCTGCAGTCTCCACGCCCTGCCCCCACTCCCATCCGCCTGAGCCCCAAGCCTCTTCCTGAGACTTAGAGGCCGGCCCCCAGCCCCCATCTTGCTCCGGACTTCCCTTTTGGAAAACTGGTGAGTGCCCTTCCTTGCCCCGGACCCCATCCCTGGGCACCAGCCACTCCAGGGAAGACCTGCCCAACTTGGCCCCAGGTTCTGGCCACCCGGCAGGTTCCCTGCTAGCCCCACCGGGAAGGATCCCCTTCTCCAAGACCCCTGGCAGGCCCTGCAGTCTCCACGCCCTGCCCCCACTCCCATCCGCCTGAGCCCCAAGCCTCTGCCTGAGACTTAGAGGCCGGCCCCCAGCTCCCATCTTGCTCCGGACTTCCCTTTTGGAAAACTGGTGAGTACCCTTCCTTGCCCCAGACCCCATCCCTGGGCACCAGCCACTCCAGGGAAGACCTGCCCAACTTGGCCCCAGGTTCTGGCCACCGGGCAGGTTCCCTGCTAGCCCCACCGGGAAGGATCCCCTTCTCCAAGACCCCTGGCAGGCCCTGCAGTCTCCACGCCCTGCCCCCACTCCCATCCGCCTGAGCCCCAAGCCTCTTCCTGAGACTTAGAGGCCGGCCCCCAGCTCCCATCTTGCTCCGGACTTCCCTTTTGGAAAACTGGTGAGTGCCCTTCCTTGCCCCGGACCCCATCCCTGGGCACCAGCCACTCCAGGGAAGACCTGCCCAACTTGGCCCCAGGTTCTGGCCACCGGGCAGGTTCCCTGCTAGCCCCACCGGGAAGGATCCCCTTCTCCAAGACCCCTGGCAGACCCTGCAGTCTCCACGCCCTGCCCCCACTCCCATCCGCCTGAGCCCCAAGCCTCTTCCTGAGACTTAGAGGCCGGCCCCCAGCCCCCATCTTGCTCCGGACTTCCCTTTTGGAAAACTGGTGAGTGCCCTTCCTTGCCCCGGACCCCATCCCTGGGCACCAGCCACTCCAGGGAAGACCTGCCCAACTTGGCCCCAGGTTCTGGCCACCCGGCAGGTTCCCTGCTAGCCCCACCGGGAAGGATCCCCTTCTCCAAGACCCCTGGCAGACCCTGCAGTCTCCACGCCCTGCCCCCACGCCCATCCCCCTGAGCCCCAAGCCTCTTCCTGAGACTTAGAGGCTGGCCCCCAGCTCCCATCTTGCTCCGGACTTCCCTTTTGGAAAACTGGTGAGTACCCTTCCTTGCCCCGGACCCCATCCCTGGGCACCAGCCACTCCAGGGAAGACCTGCCCAACTTGGCCCCAGGTTCTGGCCACCGGGCAGGTTCCCTGCTAGCCCCACCGGGAAGGATCCCCTCTTCCAAAACCCCTGGCAGACCCTGCAGTCTCCACGCCCTGCCCCCACGCCCATCGGCCTGAGCCCCAAGCCTCTTCCTGAGACTTAGAGGCCGGCCCCCAGCTCCCATCTTGCTCCGGACTTCCCTTTTGGAAAACTGGTGAGTGCCCTTCCTTGCCCCGGACCCCATCCCTGGGCACCAGCCACTCCAGGAAAGACCTGCCCAACTTGGCCCCAGGTTCTGGCCACCCGGCAGGTTCCCTGCTAGCCCCACCGGGAAGGATCCCCTTCTCCAAGACCCCTGGCAGGCCCTGCAGTCTCCACGCCCTGCCCCCACTCCCATCCGCCTGAGCCCCAAGCCTCTTCCTGAGACTTAGAGGCCGGCCCCCAGCTCCCATCTTGCTCCGGACTTCCCTTTTGGAAAACTGGTGAGTACCCTTCCTTGCCCCAGACCCCATCCCTGGGCACCAGCCACTCCAGGGAAGACCTGCCCAACTTGGCCCCAGGTTCTGGCCACCCGGCAGGTTCCCTGCTAGCCCCACCGGGAAGGATCCCCTTCTCCAAGACCCCTGGCAGGCCCTGCAGTCTCCACGCCCTGCCCCCACGCCCATCCGCCTGAGCCCCAAGCCTCTCCCTGAGACTTAGAGGCCGGCCCCCAGCTCCCATCTTGCTCCGGACTTCCCTTTTGGAACACTGGTCTGGCTGATCCAAGTGTGCGGATAAGGCCAGTAACGAAGCACAAGGAGATGGGCAGACGTCAAGGCAGAAACATATACAACAAAATGAATAGCAATACAGCATCACCAGGCCCTAGCCCTCCTCCAACACCTAGACCTGAACATCAGAAATTGGAAGAAGCAGAAGAAAACAGCCTTATGAATGACATCATGAAGAAGCTAGAGGCTTGTGTAGAGGAAAAGACAAAAAAATGTGAAGAACGCTGTAAACAACTAGAGGAAAGGGCAAACAAATTAGAAGAAATCAATAAAGTCCTGGAAGAAAACAATAAAATACTGAGAGAAAATCAAGAAAAATCAATGAAACAAATGAAGGAAACAGTCCAAGACCTGAAAAGGGAAATAGGAAAAATGAAGAAGACACAAACAGAGGGAATGCTGGAAATAGAAAATCTGAGAAAACGATTGGGAACTTCAGATGCAAGTATAATCAACAGAATGCAAGAGATGGAAGAGAGGATCTCTAGCGTTGAAGATACAGTAGAAGAAATACATTCATCAGTCAAAGAAAACACTAAAGCCAACAAAGTCATGAACCAAAATGTCCAAGAAATTTGGGACACCATGAAAAGACCAAACCTAAGAATAATAGGGGTCGAAGAAGGAGAAGAATACCAACTCAAGGGCACAGAAAATATATTCAACAAGATCATAGAAGAAAACTTTCCCAACTTAAAGAAGGAAATGCCTATGAAGATACAAGAAGCTTATAGAACACCAAACAGACTAGACCCCCAAAAAAAGTCCCCTCGCCACATAATAGTTAAACAACTAAACGTACAGAATAAAGAAAGAATATTAAGAGCAGCAAAGGAAAAAGGCCGAGTGACATATAAAGGCAAACCCATCAGAATAACACCCGATTTCTCAATGGAGACTTTGAAAGCCAGAAGAACCTGGACAGATGTAATGCAGACACTAAGAGACCATGGATGTCAGCCTAGACTAATATACCCAGCAAAACTTTCAATCACCATAGATGGAGTGAACAAGACATTCCATGACAAAGCCAGATTTAAACAATACTTATCCACAAACCCAGCCCTACAGAAAGCACTAGAAGGAAAATTCCAATCTAAGGAAGTCAGATACACCCTCGAAAACACAGGCAACAGATAAAGCCACAGCAGTAAAGCCCAACGTATAGAAGTACCCACACATCACCACCAAAAAATAACAGGAATGAACAATCACTGGTCATTAATTTCCCTCAATATCAATGGACTTAATTCACCTATAAAAAGACATAGGCTTACAGAATGGATACGAAAGCAGGACCCATCTTTCTGCTGCATACAAGAAACACATCTCAAATTCGAAGATAGACACTACCTAAAAATAAAAGGCTGGGAAAAGACTTTCCAATCAAACGGTCTTAAGAAACAAGCGGGTGTAGCCATCCTGATATCCAGCAAAATAGACTTCAAACTAAAATCAATCAAAAGAGATCAAGAAGGGCATTACATACTCATCGCAGGAAAGATCCACCAAGATGAAGTCTCAATTCTGAATATTTATGCCCCAAACACAAGGGCACCCACATATGTAAAAGAAACATTACTAAAGCTTAAATCACATATAAAACCCCACACATTAATAGTGGGAGACCTCAACACCCCACTTTCACCACTGGACAGATCTCCCAAATTGAAACTTAACAGAGAAATAAAGGACTTAACTGATGTCATGACTCAAATGGACTTAATCGATATCTACAGAACATTCCATCCTAACAAAAAAGAATATACCTTCTTCTCAGCACCCCATGGAACCTTCTCTAAAATTGACCACATACTTGGCCACAAAACAAATCTAAACAGATACAAAAGAATTGGAATAACCTCCTGTGTTCTATCAGACCACCATGGTCTAAAGTTGGATTTCAACAACAACAAAAACTACAGAAAACCTGCAATCTCATGGAAACTGAATAATACCCAACTGAATCACCAATGGGTTAAGGAAGAAATAAAGAAAGAAATTAAAGACTTCCTAGAGATCAATGAAAATGAAGACACCACATATCCAAATTTATGGGACACTATGAAAGCAGTACTAAGAGGGAAATTCATAGCACTAAATGCCCACATAAATAAGTTGGAGAAATCTCACACTAGAGACTTAACAGCATACCTGAAAGCTCTAGAACAAGAAGAAGCACAGTCTCCCAGGAAAAATAGACGCCAGGAAATTATCAAAGTGAGAGCTGAAATCAATAAAATAGAAACAAAGAGAACAATACAAAAAATTAATGAAACAAAGAGTTGGTTCTTTGAGAAAATCAACAAGATAGACAAGCCCTTATCCAAACTAACCAAAAGACAGAGAGAGAGCATCCAAATCAACAAAATCAGAAATGAAAAGGGGGACATAACAACAGACATTGAGGAAATCCAGAGAATCATCAGGTCATACTTCAAAAACCTCTATTCGACAAAACTGGAAAACCTAAAAGAAATGGATAACTTTCTGGATAGGTACCACATACCTAAGTTAAATCAAGACCAGATAAACTATTTAAATAGTCCAATAACCCCTAATGAAATAGAAACAGTCATTAAAAGTCTCCCAACCAAAAAAAGCCCAGGACCAGATGGTTTCAGTGCAGAATTCTACCAGATCTTCAAAGAAGAGTTAATACCAATACTCTCTAAATTGTTCCACACAATAGAAACAGAAGGAACATTACCAAACTCCTTCTACGAGGCTACAATTACCCTAATTCCTAAACCAAACAAGGATACAACAAAGAAAGAGAACTACAGACCGATCTCCCTCATGAACATTGATGCAAAAATACTCAATAAAATACTGGCAAACAGACTCCAAGAACACATCAAAACAATTATCCACCATGATCAAGTAGGATTCATTCCAGGGATGCAAGGGTGGTTCAACATACGAAAGTCCGTCAATATAATACACCATATAAACAAACTCAAAGAAAAAAACCATATGATCATCTCACTGGATGCAGAAAAGGCATTTGACAAAATCCAACACCCCTTCATGATAAAGGTATTAGAGCGATCAGGAATACAGGGAACATACCTAAACATAATAAAGGCAATTTACAGCAAGCCAACAGCCAACATCAAATTAAATGGAGAGAAACTCAAAGCAATTCCACTAAAATCAGGAACGAGGCAAGGCTGTCCACTCTCCCCATACTTATTCAATATAGTACTTGAAGTTCTAGCCAGAGCAATAAGACAACATAAGGAGATTAAGGGGATACAAATTGGAAAGGAAGAAGTCAAGCTTTCCCTATTTGCAGATGACATGATAGTATACTTGAGCGACCCCAAAGATTCCACCAAGGAACTGATACAGCTTATAAACACCTTCAGCAACATAGCAGGATACAAGATCAACTCAAAAAAATCAGTAGCCCTCCTATATACAATGGACAAAGAAGTGGAGAAGGAAATCAGAGATACATCACCCTTTACTATAGCCACAAATGGCATAAAATACCTTGGGGTAACACTAACCAAGCAAGTGAAGGACCTATATGACAAGAACTTTAAGTCCCTGAAAAAAGAAATTGAAGAAGATGTCAGAAAATGGAAAGATCTCCCATGCTCATGGATAGGCAGGACTAACATAGTAAAAATGGCAATCTTACCAAAAGCAATCTACAGATTCAATGCAATCCCCATCAAAATACCAACACAATTCTTCACAGACCTGGAAAGAATAATACTCAAATTCATATGGAAAAACAAAAAACCCAGGATAGCCAAAGGAATCCTGTACAATAACACAACTTTTGGAGGCATCACGATCCCTGACTTCAAGCTCTACTATAGAGCTACAGTAATAAAAACAGCTTGGTACTGGCATAGAAACCGACATGTGGACCAATGGAATCGAATTGAAGACCCTGACATTAATCCGCACACCTATGAACATATAATTTTTGACAAAGAAGCCAAAAGTGCACAATGGAAAAAAGAAAGCATCTTCAACAAATGGTGCTGGCAAAACTGGATATCAACATGTAGAAGGCTGCAAATAGATCCATATCTATCACCGTGCACAAAACTTAAGTCCAAGTGGATCAAGGACCTCAACATAAATCCAGCTACTCTGAACCTGCTAGAAGAGAAAGTAGGAAGTAGTCTTGAACGCATTGGCATTGGAGACTACTTCCTAAATAGAACACCAGTAGCACAGACTCTGAGAGAAACAATCAATCAATGGGACCTTTTGAAACTGAGAAGCTTTTGTAGAGCAAAGGATACGGTCAACAAGGCAAAGCGACAGCCTACAGATTGGGAAAAGATCTTCACCAACCCCACATCTGACAGAGGACTGATATCCAGAATATATAAGGAACTCAAGAAATTAGACATCAAAATGCCCAACAGTCCAATTAAGAAATGGGCTATAGAACTAAACAGAGAATTCTCAACAGAGGAAACTCAAATGGCCGAAAGACATTTAAGGAATTGCTCATCATCCCTAATCATCAGGGAAATGCAAATCAAAACAACTCTGAGATACCACCTTACGCCTGTCAGAATGGCTAAGATCAAAAACACTGAAGACACCTTATGCTGGAGAGGATGTGGAGCTAGGGGAACTCTCCTCCACTGCTGGTGGGAATGCAAGCTTGTACAACCACTTTGGAAATCAATATGGCGCTTTCTTAGAAAATTGGGAATCAATCTCCCCCAAGATCCAGCTATACCACTCTTGGGCATATACCCAAGAAATGCTCAACCACATCATAAGAGCACTTGTTCAGCTATGTTCATATCAGCATTGTTTGTAATAGCCAGAACATGGAAACAACCCAGATGCCCTTCAACTGAAGAATGGATAAACAAAATGTGGTACATATACACAATGGAATACTACTCAGCAGAAAAAAACAATGGCATCATGAGGTTTGCAGACAAATGGATGGATCTAGAAAAAATCATCCTGAGTGAGGTAACCCAGACTCAGAAAGACAAACATGGTATGTACTCACTCATAGCAGGATACTAGACATGAAACAAGGATGAATTGTCTGCTACTCACATCACCAGGGAGGCTACCCGGAAAACAGGACCCCAAGAAAGACACAGGGATCGCCCAATGACAGAGAAATGGAATGAGATCTACATGAACAGCCTGGACATGAGTGGGGGTAATGAAAGGCGAGGGTCGAGGGAAAGAGAGCTTGGGGGGAGCAGGAGATCCCAGCTGGATCAACAACAGAGAGGGAGAAGAAGGAATAGGAGACCATGGTAAATGAAGACCACATGAGAACAGGAAGAAGCAAAGTGCTAGAGAGGCCCACAGAAATCCACAAAGATACCCACACAACAGACTGCCGGCAATGGTCGAGAGACAGCCCGAACTGACCTACTCTGGTGATGGGATGGCCAAACACCCTAATTGTTGTGCTAGAAACCTCATCCAACTACTGAGGGATCTGGATGCAGAGATCCATGTCTAGGCCCTGGGTGGATCTCTGGGAGTCCAATTAACGAGAATGAGGAGGGTTTATATGAGCGAGAATTGTTGAGACCAAGGTTGGATAAAGCACAGGGACAAATAGCCAAATGAATGGAAACACATGAACTATGAACCAATGGCTGAGGGGTCCACACTGGATCAGGCCCTCCGAATGGGTGAGACAGTTGATTGGCTTGATCTGTTTGGGAGGCATCCAGGCAGTGGAACCAGATCTTGTGCTCATTGCATGAGTTGGCTGTTTGAAACCTGGGGCCTATGCAGGATTGTTTGGCTCGGCCTGGGAGGAGGGGACTAGACCTACCTGGACTGAGTCTACCAGGTTGACCTCAGTCTGTGGGGAAGGCTTTGCCCTGGAGGAGATGGGAATGGGGGGGGGCGGCGTTGGGGGGAAGGTGAGGGGGACGGGAGGGGGGAGAACAAGGGAATCCGTGACCGATATGTAGAACTGAATTGTATTGCAAAATAAACTAAAATAAATTTAAAAAAAAAAAAAAAGCCTCATAGAACTCTAAGAAAATCAACAGAGCAAAGAACACAATTCCATTAAACATCGTATGACAAATTGTGGATTGCTTTGCCAAAGAAAACTGCCCCGATTTTCTTCATTTCAGTAGCTTTCGAGATTTGGATTGCGTAGACCATGTTGGGCTAGGAATCCTATACGAGATCTATTTTTACATGGACCATTTCTTTTGTGTTTTGGGGTCAGTGTTGTTCTTTCGGAGTCCTCTGCTGGCTAAAGGGGTCCGAGCGAGAAAGCCAGCAGCACTGTCTAATGAAGTCAACACGATGGAAAGAACTCAGCCTTCCTGTGGCATGGAGAGCTCTTAAGGTAGGCTCTAGAACGTGTGCTGTCCGAAGGGTGGCCATCAATGTTCCTGGCAGGGAAGGAAGAAAATGGAGGTTTCTAAAGGTTTATCATCTGCCCAGAGGGTTACATCAGCGGTCCTTAGATTAGGATAGTACTAGACGGCTCCTCTTCTCTTTCATTGTTTACTCAACTTCCAAACTTCATTGTATAGTGCACACAGTTTGCCAGACATTTCTTTGAAATGATGAGTAAACAAAATAAATGCTCCTTATACAGAAACACTCCCCTGCCAACTCATTTAACAAAGAAACAGAATGTAAGACTGGGATTTCGCTTCAAGGGAATGTGATGAGGGATTCTCCCAGGTGGAACCTATAAAGAAGACGGGAGCTGGAGAGAAAGGAGGAGAAAGTCCTGCTTTAGTTCCATTTGTTCAGAAAGGCTTGGAACATGGCACCACATACTTGTCCTACCTTCATGCTAGGGAGCATTTGTTTTACTTTTAATTTTTAAAATTAATCTTCAAAAGTCATTGTACAAAATAATGGGTCTAATTATGGCATTTTTGGAAGCATTTCATATTCTATTATGGTCATAAGGGTCACAGAGAAATGTTTGTAGTTTCTTAGTGTCATTGGTAAAAATAATTTAAAAACACTGAAGAAACTGGACACATAGAACTAGATCTGACCTGAAAGCCTCTTTCCTGAAGCATAGCTTTTATGTTTCTAAATAATGCTGTGCAGCTTGCCAAGGGAGGGAAGCGATTAAATTGGTTTACCTGGCCAAGTGTGATGGCACACGACTTTAATCCCAGCACTTGAGGCAGAGGCAGGAAGAAGTCTGTGAGTTCAAGGCTATCCTGGTCTACATAGTGAGTTCCAGGAAAGCCAGCGCTACTTATCAGGACTCTGTCTCAAAAAAGCAAAGCAAACCAAACCAAACCAAAAAGCAGTCTTACCCAAATGACCTGTGCATAAAGGGTAAGAAGTGGTATACACATGCCAGCGGTAAACAACAGCTGTCTAATTAGACTTAAGACCCACTCAACAGGAGAGAAATCATGCCTGTTACTGGAAACTTAGCCAGCTTCCCAGGGTTTGTGAGGTCATGGACCTTGGAAAAGAATCTACTATTGCCATCTTTCTTGTCCAGCGTAATTTTATTACACTCTAAATCTTATCATTATACCTACACATAAGTGTAGCTATGACCACTCATCAGAGGAGCTTCTCTCTACAGTCAAGAGACCATCACAGAAAACCACAACTGGACATGATGAAGAGATCAATGGGTCATGGGGAGTCCAACCCTGATGGATACATCTGCATCACAGCTCCTGAATCTATGGCTCAGGAACATCCTGGAAGAGGATACAGAAAGATTGCCAGAGCCAGAGAACCAGGAAGTCTGCTGTGAAACAGGCTCTTTTAGAAATGGCTGTGTAAGCAAGACTAGAACAAAAGCCATACCAATAGACATGTTAACTGTGGAAGGGGAAAAGTTTTGCAGGATCCCACCTCTAGCCAAAGAACTACAGGCAATGATTGACTGCTGGGAGAAGAAGAATTAGCCTCTCCTAGAGATGAGCTCCTGTATTGGTTGTCTAATGTAGAGTGGTCAGTCTTGAAACCACATATACATAAACAATAAAAATGGAGTCAGGATGTTTTATTTATGTATCTTTGTGTCGCCCCCCACACTCACATACCTAACAAACCTAATTAAATAAAAAGAAACTTTCAACTTGAGAATGGGGCATAGAAGGGGTTCAAGAGAAGGTAATTGGGAAGACCTGGAGAGATGAAAGAGAAAGTGAAAGTGATATAATTTTTATTTCAATTACAATATTAAAAATAAAATTTAATTTAAAATAATTTTTAGGGCTGGAGAGATGGTTCAGTGGTTGAGAGCATCTGGCTGCTCTTCCCGAGGTCCTTAGTACAATCCCCAGCAACCACATGGTGGCTCACAACCATCTATAATGAGATCTGGTGCTTTTTCCTGGCCTGCATACACATAATAAATAAACAAGTCTTTAAAAAAAATTTTTATTCCCTTTGGACCAGACAGACTGCGTTGCAACTACTCAGCCCTGCTGTTATAGAAGTAAAGAAACTGCATGATAGCTAGATAGACAGCTTAAAAATGAATGGGACAAGCCTGTGTTCCAATAAAACTTTATTTACAAAATCAAAAATTAGAGGCTAGAGTTAGCCTGTAGGTTGTGGCTCAATGACCATGATAAACAGAATAAAGCAAAAATCAAAGTCAGTATTTGTAATTATATCTATACTTTACTAAAATAGTCATAAATTTCCATTTCTGAACAAAAAACATATAATGAATATATTTTCCAATTCTGATAAGATGATGGATTTTGCAATTACAATGACCATGATTCTCCTTTTCCACTCTAGGCTGTTTTGATACATAAACAACAGAGAGGATCCAATGCACTTGTAACATGTTGCCGGGCACTTAGTGAGGCTTCATAAGCAATACTTCGTTATCATTGTTCTTCTGCACGGAGGAAACTTGGCATTATTGTAATTTTCACTTAGTTTCTAATTTACTTCTAAGACGATATGAATTGGATAATTAAGTTTTGGAGAATAAACTTGGCTGAAAAGGAAAGTTTTCTTACACTGAGTTGGCCCAAGATCAAGACACATACTTTCTGATTTCCAAACTTCTCTGGTCGTCATGAAGGGGGGCGGGGGAAGGGAGAGAGACAGAGAGATACAGAGAGAGAGGGAGAGAGAGGAGAGACAGAGAGAGACAGAGACAGAGAGACAGACACACAGAGACACATAGAAGGAGTATTTGTAAGTTATGTTCATCTAGAGAGCAGGAATTAAACTGAATGTGAGTCCGATAGAAACATCCGACTCAAAAATGGGATCCTCTTTGCTGTAACAGAGTTACTGGAGGAGGAAAGTGAGAAAGACCTGAGATGACACTTTAGCCTGGCCACGCCTGAGATAGCCCCTTGCCTTAATCTCTCACTGAATGCTCGAGCGAGCTTCTGATCTATTCAGTGCAAGTCAAACCATTTTCACCTGTCTCATTTCCCTTCCAGTGGAGGGAGGAGGCACGCCTTGGATGGGAGCTTGATTTAAAACAGAGCTGTCTTGCCCTGTTCCTTAGGCAGGAAAAAAAAAATGTGAGCACAAATTTTTCTTGTCCCTAAGGAGGCTGTGGAGTTGGCCCCCAATCCAGAGAAGAAGCTGGAAGGCCCAGCACTGCTGATGCTGATTCATTGAGGAAGTGTACTCGGCAGCGGCAAGCCATTCATCATTTCTCACTTGCTGGCCTTTCTCTTCCCAGACGACTCCATAATGTCCAAGTTGGACATACTAGTCTGCATCAGCCCAGGGGAAACAAATAGCACCCCTTAAGTAGACGGAATGGATTGGGCCATCCATGGGAATCCATTTTATAGAATCATTTGGCTTACTGAATGGCCTCATGTTACAGATAAATAAAATCCTACCGCAAAGGAGCCAAATCTGCTTTCCAGCTATTTTTCCAGAAGTGCAGTTCTTTGTTGCCAGAAAAGGTTTAGCTCTGTGATAATGAGGAGCACTGAACTCTGAGATCATTGGACTGGGAGTAGCCTCTGCTTTGTAAGCAAAATGACCATTGTCTATAAGGGCTGCAGACACCTTATTCTCAAGCCCTTTTCTCCTTCATGCATGCCTGCAGCCATTCTAGCTTCCTCTTTGTCCATACCCTAGACTTACTCTTGCTACTCTCTTGCTTGTAACACATTCATTTAAACCAGTCTGGCCCTTAGGGGTCATTGGTTCAATTCAAACGTTGCTTATTTGGAAGGCTCTTTGCCGAAGATTCCTAAAGAAGTACCTGCTTCACTCGGGTGCATTATCCTGAGTCTTTCCTTTTTGTAAGACCATTTTGGTTTCTTGTTTGCTTAGTTGATTATTCATTCCTTTTTTTCCTTCTAAGATGAAAGTTTCCTAAGAGCACTGTCCTTTTCTGTGTCCTTCACCTTTGTGGCAGTCCCTGCTACACAATACTGCTTAAATAGCATTTGCTAAAAGAATATAGTGAAAGACAGGTACTCAGGATCAAGATCAAAACTAATGTAAAAATTGGAAAACTTTGTGTTCTTTCTTGGTTTTAGTTTTCTCAAAATGAGTAACTTGGAATATTACATAAGACATATATCTTATTTTGTGATTCTATAAAGATTTTTAATTTTCATTAACTTCAAATTTTGTTGCCTATCCAAAAAAAAAGCCTGTCACTGGGATCAGGAGAGAATGTTCTGCTCCCTTTGTAGGTGGATGTTTCTGTCCCCATAGAAGCTCTCAAATAAACACACTGAAGCTTATATTAATTACAAATGCTCAGCCAGTAGCTCAGGCTTATTACTAATTAGCTCTTACAACTTAAATTAACTCATTTCTATTAATGAGTTATTGTCACATGTATGTATTGCCAACATGACTAGTGGCTTTACCTGTCCTCCAGCATGTCTTGTTCCCTCTGTGTCTTCTGGTGATTCCACTGACTCTTCCCTTCTTCTTCCCAGCATTATATTTGGCTGTCCCACTTATACTTCCTGTCTGGCTACCAGCCAGTCAGTTCTTTATTAACCAATGAGAGTAATATATATTCACAGTGTACAGAAGGATTATTTCATAGCATTCCTTCTCTATGATGATGTCTTTATAAAACCAAAATTACAAATTCCTTCAATTTTATTATTTTGACATTACAAAAGAGTGTTCCAAACTTATTTATTTAAATGGAAAGCTTGAAGTAAAACTGGGCCTTAATATCCTGGGATATGAAATCAAAGGATGAATTTTTTTCAGTTGTTAACAGATTACCTTCTAAAGAGAAATGACCCTTGGTGAAGGTTAGTAGAATATGTTCAGTAGAGTTTATATCAATAACAGTTAAGAAATGAGTGGCTCTGGCTTTAATTTGGGGAATTTTGAAGATGACCAAAAATTCCTCATTATGTGATTTTCTAACCCACACCACCGATTCCATCATTTTCCTTGAAGATCATACATTTATCAGCAGGATGTCCAGCTCCTCTTCTAGAAGGCTACAGTTTTCCAGTTGCTCATTTGTGCTGTAATCCCATGCTGTCTGTGATAGTTGATACTATTCAGTTGAGCTCTTTCATCCACATTCTTCATTCCATGCATGTAACAGTTAGTGTAATTTTAGAAATCCCCTCAATTTTTTTATCAATACATTTCATTGTTTGCTCACAGATATTTTTGTAGCACCTGGTATGCTCTGTACTTGGAGGATGTAAATAAAAGAATAATAATAAGACCCAAACCTTGACTTAGGCTTTTTTATTACATGTAATAAACTATCATTTCTTAGCTAATATTTTATTAAGCATTAGCTGGATATTTTACCCTTAGTTATGCCATATATTTCTCAAACCATTGTGTGTTAAAAGTGTTATTGGCCACATCCGCAGGTGAGAAAATTGAGGACAAAAAGTCCTTGTAATTTCATTAACATTGAATTATGTAAGAGCTCTAACTTCTGATTATAAATTCAGCATCTACTAGACTACAGAAAAACATTAGATAAACAATGTTAAGATGTCAAAAGAACAAGGGCAGTTATTCTAAATACATTAGGGGAAGAAAACATAGTTATTATATTTCTGCTTTGAGGCAGTGAATATGTTAGGATACTCTAGAGAAACAGCCATGTGAGTTTCAATGAAAGATTGTCTAGATTGGCTTGTGGGCATGTTTGTGAGGGATTATCTTTAGTATGTTAATTGAGATGGGAAGACCTTCCCACAGTGGGTGGCACTATCCTCTAAGCAGAAGATTGTGTACAGTATCAAACTGAGTATTAATTAGCATGCATCTATTAGTTCATTGCTGTACTTGATTATTTATGCAATATTATTAGGTGCTTCAAGTTCCCACTGACTTGGTTTCTCCACAATTTTGGGCTGCTACCTGGAATTACAAACCAAATAAATGCTTTCTCCCTTAAGTTGTTTGGGTTAGGATTTTTTTTTATCATGGCATCAGGAAATGGAACCCAGACATCACCCATCTCTAGCTATCCATCCTATATATTTGAAAGTTAGAGAGACATTAGAACGAATTAGGTCACACAGTTCCAGGGTTGGAGAAGTTCCATAGCCTGCAAATGACAAACTAGTGACCCAGGAAAGCTAAATTAGACTCCTACTCTCAATTGCGACAGAATTATTTTAAGTCCAAAGGGAGGATAAAGCTGATGTCCCAGCTCAAAGCAGTTAGAAGGACTTTCCTCTCACTTGTAAGAGGGCCATTCTTCCTGTTTCACTGAGTCACACTGACTGGAAGAGGCATACACACATGAAGGAGGTCAATCTGCTTTATCAACAATATGGGTTCAAATGTTAATTTCATCCCCAAACACTCCATAGATGCACCCAGAATAGCATTCGACCAAGTATCTAGACATCTATGACCCGATTGACACATAAAATTGTAATGGGTTTGCTCTATCCTCTCTTGATGTGTTAGTAGCAATGGCAGTATTAGAATCCTTAGAACAAGATTTCTTTTCTAAAAATGAGGCAAATATTTGCTTTTGCTTGTTTCATGGTACCCAGCATTCATTGTCCTTGATTGGAGAATTGATTACATTGTAATTGATTACATTGAAGAAGATGATCGAGGTAGGAAGACTCACACTTAAGTAGGCAGCACTGTTCTCCAGGTTTGGGTCCTACACTGTGCAAAAAAAAGAGAGAAAGCTCTCTGAGTAGGAATAGTCACTGCTCTCTGCTTCCGGATTGTGGATGTGACATGGCTAGCTATTTCAAACTCTTGGTGTCCCGACTTTTCTGCCAAGATGAACTCTACCCTTAAATTCTGAATTGAAATAAACCCTCCCTTCTCTTATGATCCTTTTGTCAGGGTATTTTATCACAGCAACAGGGGAACAAAAAGACAAGACCCTTCAGACTAGGAATCTTGAGTGCTTCAAGGAGGGGAAATGACTCAGTGCAGGGATTTGAGAATAGGGGCTCTTCGAGTCTTCCCACTGTTTACCCATCCTTTGCCCTTCCTTCAACACCTGTGGTTTACGTCTCCTTTTTGCCTATGTTGGCTACATCTGTTTGTGTTGCTTGCAGTGAAAGTATCCTATTAGACCCTATAATTTTCCTCATCCCTTTGTATATAGTTCTAACAGGAAGAAGCCTCCATTGTTCTATATTAGCTGCTGGGGTGGATTTCCCACAAGATTTAGTGTGCATCTGAAGCTTGGACTGGCACTGAGAATTTTGTAGCAAGGCTACTGTTTAAGCTGCCTTTATTTTTATATTGTCAGATTTGTCAAGCCCAGGTCTAACACCATTGCTTTTTCTTAATCTTCAAATCTTCTTACGATCCTCAGTTTTCGCGTGGGATTCCTGGGGGCTATTCAACCTTCTCTGTTGTCTGTTTTCACAGGGATTAAAGTGGCTGATTATGCCACACTTCACCACCTTGCTGGAGTTTTTGTAGAGTGAGAACTTATTACCAAGCCTCTCCAAACCCTGATGAAGGAGCTAAAACCAGAAGAGATCAGGTGGTAAGATGGGGATATAACAATGTGGAGGAAGATGCAAGCGTTTAATGTTTTCCCTTCACTGAGTTCAACACCCTGCCATAGGCTGTTACTTGCTCTTTTCCTTGTCTCTGAATTTTACAGCTCACAGAATGGTCTGGTGTGTCCCTCAGCCAGACTCCAGTACTGAAGTCCTCTATGATAAATTCTAAAACTGAGTCCAGTGAGGAACATGGACCAGGCAATAGCTATGGCATCTGTTTTAGGAAACCATGCCTCTCTTACCATTTTGGCTTTGTGTTGGCAGATGAAAACGTTCCCCTTTGACAGTTTTGTTTGGCCCCTTCAGAGTCTTACAAATCTTTGGATTGCCATCTGGGTTCTCTCAAGTGGGTCTTACCATCGCCTTTTCAGTTTTGGACTGTTCTGCCTCTGTCCCCTTTTCTCTTCAGTACATATTTTAGCAGTGTTCATACCCAGCACGCCCTCATCTTTCCTTCTCTTTTATGTGTATGGAGTGTATTATGGACAAACCTCCAGCTATTGCAATCACATCAGCAAACATTTAAGGCTGCCTTTTATAACCCGAGCATGCTTCGTTATTCCTCTCACATTTCATGCCTCACTGGCTGTTGTAAGTTAGTTCCCTTGCTGCATTTCAGCAGCCTGTTCAGACACTCTATGCCCACATCCACTGGGACATCACATATTGCTAAGGTCGGAATTTTCCTTTCTGTGAAATTGTGCAGTTATACTCTTTAAGATATATCATGTGCTTGGGGCACATGCTTAAAAAAATTCAAACAACTCGCCTCTCTAACTTAAAAATATTCACTTGAAAAATATTCATATATCTACAAGGGCAAATCACAGATTTTTTGACCCATCTAGCAAGTGAATAAATACAGTGCTTAAGAGTCTATGCTTCTCCATTATATCTTCCCTACCCTTGGGTAATACATAATGGCATCTACCATGTATTTATCTTCATAGAAGGTGCATTTATGTTTTCATTTTCAGCAACTAAACTGGGCATTTCAAGTCAAGTACATGAAGTACTTTCATAGAAGTGTTTTCAACAACCTGATTTAAGTCAACATTCATTTTTACATCCCAAAGGCAGGAAAGTCTGCTTTTTTCCCTCAACTCTATTTATCTCCCTATTTCCATAATTAAAGTGGTAAACAACCATTTTGTTGGAATGATTTTGGGAGGTCAATGAATATTGAAGTTTCTCATATAGCTTTGGTCTCATGTGAATATTCACACCAAGGCTGTAATAACCTTACTCCTCCCCTACTTTCTGAGGCTAGCTCTTCTTCTCTGATTTCCTAAGCTGAAGTCAACTCTTCTCTTCATTATTTTCTTCTCTCATGCAACATGTGGATAGAGCTCAGTTTCTCTCTGTCTACAGAAATTCTGGATCTTGTCATAAAGCCCGCTTCTCTGAACTGTATCAGTGCTCCTAATTTCATACTCTCCTACTGTCCATGAATGGCTTATAGTAGATGTCTACACTGTTTTGGTGACACTGTAGGACGAGTGATTAATTTTCCCAAGAGTTGGAGTGACATTAGACCTTGGTCTCTAGTGTAGCAGAGACGTGGCAAGAACAGACACTGGAGGTAAGACTGAGCAGATCCATTTGTCAGAGTTTAAAAACTACGGTAGAACTTACAGTTTCAGATAAGATGAAAAGAAAAATCCTGACTTGAAACACAGGGATCTATGAACTATTGTAAAGTCTTATACCTTTCCTGATATCTCTTGTTCTGTTGTTTTTTCAGTTCTCTGCATGATAATTTGAATTCCCAATTTTACACTTCATTAATTAGCCTGTGTACTGATTCAATAACCATTATAAGATCACTTGATTTTGTAGACCTTTGGCATCTGTAGAAGCTGAACTCACTATGTGCACCACTACCACCATCCCACTCTTGTTTAATGATACTGTTTTATATTCTCTGTTAATACCTTTACTCTATCTTATGCATCTAACTGCCCCCTTCAGAAATATGCACCCTGGGTGGGTATTTCCTGTGGGTTAGGTAGTTGTTCATGGAGCTCAGTTTCCTTTTGGGGGAAAAAAAAACCAAAACATGAGATGTACATGGACAATGAAGTAAAATTTGAAGGATACTATTCAAAGCAGTGCTATGGTCCCTCAAGTGTTCATGTACTGGGAGTACTGTCCTTAGTTTGCCATGTGTGAGGCAGTGTGGAACCTTTAACTGGTAGAACTCAGTGGTCAAGTTAATTGGGACATTTAAAAGGATTGCCTTCTGAAGGATTTGGTATAGTTCTTTTAGAATCATGAAAAGTTTTCTGTGAGGGTTGCTGTATAAAGTGAGTCTGTCCTCTACGTCATGCTGGCATTGGTCTTGTTGGAAGTGTGTCATTGGTGGTGGGCTTTGACATTTCAAAAGGCCCAGTCTCTCTGTCTTTCTCTCTCTGTCTCTTTGTGTCTGTCTCTCTTTGTCTTCAATTTGGGGATCGGATGTGAGCTCTCAGCTACTGCTCCAGCACCATGCCTGCCTTCCTGCTGTCATGCGCCCTGCCATGGCATGACCACGGAGTTGAATTCTTCCTTTAAAAGTTGCCTTGCCTTGGTTTTATAATGTTTCACCATAGAAGTAGAATACTTACTAAGACAAAAAGCTAGTTAACATGAAACTGAAACATTGACAAGCAGATCAGATCAGTTCAGACAGTTGTTAAACAATCATCTGTATTTCTAGGTGGTCTTAGGATATCTCACATGGAGATTCTGGCGTCCCCAATATTGAACAGAGATGACTTTCCACATTTTTACTCTCATTGTCACATACTAACTTTCTTTTTTCCTCTTCAAGGTTCAGAGTCCACACGGGAAGAATCCTCATATCAAATAGTCTGATTTATGGGGAGAATGATTTAATGGCTAAGAATATAAATCTTTGTGATGGACTGACAAAATTGTAACCTAGAGCCCCACAACTTTTGTACATTTGACCAAGTTACCTAGTCATCCAGACTTCATTTCCTTCATTGGTAAAACCACACCAGCGATGGGAATTTTCCCATTCTATTATTATGTGAAGGTGAAATGAATTAACACATGTACAGAGAAAAGCATAGCAATTTACTAATATCAATATATATTATTTTCTAACAGATGATGAGTGCCTAAAGGACTGGAAGCTAATTTTCTAGGATAGAGGGCACAGTTAGCAATGGCAGTCAGCAATGGACCCCATTTTTCTCTGTGTTGTTCTTCACACCTGCAACAAAATGCTACAAATAATGGGGCAGCCGTGTTGTCTTCTTGGGAGAGGGCTATAATCAAGGAACAATTAGATGATTTTGTTCTGAAAAAGAGGTTTCAGATATTTGTGGACATTATAAGAAAAATCACTGTAAGCCTTGAGGTAGGCATGGGACCTTCTGATATCGGATTCCAGTGGGTTCTGCGGAGCTTTTCTCACCTCATCCTGGGGTAATAACTGTGAGTCGGTAGATATCTACTTTGATTTCCTTTTATATTATCCTCGGACCTCAGGGAGCATAGGAACTATGAAGGAAGCCCAGACATTGATAATAGTGTGTTCATAGGCTAAGTCTGAGCCAAATAATGAACTTTTTGTGCTGACCAATATAGTTAACCTTTTGGAGACCATTTTTTTTACGGGGGGGGGGGGCATTTTGAAAATAGCTAGCTAAGAGGACAGTTGACTATGGCAAATCCTATGGCAAAGCTGATGACATAGATTCTTTACAGAGTCATGAGTCTTCCTTTTTCCTACCCTTTCTATGAGTAGGTTTTCATCCTCAGGGTATACTCTTGATTTACATTTTTATTACACCTGGTTTTGGGGGTTGTTTTCATTATGTGTTCCATGAAAGAATTGTGTAAGTCTATAAAAGGGGGGCTTTATTCTCAATACCACAGAAAACCAGGTATGGTAGTGCAAGCCTGAAACCCAAGCACTTAGGACGTAGAGACAGAAAGATCAGGAGTTTAAGTCCAGCTATGGCTATATAAAGAGTTCAAGGCTACCCTGGTAGATACGAGAATGTCTCAGAAGAAAACCGTTGGTACTTTTCTTCCCTTTAGGTCTTGATTTCATTTTTTCTTTATCCTGAGAAGTTTAGGAGGCTGCCAGCAGTCAGTTTTTCTCTGAATGACAGTGAGTCTGTCACCTGGAGGTTTGGGGTCTCCCCAGGTGGGTTTTTGAAGCATGGATATTCCTTAAAGACCTTGCAGAAGTTGACAAACCTGGTGCAGTTGGGCAGACAGAAAAAGCTTCCCATTATTTCAGTGTTCCTGCCTCCAGGCAGAGCTGGAAAACCTACAGAGGCAGTATCCATGGCATATTTCTTCATCTTGCTCTCTGGCTGGAGGCCTGGATTTGCAGCTGTACCCAGAAGCAAGGTCAGTCAGTACCTCATATTGCCCTGAATTTGAGAGGCTGATCTCGTCTGTCCATCCAACTCCAAATTTAATTGTACTTTTTCCTCTAGGTTATTGCGGTCATGCCAAGTATTGTCACTATGTGCTACACTAATATGAAGAGAGAATTAAGTGCTGTAGATGGCCTCTGTCCTGCTGCTCATGCCAAAGTGTGGGAGATGTCAAAGCACTCTTGAGACATTGTTTTTCAAAAGTGAAGACTGTGATCTGGAGTTTCTATCATCTCAGCGTGGGAAATAGGTTTAGAGAGTGAAATATAATTGTGTAACCTATCAAAACCTTGAACATAATCAGTTATATTGGGAGAGAGATGACCAGAGCCAAACTCATCTGAAAGAGGCTGTCTGCCTCATTTTTGAGAGAGCTTACTATAAAATTCTTCCCCTTAAATGATAATTCTCCTATCACGAGTCTCCATAATTTATTATATTTGCTCCATCTAATGATGAGTTTCTAATCACATGATTTGTTTTGGTTTGTATTCACAGGGACGAGGATGGTATTGAAAAATCAGAATTTGGAAGTCTTTGAGAACTAAAAGTGAATTGAGTGTATTAGATGTTTATAATGAAGGGGTTGGGAAATGGCTCAGTCAGCAAAATACTTTTTGTGAAAGCAGGAAGACCTAAGTTCTGATGCCTGAATCCTGGGACTGGAGGCATGCATCTGTAACCTCAGTGCTCAAAAGACAGGTAGAAGGTGTTGTAGGGTTCAGTTGTCGAGGAAGGAGAAGGTAGAGGCAGGGGCATCCCTTGGGCTCACTGGTCAGCCTGCCTTGTTGATTTGGTGAACACCAGGTTCAGTGAGAGTCCTGGTCTTTAAAAATATGGTGGAGAGTGTCTCAGAAGACACCCAACATCAGCCTCTGGCCTCCATACTCATGTATGCACACACATATTGCACACATACACACATACTTATATTGAGATCTCCTGGGAAGAATTCTAAATAATTTATGTAGACACTCTCTCGTGAAGGGCATGGAGTGTAAAAGTTTTTGCTCCTTTTAAATGTGAACTACACAGAGTTCCTTTCTTTTCTTTTCTTTTTTTTTTTTTTTTTTTTTTGGTTTTTCGAGACAGGGTTTCTCTGTGTAGCTTTGCGCCTCTCCTGGAACTCACTTGGTAGTCCAGGCTGGCCTCAAACTCACAGAGATCCACCTGGCTCTGCCTCCCAAGTGCTGGGATTAAAGGCGTGCGCCACCACCGCCCGGCTTGAGTTCCTTTCTTTCACTAAGTGTGCTACAGACGCAGAGGGAGAGCAGCGGCTTTAAAGTAGAGAACTCCAACAAACACCACTTCAGCTAGTGGGTCAAAGTGAACATCGTCACTCAGGAATCACTTGGCTGGCAGATATCTCTGATACAGAGTAATGGGAATGACATCTTTGTGAGTGCTCTCTCTTCAAACCTGAAACTCCAGTCTCATCATGAGAAAAACATCAGACAAATTCCAACACTAGGTCATCCTACAAAACACTGACCAGTACTGGTCAAGACTGTCACTCTTCATAAACAAAGGAAATATGGGAAACTGTCACAAAGTGGACTTGCGAGGTATGACAACTAAATGCAATGTGGCATTTTGAGTGATATGTTTAAACAAGAAAAGTATATTAGGTAAGAACTAAGGAAATCTGAATAAAATATGTGGAATTTAGTACACACACACACACACACACACACACACACACACACACACACACAACGCAGGTTGGTTCTTTATCTCAGCTGATTTAACTCTTACAATGAAACAATATTTCCTAAAGGATATAAGATATACTTACTCCCTTAAATCTTAGGGAGTAAGTGCTTAGAAAGGTAAAGTAACTTATTCAAAATTAAGCACTTATTTTTGAATAACTGAGCTGACATTTAAGCCTACAACCACATGAAAACAGAACCACAGAATTTTTTATAAAATTATTTCGTATGAAATAGAAAATGCTTGAGACTGACAAGCATTTTCTATTATTGCTGTAATAAATTGCTGTCACTTCATACTCTTTAACAACCTCCATTTCTTCTATCACTGTTAAGCATGTTGTGTTGGAAGAGGGTAGCTCATAAGCCTGAAATGAAGATACCAGCAGAGTTGACCTCTTACCAGAGGCTCTGGGATGGTGTATTTTCAAAATGATTCTAGCTCATTTTGGTCCAATTTATCTCCTTGTGGTCATAAACCTAAGGTTCTCATTTCTTGTAAGATAGGAGGCTCTGTTGTATTTGGGGACTTTACAGTACCCCCTGCATCATAAAACCAACAAGAACACATTGCTCCTCTGACTTCCCTTTTGGCTCATCTCTGTCCTCAGTAGGTAGTTGCCTGCTTTTTCTAGGGTTTATGTGATTTTATTGGGCTGCCTGATAATTCAGCATAGTCTTTCATCCTAAAAACAACTAGTTAAGACTGGGAAGGCTGTTTAGTCAGTGAAGTGCTTGGCTTGCAAGCATGAAGACCCGAGTTTTAACCTCAGAACCCACCCACCCACCCACAAATGTAAACAAACAAACGAAATCCCAGACATGCACTTGTAATCCCAGTGTTAGGGAGGTGGAGTCAAGCCAGTCTCTGAGGCTCACTTGATAGCCAAACTAACCTACATGATAAGTTTCCAAGACATTGGAAGATCATGTCTGAATTAACAAAGTGGATAGCTCATGAGGATATTACCAGAGGTCATCTGCTGGCACCTACATGCATGTGTAAACACATACAAGCATATTTGTTTTCTTAGTTAATTTTACCTGTCAACTTGACACAGCTTAGAGTCACCTGAGAAGTGAGCCTTAGCTGAGAGACTGCCCAGATCAAATTGGCCTATGAGCATGTTTGTGGGGGATTGTCTTGGTAGTTAATTCATGTAGGAGGTCTCAGCTCACTGTGAGCAGTACCATTCCCTAGGCAGGTGTTTCTGTGATATATAAGAGAGCTAGCTGAGCATGAGCCTGGGAGCAAGCTACCAATGGTACCATAGTTTCTGCTTTAGTTTCTTCCTGTCCTGACTTCTTTAAATGATAAAATGTGATGTGGAAGCCTAAGCTGAATAAATCCTTCCCTCCCTTGAGTTGTTTTTAGTCAGAGTGTTTGATCACAAAAACAGAAAGGAAACTAGAATGCCTGTATACATACATGCACCAATCACCCCAGATCAACATACACACAGAGCAAACTAATTAGTAATTTTTCATATATAAAGTCCCCTTTAGTGTATAATGCAACGTATTTCCACAATTCAGATATTAGGACATGGGAATCTCTGAAGGGATGACATTTTGTCTACTATGACTTCTTTTAGGAAAGAACATTCTTGGCTATTTGATTCTAAAGGTTATCATCATGACTACTGTTACATGAATCCTAAGTGGTCTTATATTAAAAACCCAGAGCCAGATATCATGGTAAATGTTGAAAGATCAGAGGAAACAAGCCACAGTCAGTCCTCACCTCACCCACTCCTCAGCTGAAAGTGGAAGATCCTGTCTCCATGAATCCTCAGACAGAATGCCCCTGAGTCCCAAACCAAAAGGGAAGTGAACCCTGTCTCCTCCCACCTAATATGCCTTTTCTCCACCCAGCCATATCACTTCCTGTCTCAACCTTCCTAGTGTGTGCTTCCCAAATACTGGGAGCGAAGGTATGAGATCACTAGCGCTGGGATTAAAAGTGTGTGCCACCACTCCCTGGCCTCTATATTTAATCTAGTGGCTGGCTATGTCCTGTGATCTTCAGGCAAATTTTATTTGTTAGAGTACAAGCAAAATATCACCACAACTACTGCCTTCTCATACTCCCCCCACCCCTGACACACAAAATGTGTCAATATGATCACTGAGCTCCAGGATCACCATGAGCCACATTCATGGAGGCATTGTTACTATGCGTTCAATGTCATAGCTTGAGAATGGGGCTCAGAACTTTCTTTCTACTGCTTGTGATAAAAACCATAAATTAATATAGTGATAGCAGTCTGTCTGCACTTGAAGCATTTTCTGTCATCTCCATGGCACTCTCTTTCATGGGGGTTCTTCCTCTCAGGTAGGAGGACTGAGTGAGGGTAGAATTCAAGCTCGAACTTGCAGAGAGTGCAGGAGTCTGAAAGCATCTGAGTTTTCACAGTAAGACTACTTCATTTTACATTCATCCAGACTATTATTTGCACTGGCTGTGCTTGGCAAAGATAATTGCCCTCCCTTTGCCCTTGTCCCTCATCTGCTGAGTGGTTAATATTGGTAACAAATGAGATCATGCCGAAAAAGCATTCAGCAAAAGTGTCTGGCACCTAGAAAGTACTTTCTCCTCTCTCCACATGGCTCACACTCTCACCTGCTTCGAGTATCTAACTTCCACTTTCTTAATGAAGTTCTCCCAAGCATCCTACTTAACACTGTAACTTTCCTCCTACCTCATGATGTAGTTGGCCTTTCTTCTCTGCCTCCTTTTTTCTGGTTCTTTTTCAATCTATTGGGAATGTATTATATCCTTATATATTATATTACACTGTAATATAGTTATATTGTAGAAATGGAATATGGTCTAATGGGAGAGAAAGCTAGTCTTTTAAAGAAACATTTTTACCTTCAAAGAATGAAAACAAAAAGTCCTCTCAGCTATATACATCTTTATGACATCTTGGTTGAAGTTTCTGGTGAGCTTTAATTTACACATCAAATAACCCCCACATGATAAATAAACACCAGATAAATATCTGGTGACTTTGTAATGTCTTCTATTTTTTCCACAAGTTCATCCCCTTCATTACTAACTATGGTCACCCCTAAGCACAGATTATAGCCACATTATAAATGAGTAGTTTGGGGTTTTATTTGAATTAAAGATGTCAGAAAATATTTCCCCTTGTCCTTGGCCTGCCATTTGGAGAAGTCTGTTTGGAGCCGTAGAGACTCTAATAGTCTCATAAATTCTTTCAGAGTTGAATCTCTGCTCACTTGATACTCTCTTTGCAACATTATGAACCCCCTTTTCTATAATACTTCTTTTTGATAGTTAAAACACAGATACCAACTCTTCCCTCTCATCCCTTTCTGAATAATTATATGTTTATCATATTCTACGAACACAATAACATCTGCCACCTTATTTCCATCTGCCATAGTATCATACAGATCTCTATTTCCATCATCCCTTCTCTCAGTCCACTATATCTGTGATTGAATTTTGCTTCATATACTTCATATACATAACACTGTTTTCTTGGCTAGCTTTTCCTGAGTTAAATTTTATTTAATGTACAGGTATCATTAAGAATCTTTGGAGGTTTGATCTAAACTTCAAATTACCTATCCCCATAGCAAATAAGTACTAGATAAGTATCTGCTAATTTCTTACCCTGGTAATCCCTTGGTATTCTATACAACTTTGGAGACTAGGCCCAGGTTTGATATATTTCTTGTAATTTATAGTTCAGTCTTCCTTATACTTCCCAAGTGGCAATTCATTCACAAAGATTTTTCAGTTTTCCCAAGAAGCTGTAGTCTTTGTCTTCACTTTAATGTCTTCATTCGATGTTATTCTCACATTGGTAGCCTTACTATCCACTTCCATACCCCCGTTTTCTCGTTGTACTCACCGTTTGTGTTTTAAGATTTAGATGTGGTTATTATTCAATGTGCTGTAATGTACACATCAAATTGCCCAACATAGTAAAGAAATACCAGTCAAATGTATGCTTAATTTGCAGTATCTTTTATGTCTTTAATGCCTCCCTTCCTAACTATGGCCACCCTTAAGTCCAACTTGTATCCATGCTAACCATCATTAGTTTATGTGACCTATGAGTGACTATGGATCCAGAGGTGATGGCCATCAAGTCTCCAGAGGAGGGGTTCATGCCATTCCATGGAATAGGGAAGAACAATCTGGAGGCAGGAGTGAGAAGTATTTGTACATATCACTACTGTAGTTTCTGTAGGCAGAAATTGGGGAAGCTGGTTTTGGGGTACAACAACAGATTCTAGTTGTCTGGTCCCGGTCCTGGGGTGACCAGAGAACTCTGGATTAATAATGACCTGGACTATAAGAGTTAAATGAAATAGGTATATGGGGAATGTTGATTTAGGGTTGGTTGGTTTTCATGAGAAAGGTCTACTTCTAGACCATTCTTTTATCATTTATAAGAAGTGGCCCACCAAGTGAAGGCAGCCTCTGAAATATTAGTAGGACCTGAACGTCAACATACCCAAGGCAAAAAATTAAAAATAATACATCTAGTCTTCCTTAATCTCCCAATGATCAAATTCCTGTCTTAGTCTACACTTAATTGTCATTTCCCATTCACACCAAGTAATGTTAACATTCTGTTTTCACACTTTGTGAAATTTACATTAGAACTCCAGCACTAATGGTCAATACCTTTCCTTAAGCTCCCAGGTGATGCACTGTATTAGATTAATATGCTTACATCAGTTTGGAAATTGTCAGATATTTCTCTTTCCATCTGCATACTCTTACCCTCTCTTCTGTTTGTTCATGTCAGTCAACAAGTTATTCATGTTTATGAAAGCTCATGACACATATTAATCCATTCTCTACACCCATAGACTTCATAACTCCTTGTTAATTTCCAAATACTATCAAATGAACTACACAGTTTTTTTCAGTTTGGCCATTTACTGATACTCTTACTTCTTTATTTAGTTTGTAGTTCTGGTTACACCCCTTCAATTAAGACCAAGTAGTTTCTTTGCAACTCTAGATAAAGCATAAATTGCTGATAGATAAAAGTTGTCTAAATATTATTCCTATAGAGAGAATCTCCTTGATTGACTTTCCTAGAGAAAGAACAGGTTATGTCAGAATTACTGCTTCTCCTTATGGCTTTTGCCCCTTTTTTTGATGGAGATGACTTTTGAGTTTTTCATGACTAGATAAGACCTTTCTCTCCAAAGAGCTAGTTACATCAGTGGATGCATGTTGTGCTGTCCTTCTATCATTATGTGTACACCATTAGACTGAAAACCTCTTAATAGCAGGGTCTCCTTTTTATTCACCTCTGTGATTTCCACAGTAAATAGTAACAAGCTTTATGAATAGTAGGTGTAGATGATTATTCTTCATAGGACAGCATTGCAAAGCATTTTAGTAAGAATCCTGGTCCCTTAGCAAAATCCTTAATTTAGTGCTTTTTTTAAGAAAATGAAGATATCCAAGAAGTAATTTAATGTATCAAAACAATTACTCTACAAATGTGTGTTTGAAGCAACCAGTTTAAGTTTTAGATTGACAAAAGTACCTTATCTTACACCATATATTGTACTCTAAGCTCTCTGTGTGCTTTCAACTACATGCTTAAATGTTTAAAAAAGGGGTTGGGCAAATGTGATGCATTTTATACAAGAAAGGAGGGAAAGTGAGATGAATTAAGTTGTTTATATGAAAGCCAAACAAATCTGTCATGTAGAAAAAGCCTAGTACATTCTGAGCTCCTCCACACTGCTGATCTTGAGAGGGCAGCCACCATAGGATCTTGACTGGAGACAGTGAGGGAGCCAAGAACAGTGGGAAGCCTGACTTGTAATGTGCTGTTGAGTAGACTGTCTGCTCCTTAGTTATTCGCCCAGTGGGATCAGAGTAGGTGAGAGGAAGTGGGAAACTGAGTCACAGGGTTTCAGCAGAGGACAGATCCTTGGAGGTCATCTCTTCTAATCACCTACCAATGGCTAGTGTCCTTCCCAAGTACTACTGACATATGGCTTCTGCTGAACATCCCACTGGGAGAGATGATTCCCCTGTTGAGGAATCTCATTTTGTGTTAAAACAGAGCTAATTACTAAGAAAGCCTTTTTTTAAAAAAAAAATGAGCTGAAATTTGCTTCCTATAACTTTTACCAAGTGTTCCTCATTTTATACTCTCCTGCTTCTTAAAAAGTATTTTTTCCTTTTATTGATAATAGTTTTTTTTTTCTCACATAGTATGTCCAGATTGTTGTTTTCCCTCCCTCTACTCCTCCCAGTTCCATCCCACCTACCTTCTCATCTGGATCCACTCCCTTTCTGTCATTAGAAAACAAACAGGCTTCTAAGGGATAAAAACAAAATGAAAAGATATAAGATAAAATAAAAACTAACACATTGAAGTTGGACAGTACAACTAAACAGAAGGAAAAGAGTCCAATTATCAGAGATCCACTCATTCACATACTTGAGCATCCCTTAAAAACATGAAACTGGAAACCTCAGTATACATGCAGAGAACCTGGTACAGACCTGTGCAGGCCCTGTGCATGCTGCCTCACTCTGTGAGTTCATATGAGCTTTGATGATGTTGATTTAGAGGTTCTTGGTTTTTTTTTTTTTTTTTTTTTTTTTTGGTGTCCTCCATCCTCTTTGGCTCTTAAACTCTTTCTGCCTCCTCTTCCATGGGGTTCCCTGAGCTTAGAAGACAGAGATATGATAGAGACATCCGTTTAGTGCTGAGTGTTTCAGTCTCTTACTGTCTGCATTATGTCTGGCTGTGTGAGTCTCTGTATTTGTTACCATCTGCTATAGAAGGAAGCTTCTCTGATGATGGCTGAGCAAGGCAATGATCATATTTATTTTCCTGTACCTGGGTTACCTCACTAAGGATGATTTTTTTTTCTAGTTCCATCCACTTACCTGATAATTTAGTGATTTCATTTTTTTAACAGCTGAGTAATACTCCATTATGTAAGTGTACCACATTTTCTATATCCATTCTTCTCTTAAAGGACATCTAAGCTATTTTCAATCTATAGCTATTATGAATAGAGAAGCAATGAACATGGTTGAGCAAATGTCTCTGTGGTAGGATAAAGTGGCTTTTGGGTATATGTTCAAGAATGATATAGCTGAATCTTGGATCAGATTGATTCCCATCTTCCTGAGGAACAACCATATTGATTCCATAGTGGCTTTACAAGTTTGCACTCCCAATGGATGAACGTTCCCCCTACTTCAAATCCTCACCAGCATGAGCTATTATTTGTTGTATTGATCTTAGCCATTTTGATGGGTATAAAATGAAATCTCAAAGTAGTTTTGATTTGCATTTCACTGGTAGCTAAGGATGTTGAACATTTCAGTCATTTGGGTTTCTTCTTTTGAGAATTCTTTGTTTATATCTGTGCCCCATTTCTTAATTGGGTTATTATTTTCTCAATATCTAGTTTTTTTGTGTTCTTTATGTATTTTGGATATTAACCTTCCATCATGTGTGTAGTTGGTAAAACAATCTCTTCCCATTCTGTAGGCTGTTGCTTTGTCTGAATGACTGTGTCCTTTGCTGTGCAGAAGCTTTTCAGTGTCACAGGGTCCCATTTATTAATTGCTGCTTTTAGTGTTTGTCCTCATGGTATTCTTTTCAGAAAGTCTTTTCCTGTGCCAATGAGTTCAAGGCTATCTCCCACTTTCTCTTCTATCATGTTCAGTGTATCTGGTTGTATGTGGAGGTCTTTTATATGTTTGGTGTTGTTTCATGTGGGGTGATATGTATGGATGTGTTTGGATTGTTATACATGTAGCCATTCAGTTTAAATGACACAGTTCAATTAATCTTCCTTACAATTTCTCCCAAGAAAGCTTTTCTTCAGTGGCTAAAACAGAAATATCTGTTCCTTACAGAATAGTTCCAAGGCACCTTATTTGCTTCTCCTACCTCAGATATGTCAATTAGCATACCAATCCATTGTATTTCTGATTTCCCTTATCTGAACTTTGTGTTGAGTTGCACTGAGAACTTGGTTACCTTGATTTTTAGTCTTGGGCCAACTTTTCTCAAGATCCTTCTCAGGTCTTTAATGAGCTCTTTAAAGTAAGTTCCAAAAGCGAAAGGAGATAGGAGGAACAATATTCCCTGTTCTTTTAAACATGTGATAATTATACACATTTAAGGAATATAATATGTAAATCATATCTATCTAATCCATAATGATTAAACCCAATTTAGCATTTTGAGTTGCTTAATGATGTATTACTTATTTTTGTTGAGAAACTTTAAACTTTCATTCTAGTTTTTTTTTATATAATGTATAACACATTCTGCATGCTCTATCATAACCCAACTATATCAGAGAGCATTAAACATACCTCTGTGTAACGATATCTGGAATAGTTATCCAGCCTCCCTCTATGGATTTACTCCTTTTTTTTTTATCTCAGATGGGCCTTTAAGACTTTGGCTCTTCCTGCCACGAACTCTGGAGAATTTGAGGTGACAAGTTCCTTTTGATTATGCAAGTGTAGTTCTCTGAAGGCAGCTTCAAATGACAGTTTGTTGAATGGAGAGAAGCTGGTGCTCATGACTTACAAAGAAGGAAACGTCAGTGAATGGCCGTGAGGATTTGACCTTCTGTACTTCACATATTTTAGATTGACTAGAAAGTCCTAAGGATACTGGTCTCCATCTCCCTAGTGCCCAAATTACAGGTGTGTGCTGGTGCCAAGCTTTAATGTAGGTATTGGAGATCACTTTATTGGCTAGACCATCTTTCCAGCCCCATGTTCTCTTCTTTAAGGGCCTACTACTTACTCCATGGATGTGCAAATGAAATACATTAATTTTTGTAGTCCCTGACTTTAAAGAAATATTTGTTATTTTGAACTTTTATTTCTATATGGTGCTATTTAGTCCTTGAATGTTCCCAAAGATAAGAATTTTGTTGTACATGATTTAAGTTATCATGGGTTAGAAAGTTATTTATTCCATGTTTTGTGATACATCCACATTTCTAACCAGCACTAAAAAAATCCCTATCTACTAAAATAACGTTAACAGAAATTTTTGTGATGTGGGAAATGTTCCCTATATACATTTTCCAACCTGACAACTACTCCTCATATCTGGCCACTGAGCATTTGAAGTGCTGCTAGTGCAGTCAAGGAACAATATCTTAAATCTGACTAGGTCTAATTTAATTTCAAAATAGATGTGTGAATAATAGCTATCATAATAGGCAGCACAGACCTAGAACTCTGAGGCTTTAATAAGAAACCCTCACTTGTTGTGATGCGTCTTTGCTTTATTATTGGAACGATTTATGATGTAGAGTTAGATGTGATTTTTTTTTGGCATGCTTCCACCACCATGGGCTCACTTTTATTCTTAGAGATGTTTAAAAATCTGATTTCTTGGGGTATATATATCCTTCTACTTCCTTCTTTTCTTCAGCCTTCCTAGAATAAAATTTTAAGATTCAGCATGGCATACAGGAAGAGATCCATTTGAGCCACAGATGGCTGAACATTTGCTAAAAGGAGCAGGCATAGATTTTCTCCTTCTCTTCTGCCTACCTATTCCTCATGTTGCACATCTGAACTCTATTATTCACCATTTTGATTTGTATGGGATAAGTTTTTGATATTTCAGAACAAGATACAGTCTGGAGAAGTAGAAAGATGTCTTCAATTATCAAAGTACAAGATGTTAACCAGAAATTAATGCTTGCTATATGAATGCATTTCTTAAATAAATTATTTATTTCTAGCACTCTGTAGCCACAGAGTGCTAGAAAGCAAAATTGCTTTACTGATCTCAATATTGGAAAAGTTTTTACACGAGGGTATTAGAAAGACATGAATTGTATCCACATCTTTGACTTTCCAGCCTGGGTTGCTAGATGGACATGTCATTATTACAAGGTGGTAGTGGTGGTCATGGGGTGGTGGTGGTAGTGGTGGTGGTTGTGGTGTGTGTATACACACAAACATACTTGATATTAGTGGGCAAGTCAGTATCTGTAATGACACTCGTTCATTCCTACCTTTGATTTTACAGTCTTCGTTTTCTCACGAATTTTTAATATATGCAAGAAGAAAAATGCAAGGAGCCTCATAATTTCACTGTGATACTGCTGGGAGAACTGAATGTTTTATTCACAGATTGCTAACAAAGGGTAATAATTATACCCTACTTTGCAGGCCTGAGTGTGAGGAATGTCCTGCCACCCTCGGTTCCCTCTGGTGCAGCTTCTCCGTGGTAATGGAGGTTAGGTTGGTCTGACAGGCATAGCTCATTCATTTACTGACTCACAGTGACAAATCTGGGGACACCACACGCCCTCACCCTTCTTGTTTTGCTGTTAACAGCCTTAAAGAATTGACAAAATGACCAGACCAATCAGTCAAGGACATTTGGTTAGAATAATGCATTAATAAATGGTCAAGTGCTTTGAAAAAAATAACTCTCAAATACTGTTATTTTATACCTCCTGCCACACATGGCTCATTTACAAGCTTGATCCCACCTAAACCCCCCCCTCTCTCTCTCTGTGTGTGTGTGTGTGTGTGTGTGTATGTGATACTGTTGGAAAAGAAAATTAACTCTGGCCATTATATTCCAAATAATTACTGATTATCCCATACCCTCTCAGAAAACTATGTTGCATGGAAAATAAAATCAAACTGACCTGTAGGTGGTTTCTAGTGCTTGCAGTTACAAAACATTGCACCCCAGTTCCCTTTATGCCTATGTTGCTTAGCCTTTCCCAGCCCATGATGATGGACAGTAGTACTTAAGCTTAGAGAAGGAGGCCCTGAGGCCCTTCCTGCATCACTGCGCTAATAGACCCTGAACTTGGCTGAGAGAGCAATTAATTCTTAAACCAGTTGGCAGGAGAAGCTTCCAAGCAGACTTTTCTTTGTGTCCTAGAACCAATCATACATATCTACCCTGGGCTCCACTTTGAAAGGCAACTATATAGAGGGCAGAGGAAAATAGAGCAATGTAGTGAGCTTTCCTAAGATTTTATTTCTATTTTTATTCTTCGGTATATGTTCAGGATGCTCCAAGAAGGCAGGCGAACCCCTCCATTTCTCTTACTGAAGAATAATATGATTTCCTTCATTTCTCCCTTCCTCCGACCCTCCCTCCTGACTCAGTAGTGCCTGAGTGCCTACTGTGGTCAGGCCTGAGGAACTACTGTGGTCAGGAACTATGTTAGATGGTGATGACTGTCTATGAGATCTAGATATTAATAAGGTGCCCTTCTGGAGTTCATAGCCTTTGCACTCTTCCTGTTCTTTCCCCAATATCACTCCGACACCAGTTTGTTCAAATGAGTGATGCTGATTTTAGCAGAGGGAACAAGGCTTCCTGGAATCATGGGAGAATTACAGGCAAAAAAGGAGAAGCCCAAGTGGAAGCCAGGCATTAATCATTTTAAAGGAACACATTTAAAGGTTGGCTGCTATTGTGTTAAAACCATTAGATGTGATTAACACTCTAGTAACTCAATAAATAAGAGCTTTGGTTCCTTTGAAAGAATTCTGGGTGGTGTGTGGAGGAAGCAGAATGAGAAACATAATTAGAGGGTAGGTGGAGAAGCAGGAGGGCACTTCCCGAGTGTTTATTTGGGGGCCAGCTTTCTTAAAATGCAACCCAGCCAGTTCACCCTCCCTTTGTGACATGCCCAATGATGCTTTATTCTTGTTCTATAATTGAGGGAGATTATAGCTTAGAAGCAATATTTAAAAATGGATTATCTAAATGTATACTGCTTATTATCTTGGCTCAGTACATTATGTGTATAGGTTGTAAAGTACTTTAAGGATTAAGGTGTAATTAAATTTTTATCACTTTAATTTCTAATATTGTTCCCTATGCCCCTTTGCCTTCAGTGTTTTCTAATAGAAGTTTTCTAAAGATACCTGAGTATTTTTTACCCCACAGCTAAGAAATATCTCTTTGTATAATTCTTGTAGTAACAATGCAATATGGCTATGGTAGAAGAAGGAATGTTTTTCCTTGACAAAATACCTTTCTTATATATTCTATAAGTGCATTATAAGAGTATTATTTATACTCTTGTTTTTTGTCTGTTTATTTTTTTATTTTTTCTTTAGACAGGGTCTCTTGTGGCCCAAGTTGAGCTTTAGCTTGCTGTGTGGTCAGAATAGCTAGATTTAAACATCTGATCCTCCTACCTCCATCTCTTGAGTGCTAGGGCTATAATGTAGTTGGAAGTTTTCCTGTGTCCTGCCTGGTCTGCAGCTGCTCAGACCCAAATAAACACATAGAGGCTTATATTAATTATGAACTTTATGGCCATTAGCTCAGGCTTATTACTGACTAGCTCTTACACTTAAATTAGCCCATAATTCTTATTTATGTTAAGCCACGTGGCTTGGTACCTTTCCTCAGTTCTGTCTTGTCATCTTGCTTCCTCTATGTCTGGCTGGCAACTCCCGACTCAGCCCTTCCTCTTCCCAGCATTCTTTTAGTCTGCTCGCCCTGCCTAGACTTTCTGCCTGGCTACTGGCCAATGAGTGTTTTATTAAACCAGTGTACAAAAGCATTATCCCACAGCACTATAGTCATGGTGAACACACCATGCTTGAACTAGTTTTTTAAACTTAAAAAAAAATGGTAATGGAAATTCAGTGGTGTTAGAACTTATCTTCACAAAAATCTAAGTAATAAACAGTTTATTGCAGACAATAAAATATTTGCTAATGGGGCATAGATGAGAGGTTTCTTCACCATGCCAGTGACTTTTTATACTATAGTATATTTAAATTGAGGATTTTGTTAGAACCCACATCATATTTTTTTTCCTTTTCTTTTCTTTAATTTTTTTTTAAATTTTATTATTTAATTTAATTTTACGTATCAGTCACGGATTCCCTTGTTCTCCCCCTTCCCGGCACCCCCTCCTTTCCCCCAGCCCACCCCCCATTCCCATATCCTCCAGGGCAAAGACTCCCCTGAGGATTGAGTTCAACCTGGTAGACTCAGTCCAGGCAGGTCCAGTACCCTCCTCCCAGGCTGAGCCAAGTGTCCCTGCATAAGCCCCAGGTTTCAAACAGCCAGCTCATGCACTGAGGACAGGTCCCGGTCCCACTGCCTGGATGCCTCCCAAACAGATCAAGCTAATTAACTATCTCACTTATCCAGAGGGCCTGATCCAGTTGAGGGCTCCTCAGCTATTAGTTCATAGTTCATGTGTTTCCATTCATTTGGCTATTTGTCCCTGTGCTTTATCCAACCTTGGTCTCAACAATTCTTACTCATACAAACCCTCTTCTTTCTCACCAATTGGACTCCTGGAGCTCCACCTGGGGCCTGGCTGTGGATCTCTGCATCCAGTTCCCTCAGTCATTGGATGGGGTTTCTAGCACGACAATTAGGGTGTTTGGCCATCCTATCACCAGAGTAGGTCAGTTCGGGCTGTCTCTCGACTATTGCCAGTAGTCTATTGTGGGAGTATCTTTGTGGATTTCTGTGGGCCTCTCTACCTCTCTAGCACTTTGCTTCTTTTTATTCACCCACATCACATCGTATTCTAATGGTACTCTAGAAACGTTCTATGAACAGAAGATCAAATTACCCAAGAGCCAGAATTCCATATACAAACCCTAAAATAGCACTAAAAGTTGGGCTTTTCTGAGATGATCTGGTTTCAAGAAAATGGTTCTGTTACTGCTGTAATGATGCTTATTGACAGTGTTAAGTACTACCTGTCATGTGCTCTCATGAAGGCTTTTAGGAAAATCCAACTACCCTTCATTTTCCTGGAAAGAGTTTAGTGCAAAGAACCACCCTTCCTTTTATTACTAAATAGAACTTAAGGATGCTTTCATTGTTTATCCATTGCAAGGCTGGGCACAGCCCCCAAACTCCCATTCTTCACCTCATAAATGATTGGTGAGCTGTTCTGTCCTCAGTCTCAATATAGACAAAATGCTTACTAATTAAACCTTTGTTAACGTTACCTACTATCCCTGGATCATGGAATTTTGCCTACACAACCTTTGTCCTTGGCATTCCCCTTCCAGAGTGAGCTGGTCCCATAAGAAAATAATGTCTGGTTTACAAATCTAATCACAGCCACCTTTTAATCCTAATTTCTACAACAGACTCTTCAAAGTCATATTCATATTGCTCTATAAAAGAAAAAATTCTCCTTTCCCCTGAGCCTTGAAGCACTTGTCGATCTTGGTCAGAATGATTTTGTCTTTCGCAACAGTTCCTTATAGTCCCCTTGCAATTACCCTTTTGGATAAAGTAACATCTTAGCAAGGGAAGATTTTGTTTTATTTAAAATATTTAAATTTGTCAGATAGTGTGATAATATGTTTCAAGAAATGAAGATAAATTAAAACTTCATAAAACCTTTCATCAATAATTTAGACATAAATATATTCTCTCTCTCTCCACCCCCCTCTGTGTGTGTGTGTGTGTGTGTGTGTGTGTGTGTGTGTGTGTGTGGTATGTATGTATGCAGTTGAATTTGTCCAGGTGGGTGCATATAGAGGCCACATATTGAATTTGAGTGGCTTTCTCAATCCCTTTTCTGCCTTGTATTTTGACAAGGTTTTTCACTGAGTGTAGATCTTGCTCCTTCAGCTGGACTGGCTGATTAATTAGCCCTAGGGATCTGCCCCAGGTATCCTCCTGTCTCTAACCCTCCAGTGCTGGGGTTACAGCAATGTGTTACCGTGCCTGAATTTATGGGGGTGTTGGGAACCCAAATCCAGGTCCTCATGCTTTCATAGAAAGTACTTTATTCACAGAAACATCTTCCAAGCTTGAGGAGAAATAATATTTTAGTTGGGCTCACATATTTTGGTATATTCCATTGGAATATTGGTGTTCTGAAGGGCGCAGAATATTTAGATTCTGATATTACAACAGCCTATGAGATTCGAAAAAAAGACATTTTAACTAGAGAAAGGTCCCGCACATCTGATTTTTGATTTTACACATAAGACGTTTAAAGCTAAGTAGGTGTTGAGGCCTGGGAGCTTACCTTCCTTTTAAAAGGCTAATACATTCACAGAGAGATGACTGGACAAAGAGAAAGGGGGATTAGACTCCTAGGGGCAGTGAATGGCAGGACAGTTGCTAGAGAACTTGTGATAAATAATTGTTTATTTCTTGTTATATGCACACAACTGGGAGTGCATATGCCAGTTCTAAGCAGAGAGCTGCTCTGGAGACATCGTTAAGCAATTCTCATGCTCGTTGAATGTTTTGAGGTGGCTTATCTGATCCCCTTCACTTTAATTTCGTTGGCTCTCTCATCACGGAGGACCATTCTTTATGTTCCACATATACTTAGCAGATATTCACTTTCATGTATTAATAATCATAGTTGTACTCTTGGGTCTGCGGCTGCAGCTGTTAGAGACAACCGTTGTGTGACTCTCCTCACCGAGTCAGTAACAATGGAGAACAGTAAACAAGGGAGGCAGCTCTGCCTCCCGACTTCCTTCCCAAGGTCAAAGCCCTAGAGTGCCTTCACTTTGCAGAACATTCTTCATGTGGCTGCTACCCAGCCTGTTGGGCTTAATTCTGTTTTTAATGAGTTGCACACCTGTGTCCCTGGCTGGTTGCCCTCCGCACAGTGGGAAGAGGTTAGGGAGACTGAATTCCTCCTTCACCTAGGCCCTCGGACCGTAAGTCTGTCTGCATGCGTTTTGTTCAACATCCCAAGGAGGGATGGTATTCAGAACCTCTTCCTATTGTACTAAGCAACAAACGTGGGATTTATTATGCAGATATTATAAAGACAGTAAAATTGCTCAATCAAATACAGGCTTACCACAGCCTAGGAATTTCCAATTGCACAAAGTACTGAAGGAAACCATGCCTGAGTCACATTTTTTTTTGTTTTGTTCATTTCCTGCTTAGGAAATTTGCTGAGGCTCAGCTTAGGAAGAGTGGTGGTGAACACTGTGAAATATTGGACTTTGGCCTCATATTCACAGTAAAACATGTAAAAAGAAAAAAAATCACCTTGAAGGATATTTCAAATACCCACTCTGTGGGATATGTTAGTTAGCATCTGTGTTGAGATGGATGCAAGTGGACAGTGGCAATTCAGATTTCTAGTTGATTGTTATCAGATTCAAAGAAAATGCCTGGATAGATTTTATCAATAATTAAAGAGTATATTAGGGATATGCTGTTTATGAAATATTTATAATTCATTTCAAGGAGCCCTTAGAGAACACGAAAGAGACAAATAATTTCTCCCTGGAGACACTAAAAAAAGACAAAATTAAAAGTCCTACATTGGATCCTATCTATAGACACATTAAGAAGTGTTGAAAGATGGAGGGTAATGTTAGTGAACAGTGGCCACAATGTAACCTTAAGGTTCCAAGTCTTAGAAGGACACTGATTGTGGTTACCGGTTTATGGCTGAGTTTCTTCTCACATGAGAAACCTTATATAGCATCATCCAGGATGATAAAGAGATGAAGAGACCAGGGCATAAACATCCAAGTCCCTGAAAATATGCTGCTTTGGTATAAGGGTTCTTTCGAATAGAGGACAATTAGAAGAGAAAATACAGAAAGAGAGCCTTTCCCGCCTGTCTGTTCAGAAGCACAAGGTAAGTTTTCTTTTGTGGAGATGGCTCCTTTCCCTTCTCTGAGCTCGAACTACTCTTATCACCACCGTAGTCAGAGAGACAGCACCTAGACGGATCTGTACAAATGAGTCTCACCAATGTAACTCCGGTATTTCCTTGTTTTCTCCTGTGTCTCTACCTTTTTCCCACTTAGTGACCACGATCAGCCAAAACCCAATTTTTTTTTTGTCATGCCCTCTTCAACAAATTTATTGGCCTTTCAAAAAGTGCTGTAATGTCCCCGATTGAGTCTAACCATTCTTTAAATTTCCACTCACCCTCTATGAAGGCCTCTAAACACACAAGTATTAGAGGCTCTCTTTTCTCCTGTTTGTCTGTCTTTTTTTAATTCTTATGCCTCAGTCCTAGAATCCAGAAGATTAGAACATGTTTACCCCATTCACTCCATTTTTAGGCAGCATATCAAACACATCCCCCCCCCCCCATGGATGTAAATAAGGGCACAGTGAAACCACAAAACTGTGTGTGTGTGTGTGTGTGTGTGTGTGTGTGTGTGTGTGTGTGTGCACACGTGTGCGTGAAGCAAGACAATGTAACCCATCATTTTTATGCTAGGTTTGATGCTATGTATAAAGCTGTGGAGAAACAAAGGATAAAGAGTATTAGCTGAAGGTCATAAACTGAGGAAACTTCCAAATGTTTGCTCACACAACTTCCTTTCAGCATTCCTTGTCTTTGGAGATGTGATGTTCTTTCCTTCTGGATATATAAGAAGGGCACTGTCATATTGTTATGAGATCTTACTTTAAATCCTCCTTAGCTCCATCATCCTTATGATCTCTACCAAAGAATTCAGATGCCACACATAGAACAGAGTACAGAAGATGGGAAGAGTTTATTACAAAGTAAAGAACTCCCAGCAGGCAAGAGTGGGTAATCGCTGAAGGGACCATATACTGATCTCTATTTTCATCAGACTTTTTTCTATTTCCAAAGTCTCTAGAGCAGATACCTTTTCCCGAGTTGTATTTTCCTACCTATTGGCTTGACAAGCCCAAGTCCATCGATTCTTACTAAATGGGTTAATACTATGTCCTTGTTTTTACTGGAAAGTCTACTTGGTAATAATCTTTTAAGTTTTAGATTGTTGTCTATTAGTGATATCTACTCAGAGCCAGAGATATGAAGGAGAGGCCATTCTATTGGCCAGAAATCAGAGGCCTACTGTTTCAATTTTGGCTTTACAGATTGCTAATTATGAAGAGGGTGTCTGTCCCATTTGTCTCCAAGCCTGTTAATATCTAACTAACTACCTAACAACATGATATTTTAACCTACTTTGGGAGACAAAGGTAGGAAGATCGAGTCCTTCCTGATATATCTTAAATTCATTCAGTTTAAAAATTCCAGTACAGCAGGAACTGTTTTAGAGTAATATGCCCTGAGCCTCATCAGTTTGAAAACTTTAGTGTGTTGTCTTCACCAGAATAAATTTTATGTATTCATTGGCTCTCATCTTCCAAGTTACTGCTTCAAAGGAAAGATTACCGACAACCCAAAAAATATTTAACACATAACAGTCACCTGATGAATTTTTGATAACTGAGCAAATAGTAACCATATTTTTTAAACAAAACCCCATGGTTTGAGGCTTTTGTATGGGGATGGGGGCCCAGCCTATATAGAGCCGACTTCATCAAATTCAAGATGTGGGACTGGTGAATGTCCTCTTTATCTTTGTCAACTATACATCAAGTCACTATTTGTACCTGTTGTGATATGGGTACTAACAGAGATTGTATCTGAAGAATGAACCCTTTGCACAAAGTGGATAGTGCATCTCCTAAATGCTCTTATTTTAATGCTGTCACTTTTCTGCAGGGAGATGCTGAAGCTACAAATCCAGCTCTTGCTCTGTTCAGTTGCCTTGATTAGGGAACAATCTAACATTCCTAAATTATTCACAAGTCCCAGGCACTGCTGAGGACTAACAAATGTCAAATATGGTAATTGTCATCCAAGCAGGAAGAAGAATTGATTTAAATGTGCGCATTTAAATTAACAGGAACGCAGAACTAGGAAAGTGACCCCCAGCTCTTCCTTAAGTGCCCACACAATTAAATGCAAATGCTTTCCTGGGGTGTCCCATGCCAGCTCTTCCTCAAGCCTCTCAATGAGAAGGAAATGTCATTCATTGTGTCATCCTAGGGCAGAGGGTCTGACACTCACTAAAACCGCTATAGTATTTGTCCAGATCTAATCTGCATAAACCCATGTAATGCAAATGTATTTTGAAATGTTGATTGCTGTTTCATCCTTTTTAAACTATACTCTACTCTGTAATAATTAAATTCCAGATGCTTTCCCTGCAGCCCAGACAGCTAACCACACGCTGGCTTTAAGGGAAAGATGGAGGTCACTATATAATCAACAGAAAGGTCAAAGAAACTTAACTATTCATTTGTTTATTTCTTTGATAAGTACTATAAGTCATTCTAGGAGTCTAATCACTGCACTAGTTAAACCAAGGCAAGCAAGGTCTCTGCTTCACAGAGTTTGTATCCTCCCGGGCAGATACATAATAAACAAAATGAATAAACAGTCAATAATGTTCAAATATTAATAAAGTCAAGCTATGAAGAAAGTGGAAAAGGTGAAAAGGCTTAGATACCTTGCTGAACAAATGTCATTTTCAGAGGATTGCCAGAATTAGCAAATTAAAACACACAATTACCTCTGTATGTTCATGGGACATGTTTACATAAAAAGTATGTTTTTAGACTGGACATCTTCTACTTGACCTTACAAGCTTACTCTTGAATTACATTCTGAAAGATATAAAGAAGATGGTCATAGGGAGCTATGGAGAAAAGGGTATGTGGGCAGGAGATTCATATGTATAAACTGCCATACATGAGGAATAAAGACTAACAAATGTTTAGTTGAGGATTCTGTTTGGATAAGACTGCACAGGGCCCTATAAGCCACAATATAGATTCTCAGTTTTATCTTAAGTGTGACAGGAAGCCATAGAAATGTTTGGTGAAAATACCTTAATCTGTTCTTTTTTGTTTGTTTGTTTTAAAAATATTACTTTGGTTTCCGAATTGAGAATGATCTGTGTAGGTGGCAGTCATAATGTGCTTGGTTTGAAGGAAGGTGGGCATTATGGAAGTGATGAGAAACACTTAGACTTGGTATCTATTTTAAGCATAGAGCCAATAAGAATTTCCAGAGGATTGCTCATGGGGTGCCTAGAACCCAATGATCCCAAGGTATTATGTCCATGTCACCATTTCAAAAGGCCCTAATGTAGCCAGAAAGGACACTTTAAAAAAAAATCAGATTTGCAAAGCTGTTCTAGCTTTAAGCCAGATATAAGACAGGATGGAGAACTATTGTGGAAAGGAGCCTGAGGTTACACCTAAGTTAGTAAAGTGCTTGCTACACATGCATAGAGATCTGATTTCAGATTCCCAGAACCCACGAAATTCTAATGCTTAATTCATGTCTGTGATCCTGGCACCTCTACAGGGAGATGAGAGGCAGAGACCAGAGAATACCTGCAAACTTCCTGGGCAGCTATCAACAGCCAACAAGAGACCCTACCTCAAACAAGGTAGAAGGTGAGGACAGATAGCTGGGGTTGTCCTTTGACCTCTACATGTGGGCTATGTCATGTGTGGACCAACAACAGACAGACAGACAGACAGACAGACACACACACCCACCCACACACAGAGGGCAGGGAATTAAAAAAGGAGAACTGAACACACACAAGGAGGAAGGGCAGTTTGAAAAACAAACCTTACGGAGTCTCCAGCACTCTACGTAATGCTGGAGTTATATTTGCCTCTCTTGTGGCTCTCTCAAGAGAACATCATTGATAACAGGTATTTGCTAAGACTTGAGCCCTGCATTTAACCTGCTGCATATGGAAAATCATCTATATCTAATGGTTTGGAATACATAGAAGTATTTCTTCTCCTCTGTAGAACTTGAAAGAATGACCAGGACAATGTGGAGACTAATCCTACCCCCTGAGAACAGGCAGAATAATAGTCCCTCAAAAATGGCCATGTTGGTAAGGCCTCACCTTCTTGTAGGATGGAATGGGGGGTGGGTTGGGGTGGGGGAGGTTGGAGGAGCAGGAGGAGGGTAGTGGGAAATCTGTGATTGGTGTGTAAAATGAATAAAAATTTTTCTTAATTAAAAAAAAGTCCATGTTGGAATCCCCAGAACTTTCGACAGTTGTACTTTTTCTGGTAAAGGGGAATTGATGTTGCTGGTTTTCTGACCTCAACCTAAGGAGCTTTGCCCACATTATCTGGGTGAGTCAGTATAGCCATACTGATGCTTTAAATGCAGAAGGAGGCAAAAGAGTTAGTACAAGAGTGATGCAATGTGAGAAAAATTCCACCTGCCACCACCATCTTCAAGATGGAAGAGAGCAAAGAGCCAAGGAATTCAGACAGTTTACAGAAGCTGTAAATAAGAAAGTAGACAGTCTAGAGGCATTGTTATGGGATGCCCACCAGAGAAGACTACTCAAACATGTCTATAGCCAACTGAAATTCTTTCTTTCAGTAGCCCCAAGTATCTAGAGCAAGGGACTTTTAAAAGGAAAACCATATCTTCATATCTTCCTCAGCAGTTGTAGGGGGAGGTTTTATGCAAGCAAACAGTTTAACAGAAGCTAAGATAAGCAGTTAACTGGAGGGAGAGGTTCATATGAGCAGGCAGTTTAACTGAAGCTATGTTTTTGCTGGGGCATCTCGACCTTGGGTTTCTAGAACAGAGTTGGGTAATTTTCCATGGGATTTGCCATCAAGGATGCCAAATTGTAGTCAAATCTAAAGTGGTCTCAGCACGAATACAAAAAGAGGAACCTCTGCACTCTCTTGCCCTGTCACAGCATCTGAAAAGGAACAGTTCTGCAGATTCTTTGCTTTCAGCCCAGGGAGACCAATTTTAGCCTTCCAGCCTCCGTAAGTGTAAGATATTGCATTTGTGCTATTATGAAATAATAAAAGAATTAAAATAATAAGACTTTGCTGTAGTAATAATGGAAAATTCATGTACTGAACAAAGTAGATGCAGACAAAACCAGCCTGATAGCTTCCATCAAAGACAGCAACAATTAAACATATCTCTCTTTTATACACAAAAGAGTCTTGGCAAGAGAATCAAAACCAGAGAATTACCTAGATGATGGAGGGGAACATATACAATTCTGTATTTTTTTCCAAGTCCCTTTTTTGTGGTTACCATCTCAGCTCTCCAGACTGAATGTGAAGATTTGGGGTGAGGCTGTTCTACCTGCAACATTGACATTTCTAAGACCTTCACCACTGCTATAAGTTCCTGCCAAGTACAAACTTATTCATCAGACTTAGCTTAGTCCTCAGTGAAAGACTGTCAAACTGACAGGTGAATAAATGAATGAGTGAATGAATGTTTTTTTTTTTCATTTTGGACAAAGCATTATAATATGCCAGTGTGTGTATGTCAGTGGTGCATGCTAAGAAAACCACAAGTTAATCTTGACTTTGTGCAAACAACTTTGCAAGCTTGACAGAACCATTTGTTATTCAGGGTCATATTGTTGTAATTATTGTCCCTTAGCATAAACATGTGTCAGAAGCCAAGCATTAAAATGCAGCAAATCTTTGACACCTAATCTCTCCCTTCGTTGCTTGACCTGGTCCCTGACAGACTGGAGATTCAGTCTGAGAAGTCATTGGCAGCCCTACCAGAATGCTGGAACAATGAGAGCCTTGCCTCTAAACTGGAAGCAGGACCATGTGATGGGTGCTGTGGTCAGTTCACAGGAGAAAGTGGAATTCAGCTGACATGGAGGACTGTGAGGAGTGAGAGTGAGCAGGACAGAGTGGGAAGGACAGAACCGAAGACAACCCTATTTTCAGACAAAATATCTGATACACGAATTCAGTCATTCCTTGTTGCAAAGGACACCTTGCTCTATCCAGGACACTATGCAAAATGCCAAGAGGGAGGCAGCTATGTATCACCCAGACTGACATTGATTTCCTGTTTGCCATGTGTCAGACACTGGGCTGAGCACATTGCAAGCAGGACCTCACTTCATTCTCAAAACAGTTTTGAGGGGACAGAGCAATTACTATCATCACCAAACCGATGAAGAAAATTAAGCCTAGTGACAGTAACTTGCCTAAGGGCACACTACAAATGGCAGATCTGAGGCCTGATTCAGAAGCCAATTCCCTTAACCAATGCACAGTTTTGGTCTTTAATGACTGAACCTAATAATCTAATTGCCCCACCTTTATTTTAGTAGGGAAAATAAGACACATAAATACTGAACTTACGAGACAAAATGGGATAATCACTGTACAAAAGGAATGAGCCATCAGCATTATGGGGAATGCTATCCAGGCAGGATTTAAGCCCCAGGAGTTAGCATACAATATTAGCACCTACTGAGTGTTTACTCTTAGTCAACTGCTTTCCCCTCACTTATTTAGCCATTCATAAACTATTTACTGAGTACAAGCTACTCATCTGGTACCTTTCCCAGTATATGGGGCCCACTGAAAAATAAAACAGATTAAATATAGCTGCCTTTTGGAATTTTGCATTCTTAAAGAGTCAGAAAAAGAGGAAGGAATAAATTATTGTGTGAACAAATGTACTTTATGCACACAAGCACACATATGTATATATAATCACACACACAGTTTTTTTAAATGTTAAAGGGCATGGAATACAACAATTAAAAAAAAAACAGAGGTACCTGCTATTTTTTGTGCCCTCTTTAATGTTGGGAAACTAATTTAGAGAGATTAATTAGTTTGTTCTAAAAGGTAATGGAACCTTTCTCTGACAATAGGTGCTTTTGGGGCATTGTTTATGATGCAGATGTGACTAAATCCTAGAACCACATTATACACAACCAGTTCAAAAATGGAATCAAGAAACTCCAGGGGCTGGAGAGATTGCTCAGTGGTTAAGAGCACTGGCTGCTCTTCTAGAGGACCTGGGTTCAATACCCCGTACCTACATGGTGGTTCACAATTGTCTGTAACTCTAGTTCTGGGGGATCTGACACCCTCTTCTGACCTCCTCAGGCACCAGGAATGCATGCGGTGCACAGACATACATGTGGACAAAACACTCATACATAAAAATAAATTAAGTTAAAGAAACTCTAGTTACAAGCATTTAAATCTCATAAGGGAATAGAGTTCAAGTTTGTGAAGAATGTCCAGTTCATCAATATTTACAAGAAGAGCCTGCTGGAGATCCTGGCACATGACACCAGGGACATTGGCATAAGGAGATTAAACCTAAGACACCTCCCTGTCCTTGAGCTCTTTTAGATTTTCTGAAACATGTCTACCCTTTCCATAGCCTTTGGAAACCAGGCTGTGGGGCCAGTGCAGGGGTTACATTTTCAGCCTGAGTATAGCTCTCCAGGCTAAAATACAAGTGCAATTTCCTGACATCTCTTTCATCATAAGCTACATGTTATTAAAAATGGATGTACCTGAAAGAGAACTGGATTGGACATCTCCAATTAGCACCACAATTTGCTGTCCTCAAAATCCTAGTGTTTTGAGGGCCCTGCCTCAAAAATATTTCTAAAGTATCTGTAAGTCCTGTAATGAATCTTTAGTGTGTGAATATGTACATAAATGCTTACTCAGTACACGCCTTAGAAAGATTATCAGGTAGTAGATATTTTTGTTTCTTTACCAAACAGTATTTTGTCATCCATTCCTTAGTACCCAATGAGAAGATATGTGCTATGCTAGCACCCCCATCTGATAGAAAACAAAACCATTAAGTGGCCAGGAAGCTTAAATGGCCCAAGGATATATCACCAGGGAGTAGCAGAGCTGGATTAACTTGATTCCTGCTGTAACTCTTCCATTGTAGTTTCTCTAGATGCTGAGGACACATATATATACAAGAGATTCCTAACATCTAGAAACTTAGAGTCTATTGCAATAGATCAGCAAATCAATCAAAATATCAATATGGAGTCATATTGATATTTGGAAAAGTTGTTAAACATATAGATAAAATAGTGAGAAAGACATCTAAGGAATTCTAAAAGCTTTCCTCCTCTTTCTTCTTTCTCACATGATGCTGGAGACAAGGATGCAGCAGGAATGAGCTGCACCATCATTTTGTTCTATGTGGCTAAGGCTCAGTCTGTGGATGGTAGAGAGCTCATGGCTCAAGTTTTTGAGAGGGCCTAAAGTGACCTCAGTTTACATGCCCATCACTTGGTGGGACATGGAAGGCTGAGTTCCCTCTCCATGGAGTCTGTGGTCTCTTCCACATGGTCTCTTCAGAAGGTCATCTGCTGTGGAATAATCATTTTGCACACTGTGAATATGTGTTGCTCTCATTGTTAATGAAGAGCTGACTGACCAATAGCTAGGCAGGTAGAGGTTAGGACTTGCAGACTAAAAGAGAGAACAAGGAAGAAGGAGGGCAGAGTTGCTAGCCAGGTGCAGAGGAATCAGGAGATGAATATGCCATGTTGAAAACAGGTACTGACACGTGGTAGAGTGTAAATAAGAAATATCGGTTAATTTAAGATGTAAGAGCTAGTTAGCAGCAAGCTTGAGCTATTGGCCGAGCATTTGTAAATAATAATAAGTCTCCATGTGGTTATTTAGGAACTGGCTGGTGGGACAGAACTGACTGGTGGGACAGAAAAATTCTACTTACACTCATTAGAATTTTTAGTGCCTGCCCTGGCCCCACAGCCCAGTTTCCGACTGCCATGGAAAGGGTAGACATGTTTCAGAAACCAGAAGATCAAACAGATCTTGGCGATGGAGATAAATGGAGAAATGAACAGCTTACAGGAAAGATGGAAGTTGAAGCTGCCAGCTGCCTTAAAGACTAAGCTAACAATAGCCTGGCACCATTCTTCCAATGGTGAAAGGAGTGACAGACCAGCCCACCCATAGAAAGAGGAACAAATGACATATAGAGATACAATGAATATTAGAAAATTTATGGCTAGCTTCCCCCCCAGCACTCCACATTCATTTTGCATAAAGGTTTCAATGTATTCCTAAGAAATACTGCCCTTCTTGATTATTTTCAATGTATCTTAGTGCTTAAATGAGACAAATATGCTTTCTCAGAGCTATGCACTGAGTTTAATATAAACTTATAAACTGTTGCTTTCCAAATGGTATTATGACAAGCAGTGGAGGGTATTGAGATATCTCTTGAAAGTTTGCAATGATAATAATCGAGTATTAGGATGGGACGGGGGCAGGCTGAAGGATCATTGTGATTTGTTACAGGAAAATGGAAAGGAGGCTAACAGTCATTTCAACTGGAAGGTCTGTGGAAAGTTCTGAGAAAGAAGAAAATGATTGAGGCTCAAGCAAACAGGACATCGTCGGGTGGTGGTGGCACACGCCTTTAATCCCAGCACTCAGGAGGCAGAGCCAGGGGGATCTCTGTGAGTTCGAGGCCAGCCTGTGCTACAGAGTGAGTTCCAGGAAAGGTGCCAAAGCTACACAGAGAAACCCTGTCTCCAAAAGAAAGAAAGAAAGGAAGGAAGGAAGGAAGGAAGGAAGGAAGGAAGGAAGGAAGGAAGGAAGGAAGGAAGAAAAAAGAAAGAAAGAAAAGAAAGAAAGAAGAAAGAAAGAAAGGAAGAAAGAAAGAAAGAAAAAGAAAATTGGACACCTGTGGGCATCACAGGAAGTAAAAATTTCTAGAATGGTCCTCGGTGCATTGCAAATGTGTCAATTTAATGGAGAAATAACTAACGGAGATGGTTGCAGATGTGTTTGTGTTCTTGATTAGGTGCCTCAGAGAGAGTGGACCTGGAAATGAAGAACTTACACTACTGAGGAAAGAATTTCAAGGAATTAGTTGGGTCAGCTAAGCAGTCATGATTACAGGGGCATATAGGTAAAACTTAGTTTCTTTCTCTTCTTTATTAGATTATCTTTAGCAGTTAAAAGCTTTGCTTTGTTCTATGACCACAGATATAAATAGTAAGAGCAGGATTAAATGATCATTTTACCTTTGTGTGTTAAGATATTGAACACCACCATTCAATAGAGACTTCAATGACAGATACATTCCATGTAGGCATGCTCCAACATGGCAGCTGATGACCTCATGTGGATACTGAGGCCTTGAAGTGCTAATGTGCTTAAAAAGTTAATTTAATGAACCAAATTGCCTCATGGTTACTCTATTGAACAAAAATTTTTATTCAATAGTCATTTGAAGAAAAATCCATGGTATATGATATTAATCTTAACTATATAAACGCTGTATCTGAGAATTCTCTTACATTCCAGCAAAATGTAGTTGTTTATTGAGGCAAGCTAGGCAGTTAAGAGAAAAAGGCTTATTGTTAATAAGGGGCAATTGAAGAGGACTCAATCCAAACACATGAGGCACAGAATAAAGGGGGATAGAAACTGAGGGACCAGCTGTTTGCCCCAAACAAACAAGATGTTGAAACTAGTCAACCTATGCCAGAATGGCTTTGGTTTTGTGGAGACATTCAACGTACTTTCCAGCTTTGCCGCAGGTAGCAAGTTGAGAGAAGTGCGTATTATTTATATTCACCTGGCATAATTTGTTATTCTGCTTTTTCTGGTGGCAATAATGGAAGTGGTGAAGTTAGACTGTGTTCTCCAGGGTATAGGTACTCCTGCCAAGAGCGGAAAACTTTCATCTTGCAAAGCCTCAATCAGCCAGTTTCTCATCTGCCTCCCATAAATCATCAAGAAGGAACAAGCTCATTATCTCAGCACCAGGGACAAAAGTCTTTTACATGACACTGAACTTTCTGACTACTGCAAACATGGCAGCTTGCCATTCTATATTTCACAGGTGTGTCGGCCCCTTTAACAGCCCGGGTCAGAAGTTTGAGGCTACGGCCCGAAATTTCAATTTTCTTATGTGCCGTGACTTACAGTGGGCCCATGTCCAAAGGTAATTGGACCCAGTGGCCTGTGGATTTACTTGGATGTTTTGTAGTTTTAATAGGCTTGGGGAAAGGGAATTGGGAATTTCTGTTCCCAAAGATAGTCTCTCTAAAGGAATTAGGAAATGTCTTTACTTTGGGAAAGTACCGCCATGCTACCTCTCTGAATGCCTGTGTGGAGGCTCCGAGGAAGAGACTATTAAACTTTGTTGTGTTAAAAAATTATTTATAATTTGCATGTGATAATCAAACATATGTAGGCTATGGTGATGTCACTTCACAGGCAAACAGTGTGGAACATTGGATCAGGGATACTGGCATAGTCCCCTTCCTAGCTTTACCAGTGTTTTGTGTTAGGAACATTCAGAATCCTTTCCATTAAGTATTTTGAAACGTAACTAATTTTTGTCACCCATAGCCATCCCACTATGCTCTGGGGCATTAGAAGCTGTTCTTCCTCTCCAATTGTCTTTCTCCTTTAACTACCAACTCTCTGTCCTCCACACATCTTAGCCTTTCCAGGCTCCGAGAACCACAGTTTCAAACACAAACAAAACAAACACACTTCTGAAGTCAGAAACAAAATAAAACAATGAAAGTTGCAAAACAATATAGTGTGTGTGTGTGTGTGTGTGTGTGTGTGTGTGTGCATATGCCTACCAAATTGAAATCTTGAAACTCAGGCACGACAGTCCTTGTGAAAGGAGACTTTTAGCCAAAAGACAGTGCATAATAAATGAACAGAAGTCCAATTCAAGTAATTGTGACAGAGACTAACATCTTGCATCTTCATTCTGTAGTTCTTTCTAGATACAAGGTTGCTTAGGTTCTGAAATCTTCCAGACTACCACACATGAAATTATCAAACCCTAGAATTTCCCATGATTCTTAGTAAGAGAAAAATACATAAAAATGGTCTCTGAGCCTTATTTTCCCTTTCTGAGTACACAACTGTCATAAGTATTGTGTGACGGTGTCCTGAACCAGAAATGGCAATTTCTATTTTTAGGAATAGAAAAGGGCATATAGTCTAAGAGGCATAATAAAACTTTCGTATAATGGGTCAAAGAATGAACAGTTCAGTCTTTGGAACCAGGTGATATCTGTTTTAATTACTTAAATTGGTAGCAAAGGGGACAAGAAAATGTCAATTGGGGAGCATGGTGATGCTCTAATAAACTTTGACACCAAAATTTGAACTTTATGTAATATTCACTTGTAATGAAATAGTCTGGTTTTTTTTTTTTGGTGCTTTTTCAATCACTTAAAGAGGTAAACCACTCAAGCTACTAAAGACAAAGATTAATTTTTTAATGAAACAAATATGTTCAAAACAATCAAGATGGCAGAGGAGATGTGGTCTGTGTTCTGTACTTTTTTGAATTCTACTCTATGGGCTAATGCACACAGTGACTAAAACATAAATACCCTATACACTAGCTATAAATATCACAAGTGTCTAGACTTTCAGAGGTATGGCAGCCTTTGTGCTCTTATTCTTCTACAGGACTGACGCCCATGCTCTGTTCATGATGAACCTTGTATAAGTAGATATCATTTAACAGTGACAACAGAGCAAAACATAGTTTTTATGGTGCAGTAGAAAATCACTGAACAAAGTCTGAGAGGAACCCAGCTCAGCTCTGACCATAAGCAAAGGCTTATTCATCTTGGTCTTCTCATCTTAAAAATGTGAACAATGATTGCTTCTCCTCTGTCATGGAATTGCCATAAAACCCAAGAGGGATTGTGCCTTTTAAAATGCTTGATGAAGATAAAAAGGTACTCATGGAAGAGCATATCAATAGGTTATCTAATACCAAATAGTCAGCCATGAAAATGTATATACCGGTGATGTTATACAGACTGATTTGGGTGTATTTATGTATTTAGGAATATATATATATATATATATATATATATATATATATATGTGTGTGTGTGTGTGTGTGTGTGTGTGTTTGTGTATAATGTATTAGTAATATTTTGAATATATATAGTAATTTTAAGAAATATCCTAAAAGTTCTGGGTCTGACATAGAATTTCTCTCCATAATTATTGGGCAAGCATACTCCACAAGTAGATATATGTGTGAGTGTTTTTATATTTGTGAAAAAGCTCTCTGCCTGGAATGGGTGTCTTCACCTCTGCCATCTTCCCACACACGAATCATTTAAAACAATACTATTTTGTTGAGAATAGTTATATCCTTTTTTGATGTATCCCAAACCCTAAAACAGTTAAGAAAGTTGAAATAATCTGGGGGTACTTTATATGCACAGAGGTATAAAACAGTGGGTTAAAGACTAGGTTAATGAAAGACAAAGGCACCATATAAATAGTTCTTCCTACTATTTCAAGTCACTAATAAACAAGACAGTGACCGAAGAGATAGTAACGAAGCATGTTATTTAGGCACATGCATGTGTGCATACATATATATAAGATGAAAGGACCCATACAATACCCAATATACCATCATGGGGGATTAATTTCAAGAGTGAAAAACACTCAACACAAAATGATTCAGTTTGCTTCATTTTAGTTTTATAAATTTTGCAAAACATTTTACTTTTTAAGTTGTAAGAAATAATTCAATGACAACCAGAAAATGTAGTGAAAGGGAAAATTTCTGTTTGTTTTTTAGGATATGAAATCACTTGTCCTCTAAATGCACAGTTTTAATCAGAATAAACGACCAACCAAGGAAGCAGAGGAGAAAGACATTTCAACACTATTTTTCTTGTGTAAGGTTTTTCATGTTTTCTTCATAAAAATTGAATTTCCCTTCTGGGCTTTGCAGTATAGTTTGTATAATTATTTTGGAGAAATGAGAAATATGAGAAGGAAAATGGGGTATTTTAGAATTGACCCCGAATATATGCTACATCTGGCTGATTTCGTTAACTCTCCAAGCACCAGTCTAGTGGCATAGATGTCAGGAATTACGATGATGTAAAGTTTTATATTTCCCATTTCTGACACTAATTTTCACAATTTTGGCAGCATCTATGGTCACTTGTTTTTATTCTTTCTACTGGTTGATGCATAGGCGTGAGTTTGAGAGTATGTGTATGTGTGTGTGTTCACATAGCCCATTATTTTTACATTCTTTTACATTTAAAATGTTAATGTACCTTTGAAAAAGGGTAATATACAATATAACAATATAATATGGTATGATACGGAGTAACATAATAACTGTGTAGCATTCTCTGACTGGGATGCATGGCTATGATATATGTTACCATGCTCAAGAAATTTGCCTTGTATGACAGACCTAATGTTTGTCTGTGAGCTACAGTCTAATGAGGGAGCCTCTAGTGATGGGTCAATGCTAACAAATGTTTTTCTCATTAGATAGACACTGCAGAGTCTTGGCATGGCTGTTGCTAGCTTCAGCTTTAATGAGAGAAGACCATAACGCACACTAATATGGGATTCAAAATTTCATAGTGTAGAACTTGTTGAGACTATAAAACCTAATGATGCTAAATATGAGCTGGGAAATCTCCATACACTCTACCATCTTGTTATAGTGAAACCCTCAGTAGGAGGGGTTAAAAGGGACATGATATGTTAAACTCCAAACTCTCAGACCTAGTTTGAAATTGGAACCACATTTAAAAGATTTTGTTGTACAGTCTTGTACTTTTCCCTAGACTCCAGGTTCAGAGTCTATTAAAGCCAATGTCAACTGCTTGTACCGTGAAGTACAATCCCATCCAGTGAATGAGAAATCAGCTCTAGGGTCACATTTAGGTGTTTTCAACCCCATCTGTGCTTCCCACCAGCTGAGTAATATTGGGAAACCTGCTTATTATCTGTGAATTTGGCTTCCTCTTTAAAATGGGGATAAAGAGTGTGCCTTTAGCAGGTAAGCCCCAGAAACTAAGACATAGAATATGCTTAGCCCATTTTAAGTACTTACTGTAGTATGTGGTCCATTGTAGACATTCAGTAAATGCTATTATAAATTCCAAGAATGTCTGCTAGGACAATGTAAAAATGTAACATTCACATGCTTTTGATGATATTTCTGGAAACAAAGCATCAATCAAAGGATTAACTCTCGGAATGTTTCCTAAAGTTCCCAAGAGTCAGCCAACTGGGATATATGAAGATATCTGAGGAAGGAATATTCATGAGGTGGTGGAATTATCTGAAAGAATTTCTTGAGAATGATAATTGAGCTGGTCTTCACAGAATTTAATAGACAAGAGAGGAGAGAGGGAGGACACTAAGGATGGGAAAGGGGGAGTCAAGTTGTTTAGCTGATGTAATTCTGGACTTCATGTGAGAGGCATTGTGACTGGACTGCTCCAATTTCTCAGGTACATTAGTTATCTAGGGATCCTGTAACAAAATGTCACAGACAAAATAGCTTACACAACAGAAATTTATTTTGCCACTGGTCTGGAACTCGAGAAGTATAAGATCAAGGAGTGTGGCAGAACTACTTTTTCTTGAGGCCTTTATCTTGGTTTAAAGAAGTCTTCTTCCTCCCATTGTCCTCAGATGACCTTTCTCTGTTCTTTCTTGGTGTTTCTCATAAGGACTCCAGTCTTGTTGGATTAGGGTTCTACCCTAACAGCCTGATTTAATCAGAGATGCAAATTTAGTTACAATGAACATTAGGACTTGCATTAGTCAGGGTCGTGCAGAAAAATAGAATCATCAAGTTGCTTAGCTACAGATATATGTGAGGGATTTTTTTTGTGTTGTTGTTGTTGAGGTGTAGGTGTTTCTGTGTGTATATGCTTGTAGATGCGCATGCTGTAGAGGTCAAAGGTCGAATTTAGGTGCTTTCTTCAATAGCCCTACATACACCTCATGTTTTGGTCTCTCACTGACCATGGAGCTCATTGATTCACCTAGACTCGCTGATAAGCAAGCCACATAGATCCCCTCCCTCTGTTTCCCCAATGCTAAGATTACAGGAGTCCATTGTCATGCCCAGCTTTTACATGGGGTTAGGGGTTGAAAGTTGGTCCTTTCGCTTTCCCAGCAACAACTTTACCAACTAAATCATCTTCCTGTTCTAGAGGGTTATTTTTTTGTTTTGTTTTGTTTTTTGTTTTTTTAAAATGAGAATGGACTTAAGAAATCATGGTGTCTGAGAAATCTCATGATATAGTCTGGAGAATTGGCAACATCAGTGTCACAGCTCAGGTGAAACCAAAAGTCCCGAGAGCTTTGTGGGTGCTTGTGAAAGTTTAGGAGTGTGGAGAATGAAAAACATGAAAATCTGATGTCCAAGGGCAGAAAAAATCGGGGGTCCAAGTTTTAGAAAAGAAAATGAATGCTGTCTTTTTGTCCTATCTAGTTCCTCAGCAGAGTGGGTGGTACTCAGTTGAGTTGGTTAAGGACAGTGTGATTTGAATAAGGATGGCCTCCGTTGGTGCATGTATTTGAATGCTTAGTCCCTAGTTAGTGGAACTATTTGGGGAAGGATTAGGAGGTGTGGCCTTGCTGGTTAATTTTGCCAAATACAAATAGACTAGATATTATAAATAGACTATATATTGTAACCGTAATTCTTACTTGATAATTGTTTTGTTATATGTAATTTTACTATATTAAAGTTAAAACCTTCCTCTTTAAAAAAAAAGAAAGAAAGAAAAAGGGAACTGCTATGGATATGACTCTGTATGCTATAAATATGTTGCTCTGGTTTGGTTGATAAAAAAAATGCTGATTGGCCATTAGCCAGGCAAGAAGTATAGTATAGGTGGGACAAACAAAAAAGAAAATTCTAGAAAAAGGAAGGCTGAGTGAGTAGACACTGCCAGCCACCACCATGAGAAGCATGATGTGAAAGTACCGGTAAGCCACAAGTCATGTGGCAACTTATAGATTGATAGAAATGGGTTAATTTAAAATATAAGAACTAAATAACAAAAATTCTGAGCCATTAGGCCAAACAGTTTAAATAATATAAGTGTCTGTGTATTTATTTGGGTCTGAATGGCTGTGGGCCTGGGCAGGACTGGAGATAACTCCATCAACAGGAAGGATTATGAAATGTGGCCTTGTTGTAGTAGGTATGGCCTTGTTGGAGAAGATGTGCCACAGGAGGTAGGCTTTGAAGGTTCAAAAGCCCATGCCAAGCCCATGCCAAGCCCAGTGTCACTCTTTCCTCCTCCTATCTGTGGATCAGCATATAAAGTTCTCAACTGCTCTAGAGCCATACTGTCTGTTTCTCACCATGATGATCATGGACTAATGCTCATAAAACAGTAAACAAACCCCAATTAAATGCTTTGTTTTATAGTAGTTGCTTTGGTCATGTTGTCTCTTCACAGTAATAAAGCAGTAATGAAGACAGGCAGATTTTCCTTAGACCACTGGATCAAATACTGGTCTCTGGGATCAAATACCCTCAGATGTAACCAGAAGTGGTATTTTTTCAGCTAATTGGGTATCATTTAACCTAAGAGAGGCGACTCCTGAAATTAATCTTCATAGGGTGCCAGTATATATATTTAAAAGGGAACACAATATAGTAAGTAGCAATGATGAATCCATACGTGGAAAATAGGCTTTTGTCGAAGCTTGTTGCATTTGGAACCCACCCAAACACATAAGCCCTGTATTCTAATTTTTCTGTGCATTAGTTGTAAGATGCTGCATTTGAAAACCTCTATTAACAATTAAAATTTATGTTTAAAATGGAGACAGTCATACTTCTTTGTAAGAAGTTGTTGAGAGTTAAATTAAGTACTATAAATGAAGATGCCCAGCAAGACACTGAAAATAATTATACACTTTTCTAATAGTTATTCTGTGTCTTCAGTATTTCCCAGACTTCCTTCCCCTCATATTATTTGCATAATCCTATTGGAAAGAATTGGGTCTGACTTCATTATTCTGCAAAGATAACATCATGGGCATTCAGAGCCCCTGCCATAAGCATCTTCTCATCTTACTCTTATAATATCACATGGTAAACAAGTATTCACAATTAAAGAATTAGCAGAAGCTACAATGCAGACTCCTAGAGAGACCTAAGCTGTTGGTAGACCCCAGCATTGCTCACAGTAGCTCCAAGAAGGTGTGGATGGTTGGTTGTCCCCTCCACAGCTGGACCACTGTGTGTTTGAGAGCTGCAGCATCACCAAAGCCATACTTGGGTAGTGCTATTAGTGTTCATGGGCTGAAACTTCCCAAAGACATGGCACAAAGGATTTTTTTTTTTTTGAAAATACATTTGATTCCATAAAAAAAAAAGTCTGTTTAAACTTTTATGGCTGGTGAAACTCTACCTGGAAGACTTGGTAGAAAATTTAAAATACGTATTGTACAGCAAAAATCATCTGTAAGGGAGAGATGCCACCCAGAGCCACTTCATGCCGAAGTTGGGCTCATCGTTTACCCTTCAGGCTAGAGGTGGTAGTGCATGGAGGAGAAAGGCAAATGAATGGGTGTTTAAGACTAGAGGCAGTTTGACATGCAAAAGAGGGCAGCACACAGCAGCTTGGATGCAATTTCAGGCCTGCCACTGTCCTTGGAGATTTCCTTGTGCCTCCATGCTGTTCAGTTCATCTTCTTCTCACTGCAGGCCTTGACAGGCCATTGTTCATGGAAGACACCTCCAGAGCCAACCTTCAGTATTTACAATGGAAATCTACTCTCTGAGGGAGATACATGTAGAATATAGCACAGCTCTGCTTATTAAAAAACAAATGCTCTTTTCTAAGAGGGTCAGAAACAGTGCCTCTGTTGGCTGTTTGCACACAGACTTGGGCCCTTCCCATGCTTCCTGTGTTGCTTGGGGGGGTTGTGTGGGGTGTTCATTCAGAGTTGTTTACTTTATTACATTATTTACACTTTCAGATTGTTCCAGGCATTAGTTGTTATTATGGCTGAGATTTAATTAGCGTAAACTCCAGTAACAGCTTAATAGAAATTAAATTTTAAGCCGTTTCTCTTTGAGAAATATTAGGATTTATTAGTGTTTCCCCCAGAACTAATTAGTCTGAGGGATGCATTTCAGAGTTAAGTGAGAGAGAGGGGTTTGTTTACTATTGTTTGTAATTATATCCAGCACGTTCCTCCTGTCCCTCTATACTTTCTGTGTCTATTTGGCCCATTAGCCTGGATGTGAGAAGACTTGTATCTTTGCCAAAGGCCTTAGGAAAGCCACCATGGGTCACCGAAAGAGAAATTAACTCCACTGAGAGAAAATGGAGAAGTGGGGAGGCCCAAGAGAAAGGAAATGGTCAAATCACAGCTCAGAAATTAAATTTTAGAAAAAGCAGATACAAAAAAAAGTGTGAAAAGAACATTTTACGCATAAGAAGTATGAAACTACTCTCTCACAGATCTCTAAATTAGCAAAAGGAACTGTGGTGAAGCATTCCCACTGGTGTTGTGGGCCAGGAAATGATAGCACATGCTCTCTGCATCTCCAGATCAGTTTTCTGAAAGAAATGCCTGATCATGTGATTCCCCTGCCCAAGAATAAATAGAGGGAATGAGCCTTGGAGTCAGAGAGTTTATGTCTGTCTTGATTTTTTCCGTTTGGTCTGTTTGGCTTTGAGCAGTTCACTCATCTCCCCTTTCCTTTCCTTCATGTATGACGATGCAATGACGGGCCCTCCCTCAGGGTTGCTGTGTGGGTGAGACGAAATGATGTGAGACCCAGCATGCCAGTATGTGATCAAAGTCAATCTTGACTGCGGAGGGTGGGATCCACAATGAGGGAGAGCATCATCGAAGTGAAGAGATAAACTTCAAAGGGGCTTCTCTGCTGGACAAACTACATTCAGATATTTTCCTGCTTGGCTTCTGCATGTGGTTCTCAATGAAGACTTGGCTAAAAACCATCCGCAATAACCATACTATGGACTGAGCTCTGTGCTGCCTTGAAATTTCCCCATCATCCTAACTTTAACTACAGTATCAAATGGTCCAAGGGAAGGATAAGTCAAAACAAAACAAACAGAAAAGCAAATATTTTATCAGAATAAAACACATATGACCCCCAATCCTATAGCCAAGAGCCCCGTTCCCATTTGAAGCCTGATGAACATGGTCATCACGGTCTCCATTCCTATTTTCTTTCTGAGAAGCCACCAGAACCACCTAGTTAGCTGCAGTATCCTAGGCTTTCTCTAATCTAGTTCCCCAGACCTTTCCAAATTCCTTCCATGTATCAGTTCCAAAGGTTTAAGAATCACGTGGTCAGCTTTCATCACAGCAATTGTCTGTGTTCTTCAGTTCTCATCGCCATAGACAATTTAAGGGAAGACTGGTTTTGGCTTCAGCCCATGCTCATTTGACTCCATCTTAGTTGTCCTTGTGTCACAGTGGGGAGGGAAAATGAGGACAGAGCTGATCATCTCACGATATTGTTGATGCAGAGAAAATGAGAGGAAGGGTTTGAGGATTAGCTAGACCCTTTAAAAACACACCCCCAGTGACCAACTTCCTTCTACTAGGCCTCACTTCTAAATAATCCATTAAGCTATGAAGTCATCAACGACAGTAACCCATTGACCAAGTTAGTACTCTCATGATCCGACTATTTCTCAATACCACAAACTGGAGACCAAGCCTTGAATACATGTGATCTTCTTGAGGGACTATATGATACCCAAACTAACAAAGTGTTAAAACTCACCAAGCAGAGTACCCTAAGTTTCCTGTGCATAAACTGAAATTTGATGAGATAACTCATTAGTATGATTCTACTTAAAAATGTTTTTGTTTTATCCATTCCATTTTTAACCTCAGTGCTGTGTTTTCGGAATACAAAAAAGCCACCAACAGGATACTTCAAATATTAGTAAAATAAATGATGTTTACAGGTACCCAAATGGAAAAAAAATATTTTCCCAACATTTTGTTTGTTTCAATATAATTCTTGACACCAGACCTATACTATACATTTTGTAAGAAAATTCAAATGAAGCAGATGGTTGAAGACTTAAAAGATTCAGCTAATCTCCAAGTAAACATTTTCTTCTTGCTACAGGCCATCTTCAATATTTCTTGGAAGCATCACAGGGAAATCTTTCTAGCTGGTATCAGCTATGCTCAGTTTTTCATCGATGAGTCTGACCTTTATGGGAAAAGTTCAAAGAGAATTTTGATGTCAACATAACACCTTCTTTAAATAAAAGATGGGTGACTGCCACTTATAATGTGATAGCTTCCCCCATTTGTAGAAGGCATTAGTTTCCAAATCTGTGCCCGACCTCCTCTTCAGAGGTCTGCCAATGCACCAAGTTAGGGAGAGTGTTTTCTGAAAAACAGAGTAAATAGCTTGTGTTTAGTAAATGACCTAAATTATTAAATGGGCATTGGCGTTTTTGAAGAATTAAATTTACCTCACGTGAACGAGTGAGTAATTTTCGTTCCACAGGTCATTTCCTCAGTCCTAAACTCAGCTGGTCTATGATAACACAGGTCAATTGTTCCTGATGGAGGAGAGTTGGGATTTTAAAACTGATCTCTCAGCCATTCATGGGCTTCTATAATACAGTACGTCAATGCATAAACCAACAAATACGCGCTGAGGTCAGCCCTTGGGGGAGGAGGAAACAGTGTTTGGGAGGATATCAAAATTAGTTCCCATACAATTACTGCATTGTTTTGGTAAAAATGAGTGATCCATTTATTTTAGGAAATCTACTCTACAGACTTCCATGCAATCTTTAATTTGAAGTAAATTGTGAGAGATCCAGCTCCTTCAAATTGTAAAATGTGAAATGGGCTTAAAGGGGTTGAAAGAAACCCATTTTGTTTTTCTCAAATTTTGAGGATGAGCATATTTGAACTAGTAGCTGCTGCCTCCTCCTTGACATTTCCTGTTGCTCCCACCTTTCACAACTTGAGTTTCAGTTAGAAGATATTTTAATGAAAGTTGTTCCTATCTTTACAGTGCTTGAGACATGGTCTATTCTAGGGGCTCTACATAACTACTTGGGTTACCATTACAAACCCTCAATCTGAAGCACATACAAATACTCCTGCTTCAGAGCAGAGGCACAGAAATGTGAAGCCACATATCCTGAGCCACACAGCTTATGAGACTCAAGTGGTCTGGCTCCAGAGACTAAGCTTGCTTCTTTTCAAACTTGACTTCTGTCTGAAAGACCTGAAACCACCTTAATCACTCTACTAGAGTTTTGAGTCAGTGAGTCTGTAGTAGGGCCTGAAGATTTCACATTTTAACAAGTTCCCAGGTGACCCTGGTCTGTGGTATGTGTTGTTATGCCTCTGTAAAAACCCATCAACCAGAGAAAGGATTTTGATGGCAGAAAATCAGTGAAGCCTTTTATGTTGCAGAAGTCCTGACTGTGAAGCCATGGTGGGGGGGTGTGTATGCCTAGAAAAGGATGTACTTACTTCTGTCTGGTTCCTTGGGAGCCTGAGACTAGGAAAAACTTTCTGAGATAGAAGGGATGAAACAGAGTACAGCAGACACTGATGGGTTTCTGAGAGGAGTCTAAACCTGCATTTTCTGGACTCCTTCCCAGGAGAGGCATTGAGGCCAGGCTCTGTAAGCAGACATGTGTTTGCATATGGCTACTCTCTGGCCAATGAAGTGAATAGAAAGGTTCGCATGGTTCTCCTCAGTGCTCCTCAAAATGTGTGAGAGTTTTAACCAACAGTACTCCTTAGAGAAAACATTGTCCATATTTAAGTGGATTTTCTAGGTTTGAACATGTATGACTTCCTTTTTTGTTGTTGTTGTTTTGTTTTGGCCAGGCAGTGCCCATAGCAGCTGCAAAGTCCCAGATTTCCCATTGCTTAGCCTACCAGAGAAGCAACTGCATAGACTCTCTCTGTAGAGAGACTTACATATCATTTCAGAACCTGAGCAAGGGCCCAAAGTAGGAAAATCTTCCTGGCCAGCACTAAGGACCAGGATATGGCTGGAAGAAAGCAATTGGCTTCCTGGGAGTAGACTTGGGGTAAGGCTGATCAGTGTTGCACTGCATGGGCTGGTGGCCAAAACCACTAGAGAGATAAGATGTCTCCTGGATGCTGGGTACCTATCCCGTGCCACCTCTCTTATTTGATAAGAACCATATAACCCTGCTCCTGAAACTCAGAGGCTCCCTTGGCATAAGGAGGTGGGTGAATTATATCCAATATCTTGAGGGTTTCATAAGAATCGCTTGTTATTTCTTGTTTGTGAGTTTGGCTGGTGGTGGGAAATCCATTTGCACAACAAACTGACTGCTGTATAGAAATTTAAGGAATGCTGCTTCAGGGACATCCGTGTCACGCACTAATGAAGAGACTCAGGGGCAGTTTTAAAGCCAGACCATCATGAGTCAATAGAGGTGACCCTGCTAAAGGATGGGTGTCAACAGAAGTCACTGTCGAATTTGGAAATACCGCTTCTGGACTGTAAAGGAAGATGGTTTGAAAAAGAGCAACCATACCCTTTAAATTTACAAGGCTGAAATAAAACAGGTGACTGAAAGGAGACAGGAAGGACAAATGTGGCTCTGGAAGGGTTTATAGATGCAATTTGTCTGCAACTAAGCCTTTCTTTTCTTGGGAAGCAAAGGGAATTCTAGGGCTGTCAGTCCAGACCAGCAAGGCAGTGGGAAGGCACTGCCTAGGTGAAAGAATCCACCATGACCTTCAGTGAAGGAGTTTGGAGCCTGGGTGGAAACCTGTAAAAAGGCCATAAGGTCTCAAATCTGTAAGGCAAAGGCTGACCCTAGCTCCCTTACAGTGTCCTTCCCTACAAAATTCGAACAATATCACACCAAACACATCACATTTTGTTTCTGTTATATATATATATCTTCTAATTATCAGGAATAACACATTTGTCTCAGTGCTGAAAACCAAGTCCTTATGCTTTAAAATAACAAAATAATGCAGATGGCAAAGTGATAGTAAATAGGGGAGCTTTTAATTTAATAAATATTTTTAACTTTTTTCAAATGAGCATCATCATTTCCAATTTTGTTCATCTAGCATGTAAGAAGCACTTTTAAAGGAAGATATTTTGCAGCCTTCTTACAGAAGTGGATATATTGCAGTACAAAAATCCATGTTCTCCTTTCCAAGTAACAGACCTTTGAATTTACTAAGAGTAGAAGTGTACCTAGCCCAAAGTCTGTATTTCTTAATCTCCTTTGCAAATAGGCATATCATTTGACTAGGATCTGGTGGATGTGGTAAGCGGAAGAGTGGTGCCTTGCTTCTAGAAACATCCCTCAGAAGGGCACATGTAGGAGTTTTAGCAAGCTGCAGTTTTGAGATAAAAGTCCACACTTTTGATTGTCTCACATGAAGTGAAAGTTTTCAGGGTTTTCCTAAAAGCCGGGTCTTTATAACTTACTAGAAGGATTCACAGAGCTTGTAGGGTAGAGCTGTTACACTCCCATGGACAGTTAGTACAGGGGAAGGATGCCAATCAACATCACACCAGGCGAGAGGGACACACTGGCCAAGTGCAGGGGACCAGGGGACCGAAACGAGTGAAGCTTCTGTATATTCTCTTCCCATAAACTTGTGGGCCACATCAACACATTCTGGCTCTGATATGGGCTAGTCACACGAAGTACCAGTAACTGGGAAGGGTCACTTGAGCCTTGCAGTCTAGAATTTTTTTACTAGGGTCCATATCCCCAAGTGACTGACCTGTAGTTTCCTGTCTCTCTTATAATTTGAGCTAATGCTTACCATCTTTAGCTCCTCTGGAAATCATGGCTGACATGTTGTGTGGCCTTTACCTTGAATCACATTGATAGATCTTTCAGTGGCGTTTTAGTTATGTTTCCATTGTTGTGCTGAGAAACCATGACCAAGGAAATTTACAGAAGAAAGACTTTACTGCATGTGACAGCAGGCAAGTAAGCATGGTACTGGAGCTGGAGTAGCAGCAGAGAGCTTCTCTCTTGAGATAACCACTAAGCAGAGAGAGGTAACTGGGAATAATGTGGACTTTTGAAACCAAAGCCCACCCCCAGGGACACATTCCTCCAACAAGGCCATACTTCCTAAGCCTTTCCAAACATTTCCACCAAATGTGGACTAAGCATTCAAATATATGGTCCTATGAAGGCTATTCTTGCTCAAACCACTACAAGTGATTGTAGCTGCCTGTCAGAGATGGTCATAATATACAGAGGGTTCCAAAGACAGAGGAACATCTTCCCAGTAGCTGAAAGCAAAGACCAAACATTTCTTTGATAAGTTGGATTATTCACTACAGAGACCCGCATATTTCTCTGTTTCTTTCTCATCCTATTCATGCCAATTTGGAGTGGTAAAGCTCTTACAGTCATCATCCCAGTGAAAAACAATTCTACATCCTAGATTTGCTGGAATGGTCTGAGTAGGAACCGGCATCAATCACTGATGGTTTCATATTGCAGAAGTCACCCACCAGCAGAGACTATTTTATACAAGTGAGAAATGGGAATTTATCTTACTTAAGCCATTTGACTGTTTGTTCCTTGCAATCATTAAATATAATCCTAACTAGAACTGCATGTTCTTGACATTCCAAATTAGAAAGATAATGCCTACACGCTTGCTTTAAAAGTGTGCTTATTTTTAAAACTCACACTAATTGTACGAGATATATGATTCCAATTTTCAACCTTGAGATACACGTTGTTTTTGTGAGAAGTATTTTAATTGCATTTGGAAAGATGGTTCTTTATGAAATCAAAAGTTCTGTGTTCAGGCTGAGTGTCTCCAAGTTTTCATCAGTGTACTCAAAGTCCATTTTTACTTAAGGACATATTTGACTGCTTTAGGGATGCTCAGTGTGGGGAATTTGTACTCTTATCACTAGACTAACATTTCCCATGGTCCTATCACTATGTACTTGCATCATGGTGGCTCCCCTACCCTTCTCATTCCTTATGAGGGGAACCTTTGCTGATAATTGCATTCCCCACAGTCACCTCTTGGTGTGCTTGTTCACTCTGTCCCCATCCAACTGTGTCTTGCTAGCACCATCACTCATAAAACAGAGTTATAATAGCTATAATTCTCCTGCAATCAGTCAATTGCTGCAGTTAACAAATGGTTTATTAGACTGTTAACCTCCATTAGCTGAGGAGTTAGGTCATTAGCTGCCTCTGATAACCATTTCTCAAAGTTTATGACTTAAATAATCATTTAAATACTGACTTTTATTCTTTTATATGGATTGAAACAAAGTTTCAGAAGAACTTAAAATTCAGGGAAAAAATGAGTAATATTCGTTAAGAGTATCTGTAAACTTGAACCCCCAGTTTGTTTCAGGGACCTGACATTTGTTTTAAAACTTTCAGATTAGTGTGATGTTCAGACTCAGTTCTAGGCATCCTCAAGACAGTATTCTCAGTGACAGCAAAGGATTTGGTGGATTAGAGTGTGCAGGTAAATTGTTTTCCTTTTACTTTCTAATTTATTTTTTCCCCTAGAAATGCCAGCAGGTGTATGCTGTAAGCTTTGTAGCCTCAAAGGCCTGTGACTTTTTGTTGTTAAGCAATTGCCTGGCACCTACACAGATGCCCCTTGACTCATGATGGGGTTGCATCTTGCTAAACCCATTATAGATAGAAAATACTGTAAGAGAAAGATGCATTTCATGCTCTTCCTCTAATGAGTATAATTTCTTAGCAATACTGCACTCTGTAGAGTACTAGATGTTTTCCTTTCTTCAATGTTGTAGCTCATTACTGCCCCACACCACAAGACAGTATTATACTGCTGTGTGTGAGAAGACCTCCTGGAAAGATACAACAGACAAGTCTACTCACCCCAGATAGGGAGTCTATGCTAGACCAAAGTAGCGATAGCATCAAAATCCAACTTGCTGAACCATTGAGTTTTATTGGGCTTACTTACAGGAATATGGGTGAAGGGTTACTTACAGGAGCAGAATCGACTCAAAGACAGCTGTGTCACCAAACCGCAGCCCAGCATGGTGACAGCATACAAAAGCTGGGAACATGGAGGACACTGCCCAGACTGCAAGCAGCTCAACAAGTTAGAGAGTGTCCTTTCCAGGTGACTCGGTTGGTCTAAACCTTATCTAGGCAGTTCAGTTGGTTGCTGCTTCTTCCAGGCTTCTGGACTGGTCTTGGAGTCTTCTTGGCAGCTTGACTTGACCGAGAGTGACTCTCAGCCCTCTATGATTTATTCTGGGAGGGAGGATCTAGTGAATCTGGTTCATTTCAGGAGTCTTTCTGAAGCTATTTTGAGATGTTTAACTTCTGGCTAAAGGCGATTCCCTGCAGCATGGAATGTCAATCTTGAGGAAACTTCTCTACAACAACTGCATGTTGCTACCTCAGGAAGAAATTTAAATTTCAAATTCTAATAATGCTTCTCACTGAGAACATAAGGATTTTCCACCACTACACAGGAAAAATAAAGTATAATCCTAAATTGAATCATTGTGAACTAGAGCCTATCAGTACTTATTAATAGTTTCTATGGTAAGAAGTGAAATCTAAGTCAGGCCTAGTGGTGCAGACCTATAATCTCAATACTGACTCAAGAGGATGAGGCAGGAGGATCCCAAGTTCAAGGTTCACTTGGGTACAGAGTCAGTTCAAGTCCAGCCTGGGTAACTTAGTGAGACTTTGTCTCAAAGAATACAAAGCAAAAACAAAGCTGGGATATAGCTTGGTGGTAGATGGCTGCCTAACATTTATGAGGCCTTAGGTTCAATTTTCAATATTGCAGAAACATAACAAGACAAGAGAAAGAAAAGAAAAGAAGAAAAGGCAATTATAAGAGTGAAGAGAATAACCAAGTCTAATCTCTATTCAGGATAAATCCTAAAAAAAATAAGGGATTGAGATTCCCAGTATTGTGTTTTGAAAAAAAATGGCCCCCAAAGGGAGTGGAACTACTAGGAGGCATGGCCTTGTTGGAGCAAAAGTAGTCATGTTGGAGGAAGTGTGTCACTGTGGAGGTGGGCTTTGAGGCTCAAGCCATGCCCAATGAGTCAATTCACTTCTTGTTGTTTGCAAGGCCTAGAACCCTCAGCCCCTTCTACAGCACCATCTCCCACCATGATGACAATGGACTAAACCTCTGAAACTGTGAGCCACCCCATTCAAATGTTTTCCTTTATAAGAGTTGCCATGATCATAGTGTCCCTACTAAGACAGCAAGGTTGATCTGTCACAACACTCCACCCCAACCTTACTGGTTTTCTGTTATCTATACAATGAAGATTTTATGGATAGAAAAGGAGGTAGGTTAGGGTTACCAACTCATGGATTGGTAGTTTTCATATTTATGAGGTAGATATTAACATTTTTATTTTTAGATATTTTGAGAATGAAATGAAATAGCACATATGAAACATTCATGAATGGAGTGAGAGATAAAAATGCCATTTTATTTCTGTACTGAAATATGTCCAGAAGTGTAGAAAGGCTTATTTTCTCATTTAATCATTTAAATATTTCAATTGTGTAAACCATATACAAATTTGCCATGGAACTATGAAATCTACTTTCATTTTTAAGGTGGACTGCAGTCAGGTTTGCTTTAATTGACTTGGCTCATGTGCAAAAATTTATGCATTAAAGGAAATGATCATGAATCATTTCTTATTCCTTACTCTGCCTGGCACTATGCCTACTACACATTAGAATAAATATTTGTTAAATTCTTCAAATAGACTGGGATTAAAAATGTATCTTTTTTGTGACCCCCCTCTTGATGATATGCTTAGCAATTGTGTTTATTTACTTGTTTATTTTAACTCTTTGTTGCATTAGCTCTTTGGATTTATTGTTAGGTCACAGACAGGACAGTATATTTCTCCTCGTATCCACTGCATTTCCTAGCACTATGCCTTGACTATAATGCAGCCTTACCCCTCAAAGCTACAAAATAGAATGCTAGATTAGTTTCTTATTATTGCTGGAACAGCAGTAATAAGAAATCTGGGAGGTGGTAGAAACTTCAGGAGATGGTGGAAGAAGTAGATTAGCAGGGTGTGCCTTTGAAAGTTTTGCCTATTATTCTCTCTGCTTCCTGTCCACTGTGAAGTGAGTGGCTCCATATGCTATGATGTTCTTTCTCACCACAGACTGAAAATCAAATGAACCAAGACCTATGGGCTGCACTTTCTCAAGCCATGAGTTGAGATGAGTAATACCTCCATGAAGTTGACTTTCTGTGTCATTTTGGGCATAACAATGAAATCTGACTAATACTCCTACCAGTACACACCTGTAGTAGTTTCAGCCCCATGTAGGCTCCATGTATGCAGGTGGCTATATCTCTGGATGGTTTGGCAACTTGGATTTTAGGGTAGCAGTTTCACCTTGCAGCCTTATGTATCTAAGCAAAGGAAATGACTTGAATTTTTACAGCTTTTTCATATAAGGATGGGTGGGACAGCGTGTAAGGCTTTATATGTCAGAGCTAAAAGTATATGCCCTTTTGCAATAGGACAATTTGCTGCAGAAACTAATTGAAAATGAATTAAAGTTTGATTTATCAGATGAAGCCAAAGTCTAAAGAATTGAGTTAATTTTTTAAAATGTCATTATTCATTTCAAGTATTCAATGTCCAGATCACCTCCTCACTGCCCAAATGACTTTAAGTGAATGCCAATTTATTTAATAGTCTTTGAGATGAAAAGGAGGTTTTTACTGCTGAAAAGGCTGGAAACTGATGTGTGTTATATTGATGTGGTGAAAAATACATCAGTATATGTTTTTATAATAATGGGGCAAAAAAACTGCTTTAAAATCACATGCTTATGTTATTTAATATGAATACTTTTTGGACTTACCTATCTGTGGGATGTTTCCATATTATTACATAATAACATTTGTAATAGACTAAATAATGACCCTAAAGTCCCCACTTTCTGATACCCAGGATTTATTAATATGTCCTTACTGATATGGGGTATATTGCAGACAGTTCAGGTTTTGGGGATATGGAAGTCATACTTAATTAACTGGCTAGGCCCAATCTAATCACAGGAGTCCCCCAGAGTGGAGAAGATCTTCAGAAGTGGAGAGAAGACAGAAGATAGGAAGAGATTTGAAGATGTTGTATTCTTTCTGTCTCTGAGGGTGGAAGAGACCACAAGCCAAATCAGACTGGAGAAATAGGTGAAAATGAATTCTCTGTGATCAACAGCAAAATAAATAAATTGCTTTTCTCACACTTATGGCTTGGAAAATAAAATTCAAATCTTTAAATTCCCAGTTGCCGAAATGAATAACAATAATTACAGGAAGCCAGATACATAATGGTCATTCTAATTACCATGTTTTTGCTTTTGCAATATAATTAGTCTTATGCTATTATTATTATTTTTTTTTTTTTGAAAAGTGTGAAGGAAGGACTTTCCCAGCTGGTTTCAGGCCTTGCATATTCTGAGGATAATTACATCTTGTAAGCAACAATGTCCAGAATATAAGAAAAGGAGGACTAAATGCTGAGTCTCTTGCGCTGAAAAGGGAATCCGATGACAGGTTTGCTGAAGTTGGCTCTCAAGGCCTTTGTCAGCTACTGAGCCAGTGGAGGAAAAAATAAACTCTTCACTGTTTTTGTCATTGGCAAGGATGACTGGCCATGCTGGCAGATGTGCCTTCCCACATGTGTGCTATACTTTCTCAACCCTGGTCTAGGTTAAAGCTTAACACTGGGGGCAATGACACCCTAAGTAGTTATTAAGCACAAGGCTATGGATTCCTCTACCAAGATTACCCATCCTTCATTGTCAGCTAGAGTTTATGGCTGGTCTCAATATTGTTCTAAACTAAATACATAAAGAGTCACCACTGTCTCAGTCAGATCATTGACAAGACTACAGAGAGGCAATGAAGGGGCTTGCTGCAGGATAACTCTGACCATAAAGGAACGGCAATAGTCCACTTTTATTAAGTAAGAAGCCAATTGCACAGTATGACACTATGAGACATCCTTTCTGATCACAGTCTGAGGGCAATTAGGATGGGTTGCAAGCTCTAGGAGGGGTCTTACTTGCCTTTTTTTTTTTTTTTTACTGTGTACTGTGATTGCATTTACAATTTGCTAGATGCATATAGGGCTTTGAGATAAGGCCCCATGGCAGCAGTTTCTGGAAGCTAATTAAGTATTGCATAGAAAATTATATCCCTTTATCTGCCTTAAATTTGTTGCCCATTAATTTGGAGCAGCCCCTGTTTCTGATGTGATGGGATAGTGCAATTAGACATAATTTATAGCTCACTTCTGTACCATTTATTGCTTTATGGTTTGGGAAGGATACAGCTTCCAGTTGTTAATGAGGTCCCCTCCTGAAGCCAGGGGATAACAAGATGAAAATGTTTTTCCATTTGTTCTGTGCTTCAGTGACAGCAGAATCAAAGCCTTCATTTGGATCCCCCTCATTATCTTCATAGCATTCTTGGCATGCAAAGGGCAGAGGTCCATAGGTCTCTTTTACAAGTCATGATTCTCTCTAACAGAGAAGTCTCCTTGCCTGACCATTGTGATCAAGCCAGCCCCTTAGAACCTGGGTTTACATAGGTTTTTCTGTACCTTCTCTCTTCTCAAGACTTGGCTCCCTTGTGTTCTTAAACTTGGAGTCCCCTTTTCAACAGAGAATTTGGAAACCAGGTGAAAGAAGTGATAAAGGTAGAGAGCAGCTCTCTGTGGGGGTATCCTCCTTGTTTTAAAAGGAAAACATATTCAGAAGCTTCTTCTAGACCATCTCTAATTCAGAACTCCCATTAAAATGCATTAACTTTCAAATGGCTGCAAAAGTACTAAGACTGGCTTAACCTAATTGTGATTCTTCATTGGATCCGGTACATTACCATTGGACAAGATAGAGGTCCTCATCTCATGGAAGGATGGGAATAGATTCTGATGGATGGGTATCTATAATTTGTGGCTATGGTTACTTCCTTCTCATGGTTCCTTTGCCATATCCTGCAGCCTCTTTGTCCTCTAAGTTGTCATAGTTTCTTATCCAGGAGTCTAGCTATCAGGATCCCTGAAGGTTTTGTTTTTCCTCGGTTTGCCTCTGCTCAAGTGAAGTAGTATTCTACACAAAAATAAAGGGAATCTTTTCCCAGAATACTTTGATATATCCATGTCCCTAAGATTCTGCATTCAAACAGCCCTTTCCACAATGTCTGCAGCTCATTTCTCCATGGATGCTTATCCAGGTCCTGGAGTTGGCCTTGGGAGTAGACTCCAGTGCCTTCTCAGACTACCCTCCTGGCAGGAGATACTTCATTTACACAAATCCCATTTTAGGTGCCAGGGAGCAAGGTGCAACTTGGACAGTAGCTATCAACAAAACACTACTAGAGCTGGAGTTGTGGTTTTGAAGAGAGAAGACTTTATTTAAGGTTAATAAGATAGAAGACTATTTCAAAAATATTTTACTTGAGGAAAAACATTCAAATCACTTTTTTTTTTGTGGTTCGGGGGTATGGGGAAGGACACGCTAGTTTGTTTCAGGCAATAAACTTGGAATGTAATTGAGACAGGCCCCAGGAAAACCATCTAGGTGTGGAAACTGGTCAGGCTGATCAGGATAAGGCACTCTTCTTATTTAAACCATGTTTCAGGTGCTATGAGGAAAATTAGGCAGGCAAAACACAATTGTGATGATGGGCAGATGAATCAGAATTATCAAATATGAACTACATATCTGTGGAACTTCTCAAGGACAGGTGGAAGCGAAGGTAAGCAAATACACAGGAAAAAATAAATGTGTTACTGGAATCATACCTTGCTACCAATATGTTTGCTGATAACATGAATGTGTGGACTGAATTATCAGTGTCAAAGGGTCTTGATTGTAGATAACAGCTTAGATCTCCCATATTTCTAGTCTCACCCTCTCCCAGCCACAGAGCATCCCAGTGTCGTTACAGCCCTGCTACTGTGAGGATGCTGTATGTTTGGGGGGGGGCATTTGACTGTTGATTGTAGTTCTATTAAGTCACTGAATTTGTTCCATTTGGAACAGAAATGAAGTAGTGTGATGTGGTATCTGTGACCTAGAAAGACACCCACTGATCCTGACAGGCATAACGAGCGAATTAGACTTCATAGGCAAATATTGAGCACAAGCCTTCTGAAGTGTCTTAAGCTAATCAGAGTTTCTATAAGTCAGGAGCACAAACAAAATGAAGGATGAAGTGGAGTTGGGAATGATAGTCTGATATACGAAAACCAAGCGTAAGTATAGGAGTTAGCTAAAATAAAGAGGTTGTATTTCATTGTATGCATGTATGAAATTCTCAAGAAAAAATGATTACATTAAAATATGCTAAACTGTGTGGTGGCTTTAACAATATACAAGCTTATTTGTAGGTCATATTTTAGATTGCAGAAGGCAGGACCTTGAAAGAAGAGGCCTTTCTTACAACCAAAGTACATATTTTCTCTATCTGTTGATTTCTTATATAGAATCATGCATTATTTGCTTATATGTGTACAAGTATGTACAGATGCACATGAATGTGTGTGTACATGCATACAGAAGCCAGAGGTCAACCTCGCATGTCTTCCTTTATCACATTCTACCTTGGTTTTTGAAAGACTGTCTTTCAGTGACCCTGGAGCTTACTAGGTAGTCTAGACTGGCTGGCCAGAGATCACCTGTCTCTGCCTTGCTAGGGAGGGATTATGGATACCAGCTGCAATGCCTGACTTTTTATGAAGGTGTTCGGGATCCACATTCAGGCTCTTCTTGCATAGCAAGCAGTTGTTTGCTCAAGCCATCTCCTCAACCCTACTCTTTCCTTACTATGTCTGGTTTATTCCATATATCATGCTTTAAAGGTTCATCCTTATTATAATAGATATCAGACTGTACACTTTAATGTTTCACTCTGTTGATAGACATATGGGCTTTCCCCACATTTTGGCTAAAGTGAATATGTAGAAATATTGGCTCATCTGAGTTCCTGCTGTCAGTTCTCTTGGGGTGTTTACCTGGGAGTGGAATTTCTAGGTTATGTGATAATTCTATATATAACTTTTTGAGGAATTACCAAATAGATTTGCTCAGTGGCTGTATCATTTTATTAATACTTTCCAAAGAAGAAGCCTCTTTTATTGTCCAGATTAAAAAATATAGCAATTGCAGTATATATGAAGAAATCTGCTATAATTTTGATATGCATTTTCCTAATAACCAGTGCTGGGCATATTCTCCTGTACTTATTGATCAGATATGTGTCTGGAGATGTTTCTATATAACTCTAATTTAAAATTGACTCACCAATTTTTTATTGTTGATGAATATGGCTTCATTTATTTGTTCTGGATTTTAAGCTATTTTAAGTTTTTTTTTTTTAAACTTTGTTGATGTTATTCTTGATGTACAAAAGTTTGTAATTATTCTAGGCATATTATCAAGCTGCCTTCTAATTACTGGCATTTATACCCAGAGACGGTTCTTTTTGCAGTGGACTGTGGTTAATATAGTGACTCACGACATGCCAAGTACAGCAGACAAGCGACTGTGGAGGACTCTGGTCTAAGCGAGACCTCCATATCACACACCTTGTTCCCTCCTCACAGCTCCAGGGCCTTCATGGAAGAGGAGAAAGAAAGGTTATAAGAGCCAGAGGTAGGGGAGGACTACTGTGGAATAGTGTCTTTTGGATATGACACAGCTGATGCACTCATGAACTCTCTGCAGCTGGGGTTGCTTGTACAAGACCTGCACAAGATTGGACCCATCAACAATCTACCATGGAAGAGGGACGGAGTCTTGAGACCCCACCCCTCTTTGAGGGACTATTGACAGTAAATCCAGGCTAGGGGAAGATGGGTCCTTTCTTGAGTGATGTAATCACTGACAAATTGCCCATTATCTCATATATAACCACCACACACACTCATACAGTCAACCCTATTTAAACTCAGTGGATCACCACATACACAAAAAAGACGTGAAAGGAGGAGGAGGAGGCCTTAGGAAAACCAAGGGGTTTCAGGGTGAGAGGCAAGACAGATGAGGTAGGGTAGTCAGAGGAGGGTAAGAAAGACTAAAATCTACTATACACACGAATGAAACTGTCAAAGAATGAAATTTTAATTATGATCTCCAGCTTATTTATTTTGCTCTTGTTACTCAGTATTCTATACGGAGGGCCACACTTGTCCCTGAGTTAGGCACCGAATTTTATCATATATAATTGTCCTCCTATACAAAGAGGCCATTTTGGTTTAGGTAAGGCATTTCACTTGCATGGAATATCAAGATACAATAACCTTTTGCTGGTAATTGTCATGCAGAGTCACATGCTCCTTCCAACTGGAATCGAAACCAAGAGATTAAGGTCTAGAGCTCCCGGTAGGCATCTTGTGCTACACGTAGAGAACCTGCCCATAAGCAGAGAAGCCTTAGAAGATGGAGAATCAAAAACTTCAAAGAGAAGACTTTGGTCAGTAAACATTTTTTGAGGCTGTAAGTAGAAGTCTGAAGCTCATCCTGTTTTTGAAATTCAATCAATAAATCTCCTTTTTGCTTAAGCCAAATTGGGTTGGTTTGGCAGTCTTGTAAAACCTAAAGATCCTTTTGTATACAACTACCTATGTGTCTGCTACGTGTGTGTGTGTTTGTGTGTGCGCACGCACGCGTGCGCACATGCATGATATGAGGTTGAATGTAGGGCCTCATACACCAAATTGCACATTGGGTCTCTTGAATCTGAGATGCATGCAATCTGACTTTGGAACTGGAAAACACTGCAAGGGAAGCAACTCTCCCCAAGGTCACAGAGCATCTTCCCTAAAGCACTGGAATCTAACTTTGGGAGTTCAGTTCTTATATAGAAGCATCACTGTGTTTCATAAACAAAAAGGCTAATGGTATCTTTTTAGGCTTGTTCAGACCTGAACATTCTAATATTCAAGAAAGAAACCTAAATATTTAGGTAAATTTGTTCACATGCTCACCCTGCTGAGCTGTGGATGGACTGGAAGATGGCTGTACCCACCGTTGATGTCCTATAAGATCTGCAAATTATTCTTCACAGAGGAAATTAAACTTGGCTAAAAGAAAGCTTTAGGCAGTTCTAAGATATTGAATAGTTCCTTTTCTCTTTTTCTTTAACATCTCAAGTTCACGAACTCATTTTCTTTGGCTCACATTTCATCATCTCCCTAACAGATGGGGTTATTACCCACATCCTGGCTAGGATAGCAATGTAAGACTGCTACTTTCTATTGGACAGTTTCTTTTTCCTGCAGGCTGCATTCAACTGGCACACACACACACACACACACACACACACACACACACACACACACACATACACACGCGCGCGCGTGCACACGCGCTTAATGGAAAAGATGACTTCTCACACTGCAGAGGCTCAGTCTCCATTCTGTTTTTTGTTCCTCTTACCTTCCCTCCCTCCCTCTCCTTCCCTTTTTTCCTTTGTCAGAAAAAGTTCCTTCATTTCTATTTCATATGTGTTGTGACTGCATGCATGCAAGTGTGCCATGTGCATGCCTGCAGAGCCTGGAAAAGGAGATGCAGATGGGGGTGAGTCATCAAGTGGGTGCTGGGACCAAACCTAGGTCTTCTGCAAGAGCTGCAAGTACTTTCAACTGATGGGTCATCTTCCAGCTCCTTCCCTTCCTTTTTGCAAAGAAAATTCACTTCAGATTCCTTCACTCCTACCTCCTTCTAACAGGGAAGGGTTTTGACTCACCACTGGCTTTTGGAAAGCTTATAGTGTCAATAGTGGCCAGTTTTCTAGTGGCAGCTGAAATTTCTTTGAATTTTACAAAGCAGATTCCATTCGTTGCTTGAAGTGAAAAAAAAAGAAAATAAAGAAAAATAAAATTGAATTCCTATAGACGCCGAATTTATAGATAGGAGAAGCAAAATTAAAATGTTTACTTGAATAACAGACTATCAAAGTTTGCTGCAAAATGCACAATGATTCTTGACAGCACTGGTGGAATCTGAACCAACACCTTAATAGTCCTGTTCCTCTGGCTAGGTCAGCCAGAGGTGCATGCTGAAGCTGGAAGTTCTTGAAAGCATCCTCCATAGGTGGTTATCATGCTTTGCAAATGTAAGGATTCCTAGAGATATGGCATTCTTGGAGTCTGTTTCTGTAGGATCAGGTGAGACTGGAGATTACATATTTTTAAGAAGCACTCTAAGTAAGACTGTAAGTCCTTAACTAGATACTCAACTAGATTTTTTTAAAACTTTAGTTCTAATATTTTCTCAATTAAAATGTAAGCATGTGCTTAATCTTCTCTTTTCTGCTTCCAACTGGTACCATGTTCACTTCTCCTTCTCCTCAAATTCATGACCTCTTTTCTTTGTTGTTTTATATATATATATATATATATATATATATATATATATATATATATATATATATATATATATATATATATATATATACCTACCTGCTGAGTCCATGTAGTGCTGACTCCATTTAGTGTTGCCTATATGTATATGATTTCAAAGCTGGCCATGTTTGAAAAGCTGCTCTTTCGAGAGATAGAGAATGTTAGGAGAGTCATTTGGGGACATGGAATAGTTTCATACTAAACTAGTTGCGTTATGCATTTTCATGTTCAATATGAAATACTTTTGTATTCCCTTGTGCTTAGGTGATGAGCGATACCACCCATACAAATCAGCAAAGCTTCATATTTAACATAAAATAGTTTAAGGCCTCATGGGGAATCCAGTTTACAATTAAAATGTCCCGGGCAGCAGATCTTTCATTAAAACAGAAAGTGAAACCTAACTCACACCATTTAAATATCTTCATTCATTACTACATCATGCACCATCTGGGGTTGTTTCGTGCCTCTCAGTTTCTTGTCATCAGGGGAGAGATAGGCATTGACTTCCTCCAGAACTCACTAGGTCTTACCCAGTGCAGATGCACACTGCCATCTTAATTACTAATGGGAGCCTCTGACCAAGTGTTAATGCTGTAACATGCCCTTCATCGGGGGTTTAAAAATGACTGAAATCTCAAGTTCCTACTGAGGTTTACTTTCCTTTTTAATGACATTGAATTTTATGATTAGAACTTAAAATTAAACACTTTTTACTCAGCTGTTAATAATATTGCCCCCCCCACCCCGCAGGTACTAGCTTTCATGTGCCACGCCCTATATTGGCATGACTTTTCTCATCATCTCCACAGCCCTTTCAGCTGGATACCCTCCTACTCTCTCAGATGAATCTAGTTATGTTATTCTCAGGTTCCTTCCTTCCTTCCTTCCTTCCTTCCTTCCTTCCTTCCTTCCTTCCTTCCTTCCTCCCTCCCTTCCTTCCTTCCTTCTTTTCTTTTCTTTAAATTGATTTTTGCAGTTCTTATGAAGGCAGTTTTGTGTGTGGGTAGCTGCCTGAATTGATGCTTCTGCAGGGAGATCAGCTCTGGAGTCATCTTTCTGATATCCCATCAGACATTCTTAAGTAAGTGACCAGTTTATGGGAAATGCAACGAATATAAAAGTTTCCTTAATCTCTCTGTGTGAGCATGTCTCTCTCTATGAGTGGTATATATATATATGTGTGTGTGTGTGTGTGTGTGTGTGTGTGTGTGTGTTGTATTTGTGTATCTGGACAGACTGACTTCAGTTTTCTCCCTTGAGCACTCTCTACCTCATTACTGCCTTGAGACAGGCTCTCTCGTTGAACCTGGAGCTCATTGCTTTGGCTACACTGGCTGTTCAGTGAGTCCCTGGGATCCACCTGTCTATCTGTTCTCCTCTGTGCTGGGGTTATAAGCATGTACTCCACCATGCCAGGTTTCTTTGTGGGTTCTGGGATGTAACTCAGGTCAAACAAAGAATGAGGGCTAAAGATTTTTAAAATATTCAATTAAAGCCTCCACCCACAGTGATTTCCCACTTCTTCAGCTTTTTTAAGTTGTAAGAGTTTGGAAACTAAAGAGCTTCACATCCAATGCTGAAGCTGTTGGTAAAGCAAAGCCATTTTTCTGTGTTCTGAGGATCAAAGCCAGGGCAGTGCACGTGTTAAGCAAGTTCTCTACCACTGAGGTACATCCTGAGAAAAAATAAGCCACATTCTTTTTTCTGCCTCTTGCTGCCCCTCTGCCAGCTCAGTGACAAGTTATTATTTTATCCTCCTCATTATCTTTTCCATATTACTGATTATAAGCAGCTTCTTGATTTGTGTCAGCTCCATTAATCCACCATTTGACTAATCTGTAATGACGACAAGCAATAGATTTCTTGGGTGACCCTTCACCTCTACATTCATTGTGGAAAGGATCTGTTAACAAAGACTCGTGCCCCCCCCACCCCATCCCCCAAAATAGATGGAGTCTCTCATTTGCATACATACTGCATCCAGAATAGAATTGGGACTTCAGTATAAACAAACAAAAATGTTTACAGTGCCTTAAACAAAAGCCAGACACCAACATCTGACAAAAGGAATTAGATCAGAGATATTCTGTATCTATGATTGACAGGGAAGGCTAACACAAATACTGCAGTAGCACTCAAAGGTGTGCAAAGCTGTAGTGGGGGTGAGATGCTCTGGAAGGGGCTTCTGTGAATGTCGAAAGGGTGCCTGGCCCAGAGCTATTAAGAGGTAGCAACTAGCCTCTAGATGTACACACTTCTGTTTGAGTTCACAACTCTCCCAGCTTGGATGTGGCAGCTAGAGGTGGGGTTCAAGAAGGGAGGCAAGACATGGAGAACATGAGAGAGGCAAGAGATAGGATGACTTGGCATGACATGACTTTTTTTAAAAACTGTCTTTCTTCATCATAGAGGTCATAGAGTTAAGAACCTCTTAACTGGTGTGCTAATTTACATTAAATAAATACAATAAAGCTAATTTATATACAGAATATCTAAATGCGTGTTTGCTGTTAATGAATGATATTTTTAATAAGCAACATCACAAAAGTCCCTAGATCTGTGTATATTTTACTACTCTATATGACTCGAGAGCTGGGTGGAATGACAGGCACCCTTTCAGGCTGTTCTCAGCAGCTTCTGCCCTTTATGCAGGATATCTCCTTCTCCTGGATCAAATTTTCCCTCCCTATTTATTCCGAAACTCAGAAAGCAGATATAGAAAGGCTAAAAAAGAACCTTTAATTAAAAACATCTGAGGGAAATAATTCTGGTTCGTGTCTTTGACTTTCCTTTCTCCTTTATTTTAAAGAACATCAGAAGTAAGACCAGGATAGCTCATATTCTAGAAACTAGGCTAGATAATCCGTTGGCTTTACCAGGCAGGCCTCCATCCCTATTTTGGTAATCCTCTAATAATGTCTGGTCATCAGAAGAGAGTCAAGGAAGGGAAGGTGGACCTTGATTGACAGCCTGGTTTCTGATTTCATTTCTGTGCTGATAAGGTGGGAATCTCAGGGAAGCGAAAAAACCTTTCTGAATGCCTGTTTGCTCATTGGTGATATAGGAGTCCTGATAACATCTATCTGTTTGAATTACAAAGGTTGATTAAATAAGAACACACAGCAGAATGTCTGGCACACAACAGACTAACAACCATTGTTGTGAAGTGTCACTGACAGTTCACATTCCTAGAACCAAAGACACAAAATCAAAGAGAACTTCAGGAATCAATGCATAGGCAGTTGATTGGCCAAGTTTCCAATGCTGTTTCCTTAGGAACCAAATGTGAGTTTTAACTGGGTGTGGGGTTACACCTCTATTGTCCAATCTCCAAAGGGAGGTGTAGGAAGGAGGGTCACGAGTTCAAGTCATTTGGCACATGAGGTCAGCCTGGGGTATCTGAGATCCTACTTCAAACCACCACCACCATAACTACCACCATCACCACAACCAATCACCACCACCACCACCACTAACACTGTCACCACCACCACTACTACCACCACCACCACCACCATCACCACCACTACCAACCACCACACCACCACCACCACCACCACCACCACCACCACTACTATCACCACAGCAATAATAACAACAACAACAAACAAAATAATTTGTGGCTTAGTAAAATGGTTTGAAGACAGTAGCAAATGGCAGGTATGAGTTTCTATTCGTTTTAACGAGGATTATTTTGTCGAAGTCACATAGTAAGTATGTAGAAAGTTTCTACTAAATGGAATTCTAGGCAAAAGGAACCGGGTAGCAAGTGGAAATTTTAACAGCCCCTGCATTTAGAATGCTTTCCTTATTTTTAAATCACCCAATGCTTTTTCCTATGCTCTTCTAGTTGAAACCATTTCACTGGTTACAGACCTTTTGATATCTTAGTGCCTGTTCTAAGGAAGCTTTTATTAGGCAACTTTGAATCTGACTTGTTTACCACTTACTAGTTATTGAATCGGAACCCAGCAGGCAGCAAGAATTCAAGGCTTTAAAGCAGGAATAAACAATTTTATCTCATTACATTGTTAAGAGAAGTAGATCTTTTCCCCATTAGAAAATGAGTATCTCTAATCCTATCTCCAGAGATTTCCAGAGACTGTCTACATTTATGATTTAATTCAATATGTTAAACATTATTAACTGACTTTCTTCCTAAAATTGTTGTTCAAACTTTATTATTATTTTTTACTTTTGAGGTTATAATATAATAACATCATTTCTCCATTCCCTTTTCTCCCTCCAAACCCTTCAGTATACCCCTCCTTGTTCTCTTTCCAATTCATGGCTTCTTTTTCATTAATTATTCCCTGTACATGTGTGTATGTCTGTGTGCATGTGCCTGTGTGTGTGTATTTTCCTGAGTGTTCACACATTTGTGATGGTGTACATGAACATGAATATGTGTGTTTGTGAAAGCCAGAGGTTAGTGTCAGATGTCTTTCAATTGCTCTCCCACTTAGTTTTTGAGACAACCTCTCTTGGTGAACCTGAATCCCCTGACATGCCTGGGATTCAGAAAGCCCCATAGACAAACCTCCTCAGCCCTGGGATTATGAATGCCCACCACTGGCTTTTGTTGAGGGTCAAACTCAGGTCCTCCTGCTTGTGTGACTAACATTTTATAGACTGAGTTATATCCCCAGGCCCAAATTTATTCTTTTGATTCTTCTCATATGTACTTATGAGCTAAACTAAAATTTCACAACATAATCCACCCACCAGAGTGCAGAGAAACAGGTTTTTTTTTCCTTCTAGAATCCACATTTACTATTTAAAATTTCTGAGCTCAAGTTCTGCTTACTCCCCCTACTTTCTTTGAAAATCAAAGAGAAAACAATGACCTTTTTTTTTTTTGCTTTTTTCCATCTTCTTTGCTTTCAATATAAAAATATATTAACCTGAAATGTTAACACTAGTTTGTTTTTATTCCAATTTTCTTTAAAAGTATATGTTTTGTCTTCCAAATTGTTTTAGGTCATTGATGCCACAAATATTGTCATGACCTTTGAAATCCCCTAAAACATTAGTAGGATATAAATGTGTATTTGATAATATCCTGTATTACTTAGGATAGGAATACGTGTAGATATAATAAATTAATTGAACTATTTTAGCTATTGCATCCACTGACACACATAGGGAATTTTTCTATGCAGGAGAGGAAGGGGAGGTTTTAGCTAAGGGCAATGCTAGGAGGACAGGGTATACAAGCAGTGAAAAGAAAAATGGCTCACTTTGTACCTTGACTAATTTCTCGCTTTTGTAGAGAGAAAGATAGAAGGTTAATCTTTAGGGATAAACAGAATTGTGTCTGTATCCAATTGCCAAGGAGAGCACAGTTAGGAGGGGAGCTTTCCTTTTTAACTTTTATAAGGATCTCAATAGTATTCAGAAAAACAATGACTAGGATTTTTATAATGCCGTTTTTATGAGGTCATGTCCAGTGGTAGAGCTTGGTCTTTTCATGACAGTTTGAAGAGAATTGAAGATCTTGCAGATAGCTTCTAGGGGCAAGGCAAGATAAACGTACCCTTAAGGGCATGGGGTGTTTAGATGATGAGGAGAAATATCTTTAGGGTACCTGACTCCTACAGATTTGTTCAAGGGCATAACAACTTATCTTTTGAGATTCTAAGTTGTTCTAGGATAAAGGCTAATTTTTAGTACTCAAAAATTGGAGGGCTATGCTTTCACAAAAGAAAGTCAAAAAACAAGCACAAAACAACTTCTGTTCAAGGAAGAATAGATAAGCTTTTTCTTTTTTTTATGTTCACAATAATTTCTGATTAAGACTACAGAATGAACATCAGAAAAAAAATTATAAGTAGGAGGAAGAACCGAGAACTTATCACTCAAAGATAATATAGGACTGTTTTTCTTTAAATTTTGATAGAACTAAAACAGCCAGTAATTCAGAAGTGACAATATGTGCAGGATAAAATTACAGAAATATTTCTTTCTCTAGTCACAGGCAGGATTAGTAAAAGGAGAGCCTAGGAAGGCAGAAAATGTGTCTATGTCCTTCTAGCAGTGGATGCCAAGGGCTTGGCGGATAAGATGATGCTACAATGTTAAGTAAAGTTAACACTTATACCATCATCTCAGAACAACCAGGACCCCATCTTCCCAGCCTGGTATCAGTGAAATTCCAGAAAGGAACAGTTATGAGGTCTTTGTACTTGTTTTAGCAAACAGAAAGTACCAATGGGGACTAACTAAGAGTCAGAATTCCCCTATCTTGTTAGAAAGATTGGTGCCCAAAGAAGGCAGCTAGAACACAAGAGTCAAATAAGACTCAAAGTATCACAGTTCCCCAGATATATCAAAAAGTCACTCACTCATCATTATCAAGGGATGGGGAAATGTAAAACTGATGAAAAGACTATCCACAGACTCCATAATTAAAATGATAGAGATGTCAGAGTTATCGGAGCAGGACTTTGAAGACATCATGCAGATGCTTTTCAGCAATTATTTCGGCAACTAATGAAAAAAAAACTAGAAAGTCTCTGCAAAGAAATAAAAGACATAGAGAAAAACCAAATGGAAAAAGCACAGCTACAATGACTATTTCAATGGATGGGTTCAACAGCTCAGAAGATGAGCCAGAAAATGATCAGTAAGCTGACAGAATCCTAACCTGCACAATCAAGTAGTCCAAGCAGCCAACCAACACACAGATGCACACATAAATAAATCAGAACCATAGGAGCCTATGGCCCTAACGAATGTTTTAATTTTCACATTATCATAGCCCCTGAATTAGATAAGAATGAGATAAGAACTGAACATTATCTTGAAGAAATAATGGCTGAATGCTTCCTAAATTTGGGAAAAAATGACATAAAACCAGAGTCAAGAAGCTGAATGAACTGGACAACCTGAGTTTGATTCCTGGAATGCACACGGGGGAAAGGAGAGAAACAACTCCCCTACATTGTCTCCTGACCTCCCCATGTACACTGTGGTGCTCCCCCCTCTCGTTCACACACACAGACACACAAACACATACACACAAATGTACACACACATGCATGCATGCACACATGCACTAATTATGTAGTAAAAAAAGTAAATAAATTCCAATCACAATAAAAACTAAAGAAATCCACAGGGAGCCACCTCATAACAGAATTCCCTAGAAACCCAAAACAGTGAAAAAGACACTAAAAGCCAAAGTTAAGAAATAGTACCTTCTTTGATGTTGGATAGACAGTGTGAATAATGGTAGATTTCTCATGAGCCATAAGGGGCCCCAGCAGGAAGTGGTACAATGGTTACAAAAATCAGGAGGAAAGCACCATCAACCCAGAATCTGAAATTCTGACGATCTGTTTCAGGAGCAAATGGGAATTTACTCAGACACTGGACAGCTATTTGCTACCCTGACTACTCTAAAATGGTAGAAGGAAGTTCTGGAAATCAAAAAATAAAAAAAAGCATAGCATAAGGAAGAAAGAAAATGAAAATTTGGGAGAATGCCAAGCAGTGGTGGCACACGCCCTTAATCCTATCACTTGGAAGGCAAAGGCAGGCAGATTTCTGAGTTTGAGGCTAGTTTTGAGTGAGTTGCAGGACAGTCAGGGATATAAAGAGAAACTCTGTCTTCACAAAACAAATAATGAAAACAAAATAATAATAATAATAATAATAATAATTGAATAAAAAATTGTGTGAGCAAAGTACATTTTTTTCAAAAATTTGGTCTGAAGAATGAAATAAAAATTGTAACATTTATGTATTAGTCCTTAATTTATAAGAATATTATTTAATATAATAAGGAGTAAAATGAGGTAAAGGGAATTGGTAAAACGATGAAATCAGTACGATGTTATATATTAATGTAGTTTGATACCTAAGAAACAAATAGAAAAGTTATGCATTGAGATAGACTGAAAAAAATCACTGTCAATTACTAAAAAGAGAATTGTACAAGATGTTCAAGTAACCCTCAGTAGCCAGGAGAAATAGATTAATGAAAAACAGAGATGAGAAAAAAATGGTAAAACCAAACTAAATCCACAGATTTCAGATTTGACATCTCAATGATTACTTAACACACATGGTCTAAATATATCAATTAAAAGTGAGATTTGTAGAGTGGATTTAAAAAATTATAGCCCAAGAACTTTTAATCTATAAATATTCTCAAATAAAGGGATATTGACAGGTTAAAAGCAAAATAATGAAACACGGTAGATTATATGAATAGTAATCCAAAGAAAACAGTAATTATATTAACACCAAGTGAAGGAGATTTTTTTTGTTTTGTTTTTTTGTTTTTCGAGACAGGGTTTCTCTGTGTAGCTTTGCGCCTTTTCCTGGAACTCACTTGGTAGCCCAGGCTGGCCTCAAACTCACAGAGATCCGCCTGGCTCTGCCTCCCGAGTGCTGGGATTAAAGGCGTGCGCCACCACCGCCCGGCTGAAGGAGATTTTTGAACAAAAAAAAATTACTGGAAACAAAGAAACATACTATATAGTGATAAAAAGATCTATTTCCCAAGAAGACATAGAAATAAAAATATTAAATATGTGTGTTGTAACCCTAAGGATAAAACTATAAGATGTGTAAGTATATGAGCTAGAAGGTGATAGAGTTGGAAGAGATATATACTAGCAGTTTAGATTAAGATTTTAGCACACTTAATTCAGGATGTAATCAAACGGAAAATTAGCAAGGAGACAGAAACGTTGAATAGTATGATTAACCAATAGATATTACAGAAAATTCTACAACTCTATATTCTTTTCAATTGTCCATGCATCATATCCTAGTTAAAATAAACTGCAAATCAGTTTAAGTAACTTCAATGATATAGAAAGTAATTTTGTTCGCAATGGAATTATCTACAAACCAGTAAATAAAAGATGACAAGTATATGGTCAAGGACTTGGAAGCAAGACAACATACCTGTAAACATCCATCAGTCAATGAAGAGGTCTCACAGTGTAGCATCCCCAATAAGGCTTAAAGACTTCTGTAGCTTAAAAACTTCTGAATGGGTTTAGAGTAGCAGATGTGAATCCTTCTAATCAGAAAAGGATAAGTTACCCCATAACGGACTTGCCATTATTGAACCTGTAGGCACATATTGGCTGGATGGATGGTAGTGTTGTACACAGAGTCCACATTTGATTAAGACTATTGATGCTAAGTCTCTCCCAGCAGCCTGCATAGGTACCTTCTGGCACTATGAGAGTTAGCCACCAGAAAGGAAGCTCCCAGATAAATTCCAGTTTGATTTCTATATGTCTTATGTGGTAGTTTGAATAATAAATATCTTGCACAGTCTACAACATTTGAACACTTGGTCCCTAGTGGGTGACACTATTTGGGGAGGTTTAGGAGGCCTGTCATTGCTGGAGGAAGTATGTCACTGGCAATGTGCTTAGAGAGTTTCAAGATTAATGTTCTTTCTAGTTCCGTCTCTCTGCTTCATGCTTGAATTGAGGATACGAGTTCTCTGCTTGCTTTCCAGCTGCCATGCCTTCCGCTTCTCCACAAGGACAGACTCTTTACTCTCTAGAACCATAAACCCAAACAAACTCTTCTATCAGTTGCCTTGATCATAGTGTTTTATCTGACTTTATTCTGCATGTTCCTAGAAAGTGAGCAAAGTTGAACTGAGAGAGGATGGACTAACTAGTTTAGCAGATAAAGACCATGTCCAAAAGCAACATAGGAAGGAAGAGGTTTATTTGGCTTACACGTATTAATCACAGTGTATCCCTGAGGGAAGCCAAAGCAGGAAATTAAGCAGGAACCAACACAGAAAGTGTAAATAAGTATAGTGATAAGCCCAGTTAATTGAGAGGAAACATTGATACAGGTGCTTGTAATTTCTTGTCAAAATGATACAAAAATAGAGCCATTGGGAAGATAGAACCTTAACTGAGAAGATGCCTTCAATAGATTGCCTGTAGGCATGTCTGTGGGAGAATTTTCTTGATTGATGACCAATGTAGGGGAGGGTCCAGGCCACTGTAGGTGGTCCAGGCTTTGTAAATGTCCTGAACTATATTAGACAGGGAGCTGAGTAAGCCTTGGAGAGCAAGCCAGTAAGAAGCATTCCTCCACGATATCTGCTTCAGTTCTTGCCTTCAGATTCCTATCTTTAGTTCTTGCCCTGACTTCCCTCAGTGATGAACTATAATCTGGGAGCTGAAAAGAAACCTGTTTCTCACTGAGTTGCATTTAGTCATGGTGTTTATCACAGCAATATAAAGCACACTGGAACAACACAGTAAGATGCCAAGTTTTCTCAACTTGACACAGAGATATAGTGTTGTTCTTATCAAAACCCCAAGATTTCTTGAAGATATGGACAAGAATTTCCTCAAATATTTATTGAAAGCCAAAATTATTCAAAGCACTAAAATCAACATTGAAAGAGAAATAAGTAGAATTGGTGTATCCAACTTCAAACCTTATCACATAACTATGTAATCAAGCCCATACTGTACTGGTAGAGAGACAGGCATATACATTAATGGAATTGTACAGCAAACATAAAAATATACCACATAAAAATATCCAACTGAATTTCAGTAAAGCTGTAAGCCAACTCAGTGGAGAAAGAATGGCCTTGTTCACAAAAGCTGCTGGAGCAATTGAACATCTCTGCATACAAACAGCCACCATAACATCCCTTGACAGAAACTTCACATCTCACCCACAATATGAACTCAAAACTTGTTATAAGTATAAATGTAAAACTATGGAACTCTTAGTGAAAAAAAATAAAGGCAGAAAATATTTGGGAAGGAATTAGGGCTTTAGATTTTTCAGAAAAAGTATGATCTATAAAATGAAAAAGTAGGATGTTCTCTTTCAAAAATTAAGGGAGGCCTTGCCTTGGAGAAAGACGGAATGGGGGTGGGTTGGGGGAGAAGGCTGGGAGGTGGGAGGGGGGAGGGGATGAGAATCTGTGGTTGGTATGTAAAATGAATAGAAAATATCCTAATAATAATAAAAAATAAACATTATTTTCTATACAAAAGACCATGTCAAGGAAATTAACCAGATAAGGTCTCCTAAGTAAAGTCTAGGAGAATGTAATTGATAGCTTCATATCCTATCAAGGATTAATATTAAGAATAAAGAATGTATATGCCCAACCAAAATAGTCAAAGAAAAACCCATCCAGTTAGAACTTAAGCAGAGACATGAACAGATATGTCAGTAGAGACAATATATATGGTGTGTTGGTTTGAATGAGAATAGTTAACCATAGGCTAATGTATATTTTAATGCCTGGCCCCCAGTTTGTGGAACTATTTTGGGAAGGATTAGGAGGTATGGCCTTGTTGGAGGAGGTCTGTTACTTGGGGTGGGCTATGTGGTTTCAAAAACTCATACTAGGCCAATACTATCTGTCTGTCTGTGTTCTGTCTCTGTTTCTCTGTCTCTCTCTCTCTACCTCCAACTTGTGGATCAGGATGTAAGCTCTTAGCTACTGCTCCAGTACCATGCTTGCTTGCCTGCTGCTATGCTTCCTGCCATGATGACCATGGACTTATCCTTTAAAACTGTAAACAAGCCCCAAATTAAATGCTTTCTAAGTTGCCTTGGTCATGATATCTCTTCACAGACATTGGATTAAAAAAAAAGGAGCACATGTAAAGATGTTCAACATCATGTCATTAGGCAATACATGCTTAAGCCACAGTGAGTTCTCAATATACATCTATCTATCCAGCAATAGTGAGGGTAAGTCACTTACATGTGGCAGGTGGGAAAAGTTTAGTGACTCCCCCTCTTTTGTTTTTGTGGTGTTGGGGGTTAAACCCACCCAGTACCTTCTAAATTAGGCAAGTGCTATATTACCTAACTACACTACCAAGCTGTGGCTTCTTAAAAGAATAAACATTCAACGAACGACAGAACTCAGCAATCATATTCATGACCATTCAACCCAGAGGAAAGAACACTTTAATTCACATAAAACAAATCCTGTATATGGGAGCTGGAGATATGGCTCAGCCATTAAGAATGCTTGGTGCTCTTGCAGGAGACTTGAGTTTGGTTCCAAGCACCCATATCAAGTATCTCACAACTGCTTTATAAGGCCAGCCCCAGCATCCTCTTCTACCCTCCACAGACACCTACACACATACACATGCACACAAACAGAAATAAAATAAAAAGAAAACTGTACATGAATGTGTAAAGTAGCAGTATTTATAATAGATTCTAGAATGACTCGATGTTAAACAAACTGTTTTCTTTCCATACCATATTATGCTATTTGACAGTAACAATAAATAAGCTATCAATAATGCGACAATCTCTATTAATCACTACATCTTTAAGCCAAATTAAATAAAAGGCAGTTCTAAAAAAGTATATACAGCATGATTGAATTTAACTGACATTCTTAAAATGACAAAAATATTATGTTAGCCCTTTTTCCTTTCCTGGGTCAAATACCTGAGAAAAAGAAATCCAGGGGTGGAATTGATTTGGTTCACAGTTTCAGAGATGTCTGTCTGTCCACAGTCCGCAGCTCTATGTCTTCTTAACCAATGGTGAGGGAGAAGATCATGGAGGTGGGAATATGTGACAGAGGTTCCGCATCTCATGATGGGGAAGTCAGAGAGGGAGAAAGAGAGAGAGAGGAAGAGAGAGAGAGAGAGAGAGAGAGAGAGAGAGAGAGAGAGACAGAGACAGAGACAGAGATAGAAACAGAGAGACAGAGACAGAGATAGAGACATGTAGCACGAATCTTGAAAGTTCTTATTAATAAAAACAAACTCAGAGCCAGATATTGGGGTGAATGCTGGAAGATCAGAGAAGCAGAACAAGCCACAGCCACCTCACCTTGCCAATTCCTCAGTTGATCCTGTTTCCTCAGACTGGAAACCTCTGAGTTCTCATCCAGAATGAATCTCAGCTGAACTGTTGCTCAAAAGCCTAAAAGTTTAACCAGCTCTAGTTCCTGGTCCTCATGTGTTATATACCTTTCTGCTTTCTGACATCACTTCCTGGGATTAAAGGTGTGAGTCACCATGCCTGGCTGTTTCCAGTGTGGCTTTAAACTCACAGAGATCCGGATGGATCTCTGCCTCCCAAGTGATAGGATTAAAGGCGTGTGTGGCACCATTTTCTGGTCTCTATGTCTATCTAGTGGCTGTTCTGTTCTCTGACCCCAGATAAGTTTATTAGAGTGCACAATATTTTGGGGAACACAATACCACCACAGAGACAGACAGAGAGACAGAGACAGAAAGAGAGAGACAGAGATAGACAGACCCTGACACAGAGAGAGACACACAGAGAGAGATAAAGACAGAGACAGGGAATATTTGTTCTTATTTTACCTGGGCTCTCAGCCTACATGGGATGGTGCCATACATGTATCCATATTTAGGGCAATAACCAAATCACATATGTTGTAGCTTTATACATTCAGTGAAAGGTTATGCTTGAATACAGGGCTAGGGCTCAGTACATGTAGGTTCTACAGTCAGACTGATATCTATCTATCTATCTATCTATCTATCTATCTATCTATCTATATGTATCTATGAATTTCACTTAGCCATTTGTTTAATGAATTCTCCTGTGTGCTTCTACAAATCATGTTCTAAACAAAGATCTAGGGATCATTCACTTTCTTAGACTCACTCTAAAATTTCTTCTTTTTAAATAAAAATTCAAATGTCTTCAAGAGGATTTGGTAGCAAGAATCATTATTAAGCACTGATGTCAATTTATATTGGCATTACTACATTTTTATAAATGCTTTAATTCAGATTGTCTGTGTCCTTCTCTATTTACCCATGCTTAGAAAAATAGCTTTTCACACAATAAATGCTCAGTTAATTCGTTATGGGTGATCTCAGCTTTATTGATGATGACTTCATCACAGGGTCAGTAATTTAAAACCAAATGTTTCCTGAAACAATTACCATTTTCAAATACACATAAAACTTGCATGCTAGCTTTTCAAATTTCTTCCTATGCTATAGAATCCCACCAGATGTTTTAATTCATTCATGTAATGTTTAAATGTTCCAGTCTAGAAGCTCATATAATTCAGCTCAAATGTACTTTAAAATTACATCAATTTATAATTAATCTTACCATAGTTATGCAATTATATAACAAATATCATAAACATCCATATTATAGGAGATAGGGCCCTGGAGAGACTATCAAGCTGTGGATGATTGCTTATTGGTCTCAAAAATCAAATTTTTTTCTGCTTAAAGGGCCCGGGAATGCTGAAAGAGCTATAATTCTCTTAGTAGACTCTTTCTCATATTCAGAGTGGAAAGTTTGTCATAGTTCTGGATAGTCCATAAAGATATCACATTGTAGTTTTAAAACTTCATTGCATCCTCTACATGTGTGTTTGTGTTGATATGAACAAACCTTTTTAAAATAAGGTTTAAATGGCATAGTGAATTTTTTCAATGTCCATCTAATGATTGTTTACTGTTTAGTGATATACACTTAGTAAACTAAAATCTATTTAAGAGGCATAATTTGGTGTACTAGCTATCTGCTCTTTTCTCCCCCAACTATGGATTGTTGTTTAGTAAAAGTATGTCAAACGACTAAAGACAGAATGTTTCTAGGTTTGAAATTCTGGCCTACATTTCACAAAAAATTCCTCAGACCTACTTATTGGTCAGCAAACTCATTTTAGAAAAGAGTAAATTTTTAATTTGTCGTAAGGATACACTGAGACAACTCCATATGTATATGCAATGGATGGTGGTTAAGCCAGAATAATTAACATTATTGTATCTTAAATTCCTATTACTTTTTTGTGCTGGAAACCCCTAAGCTGAGGAGTTTATAATTCTTTGTATAACATATAACACAGTATTATGAATTATAGCCATCCTATTCTGTTGTTGCTTTTAGAATTTTTTGGAGGGAAGAAGCAGACCACCCTAGAAGAGATATTTCTGATAGCAGCAAACAGATCAGGAAAAAATTTGAGCAATGTGTGGAAAAAAACAGAAGTGTGCATGCCCAGCCTCAGGATTCCTCTAGACTTAGATGTTAATAGATATATATTTTTTAAGATTTATTTATTTTTATGTATACAGTGTTTTGCCTGCATGTATGCCTGCAGGTCAGAAGAGTGTACCAGGTCTCATTACAGGTGGTTGTGAGCCACCATGTCATTGCTGGGAATTGATCTCAGGACCTCTGGAAGAGTAGCCAGTGCTCTTAACCACTGAGCCATCTCTCCAGCCCCGTTAATGGATCTTGAACACGGCATTTTCAGTAATTTCCTTTAGATCTATGTGTCAAGTAGAATAAAGTCAACCCCTCTCTACTTTTCTCCAGTGTTCCCAGGACATATAGGCATGGAGAGGCTGCTCACATTTGAAATCAGCTTTCTGGATGTCATTGGGTTCTTTGCTCCAAGTACTTCCCTATGACACAAGATTCTTAGCCATTGTAGGCTTAAGCTATTTTAGCCTTCATTGCTGCCTATAGGCTGCCAGCTACTGGACGACAATCTCCCACATGTTGGCCTTATGTTGCAGCACAGTTTCTTTTGACTGTGATATTTTACAAATCAGGGTTTCTGACCCAACATGGTGTATTGAAGAGAATACCGCATGGAGAAAAAGAGTTACAGAGCTCATTCCAGTTTTGATCAGTGCTGGGACTCTCTTCAAATCATATTCCCTAAACCTTCCCCAACAGAATACATCTAAACCATCAAAACAGAAGAACCAATAATACATCAAAAATACTGTTGAGGTGAGTTGTCTAATTCTTATAGGCAATATAAAACCCATAGGTCTGAACTATCTAGAATAATTGACCATAGAAGGGAGAAATGATAGAAATCTTAAAAAAAAAAAACCAAAACAAAACAAAAACTATTAATGAAGAGCCACCTACTTTAAATTTTTTTGTGAGAATCACAATATTACTGCAGTGATGTGAACACCATGCTGACAATAAAAATAACAGTAAATAAAACATGCCTCTACTGAATGTCAGGCTCTGCTGACTCCCCATGGGAGGCCTTACCTTCTTGTAGGAGGGAATAGGGTGGTTTTGGGGGGGGGAGGCTGGAGGGGTGGGAAGAGGGAAGAGGGGATCTGTGACGTAAAATGAATAAAAAATTCCTTTAAAAAATGCCAGTCATTCTTGGCAATATGCAAACTTTTTGTACTAAGTTGCAATTAAAATGGTTAAAACAAAAAAAGGTTTGATATTAAAAGTATGTCTTGTCTAATTGGAAATTTGCATGAAAATTCCTGATTTTCTGATCTTGATTGCTTCAGAAAGACACCTTTGGCATTAGTGTTGCTAAAAAAAAATATAAATGTTGAAATTAGATTTTTTAACTTACAATTTTATTAATTCTTTGAGAATTTCCTAAAATTTATTTTGATCCTATTTTCTTCCTTCTCCCAACTCTTTAAGGTTCCTAAGATTCACTGTGAGACTTCATGTCAAACCTAGAGCTGTGTTTACTCCTTGTATTATTCCAGGTATTTATTTTCTGTGTTATGAGGGTTTAAGTGGTGCTCAGAAGGAGGGATTTTTGAAAACCAATGCTAAGCAGGTTAAACTTTAGGTCCGGTTTTTGTTGGCTGAGACAACTCTTTTATCCTTTATAGCACACTATTTTGTAGCCATATAGCTAACAAAGTCTCAATGACAGTGACCCCCTGAGATGATAATGTAATTGAAAAATTTCTGTTATTTAATGACATTATAGGCACAGCAATGTCATTCATATTGCGTTCCTCAAGCTTGTGTTTGTGTTGATGAAAACAAACCTATCCCACTGCCAGTAGTCCAAAGGTATAGCAATGTAATTATACATACTACATAAAACTTGATAGTGATAATAAAAGATGATGCTATTGGTTTATGGATTTAGTATACAGTGCTTTCCTTCATTATTGTAGTGTATTCCTACTTCCTACTGCAAAAGAATATGAAAGAATTTGCTATGTTATGCTGGCAACAGTCATACATAATCCTGTGTTTGCTTCATCTCTTGATTGCTTTGAGAGTTCACCTTGGGCTGGGGTGATGGCTCAGTGGTCAAAGGGCTTGACATATGAGAATCTGGAATCAAATCCCCCAAAGTCATGCAAAGCCAGACATAGTAGCACACATCTCTACTCTCAGTGTTCCTCTGGTGAGATGGGAGAGAGAAGCTATTGAATCCTGAGATGTTTCTGGGCCCCGTTATCCTGATGTGTGTAAGAATGAATATCAAAGAGATTCTGTCTCAAATAAGAAGGTGGAAGGTGAGGATCAACACCCAGGGTTGTCCTCTGATGTTCACACAGGCATTGGGGCATGGATGTACCAACACATCATATACGTGAGCATACATACCACAAACACACACAAAAAAACACAGATACCACTTCATACACAAAAAAAAGACTTAAAAAACAAGTCCATGCTGATTGCCCAAAGACGTCTACACTTGTTAAGTATGTTTTATGATGTTCATTCACACAATAAGAACATTACCTAATAACACACTTCTCAGAATCCATTCCAGTTGTTACACGATGCATGACTGTCCTGTTTCCTTTTGCCTAGTCTAGCTAATGAAGTCTCAGATGCAGAAAAGAGGATTAGAATCACTAATTACTTCCATTATCAATGAAGAAATAAGCAGGACAAACAGATGAAAAAAACTGTGCTTATCAGTTTGCTTGTCAAATCCTGGATACCGAATGCTATTCTTTTATAGAACTCCATTTCCCATTCTATTGCATAGTTTCTGTTTGCTACAAAATTTACCTTCTGAAAGTATCACTGTGTTTTGCCTTTGTAAGGTCATGTACAGCTAAACTGAACAGAGAAAACACCTTCAAAATATCCTGGTCTTGTTCCATTTTCATTGTCTTCAGATATGCAAAGGAGACAAACACATTATAGTAGTCTATATACTCTTGCAAGATTCCTAAAGGAGCACACAATAGTATTCACTACTCAGGATGTGCCCACAGTTCTTCTAGCTCCTCCCAAATGTCAAGGAGTTAGAAGAACACAGAGATGCGATGTACTAACAACCATCTGGAGTGAACACTATCGTGTTACAAAAGCTTGGCCTTTTCTTCTGTGATCTGGGAGGACAGAAATACTATGGGAATTAAATGAAGGTAGATTTCTTCTCTCTACAAGAGTTAATTGTGCTTAACAATGTAGCTTTATGAAACATGCATGGGCTACACAATGAGATGGTGAATTGCTCATCACCAGATGCATTCCTCTCATATATTGGGTAGTTATGACTGGGAGTAAGTAGAAAAATGGTTTCAAAATAGACTTTATTAATTTTTTTCTGTTCCCTCTCATATTTCTCAAATGAATTCTAACCTGAAATACCAATATAAACCTCAAGTAATTATAAGATTTCTCAATATGAATTAAGGATAAGATATCGGCCGGGCAGTGGTGGCACACACCTTTAATCCCAGCACTCAGGAGGCAGAGGCAGGCAGATCTTTGTGAGTTCAAGGCCAGCCTGGTCTACAAAGCAAGTTCCAGGAAAGGCACAAAGCTACACAGAGAAACCCTGTCTTGAAAAAAACCAAAAAAAAAAAAAAAAAAAAAAAAGACATCAATAAGGCAGCCCACAGATCCATAGATATTGCTTGAAAACTATTAAAAAACAATGTTTGGATGATACTATATATAATTTGGATGTTGAACACCTCTCTCAAAGGCCCATGTATTGAAAGTTTGATGACTGTGTGGTGTTACTGAGAGGTAGTGGATCATTTTTGCCTCTCACTCCCTCTCCAATGCGGTCTCACTATGTAACCCTGATTGACCTGGCAGTCACTATGTAAACCAGAGTGGCTTCGAGCTTATGGCAATCATCCTGCATCTGCCTTCTGAGTGCCAAGATTATAGGTGTGCGACCCCATGCTTCACCTCTAGAGTTCTCTCCAGTGGAGTTAGTAAGCCGGAAAGGGACTTCAGTCCTTTGCAAACCAGATGGAAACTGAATGAACAAACTTTTCCATAACTTCCATTTTAGGGAACACGTTTTCTTCTCACTTCATAGCAAGCATGTTGAGTTATATTCATGGGCGTTTCTCATGATCCAGCTTATTATCACCTCCAGATTGTGTCCATAACCTGGGCATTAATATCTTAATAGCTATTACTATTTATGGAACGTCTCCATTTGGTTACAGGTATACAATATCTAATTTAGTTAACTATTAGATTGTTAATTTACAGATTAATTGGTATGGATTTCAAGGGTCATGACAGTTACCCTGAACATCACTGGAGTTAGAGTTGACCCTGATCAGTCCTTAAGCTCCAGTTATTTCTGCTGTCCTATCCCTTCTTGTGCATGTCCTTGCAACCAGGACCCCACAATCACACAGATATAAATGCTGTTTGATTCGTTTTTATGTCATAAGATAATGCTCAGCTCTGTTGGATCAGAAGCTCAGGCTGAGAATACTCCAAATTTTATATTGCTTTACAACTTGTCAAAAACCCACACTTACTCCAGGCATGGTGACATACATCTTTAATTCCAACACTTGGGAGGCAGAGGCAGGAGAGTCTCTGAGTTAGAGGCCAGCCTGGTCTTCAGAGTGAGTTCCAGGACAGCCAGGGCTACACATAGAAACTTAGTCTTGAAAAACCAAAAGCAAAACCAAAGCTCTACCCCCCACAAAAAAATCTACATTTAGTTTTTCAGCATGACTAAAAAACAGAAACAAACAAACAAACAAAAAACCCCAAACAACAGCAACAACAAAATCCAAAAAAAAAAAAAACAAAAACCCCAACCAAGAAGTCTGCTGTAAGATGTCACTGAGGGAATTTGCTTGATGTACTTTGCACAATTCCAAAAGAGAATCCCAGGGTGCAGAAAATGACCTATTCTTTCAGTTGATGCATAGGAATAGTTCCAGATTGCTGACTGAAAACTGTTGGTCACCTCCAACCAACAAGACTGGAGATCTCATTTGTTGTAAGGTATGTCTCTATATAAAATGGTTATCACTTGCAGGTGAAATTCTCTCTTTTAAAGTGTTAGAAAACATTTCTACACTGACATGAGAATTTTGCCTCTGAATCTGCACAATTTATCAGTTTCATTTAGTGCAATTAGTGTAAGTTACTCCTCATGGATGGACCTTAGTTCATGAATTATTTGGTTTGTAATGAGCTTGCTTCGCACGATCATGGAGACTGGTGTTGCTTTGTGTGAGACTGCCTTTTTTTCCATTGATCCAGAAAATTGCTCCATTGTTCAGCAAGTCCTCATTGACTTCTGCATCACAAGGGAATCAGGGAAGAGAAGAAACACAGACAGAGCTGCAGTGGAGAAGTACACCCAGGAGTATGCTTTTCAGCTTGGATTTGGAAGTTGGGTTGAAGCCAATTAAATACATGTAGAGTGAATTCCAATTCTTTTCTATTTTCAAATTAGGTAAATTTTAATCTTATCTGAAGCAAATCTCTCCTCCTAGCACCCTCCAATTTCCTCTTAAAACAAATAAATACCTGTTCCCTCAGACATATCAAGAGTCTGTTGATGTCATTTTTCCCCTAAGTTAACTGAGTTTACTCATGAGATCATATTTATGTCCTGATAGTTTTTCATTGCACTCTGAAAAAACTACAACTTGCCTACTGACAGAGTGAAGGTCGATGATTCTACTTAAATAATTTTGGTAATAAAGGGAAAAAAACCCAATAATGATACAATCATCTACCTTGGGTTAGTTCTGAGTTTTGCATTAAGCTGGAATTTGTTGTTAGATGTTGTACTTGAACAGACACCATTTGTCTCTGTCAGCATAGGTGTATTTGCCAGGTTTGGATGCCATGTGTATCTATTGCATGTATGTGCTTGCTAGATCATTGACACTGCTTATGAGGTGGCTATTGCTGTAATTAGTTCAGTGCAAAGACAGAGAAATTCTACTGTGGTTTTGGTAAATGCTTTTAATAAACTATGCTTCCCAACACTTTAGAACATGAGCTTAAACCCACTATGCATATTTACCTCTAGCTGATTGTGTTTGATATAAGATATAAGGAGATATAGACCAATAAGGGACCACTGAAATGTAGTTTCTATGCAATTATTGACTGGATTAACTTTTATTTCAAAATAAGTTAACTCATGCAGGAAAAATACATCCCCACAATTTCTAAGCCCTTAAATACTTATTTTCCAAGATCTGCTTACAATTAATTTTTATGATATTCTTACATATATTCCTACTAAAATTTCAATGAAATAAATTTCATTTACATCATGCCTTTTATATGTCATAATGTACTTATAGCAATTATTTTCTTTCCTAAATACTAATGTGACAGTTTCTGTTCACACTGTCTTTAACACATCTTCAAAACAAAGTATTCTTTTACTTGGACACTTGTGTAACCTATGTGTACCTGTTAGAGGTTAGTAACATGACTGGGAACTCCTTGAAGGTTCAAGCTTTGTCTTTTTCGGCTGTAGGTTTGCAAAAATATTTTTGCTAGTCCTAAATGAAAGAGTAAGATAATAGTAAAACACGAGTTAATTAAATAGAAAAGAAGACGTGAGTTTTTCCACTTTTTCAAGGTGAGAAAAACCTTTGGAAAAAAGAGCACAGCTAGTTCCATTTCAACATCCTTGAAAATAAAAATGTGTGCTTCTCTCCTTGGCTTGTGAAAACAAATGTTGAGGAGCCTATTCTTTATGAATGAAACTTAATTACCCACTAGTAATTTCTTGGAAGAGGCAAAAGTTTACTGGGTCTCCAGACACTGGTTAGTATTTGGCTCCCTTGTGCAGGCATGCTCACGACCTGTGTGAACGCCATTGAGCTTCCAGATAATTGGATCGCTGTTCAGGGTTTGAAATACTTACCCAGAGAGGATTTGCTTAAAGTGAGAAGCAAAGTTTAAAACGGTAAAAGCAAAAGGAGTAAATTAGGAAGACAGTTTTTTTTCTTCCCACTTGCTAATTGAATCATTAAAAATGCCATTTTGAAACAGGGCAGGTAGTGTCTATTAATTGCGAGCATTAAAAAGAGCAATAAATGTTACAGCACCTCTTTTAGCTGTGAGTGCTGAGAGCTGTTAACGGAATTTCACAAACAGAAGAGTCCCACAAATGCATTTGATGAACATTTGCATGTCTTGTGCTTGCCTTGTACCAGGCACTGCCTTGAATTTGAAGAAATTTTAAGGAAAAAGAGGAGATTGGAGCTAGGGAGGCTACTCAATCAGTAAAGTACTCACTACATATGCATGAGGATTTAATTTTGGATCCCCAGATCCCCACATCAAAAGCCAGGCAAGCTGGCTCACATCTGTAATTCTATCCCTGGGGAGGATGAGTGAGGAGGATATCAGCGTCCTGATGAGCTCCTGGTACAGTGAGGGACTTCGTCTTCAAATAAAAGGTGGAGAACTCTGGGGAGATGCTCAGTAGGTAAAGCACATGCTGTCCAAGTGTGAAGGTTGGTGTTCAGATCCCCAGCGCTCACATCAGTGCCAGGTAGGCATGGTGACCTAACTCCAGTGCCCTGAGTATGGGTCAGGGGATTCCTAGAACAAGCTTCTCAGGAGACTTGCAGAATCAGTGAGCTTTGGGTTCAATGGAGAGACTGTAGGGCATCAGTTTCAGGCCTCCAAGCTCACCTACATAAGTGTGCACACCTCACACAAATCTACACAGATGAAAGCAAAAACACTATAAAGAAGTAAGATGGAGAGCGATTGAGAGAGACACCTTACTTCAACTGTTGACCTGATTCTGATTTCTGGCCTCCACACATGTGCATATAAGTACACACATCCATATGGACATGGGCCTACTCATATGCACAAGCATGCACACCACACACAGAGTGTGTTACATGATATTGGTTACATGAATATTATGTACATGATAGTATATAAAAAAGTAAGAGGTCAAGTAAATCTAGACCTCTGGAAGCAGAGAGGAGAAAGCAATAATTCTCTTTGGAACAACTCTCTGAATACTTACTTGACTGCATGGGGGAGAGATGGTATCTAGGTTGTAATTTGAAGAATGAGTTAATCTGGCCAAAAAAATAATTAAAGACAGAGTATGTTATGAAGAAAGTGACACCTATCCATGTACAGATGTGGCATTACAGAGGTTGTACACAAGTGGCCAGTGTGCACACAGTCTACAGAGATGTACGCTGGTGGTGAAATCATGGTCGGAAGTATGAAGTAAGTTCTTGGTGAGGGGCCTTCTGCCGTGACAAAAGTGTTCACAATGACAGCAGGCAGTAAAGGCTTTAAAATGGAATCTAGTGCAAGGAGGAAGGTTATAATTTTCGATGTTTTAGTTCCTAGGTCCAAATATTCAAGTATGGGGCAAGAGTCAAATTCAAGCGGAGGTCCCAATGCCTTAAGTCCAGACTCACCATCAACTGAGCAAGTGGCAGGGTTGGTTGGGGTGAAATATTCATCTAGCCCCTGAGTGGGTTTGCCCATCTCTTCCACTCTTGCTCATGAGCACGGACTGTGAGCTTTCAGGAAAATTATCTCTGCAATTAAAAGGCTAGAGTCAGTTACTGGTAAATTATTTAAACCTGAATAATTGCCTAATGACTAGTAACTGTAGACTTTGGGAACTTCTACAGAATTAAACTTAAGGACTCTGAAAGGTCGTGAAGCTTCTCTGGAATATTTTCCCATGTTCAACTCTTTTGGGTCTTTACAAATCCCATGTGGGGGAAGAGCAACAGATGCCTTTTGTAGGCAGAACAGAATGACCAAATATATCTACAATGTAATCACGAAAACTGCAAGAAGCTCTTAATTTCCTTTGACTCTAGGGAGCTGGTCACATCCCTCACCAAATGAATTGACGTGCTGGGAATGCACAGCTCAGTAGCTCAATTAGCAGCTCCCTCCTCCCCTAGGAGACCAGTGACTTCTCAGAGAATCTTTTCCCAGTGCCTTTTCCCTGCCAGTCCTTCAGCTGCACAGACACATATCAGATTTAATTCCCTCTCCCTCTGTGTCTTTTGTGGAGAGCCTCATTGCCTCTCGAAACCGTCTTCTGCTGATAATGTGTATTGTTTATCTTGAGAGTCTAATGAGAAGGATGGGAAGGTTCTTGCAGTTTTAGAAATTGTCCCTCCTGATTTCTCCAGTCAATTTCACTTAAGGCATCATGCAGGCAGGTATAGATTTAAGTAACAGAGTTAGGAGCAAGACCCAGGGACCTTAGCAGACTCTCTGTCTCTGTCTCTCTCTATCTCTCTCTGTCTGTCTCTGTCTCTCTCTCTATCTCTCTCTGTTTCTCTGTCTGTCTCTGTCTCTCTGTCTCTGTCTCTCTCTCCTCTCTCTCCCCTCCTGTTTCTAAGGAGGTGGAAAAGTGTGGATTTAGAGCTCTGTCCAGCCTAATTCTTCACTGAGTTGGTATAGAGAGTCAAATTCTATCAAATATGTTTTGAATGTAAGGTATAAGTGTTCCATAGTGTAGCATTTATCACCTCTGCTTTACACACAGAAGGTCCTGGGTTCGAGCCTCAGTGGAACCACGATAGTGAAATTGAATGTAAGGTATTTATTATGTATTTCTGTTTGTGTGTTGTGTGTGTTATATATGCAAATCAGAACTCTAAGAAAATGTTAATATTTAGTTATTATTGGGCTTAAAAGAAAGTCATAAATTCCAAATACAGAAATTGGGACTATCCATGTGTGATAAGAAAAATTACTTTATTTTGCTGTTTTTGTCCGTGTTTATTGACAACTAAATGTGAGAGACTTCTCATGGATAGGATTTATTTTATTTAGGGATGCAAGGGTTGTTTCTGATTTGATTAGTCCCTTCAATAATAATCTGAATTCATTATGAGATGGGAGAATGGCTCTCTGTTAGAAAAAATACATCTCACGATTGGAATGAGTAAGCTTCCACGGGAGAATGGTAGTGATAATAACATGGCATCAGCTGGGACTCAGGTTGACAGAGGTATCTGGAAGATGGAAACACAAATAGCCCAAGGTATGCTGAGAAGAGTTGAAGGGTCATAGCACGCTTAAGCAGGGCAAACACAGGCCTGAACACGGGAAAAATGGTGCCAACAGGTTTTGCCTTTTACCTCTTCTCCCTTGCTAAAATTCCCTTAGATTAAAGCTAGTCCCCAAAATTCATTCCCTTATTTGGCCACTGACTCATTCCTGAGACAAAACACCGAGGCCCAACAATCAAAATTCATTATTTACGCTGGGCGGTGGTGGCACACGCCTTTAATCCCAGCACTTGGGAGGCAGAGGCAGGCGGATCTCTGTGAGTTCAAGGCCAGCCTGGGCTACAGAGTGAATTCCAGGAAAGGCACAAAGCTACATAGAGAAACCCTGTCTCGAAAAACTAAAAATAAATAAATAAATAAATCATTATTTAGCTAATATATCCAATCAGGATTTACCAATTCACTCTAGCACAGACTCGCCTTTTCTCACAAAAAAATCCACGTGTAAACAGCACGATATTGCTTGCTTCCTTGTTGCTCATTTGCTTGTCTGCCTTTGCAGCCTCCCCTCCCCCCCACTGCTTGCCCCTCCAGGGTAATTAATCTCCTTTGTGCTGAGACTTTGGTGTCTGGGTGTGTCCTGTTCTGACTTGAAGGGGTGACCTCCCTTACAAGAATGATCTCTACTATTGGTGACTATTATTTAGGCTTAGCTGTTTGTCAAGCTTTGCTTGTGAAGAATGATGTAAGTTCTATATCCCACACTTTCCTACCAGTGGGCCTAAACCTTTAGGGTTATCTATTACCTAACACACTTGCTTAGTGGATTACTCAGTATGCACACCCTTGGACATTGAAAGAGCAAGGGATGGGGATTAATTTTATTTAAATATTCTAAATATGACACCATGAAACTATAACAAGATGCCATATGTAGGGTACATGTACATGTTGACATTAAAATCATTTTTGACTATTTGAAAGAGATATAGGGAGATTTCGGGTACTTATTTCAATGCTTATATTCTTTCACTGACTTAATTCGGTTTATCAATGACATATTGGAGCATGAAGGGGTTGGGTGGTGGCCCACTAGGTCCCATGGAGCAAGAAGAGAGAATCCAGTAGGAGGAAAAATGAAAAGGAGAAAGAAAGTGTTGATTAAACTGAAAAGACAAAGGAACTTGGGACATGAGTTGATGAAGAGAAAGACATTCTTCAAGATTCTCAAGGACTAGTGCTGGGATAGAAACGTGAGCCAATTTATAGCTTCTACCCATTAGGAAAAAGAAATAAGATAGTTGAGTGACTAAAGAGGTAAGGCTGACAGTCAAGTCAACTATACACTGCAGTGAACTGTGTAATCAGTCAGGATGTGGTTTCCAAGCAATCTCTGGAAGTAAAGGATGTGTGAATGGGAAACCTGAAACTAGCCTTGTGGGTGTTTAGTAATTTCTTTGTTAAGAATTTTTAAGAAGATAGTCCTAACTGCTGGGTGAAGGATGCAATAGACAAGTGAGTGTAGGATCAGAGTCCCATTAAAAGACTATTGTAAATTCTGTTTCAGAGATGACTAGTTCATAGAAAACCTTCACATATAACATATCTGGAAATAACAAATATGAAAATTACAGTTCGGTATCTTTCATTTTGGGGGGGACAATAGTGGAATTCTTCCAAAGTCCAGCATACATATAAATCTACAGGGTGAGCTGAATTCTAGAGAAGAGGTATTTTTGTCTTGATGTTCTTTCCCTGTGCTTTGTACTATCTTTGGAGGCCAATTCTTCCTAGTTTAATGGAGCCAAGTGATCATGGTAGGAGGTTGCATCTGTAAGCTGTACACAAACATGAGCACCTCAAGGGATATCAGTATCATTGGCTAAGCAACTTATATCTTGGCTGAGTGGCCATATCTGTGTTGACTTTAGCTGTGAAAATATAACCAGACTACAACCCACAACTCCAGAGAAGCTAGCTAAAAAGGAGGACACTAAGAGGGACGCATGGATTGCCCTGGGAAGGGAAAATAGATGAGATCTCCATGAGTAAACTGGGGATGAGGAGGGGCAAAGGAGGGTAAGGGATGGGGGATGAGAACATAAGGAAGGGGATAATCAAGCTGGAACAGGGATGGAGTGGGAGAGTGATGAAAGAGATAAATTGATAGAGGGAGACATCATGGGGATAGGGAGAAACCTGGTGCTAGGGAAGTTCCCAGGAATCCAAAAAGATGACCCCAGCTTAGAGTACTAGCAATAGTAGAGAGGGTGCCTGGGCTGGCTTGCCCCGTTAATCAAATTGTCATCATAGAACCTTCATCCATTAACTGATGGAAGCAGATGCAGAGATCCACAGCCAAGCACTAGGCCGAGCTCCAGGAGACCAGTTGAAGAGAGGGAAGAGGTATTCTATAGGCTAGGGGCATCAAGATCACGATGGGGGAAATCTACAGAGACAACTGAACCACGCTAGTGGGAACTCATGAACTCTAGACCAACAGCTGTGAAGCCTGCATGGGACTGGACTAGGCCCTCTGCATAACAGGGACAGTTGTGTAGCTTGGTCTGTTTAGGGGGGCCCTGTAAGTGGGATTAGGATCTATCCCTGGTGCATAAGATGGCTTTTTGGAGCCCATTACCTATGGTGGGACACCTTGCACAGCCTTGATGTAGCGGGGAGTGGCTTGTACCTGCATCAACTGAATACACCAGGCTTTGATGACTCCCCATGGGAAGCCTTTCATTTTTGGAGGAGGAGATGGGGGGCAGCCGGAGGAGGGAAGAGAGGGTGTGGTTGGTGTGTAAAATGAATAAAAAATTTCTTAATAAAGAAAAAAATATAAACTTTCCCTTGAGAATTGCTTATCATAGCCCATGCTTGTGCAAGTTTCCACTGTCTGAATTTATAATATCTGAGCATCCCTGAAATGCTGTCCTTATATTTAGTATTAATCACATTTCCAAAGTCCCAATAAATGAATACACAAACCCCACTGAAGTATAGCTTAATTTCACCTCAAAAGTCTCATAACATTTTACTCTAAGTTTAAAATCCTAAAGGTATAAAATCTACAAAAAGAGAAACCTATAATTTGAAGACAAAAACAACAGATAAAAAGTGAGTATATTTAATTCATTCTTACAGAAACAAGGGAAGAGGAAGAAACTCTCAAAATCTGACAGATTTGCAAAACAAAAAAAATTAACTGAAACATGAAATAAAAATGACACAGATGACATTAGAATCAATGAACAGTAGGTTCAACTGAGAGAAAGGTTCATGATCTGAAAGTTGAAGCTAAAGAAATTTCCTAGAATGCTACAAAGAACTGGACAATCTGAAATTTTAAGGGCTATGAGGGATAAAGGGAAAAAAATGCAACATGAATAGAATTCCCAGGAGACCATAGCAGAAATGCAACTCTGTACTTCTTGAACATCTGGTTTGGTTTTGGTTGAAGAAATGATTAAGATTTTCTAGGAATTATGAAAGACTACAGTTCCCTGTTCCCAGAATGCCAATGAGCAGCAAAGGAGAGAGATAAGAACTCCATGTATGGTCATGCAAGGGACTGGAGAACCTCAAGGGCGAAGCAAAGATTCTGGAAGTGCAAGTGAAGTGGGAGCCACTGGTAGAGAGGAAGGGTTATAGGTAGATTTAAATGATGCTTCAGTGGTTATAGTTGTGTCACTTATGGATGGGATATGGTAAGGAGCTGAGGAGTGGGTATTAAGAATGACTACTACAGTTGTGTTGCTGATTGGTGGTGTATTAATGAGGAAGGACAGGTTTGGGATTTGTCTCTTTCATATGTAGGAACTTGGAATGTTACTCCTAGTGGATATAGGAGAGGAGAAAAGAGCTGGCCTTTTGCATTGCTCTTCCTCAGACCTGGCTGACCTACTTCTGTGAGCAGAGCATCCAAGCCAGCTGTTCACAAAAAGGCAGTGGAAAGACAAGGAAAGCAGCCTCTGCAGAGTTATCTGGGGAGCTACAGCACAATCCGAGAACAAGTGGGTTGTCAAGAAGTTCAGCCACTATGACTTCGAGAGAGCCTGAAGCCAATGCTGTGAGTGAAAAGGTGACATTTCCACCCAGATTCTTTCCTGAGACAGCAGGCAATTGTAGAGAGATTCCCACCAGAGCTTTTCTGTTCCCTTTGTCTTCAGGCGCAATCTTAATCTTGCGTTGTTCAAGCCAGTCAGTCACTGTCATTCCCCTTGTTTCTGGTAAAATATATATATTTTACCAGAGCTTTCTGGTCTCCCACAGAACCTTTTCAAGGACAATGTGCTATTATAAGCACAGCAAGGGGAAGAAGTTTTTGTTTTAGAGGCTTGTCCTCAGCTTTGCAACAAGAAATATAGTTCTCTGGACATCTGGATATCTGGATTGCTCCCTGAAAGGCACGACTGAAAAAAAAGAACCAATCATTTTGCAAAACCCTGTAAGTAATGCTTTCTGTTTCTAAGTGACTGTGCCTCCTCAGCGTCTTCTTCATCCTGGAGTAAATCCTTATCCTCTTCAACTGGCCGGAAGATTGCTTTCCACAAGTATTCTACCTCCGTTTTTCTTTTCTTTTTTTCTGAAATTTCTCTCTTCTTCCCCAAATTCAGCCCTTTTGCATTTGAACCTAGTATTTTGAAGTAAAGATTTCAATTACAGACCAGTGTTAAGAGTTACAGAAAAATTACAAAGACAGCAAAGCTTCTGTAGATGAACCTTTTTCCTCAAAATTTTACATCTTGCATTTTTCTAGTTTGTTGTAACTTAGAAACCAACATGGTTATATTACTAAACTTCTTGATTTACTTCATTGCTTTGAATGATGGCCTTAATCCATTATATTTAACAATTATATCTCTTTCAACTTCTCCTGGATTTGATAGATTCTCACCCCATCTTGACCTACTGACCTTTAAAAAAATGTTTATTTATTTTAGTTTTGTGTATTAGTCTTTTGCCTGTATGTATGTATGTAACACGAACCTTAAAAGGTCTTATAATAAAAAAAAAAAAAAAAAAAAAACACAGAACCAGATATTGAGGTGAAAGTTGGGAGATCAGAGGAATAGAACAAATCAGTCACAAGTTCTTACTGCTAGGAAATCCTTAGCCCAAGAAAGAGCTACTTCCTGTATACCCATGCCTATATACGTTTCTGTGCCCTGCCATCTTACTTCCTCTCTCTGCCCAGCTACATTACTTCCTCTTTCTGCCCAGCTCTATCACTTCCTGTCTGTTTGTACAGACCTCTATGGTTAACTAGGGCTGGGATTAAAGGTGTGTGTCATCACGCCTGGCTCTATTCCCAGTGTGGCCTTGAACTCGCAGAAATCTAGATGAATCTCTGCCTCCTGAAAGCTAGGATTAAAGGCATCTGCTACCACTGCCTGACCTCTATATTTACTATAGTGTCTAGCTTTTTCCTTTGATCAACAGGCAAGCTTTATTTGTTAGAGCACAAATAAAATATCACCACATATGTGTGTGTGTCATGGTACCCATGAGGGCAGAAGAGACCATCAGATCCCCTGGAGCTGGAATTATGGATGGTTATGAGCTACCGCTACCGTGTGGGTGCTGGCAACCAAATCCTGTTCTTAACCACTAGGCATCTCTTTAGCCCCTTCATCTTTGTCTTTGATGACTTTAGCAATTTAAAGGAGCATGGATCTATTTCCCAGAATGTTCCTTAAAGTGAAGTTTTCTCATTGTGAGACAAGTTCAAGATTCAGGGGAAGATGATCACAGAGGTAGAATGTCATTTACAGGGTCATGTCAAGGGTGCTGTCTTAGTTATTTTTCAATTGCTATGAAGAAACATCATGGCCAAGACCACTTATAAAAGAAAGCATTGAATTGGGAGCTCTTTTATAGTTTTAGAGGGTAAGTGCACGATCATCATGGCAGGAAGTACGGCGGCAGGAAAGCAGGCATAGCCTTGGGTTAGTAACTGAGAGCTTGCATCCTAGCTGCAAGTTGGAGGCAAAGAGACAGAGTGGACATGGTGTTGGCTTTTGAAATTTCAAAGGTCACCGTTCCTCATGACACACCTCCTCCAACAGGGCCAAACCTCCCAGTCCTTCCCCAAACAGTTTTTCTGTGCGTAGTGTGTCTGTTGTCAATTCTTGATTTTATCTTGAACACATTTTTTCTTGTTTGAGGGAAGGAGGCAACAGCCAGAGGAAATATCAAAAGGAGGGAGAAGGTTATATTGTGGGGTGAAAAGGTGTTGAGAGTACCTCTGGCTTGAAAACACATGAAGGAAAATGGGTGATGGAAAGGAAAATGAGGCAGATTCAAGGAAATCGGGCAAGAGAGGACTGTCCACACCTGTTCCCAGAGAAGTAGAAGAAAATGCAAGAGGGTGCCAGTTTCTCTACACTGAGGTAAATGCTGCTTCTGGGAGGATTTTGTGGATATGTAGACGGAAGGCATCTGGGTTTCCTTTAAAGAGAAGAATACAAGATCACTGAGGTTTTAGAGAGTAACCGTTAAATTGCTGAAGATGAGGAATCTGTGAACTTCTGGCTTGCCTAAGGTCAAAGTTGTTTCTAGCAGACCCCGAATTAGAGCTGAACCCTCCTGATTCCCTGTCTAATTCTCTTTCCAGGATGCTGCAGCTGTTTCCCTGTAAGCTGATTCTGATACTAATAGACTGACGTTTTCCATTCCCCAGGGACGTTCACAGCTATAACTAGAAATCGCCTCCATGGCATAGAAATGACTCAGAGAGGCCCAATTCCTCCTAGGTGATTTAAATGTTAATATGCTGGCGCTTCTCCAGGCTCCTGGGAATCAAGCTGCAGCTGAGGAGGGGGGCCTGCTCTAGGACTGCCAGTCTCTGTTGTTGCTTAAGTGACTCTTTACAGTCCTTGAAGATGGATTAGAAGCTTACAAGAGATTTTCTACAAAAGCCAACCTTCCTTCCATGTTGTGTAAAAGCAACGTTTTCCTCTTATCTCTGGACCAGTAGAGGGATCCAGTGAGTGCCTACTCCAGACACGCTTATGCTACTAATCTGGACCTTTCGTTGGAAGCAATTATGTGTCCTATCACAGACGTACTCCAGGAGGATGTACTCCATTCACTGGTTTCTCTGCCAGAGTGTCCTGCTTTGTTTTCTCAGCCATAGCTATGCTTGTTTCAACACTTAGCTCCTTTACTGAATCCAAAAACCCATGAGGAAAACAAGATGAAACAGCAGAAGACTTGATGCTTTACTTTTCTACAAATGTACCAGAATTCAGAACATCTGGGTTGTTTGGAAACTTTAAGTTATTATTTACTTTGATGTTATATATACTGGTGGTGCTTTGTGTGTGTGTGTGTGTGTGTGTGTGTGTGTGTGTGTGTGTGTGTGTGTGTGTAGTATCAGGTCTCATCCAGGTTGTGACTGAAGGCAAACTACTTAATCAAATAAATATGGCAATGACCTTGAGTTTAGAAAATCATAAACTTTTGTAAAAGTTGAAAAGCATACACACAAAAAAACCCAAAGGGGCACATTTTTTTTCATTGCTGAATATGAATACAGCTATTTTTCAGATTGTGGTAATATCTTTCTCTTGTTATCTATGTGCAGTTTTATGAAAACATAAGTTCTTATAAACATATTACATGTTTCTTAATCATAGCTTGTCTTTTATACAATAAATTGGTATTTTACATGCTAAGAAAATATTTTTGTATGCAGGTGTATGTGCTCACACTTGTATGGGTACTAATATATGTATATGCATTGAAAGGATGATAATCGGCATTGGTGGTGGTGCTGGTTGCGGTGTGGAAAGGTCACGGACACAAAAGAACCCAGTGTTAGTTTTTAGAGCTTTATTAGGAGGGAAAAGGGGTGGAGGAAAGAGAGGGGAGCCAGGCCTGGGGGCAGGGAGCAGAGCAGAGCAGAGAGCAGAGAGCAGAGAGGGAACAGAGAGAGGAAACAGAGATAGAGCAGAGAACAGAGAGAAAGGGTGGGGTCCGCGTCCAGCTTTTTAAGGCACAGATTGCACGACCACGTAGTCGCTAGTGCCCCCTGATGACATAAGATGAAAGACCTTGAGGAGTGAGGGCAGGATCCTAACTGCATGCCTATGGAGGCCAGAGACTTATGTTGGGTGTCTTGCTTGCTCATGCTCCACATTATATATTGAGGCAGGGTCTGTCACTTGAACCTAAAGCTTACTGATTTGGATAACCTGCTTAGCTAACTTGCTCCTTGGATCTCTTGTCTCCAGCTCTGGAACTCTGGGATATCTGAGGCCCCTACACCTGCCCAGCCTTGATGTGGGTGTTGGGGATCTAAACTTCGTTCCACATACCTGCATGTCAAGTGTTCTACTTACTGGGCCATCTTCTTAGCCCTGGTAATAAAATGTTAAAATGCATCTTTAATTACTGTATTAAATATGTGACCACACCATAATTTACTCATGAGATTTTTCTCCCATGTTTTGTTATTTTAATGCTTTCCAATATATGCAAATAGCTACCTAGCTTTTCTTAATCATAAAATTTTCTAGATTTATACCTGTTTTACCAGCACAGATACCTAGAACTAGAAATAAATGCCATTCCACTCTTTTAGTGCTTCGAGTTGACCAGGTCTTCAAGAAGTCACAGCTTTTGAAATTTTCCCATGAGCCCAAAATTGATATAGGCAATTCCTGCCTTGTGGCATTTTGAATGAGTGTTTTGACTTTATGATTCCAAGAAAGCCATAGCCATTCAGCAGAAGCCATGCTTTGAATTGTGAATTTTGATTTTTCCCCCCACAAGTGAGTAGTCTGTGGTCTGATACTCTTTTGCAGTTTCTGGCTTGCTTCCAACCTGCCATTTGCTCAGAAGGAGACATAACTGATTCTCCACAGTGCACTGGGTTGCTGGTCCTGATGGTTAGCAGGGCAGGCCTTTTAAATGTGCTTCTGACTTGTAATATTTTCAGTTTATGATGGGTTTGTAAGGACAAATCCTCATTGTATGTTGAGAAGCATCTGTACCTGGATTTTCACAGTGGTTTTTCAAAGGTTTTAATCACTGGGATTTAGAAAAATAATATGTATTTTATCTTTTAAATTGCTTCCCTCTTCCCTCAAAGAAATGCTGGAATAATTTATTTCTATGTTCACCAAGTCATAGATAATGAAGTATGTCCTTATTCCCCATCTTCTTACAAATGATTAAGATGAGACACTGGCTCAGACAAGGAGAGTAGCATCTGCTGCAGTCAGAATCTAGTTTGCGGAGAGGATTAGGTGATTTATTTACTCTGCTCTTTTACACACACATACACAAATACTTCTTTTCTAAACATAAATCAATTCATTCTTAGAGTACCTTGTGTGTATGTATGGTTGTAAGATGTTTCAAATGGGAGACTAATGTTGCAGAAATATTTCATAGATTTTTCCACAGAAAGATCGGGAAATAAGCCCAACATTCAAAATCAGTTTATATTTAGTAAGAGAGGAACCTTGAGTGAGATGGCTCAGTGAATAAAGGCACTTGCCACCGAGACTGACAACCTTGAGTTCACACTTCAGGACCTACATGATGGAAGGAGAGAGCCAGCTCATCCCCATGTGCACTGTGGAGTGCACAGGTGTGTGAGTGCATACATGCACACACACACACACACACACACACACACACACACACACACACACACACACACACACAAAAATAAATGAACATAAGGAAGAAAGAAGAACATTCTTTGAGGCAAGATAAATCTGTTTGTAATGATTTCTGTGGATGATGCTGAGGATTTCATGACTAATCAAAGTATTATTTTCCGCTGTGTTCTGGGTAGGACTGCTATGAAAGTTGAGTCATAAAGTCCAGTAAATGACACACAAGAATGAAGAACAATAGTTGTATTTCTATTAAATAGTTGGAGATACAGAAGCCAGTTTGTGGAATGAACTGTAGGAGGTTGGAACCTCAAGTCAGAAATAATAAAAACAGACTTTTGCTTCTCTTATTTTATACCCTGCTAAATTAACTGGGAGAGGCCTTGAAATGTATAAAATAATGCAAGAAAATGGGTTTATTATAAAGGTGTTATATGGAATTTTTAAAATTCTTTTTAAAATTTGTCTAAAACTTGATCTGAAATGTAACAATGTCAAGACATGGGACCTAAAGGGAGATGCTTAGGATGGGTTAATGACATTATTAAGAAACTGCTTATATCATGAGGTTCTAACTCTGGCTCAACTGCTTAATGAGGAGCAGATTTTATTATTTCTGGAGATTCACCATTCATCTTGGGAGTAGAGACTGAATTCCCAGGCTCCAAACATTCTGTCTCTTTAATCTTGGATTTCTCACCCTCAAGAACTATAGGAAATAAAGGCATGTTTGAAAAAAATCAGCATGTCTCAAATCAGCATGTCTCAAATTTTATTATAGCACAAAATGGAACATGTGCCCCCATGTACTTTCCTGAATTAAATGTCATCTCTGGCAAGGGTTCCTTGTGTTTTGAGGTCAGGACATGCCTCTGTTCAGTCCTGAAGTCATATTTCTCACCCACATTACTATATCCTTTGGTGTGATGCAAACAACACACAATAGTTATAATAATAATATAACAATAATAGTGAATAATAGAAAAAGAAGTCACAAGTGAATGGAACCAAGTAAACAATAACATGAAGAAAAAGTCATCCTTTTGTTCTTTAGAAGACTTAGGATAATCATATTTAAATGAGGTCTTATCCTAAAACAGTGGAATTTTACCCAGCCTAAAATTTAATAGCTAAGCATTTAAAGAGGTGGCGGTGATATTTGTGTTATCAGATTTGTGTCCTGACAGTAATCATCCTATGCCTCTTCTGCAGACCTAAATATTCTTTCAAAAAGCTGGTTTGCTTAATGTGTATGCTGATTAAGACAGAAGTCTGGAATTTGACCTTTTTTTTTGTTTAAATACATTCTATTGGAATAAGTTCAGTTTTTAAAAAATCTCAATAACAAAGAAAAATTTAAAATTTAGTTGCTAGAAATTATAGCATACACCTTAAATCAGATTGCATTCAATCTTTCTAAAATTCTAGTACATGGTAAATGTATTAATAATACCACCTTATAATTTGTCTTTCCAGTTCGTATAATAGCATAATTATGCAAGAAACTAAATCATATGTTTGAAAAGATAGGGATATTTTTTGATATATTGAAGCATTCTGTATCGATCAAGTCAGAATACAAAGGTGTATCATCATAAACTCTCATTTGTTTATTTAATATGTGCATGGTTGTACAAGTGTGTGCTCGTGTGTGTGTGTGTGTGTGTGTGTGTGTGTGTGTGTGTGTGTGTGTGTTGGTGGTGGTGGTGTTACATATGAAGGCCAGAGATCAGTCGTAGATGTTATTAGGAACAGGTTGACCTTGTTCTTTAAGACAGAATCTCTTACAGGATGTTAGGCTAGGCTGGCTGACTATCAAGCACTAAGGACCTGCCTTTCTTAGTCTCTCTAGTTCTGGAATTACAACAGAGGCTGCCATGCTTGACATTTTTACATGAGTCCTGGAGGTTCTCATTCTTGCCTAACAGACACTCTACTAACTGAGCTGTCTCCCTAGCCTAGAAGAGTAATTATTATATTAAAGGCAAAAGGTGTGAATATGATTAGTGTTACAGATTTGATTTTTGACAATGTTAGTTTTGCATAAAAGAAGTATTATAGTCTCCTAGAGAACATTTTAACATGACAGTCATCTTGGAAACAGCACTGTTGAGAAGTTTAGATCAGGGAAAACCGGGTTCTGACTGTGCTTCGATCATTCACTAATTCCTCTCGGTTTCAGTTTTCTTATTTGTAAGCTGAATATAGTGGTTTATTCTTATCTATTCATAGTTTTGAGATAAAATAAAATTATTATACTAAAGGATTCTGAAGCCTGTAAATGTCACAAAATTATGAAATATGATTATTAATCAAAAGATCTTGAGACAGGATAGGTTGAAGAAATTATTCCTTATCAAGAAGCAAAACAATGGATCTGTCCAACTACATGTTCCCCTGTGTGACAACAACACTTCCGTTTCTTGTAAGGGAAAAAAAAAATTACTGATTTAATGATATTTGCCATTCTGTCTTTTCTTGGCCATTGTTTCCATCCTCAGTCTACCAGAAATGTGAAGTTAAGTAGTTATCCAGGAAGAAAGCAATCAAAGTTCTCCCACACATTTAAAAAGAGTCATGAAAAAAAATAAAACCCAGGGATATAAAGAAAAAGTAGAAGATGGGAAAGAGCTCTATTTTCTGTTAAATAGTGCACACAACCTCTTTGAAATGTGTGCGTTTGGGAGGGCAGGGAAGAGGGAGACAATGAAAGGAGAAATAAGAGCACATTGGCTTTTGATTGCTAGGGATAAAGGGGAGCTTTTTAATCGCCAGATTGCCCTCACACTGTGTACATCTATTGTGCTGTGCTTGAACTTAAGAGGCAGTGCTGTGGCGCTTGTTAATTTCAGCGCAGTGTGAAATCCCCCCCTTACTTAAAGGGAATAGTTAGTTCAATTGATGCACATTTCACTGAATCCACAAATCAATAAACCACTCAGAAAGAAGTAAAGTGTGAATCTTCCTGCGTGGTCTCCTGATAGGAGAGACAAAGAAAGGCAATAAGATCTGAAATCCCCAACTGGGAGTTAAGCCTGCTTTCACTCCTCTGGCTCAGCAGATGACGTCATTTAGTGATGACTGATGAATGTTATCTCTATAAGCTCCTTCCTGTGGGCCTTTTGCTCTTCCAGCTGGGCGTCTAAGGACTAGTTTACAATTTCACGTTGTTTCTTGGGAGCTAGTGGAGCATGGCTTTTTACTTGTAGTGGAACAGGACAGGGGGACAAGGCAGGTGGAACCCATCCAGCTGCGGGTTTTGAAATATGAAGTAGTCCGCTGGGTAAGGCATTGGATCACGCAGGATACGGACCTTTGGGCATAGTCCAAACCACAAACATTCTGGTCACAGGGCACAGAACTGGGGATAAGACACAGGAATTCAGAATTAGGATCCAAGGTAGTAGTCCACTTTATCACCCAGGGATTTTGATTGGAAACAGAAGAAGCCTACGCTGCCTATTGGAAACTAAAAAGGATTTACTGTAAGGTTACTGGGGACTTGTAGATGGACTGGAGGCTGGGAAGCATTGCTTGAACAATTCCATACATCAAAACTCTCAGTGGATTAAAACCTAATTGTGGAAGGTAAAACTATAGGATGTTAGTATAGCAGAAAAATATCCCCATGAAATCACCACTGGGAAGGATTTTCTTACCAGACATCCAAAACACCATCTGTAAAGGAAAAGACGTATTTTTCTACTAACAAATTAAAATAAAATAAATTCCATTTTCAACGAATTCTAAAGACACAACAGACTAGGAAATGCTATTTGGTACACTTTACAACCAATGGCTGACATCTAGTATGTACAAGGAGCTGCTACAAATATGGAAACTTATATAATGCAGTAGACATGTGTATAGAAGAACGGAACAGACATTTGACAAAAGAGGAGACAGAGGGATGGATGATAAATACATGAAGGTATCTAGGCTCACTAGCATCAAAGTAGAATATAACTGCAATTGTTAGCCCATGTCCTCTCACGAGGGCGAAGATACTAACGAATGAATCAACACTGGGAAGAGGTGAGGGCATGAAATTAGAGGTTCTAACTCCACAGCTGTGAAGCACAAATTTGCACATGAGCTAGAAGAACTCTTTGGCGGAGTCTCCCAAATATTAAACAAAAACATCATATGACTCAGAAATGCCAGTAATAGGCATTAATTAATAATAGGATGGATCCATAATAATGGGTCCAGAATATATCATAATGTCATAAAAGTTATTGCAAATGAATATATTTGCATTTCTACAATTGCCCAGAACAGAAATTCTGAAGAAACCTCAAAAAGAATGTAATTCCCACAATTCCCTACTAGGGAACAACCAGGGAAGATGGACTCTGATAACTAGAGATGAGATGTCTCCATATCATACCTAAGCAGATAGTCACAAACTATTTTATCTTTTGTTCTTGATCTATTTACATTTTTAAAAGACATTTGCTTTCTTTCACTTTCTTTTTTTAAAAATGTGTTTGTTTTTGATTTTTTTTTTTTGAGACAGAATTTCTCTGTGTAACAGTCCTGGCTGTCTTGAAACTCACTTTGTAGACCCATCTGGCCTCAAACTCCCAGAGATCCACCTGCCTCTGCCTCCCAAGTGCTGGGGTTAAAGGCGCGTGCCACCATTGCCCAGAGACATTTGCTTTCTTATCAGTGCCAATCTCACTTCCCCATCAAGATCATATGTATCTCAAATTCTAACTTCTTTTTTTTTCTAGAGGCCACATGTGTGTGTGTGTGTGTGTGTGTGTGTGTGTGTGTATGTATGTGTGAAGAAGTGTATGTACACATGTATTGGAGTGTCCCATACCATATTTGTGTTTGCATGGAGGCCTCACAAGGGCATGGGATCTCACAGAGCTGGAATTACAAGTGTTTGCATGATACGTGGTTTGTCATCTTAGCTCTGGGATCCAAACCTGATCCCTGTGATTGCACAGCAAGCTCTCTTAACCACTGGTCCATCTCTCCAGGATCTGATGGCCTCTGTTAGCTTTACACTCTCCTTCCACCTGGAGTAACCATTTGAGAGAACAACTACAGACAGGATCTCTGGCACACGTGCAGGCTCCCAGACAATGGGCACCTATCTCCCAGAGCCAGAATGAGACATTGTAGCAGGGTTTGTAATTCTAGGGTTTGGGGCTTTTTAACTGGAGCACATCATATCAGAACCTTGGCTTCAAGCCCTACACCACCAGCGTGTTCTTTGTGCTCCGGGGGAGAATCATGCAATGAATCTGTATAGCTTCTTTCTAAGCGTTGCAGTCACAACTCTATAACAGAGCAAGCAAATGGTAGGACTTGTTAAATCAACCTTTATCCTCTCATGAAATGTTCAAATGACTGTGCTTCAAATATTACTGTTGACCAAGATCAATTGACTGAAATGCCAGACTGTAGCTAATACCATCAAACGTCTTTTAGGCTGATGGGGTCCAGAAAACTCCATCTTAGGGAAGTTTGATTCTGACATCTGATTTTAATTTTCTTGCTACTGGTGAAACCATGTCATTGTTTGGATTATAATACACACACACACACACACACACACACACACACACACACACACACACGCACACACACACACACAAACACACACAAACACTGGCATCTCAAGGATTCCTTGATTGCAGTCATGTCACTATCACAACAAGACACCAATAGAAGCAGAGCTTGGCTCTCCAGATGTTAATATGCACTCTCCCCTCACACACTCTTGACTCCAAGTCCAGGACAGAGGAAAATGGACTGTAGATGGTGAGAGCCTTTAGATATGCTACCAGCCGACTTAGCAGTCATAAAACCCAAAGATTCACAGAGCAAATTAAGATGCTCAAATTGCATGCTCTATCAAAGGGGAGCAAAGGCAAGTGTATATGCAATTTGTTAGCTCACTTGTATGGCCTGGAAGAAACACCAGACCTGAATCATAGAGTTTTCACTGTTTGTATACGCAGTATCACTCTGCCATAGTCCCCCAGAGGTGTGATTACAAGAAAAGAGATGTGTCTAGTATGGAGGATCTGCATATGTATGCTGCCTTGGCACAAAGGGATCATATTTATTCTCTTGGAGACTCACAGAGATCAGTAAAGCTGGGAATAACCAATTAGCCAAATGAGCAGCCATGGTTTTTAGAGGCTATCTGAAACCTGAATTGGTAGTGCTAATGAATAATAAGTGAACACTTCTTAAACACAATTATTAAGTTACTTTACTTCCCTCTCTCTCATAATCCTCCGTTTTCTCATTCTCCTTGTCTTCCTCCTCCATCTGATGGAGCTTTATGTAGTGTAGGCTAACCTTGAAATCTCTGTGGAGCTGACTCCTGATCCTCCTGCCTTCACCTACCATGTTCTGGGATTATATATAGGTGTGTACTGCCCTGCTGGCTTTACTTGCTGGCTTTTCATTTCACACTTACCACATCCTGTTAGATCTGCCTATATTTAATAAACTTTTTGGTTATTTGCTACCACACTTAAAGTACCTTAAAAGTTTTGTCTGTATTTATAAGCTACACACTCCTTCATTCTGTGGAACTGAATATTCTCAAAAGTAAAAGCATGTCACACGTCTAATCGACAGAGACTTAATCATGTGCCCACTTCATCAGTGCCCAGACACGCAAGGTCAAGGAGAACAAAATCCTATAGCTCCTTTGGCTGAGTGAGTACTGTTATCCACCATGAATTCTTATCAAGAAGAAATTAGCTATGAAGGAGATCAAAGTACAAAGAGGAAGAGAAGATTTTTCTCTAGATAGCTTCTAATAAATAAATACCCACCACATGTCCATAAAAGGGATATTTGTAGTGGAGTAGATTTAGGAGCAAAGTGAAAACATGGTTATTTTAAATGAGACACTGAAGCCATGATAGGCCTTGGCCGAAGAAGGTTTTCAGTTTTTTTTGATGAAGTTCAGCAAGCCACAAAATTCTGCATTTTCATTGACAATCATATTGAAACTTCTTAGCATAAGGTCCAAACATTTCTATAAATCATTCTTCTGGAATGTTACTTAGATGATGGAGTAATAGAGTCTCTCTCTTTCTCTAACACACACACACACACACACACACACGTCCCCAGACCTTCAGACACGTACACTTTCTTATTTTTACCTTTTAGAGAAAGCTAAATTATGGCTATGGCACTTCACCGTAACTCAGTGCCCAGGATTCTTGATAATTTAAATAGACTAGAAGAATTCTTAAACACCCAGCAGCCTGATTTTGGAGACTGTTTCCATTCTCTAACAGCCATCTTTAAGGTTCTCAGAGAACTCTAACAAGATTGAATATTATTCAAGACTAGTAAAGTATTTAAGGAAGTTATTCACTGTTCCTTGATGTTAGCATGAAGACATGTGTCTTTAACCGTCTTTAGACACAGAAACACTCTTCAAAGTGTTCTAGCCCTTCATCCCTCTTCTCACCCAATGACACAACTTTACTAAGGCAGTATATCTGACACTGTATTTGCTTTGTAAATAGTATCAAAACTGACATTTAAGATTCAGCATTTCCTTTTTTATTTCATGTTCTTCTCACATAGCATAGAGGACTTAAGACTATAGGTAGACATCTGTAAGTGGCTGGTAAACATCGCTAAAGGTAATTTTCAGAAATAAATCAAAATGATGGCAATATAAAGGTCTCAACATGTGTTAAACATTTTATTCTGCTTATTTTATTCTACTTATTAATGTAAAGGGAATCAGATATGTCACTCCCAAACACTCTACTTTGGAAAAAGAACATTTTGTGTGGAAGTCAACTGAGAATCAATAAATAGGAAGAGTTCTCAGCCTTCTCATTCTGTCCCTAGAAGCAGGGCATAAAGAGTGACATCAGGGTGGCTTCTATGAACATATATTACATATATAAAACATATAAACGTTACCATTCTCAAGGTCCTTCATGTATTTCATAGCCACTACCCTACACTCTGGCATCCTCTGGAACCTGAGCCCTCTTTTCTTTAGTAAGATGAGATTTAAGGCCCACGAGTCTAACTATTCTTTAAATTTTGTTTCTTTTCTGTGAACTCTCATGCACCTAAATAGTCACAAAAAAATGGTCAGCCATTTCTCCTGTTAAACTGTATTTTGTTAGCTCAAATTGCCAGTCCTAAGGAGGAAAATTCAGAGGCTACAGGAATAGCGAGAAATTTATTGAGGAAACAAAGGAATGTTGAAATAAATTGCCAAGGGAAGTAAAGCCCCCCCTTTTTTTCCTCTAGAGGGTAGAAGAGTTGATTAAATCTATGAGAGCAGATAGACTACATGGCTATCAGTTACCCATAACTTGAAAGGGTTAATAAAATAGCTGCAAGCCAATTAAAGTACAGAATCTCAAACATGGAAAGACATGCTATACACGTTGGTGGCAGTTTTCTACAGGAGCTTATTTTGTTTTCTATATCATGCAAAATAGCTAATACTTTCCAACTTTATATATATATAGCTTCAAGCATTTAGCAAGCTCATTATATACCAGGGTTTTATTCCTAGAAAACCTTAATGTTCTGAAGGTCAATGTTTCAAAGGTCTGAGGTTTTTTGGAAGGGCATTGAGAAACCCTTAGGGCTACTTGAGATTGGATTTTAGGTGTTAAGTTTTGAGAACTGGAAAATCAATTACTATGCCAGCTTCCTGGATGTCAAGATCAGTCAGTGTTTCACACAATGCCTGCCAGGTAATGAAGCAGTCAACATTATCCCCATTCAATAATCTTTCATACCAACTGTCCAGTTTGACATTCCCCTTGAAGAAATCACTGTGTATGATACCTGTGTCTGAGGTCTTTAAAATTAAGGAATATTTATTTTCCATATTTTCACAATACCTATCTGTCTTCATTATTCCTAGGGTGTTATTTACTGTTTATGTTGTTACTAGGGAAAATGAGGCAGTCAATCCTTACCATATTTATATTTTATATTTGTAAAATTGTCTGTTTTATTCCTTTTGTGTTATTACACAGATCGGGTGATATATAACTGACATAAATAATTTTTATTTAAATTTTCTCTTTGATAGTTTCATGTATGTATAGTTCATTTTGGTTACTGCTATCCCCTCTCCTCTCCGAATTCTCTCAGCAGGGTTTATCCTACCCCACAAGTCCTTTTCCTCCATTCACATCTCTTTGTGTAGTTTCGTGACTGGCTGAATTTAACTAGGGTCATCTATTTAACTATGAGTTGATGTGCTTATCAGTGTGTACATAATTAAAGACAGTGGCTGCTCCTGCCCTGGCATCTAACCAATAGAAATCTTTCCTGTAGTTCTGGAGGTGGGAAGTATAAGGTGAAAGTGTTGGCATGTTCATTGTTCAGTTGTGTTCTTTCCTTCCAAAATGGAACCTTGTCTCTATATCTGGAGTGGATAAAATCTATGTCCCCACATAAGGGAAGAACAACACAGAGTGAGCCTACTACCTTGAGTACTGTCATGGACAGAATAAGTCCCCCAGTTACATGAATGAAATCTTCCCTCATCCTCTAATCACCTTCTACAAGGTCTATCTCTTAATTCTACTGTATCAGTCATTCATTCCATTAGATGAGTTTTGAGAAACAGATTCAGACCATATCATTCTTCTCCTGCCTTCTCATACACTCTCCTTCCATGTAACATATTCTATTCCAAGTCCCCCCAAAGTCCTACATTGTTCCAACCCTATCTCAAAAGTTTCAATTCCAGACTTTCATGTATGTCAGATAAAACTGAGACCTTCCAGTACCTTCCAGTCTGAGGAAAATTTCATTCCCAGCAGTGAATATGTGTATTCAAATAAATTGTAGGCTTCCAAAATACAGTGGTAGGGCAGGTTGAGGATAGATACTGTCACTCTGAAGGGGAATGTGGAAAAGCACAGGAAAGTATAAAGGACTAAAAGGTCAACATCCAAGTGAATGCAGCATCCAAGAAGGTAAACCAGATTAAAATTTGGGCTGGGAAGACTTGAATTCATGTTCTTCTTTCTGGACATAGTAATGGGAGGGAGTGAGCTCCCAAGGCCAGAGAGGGAGCTACTCCTATGACTTTGGTGTGCACAGCTAACGTAACAGCTGTCAGGGACTGGAATCAGACTGGGATTGAATTCTAGAGGCTCTTGAATAATGATGATTTTCAGGTCTCCCTACTTCCAATGGTTGCACTAGATACCCACAAATTGGAGTCCTTCTTTGGGAGCCCTGGATGGAGACTCTGCCTTGTACTTCTTTAGTGTAGACCCTCTGCAGTTGGTCTCCACCACATGGCTATTGTTCATGATCATCTTAGGCTCTTTGGGCCATCCTTCAAATTCTAGGTGGAGATAGCAAGGCTTCCACAATTCTTAAACTACATCTGTCTGTAGAATAGGCACTATGTGATTGATATCAAAGTTTACTATCTTTGTTCTCTGGTGCAGAGGTTTGAGTTGTGCATGGAGCTGTTTGAGCCACAGTTGGGATAGTTAAAGAGAATGTTGATGGAATGCTGGGTACAAAGACTTGAGGTAGCTCTGAGCAGCACACCTCCAAGCTTCCACAGATACTCAAAGACTGCTCCCTTGATACTGCTCTGCTATCAATGTTCTATCACTCTTGGCCAGTGAAGAGAGTTACAGTCAGTCCAAAAGATCTTACAAATTATTCTGCTGTCTTGATCAATAGGACTTTACTTGGCCTTTTAATAACCACATTAATTTTATCACATATTTATTTGTCCACTATAATGGTTAACGCAGATATCAACTTGACAGGATCCAAAATCAGTTAAGAGACAAACCTCTGGGCGTGTCAGTGGTGGAGTTTTAGATGAGATGAGAGAACACATTTTAATTTTATATGTTATCACTGCTGGACTGGGGTCCTGGACTGGATGAAAAGGAGAAAGCAAGCTGATTACGAGCATTCAGCTCTGCTTCCTAACTGTGAGTGAAATGTGACCAGGCACCTCATGTTTCTGTCTTCATGCTTGTTCCATCACCATGGTCTGTGCCCCAAACTGTGAGCCAAAGAAAACCTTTCTGTAAGTTCCTGTTGTCAGATATTTTATACTGCAACGAGAGAGGTAACACTGTTGTTTTCTACAGTTGCAGCTGCCTATGTTCAACTGTGATCTGAACACGTTGAATAGGGAATGCCAGAAACAGAAAGGTTATAAATTTTAAATTGCACATTCTTCTGATGAATGTGATGGAATTTTTTGCCACCTGCCTCTGTCTTGATCCTGATCTAGGTCTTTCTTTTATCTGGACGATCCACACTGTATAGGCTCTCTGTTCATTACTTATCAGATCAACTGTCACAATACCACTGTCACTGTCTTCAGTAAATCCTTATTTTAGTTAATAATAGCTGCAGAGCTCAAAATTACACATGTATTCTCCAAATACGCGGAGAACGTGCAAAGTACATTCTGGACATAAACTGATGAAAATTCTCAATGTCATAAAGAAAGAAAAAGCTCATCACCGAGTTTGCTAAGATCCATGTCAAGAACAAGTCCATCTAGTATGAAGCAGTGAATAAGGAAAAAGAAAATCATATTAGTTTAGCAGTCACATGTCACATGCATTGCTGTTTTAGCTAGTGCATTATAAGAGTTTAAGATTGAATACAAATTAAATTTGCATTTATATGTATAAAATTATGTATACTGGGTTTAGTACCACGTATCGGGCATTCAGCAGAAGTACCAGAACACATTCTCTACAGAGACTTGAAAGCCATTTTAGATATTTTTTATCAGCGCTACTCCATTTATCTTGTCTCATTGTATTTTTAACCTATTGTGTTGTCATAATATAATACCACCAACTAGCTAAATTTATGAACAATATAAATTTGCTTCTCAAGTGTTTAAAAGATGAGACATCCAAGATCAAGGTGCCAGCAGGTTCAGTGTCTGGTGAAGGCTACTCTGTCTTCAGAATGGAGCCTTGTTATTCCATCATTAGAGAGAGTGCTATCTGAGTCCTCACACGGTGGGAGAGCAGCAGAGAGTGAAGCTGACGTCTCATGCCCTTACTTTATCATAAGTTGCATAAAAGATCAACCTTATACATGGGGGCTTCCTGCCTTCATGGCTTAACTACTTTTGATAAGTTACTTCTTCATACAATTGTACTGATTACTAAGTAGCATGGAAAATCATTAAGCAAATCAGTAACACATTTAACCCATAGAAGTGTTTGGTAAAACCTATTTGTAACTCTAAATTTAGTACTGGAGATGTTTCCTCAGTGACTATTTGAAATATGCATAGACAAAAGATTGAGGTGCCTAGCATATATGTCTTTCATGGAGGTGGAATAAGAAGGTTCTTTGCTTTTTGTTTCAGCTGTCACATTATAAATAGGTGTCCTTCTCATGGTTTATTTAACAGCTTTTTTTGTTGCATTTTTGCACATGATGTTGGTGATTTTACTGTTGGAAATAACCCCCACATGAAGTACTGAGATGTTCTGTACTGTTCAAAGCATGAGGAAGCTGGGATGTGTCCCGTGGGAGGAGGGATATGTGTTAGATAAGCTTTGTTCAAACAAACATGAATTATAATGCAGCTTTCCATGGGAGTTCAATGTAATGAATCAACAATATATATTAAGTATCCTGATTCAGAGCCATATATAATAGAAAGGTTTGTATTGATCATTTGACAAAAAGTGCTTGCAGGACTCTGCCCTTCTATTTCCCTTAGGGGCAATGATTCAGTATTTGCTAATTCAGTTCTTGTGGTGACTTTATAGAACCTATGCACTGTGAATAATGGGAATCGACTGTATTTATCTCACAGAAAAACTGATGAGCTTTCCTCATGGTAACCATGCAGTCCTTGTCTTAATTTTCTTACTGTGGCTGGGATTTTCATTATTTGGCTTATTTGGAGAAATTTGTCTGTGTCTTCAGGATTTGATTGAGATAGGAAGAGGGCAGTGTTCTTTGGTGGATTTGTTTTTTTCTTTTGGAAAAGACTAGACTGCCTTCACCTTCAGGGTTGTTTTCAATTGTTAGTGAATTGATTGCTGGAGCGCTTCACCCTTAGTAGTTTGCAGAATTTCAAGTGGAATCCCATTTATATGGTTTCCATTGCCCTTCTTAATTCCGATTAACCTGTTCATTGACACTTTGCCCCTTGCACTGCTTTGTGAGTTTCTGGATAATTATTAAAACATATATAAGTGCTGAACAGTCCTTGTTTACTTTATCATTCTGGACAGTTTTTTTTCTTTGAGTCATAACTTAACCCTCTCTCTAAAAACACAAACTAATTGGGGTTATCCAGGAATCAGGAATGAGAGATAAGGGAAAGAAGGCTTGAGGACAATGATATAGCAGCAAGCTTGTTAAACACCATGGCCCAGAACAGTTTTAGTTATAACAATTGCTCCTGCTGTTTGCAACCAGGCTTGCAGAAGCTGACACAGGCTGATAAGAGGTTACTGTTGTAACAACACATTTTGCTCTCAACGTGACAGCAAAAAATAAGACGGACATAGTGGGGAAGCAAGAGGAAACCATGGAGATGTATTGAGTTAGGTGCCTGGCTGCCCTTAGGCAACCACAGAGTTGTTTTGTGCCAACCTCCCTTTGAACTTTTACTTCTTTTTTTCCCTTCTCCAGGTGCATAAATGACTCGGCCTCTTGCTCTACTGAGGAAATGAGGTTTATTTCCAGGCATCATGACTTTTACACCAACTTAACTCTTTAATTTTCTGTCCTCTGGCATGTTTATTTTAAAAACTTATTTTGTACTGAAGCATGAGAGAATGACCCTTGAGTACGTGTGTGAGTAAATACAGATAGAACGGTCTATGCTTTGTAGAGACTGAAATGATCTCATATAGTCAACACTGATTTGGGACAGATGAAACAGAACCACTGACTTTTGTAGAATTGGGGTAGGGAGTCCATTTTTTGTTATCCATTAGCAGGGTAAATTTGAGTAATTTTTATAGACCTTCAAAGCCTGTTTTTTTTTTTTTTAAATGTATTTGAGTTAGTCAAGTGTGTGGACTTTTACACAATGGTCTTGGTTTCAGCTCTGCTGTTTCAGGGCAAAAGTGAGCATAGGTCATACATCATGGACTGTATCAAGATACATTACACGTTCAATTAAACTTCGGATTCAGCAACAGTCATCAGGCCTGATTGAACCATTTTATTATTATTTTTGACTTAGATCTATAATAAAATGGGAATACCAATCATATTCAACTCCTTATTTGATGGAAAAAGCCTAGGAGATGATACTTATAGAAGACTTAGCATATATTTGAGTCTTGTTCCACAGTGGGGATTGCATATTTGGTATTACAAATTAGATCAAATGCATGTATATGGAGAGGTTGTAGCTTCTAATGGAGGAGGGGAGCTACTCCTGTAATTTTCCTAAATAGACATGATGTGCCTGCCAAACTGCCTCCTAAATAACTGCATTTATGTCCACAGAAGAGTGATGCTGTTACCTTTGACCAAATAAGCTGCTTTTGCAGTAGGTAGTAAGGACTGCAAAGACTTACAACTTTAACTGGCCAGCTTGCTGAGAGTTAGTGACCATGGAATGCTCAGCCATAAATGGGACATCATTACTAATGTCCCAACTCAGGACTTAGGGAAAAATCATGGAAAAAGGAATGAGAAGGATGTAAAAGCTGGAGGGTGGAAGAAGAAGTCTGTGGAATTCTGCCTTCCAGGTATGGGGTATGACTGTTGCACTCTCAAACTCACAAAAGCTGTGATTGGCTGCACAAGAGCTGTACAAGATTGGGTTTATTACTATCCTGTCATGGAGAGGGGAGAATTCATGGTACCCAATTCTGAGAATTTATACACAATCATGGTTGATGAGGAAGGGAGAGGCATTTTCCTCAGCTGGAATATGTACTTAGGTGCCTATGCATGTATAAGAAAGGTCTTCCATGTCCAGAGGGCCTTGTCCAGTCCCATGGGAGCTCCACAGCCACCAGTCCACAGTTCATGGGCTTCCACTAGTGTGGCCAGTCATCTCTGCACATCCTCCCATCATGATCTCCACGTCCCTCGCCTGCAGTATCTCTCCTCTCTCTCATCAATTGGATTCCCAGAGCTCAGCCTGGTGCCTGGTTGTGGATCTCTGTATCTGCTCCATCTGTCACTGGACAAAGGCTCTATGATGACAGCTAGGTTATTTGCTAGGCTGGTGCCTGTGGTGTGACACCTTGCACAGCCTTGGTGCAGTGGAAAGGGGCTTGGACTTGCCTAGGCTCAGTGTGCTAGGCTCTGCTGACTCTCCATGGGAGACCTTGATTTGGGGGATGTGGGGATGCAGGGTGGCTTGGGAAAGAGGGCTGGGGGTGGGAGGGGGGGGGGGTCTGTAGATAGCATGAGGAGTGAGTAGAAAATTTCTTAAAGAAAAAAAAGATCTTAATTACTTCAAGTATGCAATATTAATGGAAATCATGGATTCATTAAAAAAATAAGTGATAGTAAGAGGGAGCCAGTTAGGAAGAGGACAGAGACAGTGGTAATGGCACAGAGAGGGTAGTAGAGAGTGAATATGATTGCAATGCATTGTGCGCACATATGAAACATATAAAAATCATGATGAAATCCATTATGTGTATAATTAACACATATGGATAGAAAATATTTAGGAATGTTCATAGGAAGTACTATTGTTTAAAAGATGATGAAAAATAAAATTAAGATTTTCATGTAGATACCAAAAGAACATATGTTTGATATTTTACTTACCATTTTTATTAAGGAAGAAATCAGGCAGATACTATAATAGACTCCAAGGGGACATTATAAAGAACCATAAATATCAGAGATTTATGGATCAGAAACAATGAAATTTATTTGCAAAATGACACAAAGCTGGCTGGTGGTAAAGACGTTCTCCCTCCACTGAGCATTATATTTTATGTTCACAGTCAAATCTTTCCCATCACAATGTAATTTTGTCCAATTTATAGATTTGAAAAAAAATCTCAAAATCCAAGAAAAGTGTGAATCCAATCCATAATAATATTCTACAAAGAAACCTCAAATTCCCTGCTGGAGAAATCAAGTACTTAGGTTTGTTAGTGCAGGTTTTTATACACACTCAAATTGTAGCTATTAGAGCTGCTTAAGTGGAAGTTATGCTTAAACTAACTTGTGGTGCTACAAAAGAATTTCGTGCTTCTTGGAGACTCAGGAATGAACTGAACTTTTCCTAAATGAGTTCTTGAGTTTTCCCAGTTTTCTCTGAGGAGTCTCTCACCTAAATGAATGTCATCTAATTTTTGGCCCCACTTTAACCTTCTTTGAAGTATCCTTCCATCAACTGCACGGCTGAGAAGGTACCAATCTTTAGCTCTGTGAATACATGGGGAGATGTAAAGAGTTTAAAAGTATTACAGCTCCCGAGTCATTAGAGATTTCTTATTGGACAGTTGAGAATCTAGTCAGGTTTCCATAGTAGAATACCATGGACCGGGGGCATATAACCATTGGAAAGTTATTTCTAACCCTTGTGGAAGCTGGGTTTATAGGACCTAGATGCTAGAAGACATGGTGTCTGGTGTAGACCTGCTTCCTAGTTTATGGAGACAGTATTTCCAGTGAAACAGAGGACCTTTTTAAACACTAGTTTCATACATATTTATCCACAGGGATTTCCAAATATCATATTTTGGAAATAAGCTTTAATATTTGAACTTTTGACGGTAAATATATTCATTAAACATATTCTTAGTAACAACTGTTCTGTATAAATGCCAACAAATGTGGATTTCATTTTTTTTTTAAACTTCTTCCTCTCTGTCATTGTTTTAAATTTTTGGCCATTGATTGTGTTAAATATCTTTTCAATATCTTTGTTTTATTGACAATTTAGAACCTCTGATTTGGTAGGCTACTCATAACATCAAGAGAGCTATCTAGTTCTTGAGATAAAAGAAAACTCATAATATCAGTATACTAATTCATAATTTCTATTTGTGATCTGCAAATGGAAGTCCTTCCTCTTATCATGATCATCATTAGAAGTAGGAGGAGATAATTCACTGGCACAAATGGGGATTTTATAAATAAGCTCTTGCCTCTGTTAACTGCTATACTGCCAACACTGTTGAATGAACATGAACCTAGAAATACCTGGAAAGAAGGAATCTTAACTGAGAAAATTCCTTCATGAGACTGGCTTGTAGATGAGTCTGTGGGGTATCATTTTGATTAATAGTTCATATAGGAGGGCCTAGTCCATGGTGGGTGGTGCCAACCCTAGGCAGGAAGTCCTGTATTGTATAAAACTCCCAGGCTGAGCAAGCCATGGGGAGGAAGCCAGTAATCAACACTCCTCCACTGCCTCTCTTTCAGCTCCTGACTCCAGGTTCCCTCCCTAATTGAGTTCCTGCCCTGACTTCCCTCAATGACAGACTGTTACCTGGATGTGTAAGATGCAGTTAACCCCTCACTCCAAGTTATTTTCATAATGACATTTATCACAGAAAAACAAATCTAATTCAGAAAACTGCTATTTGACTTCCATGTTTCCGGATTAGTTATCATTTCCCTACTTACCAGTTTTTAAAACCTCTTTAATCCTATACCATGTGAACACATCTGTATTTGTGTGTAAGTATGTGTGGGGTGTGTGTGTGTGTGTGTGTGTGTGTGTGTGTGTGTGTGTGTGTGTAGTCCAGAGACAGATGTCACGTTTTCACGATTACTCTCCCCCTTATATTTTTGAGACTGAATTTCTCACTGAACCCAGAGCTTACTAATTTGGCTAGGCTGGTCAGTGAGATAATAGTTGTGGTCCTACTGTTCATGTCTTCTCAGTGCTGGAGATATAGGCCTTCAACCACAGCTCGCTTTTTAAATTGATCTCTTCATCTGTGGAGATATTTTAAAATTATGAAATTAAGTCCTCTGTCATTGTTAGGGAAATTGTAGGACACAGGAAGGAAATGCCAGGCCTTAGCAAGAGTCTATAAGTGCTATGCCACCTCTGTAACTGCTCCGTCATTCTAAATGTTAGAGGATGGATAGGCCAGATTAAGATGATAGCTGAATAATAATTATGCAGAGACTGCAAGCTGTGCAAGGTGGGATTTCTCTTTTCTATTAGAAAACCAATAGTGGACTTTCCGAGTCTGGGAAATTTCACACTCAGGCCTAAAATTTAGAAGATAGAGAAATGCACCTCTTAGGTTTAGTGGTCTAAACTATTAATGGTTACTGGCATTTAACTATTGGTTAAGGTTGGTGCAAGGAAAAATTTTGAAGGCCTTTTACATTTTAGATAGTGTTGAAACTTAGTTGTGCCTTGAGTTAAGCTGCATTTGCCTTTGACCTGGTTGATGCATAACAAGATAACTTGAGGAGATGGAAAGTATCAAAAAATACTTTTGGTTTACAGAGTTGTAAATTAGGTTTAACATTTGCTTAGATTGCATCAGAGAGTAGAATCATGCTACAGAAAATATCTTGCTATTTAGAGTGATAAAGATGTTATTATTCAAGAATATTATAATATGTTGTACAATAGGAAATATTGGACAACTCCACAAGAATAAAGATGCATGGCTACTGAACAGAATAAAAGATCATCTGATGGAAATTTTCTAATAGGAGATACGAGTGGTTGGGGTTCCTGATTAAAAGAGAGGTAAAGACTGAAGCACCAGGGGACATGAACAACTTCGTCACATGTCTAGGGTGGTCAAGTCTCAAGACGGACTGCAGCTAAACTGACTAAGAAGACACATGTAAAACTAGTGAAAGGATGAGAGGCGTGAAGACTGAGGACTAGCTGAGAAAAGCTGAGAAGCTTGACCAGGTTTGGTAACAGAAAGAATCCTTGTCATTGCTCAGGGTAGGTCTTTTTGAAAAGTTGAGGTTTGATCAGAGGCTTGATAGATACAAGAGAGTCAAGCACTCGGATAACAGGGAAGAACACTGTAAGAGGAAGAAAGCAAAGAAACAAAGTGTAAATTTATTTGACATAGCGAATGCAAAGGCAAGAAAGTCAGACATTATGGTATACATTATGGCGTACTCACATCACACACTACTATGTGATATTGATGATAATTTGCTTGAGTGATCAGTCTATATCTTTTTATAGTAAAGTAAGTGATGAGGCTATGGTGCTACTCAGCTTCTGAGGCCTGGCCATAAGCATGTCATTATTCTTCTGGAATGTTCATTCTTGAAGTCAGTCACCGTATTGTTAGAAAACCCAGGCTACATAGAGACCTAACATAGCAAGTAACCTGTATAAACTTTCAGAGGTCTGAATGATTGAGACTGTAGATAATTCTAGGCCCTTACTGTCAAGCCACTCCATCCTCTTGAAGCTAACACCCCACCTTTCTTGATTTCTCAGGAAATCTTAGACATTGCGAAGCAGGTCTCTTTTGCTTGGCTCTGTTTCTGACTTCAGATTCTGAGAGCACATGAACATTTGTGGATGCTCATATCATTAAGAATTAGGGCGTTTCATTATGTAACAATAGTACCTGGGGCATCTGGAATGGCTAAAATTGATTGCATGTAGAAAAAGAAAATGGAGATGAGCTCAGAATAGTGTTGACAAAAGGGTAAGACATATACGGTATTATAGGTTGAGGTAGGACTGACTATTACTATAAGCAAAAAGAATAAGCATATACATGCAAGAATAACTACCAATTATTTGGAAGAAAGTACTCTCAGAAGAGAATAATCAGTGTGACTGTAATCAGGAGTATATTACCACTTCTGATTTGAACCATAGGACAATTAATTTTATGTTTAATACTTACTTTCTTATATGTAAAATAGTTATAGAAACTAAGAATTACAATGTTTAGACTAGTTACTCAACATTTATTAGTTTTTTTTTTTTCTGTTTCTGCTCACTCTTTGTATTTGAATGCCTGTCCCTCACCAAGGCACTGAACTGAACTTCTCTATTTAAATCCTGTAGATCTAGTAGACAAAAGAGACAATGATTTATCACAGTTCTGTATAAAGACAGGTAACGTAAGAGCCAACCTTGTTGGTGGAGGTGTAGGTGAGCCAGCCCCGAAGTTGTAAGTGTGGTAGAGCTGTCCCTACTACTCATCTGTCATACAGCGGTGTGGAAAGACAGAGAGATGCCCCCCTTACCCCTTGCCCCTCACCACCTGTCACAGAGAACTGACCCTCCCATACCAGTTACACCACTCAGGAAAGTGGACCCTCCCCCTCGTCTGGGCAGCCTAGCAGAGCTGCCTGTGGTCGGAGGTGAGGGTGACCCAGGGAGAGCTGTCTCCATTACTCATCTGACATGTGGCAGCATGGGCTGAGGAGAGAGACCCCCTCCCACCACGCCCCTTCCATCTGAGGCAGGTGGAGGAACTGGTCCGGGGTCATAAGAGTGGGAGGGCTGTCTCTACCCCTCACCAGCTGCAGCCCTCGAGAGAGTGGCCCTTGTACCTTGCCTGGGCAACACAATAGAGTTGGGCCCTGATGATGCTGTAAGGGTTGGAAAGCTGACCCTGAGGGTGCGAAAGCAGGAGAACTGGTCCCATCCCTCGCTCACTGCGGCAAGAGGTTAAATAGCCCAGGCAAGGCTGGAGAACTCACCCTGGTGGTGAGGACAGGGGAAAAGTGGTGGGCAGACCATCCCTGCCAAGGCCCAGAACCAGCATTATGACTTGCCTAGCCCCAATATCCACCCCATCTATGACCTGCTGGAGCATGTGAAGGGACCTGACCCACAGATCCAAAGCTAAAGGATCTCCACAACACAGGTCAACAGCCGGGATATCCAAAAAGAGTCCCTGTGAGGACCCAGCATTGACAGTGTAGTAGAAGCCAGAGGCCTCAAACCAGACCAATGACTCCCTGCAATGAACACTTGCAAGTAATGATATATGGACAAAGGGGTTTACAGTGTGACTCGCTGTGCCACACTGCAGCTTCCATGATGAGATTTCTAATCCCCCCTTTTGAATTTTTCCCTGAAAATTTGTTTTATTTATTTATTTTTTGTGGGAGTATAGGGGCAGAGGGTGGTTGTGAAGGGATGGGAAAAGGAATGGGCTCAAGATATATGATGTAAAAGACATAGAATAAATAAAAAAGACAGGCAACATAATGCTCATTGGATACAATTACATAAAATTTAACCTAACTTCATATTATTATTAACTTTATGACCTAAAACAAGTTACTTAAATTTTCTAGACCTCATTTTCTTAATTAATATGAAAGTAGAAATCTCTTTATGAATTTCTCTTATATTTAAATATGCTAATATATAAAGTAATTAGCTCATACTTGATATTCAGTGCTTCTGAACAATTTGCCAATAGTTGAAGCAAGGAATGCTTTATGAAGATTAATTTTTCTTACTGAAAATGAGTTAAAGGAAATACTACCCATTTAGGAAGAAATCTCTTTATTGAAAGATTTTAATTCTAAATTTCACCTTTTTACATTTAACTCATTAAATTTCCAGTTCTTTTGATCTACAATTATATAAACCTCTTTCCTATTTTCATCCTAAGACTACGAAATTCTATCAGAATTGGCTAAATTTTGTAGCAGACACAACCTCCAAATCTTAGAAAGTTAGCATGATGAAAGTTTTGTTTTCATTCAGATTACATTTCTGTGTTCAACAAGAGTTGTTTCCACAGTGAATGTTGTATGACCTTCCAATTATTAGTTATTATTATCAGTTATTATCTGACTCTGGTTAATAGGGAGGACACCAATTGGACTTTGTCCCAATAGGTAATGAAAGTTCTAAAATAACACTTGCTCAGCTATCTATAAAGCAACACCGATTTTTATTTGTGTAATTTATACTTTGTCATTTTCTCTATTCTTGGTAAATATAATTAAATTACTGATCACATTGTTAACATGACTTAACAATGTTAGATTCGTGTAAAAATTTCTAAATGCTTGGTTCTACCTTTGTACCTGCCTTGTCTTGGTTTTAGGAAAAAGTAGTGAATAGACAGTCTCCGGTTCAGAGTAGTACTGATCTCACACTGGTAATTTAATTCTCTGACCTGGATGTGATGTATATTGTTTCCTCTCAGATTCATAGATCAAAATAACTGATATGTGTCTTCCTTTAATGATAGGCAAGCCAGAGAATTTACTCCTGTTGGGTGCTTTCAAAGGGAAGTGTGGTTAAAGGAAATACTTACCATTTATTGTCTACACTGATCAGGAGTCTCTTTTCTTTTTATGTAAACTATGGAATTCTATCTTGATACAGGCTTGGGGGACTCTGATGTGGTAGGTCTGGAAAAGGTAATAATAGTACTTTTCTTTCTTCCCTAATTTCCCAGTCACTTCAGTTCTTCATGGGAACGGTTTTTCTAGGCAAAACGATAAAGTTGTCTCATAGGTCATGAAAGGAACTTTATATAATATTGTATATTTTTATAAACATGTGCCATTACAGCATTTAACAAATAGATTTGAAGACAGGACTAACTGTGCAATGATTGTATTAAGAGAAATTACTTGTGCAAAAGGAAACAAAGAAACCAAGAGAGTTTTAAGATACCTTAGTTCATAATGTAAATTCAACCCCAAGAGAAGTGGAGAGAGAAAGTTGGGTTGAAGTATTGTGGGTGGCTGCACAGTCTACAAAAGATTCAGCAAAATTGTGGGGGATACTCTAAGCCAATGCTGGATGTCAATGGAGTGGTACATTCCCAGAATGCATCTCCTTTCCCCCATTGTTTTCAGTCATTGTTTAGGCACAAGCAGTGATGGGTTTTAAGGCAAAGAAGCTAAGTCAAATTTGCTCCCAATGGAAAGACCTGTGAGGTGTATATTCATGGCTGCCTCATGCCTGTTCTAGTCTCAAATTTGCTCCCAATGGAAGGACCTGTGAGGTGTATATTCATGGCTGCCTCATGCTGTTCTAGTCTCTTGCCTTCAGTGATTTAAAATATTTATTCCTGTTTTATGAATTAGTTACTGAGGTCAAGGGAGCTTAATGGATTAAGATACTGGCACAAGGTCCCAGAGCTATTAAATTTGGAAACAGAGACCAGCCCTACTTATATTCTGCTGTCTCCAGTGATATACTCATGGTCTCCCTAATTGAAAATATTCTTAGTAGATATTAAGTTATTTTTAATCTTTAATCTGCCAAGCACTCTCCCTTTTTGCTGGAAGCAGCACTTCCTTTTCCAAATGATGAAAAATTTGTGGTATCCTGTCGCCTGATGGCAATTGAGTTGTCTAGGAAGTAGTACCTACTCAAGCTGGGCTAATTATGCTCTTCCCTGGGACCTTCAAGGCTTGAACAGCTTCAGAGTGCTTAGAGTATAGAGTAGGGGAATTGTTGGCAGTCATGCACCTCACTGTAGTATGACGTAGTCTTGAAGGATGAAATAGAAACGCACAAAGAAGCTGAGATGAGAAACCGATGTCCTTGAGCTCAGCTGCATTTCTTTTCCTTCTAGTTCTTAAGCAAGATACTTCAGGATCCTCCCAATGATGTTACCATTGTGCCTAATTTGTAAATGGGTTCTTGACCTTGATTGATATAGTTTCGTAGAAATGTAGACTTTGAGTCTTTGCTGAAATAGCTCAGTTGGGAGAGCATCAGACTGAAGAAAGGTAGACTTTGAGTTCTGTTATAGTGCAAGTACATGTAGTGATTATATTCTTTCCCATTTTCTTTAAAAAACTGTCCTTGACCAGCTGCCTGAAACTGGTGATAAACACCTGTGAAGAAGCAGAGGGCTCAATCCCGTCTCGAAAGGCATATATAGCTCACAATTAACCAATGTGTGAATAATGCTGATAATATCAGGCATTCACTGATAAATCAACACTAATTCTGAATAGAGCAAGAGAGATGACAGACTATCAAATAGATTTACATTAAAAATATATAACAAGTTGATTATTGTAAGTATAAGACTGATACTTTGAGTTGATGGTTCACTGGTACGTGCCCCCAAAAGTCTATACTTGAATGACTGAAACCTAAAGATAAAACTTTTTAGTATTCTAAACTCAGGTACATGGACTATATTTTAGAGATGATAACAACCTGGATCGGGAGAGCAGATTGATACCCAGATGAATTCTCTAGACTGAAAATTCCCAATGAAAGATTGTATAAGTTCGATCAACTTATTGGGACTTCTGTGATTGTGGGAAGTTGGAATTTTGTAGGTCTGAAACCAAATTAGCTTGGTCTATCTTCAGTACTCTTAGTAGCCATTCATTGCCCACCTCTGTGTTTGACCTAAGACTTGTGACTGTTAGATAATCCCCTGTGAAATGTACCACCAGATCACTAGCTTCTACCAACCTGAAGGTGAAGAATGTCATTGCATAACACCTGAGGTCTACAAGCAGATATTTCTCTACTTTCCTATAATGCACCTACCTGATTTTTCCACAAATGCATTTAGAATTGCCTTGATTTACGAATTTCTTCTAATATGTGGCTATAAAAACTTCATGAAACTGTTACCATATTGGAACATGGTATTTGAGTTAACCTGAATGCACATTCTTGGCTTATGGCCACTTTTGATTTACCCCCTAGAACAAATTATCTCTTGCTTAATTTCAAGTAAGAGCTGTGTTTTAGAGTCATCACTTGACAAATCTGGAAGTCTAAGCTTTTCTTACCTTTGAGGAAAGTTCATACAATAATGATCTCTAAGATTTCTTAGAATCTATTCTCTTATTGGTGTGTGTCTTTGAAAGCTGTGTCTTGAGCAAGATAATGTTTATACCTCTCTTCCTCCTCATCATTTCTACATATAGAAGACAGAAATAGAAATAAGTAAATTCATGTATGATATAGTATTTTGTTTCCATGGGGAGAATGGATGAAGAATATCCAAATGTTATGTCAGATAGTTTTGTTTTTCTACCCTCCCCACGTTTTGGGATGCTGGTTACTGAACCTAGAGCCTCACAGTTGTTACATAGATTTTTACTACTGATATACATACATCCTGGAATTTTGAAGTGGTCAGCTGGGTTAAGAAAGTGCTTGAGAATGTAAAAAAGGGGAGCTTAGGATTCTGGAGACTAAGTTTCTAACTATAGGAAGCCTGGATCTTAAGGACACGGATAGTGTTAGAGGAAGGATGTCCTAGGCAGGACTTGTTTGATGATTTTGAATTATGGTAAAGTCTGTTTTATAATTCAAATTAATGTTTGTTCCAGCTATAATCTTCCTCCACCAGGAAGATAATTTATAAGAACTATGCGATAAAACACATCCTTGCTAAATCTTTGAGATGAAGTCAGTGGTGCTTGTCCTAGCTGAATGGGGAGGAACTGGAAGAAGGAAAGAGGATCCAGGCTGCAGGGGGTGAGCTACAAGTGGGATAACCAAGAGGTTGGTGTATCAGCAATTTGGAGAGAGAAAGGAACGTAAGAAGAAACCACTGGGAAGCCTCAGGAAATGAAGTCAGGGTGGGGATGCCCCTTGGGCTACACTGTGTCCATAGTAAAGAGGACTGACCCAGAAGCCAATGCCTGGAGCAATCTGCTGGCTTCTTTTGGGTTAGAGAAAGGTTATAGCTAAGGACTATTAGTTTTCCTGCAGTGTAACCCTGAAAGCCCTTTTCTGGGTGAAAATATAAGTGCTAGGTGATAGTCTTGGGAAACTTGAATAATTAATTTGTGGTTTTGCCATGATGACAATTGCCACATTATTTGTATATACTTTTCTTAATTATTTTTTGTGACAAGATTTTGTGTCTAGCCCAGGCTGGTCTGTAAGTCTTTATGTAGCCTAGGTTGGCCACTTTCTCACAGTGATCCTTTTGTTTCTGCCTCTTAAATGCTAAGATTGTAAGTATACATTTTTAAAAAGATGACACATCCATAAGCATAAAAAGAATGCAGAAAACTAATGATTTTCATATTGTTTGCCAGTCTGCCACCCTGTAATCCATTCCGAATGCAATTTTGATGACTTCCTCATACAACAACATTTTAATGTTGTTTTTATTGACTGAATATAAATATAATTCAGTCTTCTAGAAGGGTTGATGGTTTTTCTGTACTTATGATAGTACAAATACAGATGTTCATAGAACCTTTAACCATCCTAATTCTGTTCAATTATTTTGTATAATTTCCATTCAAAATGCAAAGACATGCATGGTGTTATTGTATCCTACACCTTTACTGAAGGTAAAGACTGGTAGGACAAGACTTTTGATTATGCGTCTTTGAGATCTTGATCTACTTAAAATTTTACCAGTGTGATGTGGGGAATCATTCACACCATTGCACATATTAGCTTCTGGCTCCAGGCCTTTGAAATCATGTATGTTTCTCTCCTATTTTCCTGTAGTACCATTGGGTACCGTGTTCACATCGTAACACTTCTGAGGCAGGAGAGTAAAAGATGTTTAAAGGCCCCAAGCTTAACATAAAAAGAGGCTAGAGAAACAGAGCAGTGGTTAAGAGTGTATACTGCTCTTGCAGAGGACGTGAGTTCAGTTCTCAACATCCACCTCTGGCAGCTCACAACCTCTTGTAGCTCTTGTTCCAGGGGCATCTGATCTGGCCTGGGAGGGTACTTGCACTCAAGTGCATACACAATACAGATAAAACAATGATAATAATAGTAATAATAGGAACAAAAATCAGCCTTGAAATTCCTTCCCTTCAAGGCCGACACATGCACAGAGTAAGTAAGTGCACACTGTACAAGCGTGACCCCGGTGTCCATCGACAACCATTTGGTTCATCACCTTTGTGTCTGCTGAGTTTGCACTGTAGGTGGAAAGATGCTCCTGATGGCTATGACTTAAAATATGCAGGAGTTACTGAGAGCCGTAAGTAGTACATAAATCAAAGCTCAACACATCCTTGAACGAACTTCTGCTGAGCTCAATTGTAAAACGTCCAACGCTTATCAACACAGAAGGAACTGGATGGTGGAAGTAGCAAGAGAGAAGACACAGTTTTAACTAATTGTGATAAAAATTCTCCTTTTGGCAAATTTTCCAGTCACATACTGACCATGTGGCTGCATCACTAGGTTTCTCCCAGAGCTGAGTAAGGAGCTTTAGTAAGTCAGGGAACCTGAAACTTTAGCTTCATTAGCTGAGTAAGTCCAGCTGTGCTGACCAGTCAAGCAATTGTTTATTAGGTGTGTTTCACTTTGGTCCAATGTTTTGTGCAGTGTGAAGTCCAAAAATACATGATTGCTTACTTGGGCATTCTTTAAGGAAGGTCTAGCTTTGGCAGGTAGTGGTGCATAATAAAGACTTGCTCTCCTCTCTCCCTGGTGAAATTGTTGTGACTAAATGTGATAAACCTAATCCTAACTACAATAAGAAAACACATTCAGCTCCTCATTTGAACAAGCTATGTGTGTGGGCGTTATTGGCTGTAAGCTGCATTTACTAATTCTTTGGGCTCAGGATCTGGGAGGCACAGGAAAAGCTTCATAGCCACATGATTTCTGGGTAGATCAATTATTACATATCAAATGCTCCAGAGAATCAAAAACAGCAGAAGCTCACAGAAAGATAGGGTTGAAAGGGGCTTCCCTGTCAAAATGAAAACACTTGCTGCTTCTCATCAGTAGGTCTAACTGACTGCATTTTCTCACCTATGTTTCCTGATTTGTTATCACAAATCTCTGTTGTTTTTAAGAACATTAGTACAGAGGCTTAGCAATAAACAAATTAGGTCTTGAAGGATGGTGAAGTCATTGAGGACTTTGGCATGGGTGGTAAAGCAGCATAGGCTGGTGATGTACCTTTGACAACAAAATGTCCCACCAGTAAACTTGAAGCATCAATTGCATATCGCTGGTGCCTGGAGAGGAAGCTACAGCTGTGAGAGAGGAGAATCTGCTAACTATGATATGTTTACCAGTTTACAGTCTGGAAGACAAAGTTGGACTAAAAGACCCTAGCCTTCTTCTTGTCCTTTGATCTTCAGTGAATAGTCCTCATTGGAAGAATTCAAGTCAACAAAGGGGTTAGAAAGTCCCTGATATTCTCTGTGAAGGCCAGCTTTCTTGGAGACAAGGGAAGATGTTGAGGATGGAGAGCAGAATTTGAGGAAGCAGATAAAATACTGAGCACGGAGAACTATTCAAATGGAATATCCTGAGCTGGAGAGATGGCTCCGTTGGTAAAGTACTTGCTGTACAAGCATGAGAACCTGGGGTTAATCTCCCAGCTTTTGTGTTTCAAAAAAAAAAAATCCCCCAAGCCCATGAAAACAAAACAAAAAAAAAATCAAATCAAAACTGTAGCAGACTCGATTCTATAATCCTAGTGCTGAGGGGCAGGGGGCAGAAGCCAGAAGCCAGAAGATCTCCAGTCTAGCTTAACTGGCCAAGTGAGAGGCCATATCACAAAAAAAAAACAAAAACAAAACACTCCCCCAACCAGAAAAAAAAACAAAAACAAAAAAACAAATAGAAAAACATCAAGGAACACGCCTGATAGTCACATCTGGCCTATACAGCTGTGTATGCTTAGACCCACACTCTTCCTTGACCTAGACCAGCAGGTTGTTCTTCAGTGACTACATTCTGAGTCGGAAGGCCCAGGAGATCAGAGATAAGATGGGACAGGTAGGCTTAGGAGGTTTTCCACAAGCCATGTCTTATGCCAAGCAAGTTTATTACAAAGGACAGCATCTTATATACTCTTTCCAGGGAGAAATGGGGCGATGTCAGTAGAAAGGTATCATACAATGGGACTAAGTCAGTGGGAAGCTAATCAAATGAGGCTGGACAAGGGAAACACAGAGCATCTCAAGAATGTCAGAGGACAAGCACACAGAAGCCTTGGGATGATTAGCTCCAGTCTCTGGGTGAAAAACCAAGCTCCTAGAGACCCAAACCCTAACTCCTTGGAGGCCCTGACCCTAACCCAGACTCCTGGCAAGGACGCAGAGCTAGATTTCTTTTGTCCTTCCATCAGGTTGAGAAAGCCTTGGCTTGGTCTAGCTCTCAATGTTCCCCCTACCCCTTGTACAAAATGAATTACTAGCTTTAATAACATCCCAAAAGAGCACTTCACAATCCCATCTTACATCTATACATATTTCTTAGATTTCTGTGCATAGCTTGAATTCAGTCTATTAAAAGATTTATTTATTTTAAATTCTTGTGCATGTGGCTGCATGAGTATATATGGACCGCGTGCATGCAGAGGACAGAAGAGGACATTAGATTCCTGGAGCAGACAATGCAGCAGTTGCAAACCACCCACTGTGCTGTGGGTGTTGTGAGCTAAACCCAGCTCCTCCGTAATGGCAGTACTTGCTTTTAACCATAGAGCCATTTCTGCAGCCCCTGAATTCCTCTTTGTATAAAACTGTCAAGCTAGAGAAAAATGCCACCTGAAGATACTCCCCAATATCTCTGTTCCATCAAGTTGTGTCTCAACTGTCAAGAACCATCTTGGTTTATGTCAAGTTGTGTTTTCTAGGATAGGCTTAAGTTGAATAAAGTAGTTAACTTTTTTTCTCTTTATATATCTATTGAAAGGGCCCTATTATTTTCCTTCACTACAACTGTGTAGGCATGTTTACTTCTATGAAGAAAGTTGCCGAGAGTGACAATAATAAGCGACAGGTTTTAATACGCTGAAAAAGATATTCTGATTTAATTAACTAATTAATTAACTTATTTTTGGTATACGTGTGTGTGTGTGTGTGTGTGTGTGTGTGTGTGTGTGTGTGTGTGTGTATGTGTGTGTCTGTGTATTCACACATGTTTGTTGGTACTCTTGGAGTCCAGAAAGTGTTGCATGCCTTGGAGTGGGAACTATATATATTGGTGGTTGTGAGCCACTGGATATGGGTGCTAAGAAACAAACTCCAGTCCTCTGCAAGAATAGCAAATGCTCTTGAACCATCCCTTCAGCCTTTCAAAAATATACCCAAACTCTGTCTGCCTATGTCATTTGCTTTATATTACATTTGGTGGCGAAAAAAAAGATTTAATTGTCCAGCTTCAGATCCAAGCTGTAGCAGATTCCTCAAAGACCAAGTTTGTGAGTCCCCATCAGTTGCTCGCAGGCTGCACTCATGGCAGGCCACTGTCCACTCTGATTCATAGACATTAACACAAACAGACAGAAGAGCAAAGCATAGTGAAGACACCCTGAGGAGCTGAGAGCAGCCCACTGTCCCACCTTGGCTTTATTCTTACTGGAGTTTTAAGAATGTGCTTAACAAGTTTAATGATCTTCAGAAAGTGCTTGAGAATAGTCAACAAATTGCTCAATGTGTAAATGGCAAGATTCGACAACATGCTTGTGTAAGTGTGTGTGTGAGAGACCAATGTAGAAATAACATTGAGTGTTGGAATCACCTTAACTGGATATTTGAAGATTGAGGTGTTCAGATTGGCACAGGAAGCTCACTTTTTCTTTCTTTTCTTTTTTCTTCTTTTTATGGCCAGGGGCCCTTTCCTTTAGAGTTTTACTTTTTCAAGAACCCCAGACATTTATTTTATTGCGCTGTATTCTTCCACACAGTCTTTCCCTGGGCTAAGAATGGAATTACTAACATTGCTTGCTCCGTATTCTGAAAATCACTGTCAGGTGTGAATTAAATGCTTTATTTGAAGGGTTCAGCTCCTTCTCATCCATCACAAAGGGAACTTTTATAGAATAATAGTCATTGGCACTAATGCGATTCTTTTCACTGTAGATGCTCTAAGTGCTCCAAACAGCCCTCTCTCTGTGTGTTATCTCCATTTCAATGGCTCCTATTACCCCTCCATCTAGGTTCACAGAACTTTAGATGAACTCCTTTAGCTCTTCCAGAACAGCTTCAGTTGAGCCTAAGTGAAAACATTTGAATAATAGTTTGGGGGTCCCTGAGGAAGGAATAAAACTACTTCAATGATCTGTAGGTCTCTTATGTATTCAGAATTTAGGAGAGGTGCTGGGGGTAAGATGGGTACCCTTGAGCTGACAGGTTAAAAACAAATAAGTAGCCATTAATCTCCCCCAAACCCGCACCAACATTCTTGATCATAATGAGATTACAAACAGGGACTTTAATGTATTCTGCATTCCCGTTTGGGTGTTCAACTTGTAAGTATTTTCTAATTACAAGTGCTTACAGTCATAACATGTTTAGTTAGAAGAGAAGGTAAACACCATTAATAATCATTAGTAATCCAGCCAAGTCATTCTATAGATGAAGCTTCAAGGATCAAAGAGGTCTCTTGATTTATTCAAGATCATGCTCCACATTAATTACCACAAAACTGGAATTTCTCAGGGCTCCTCATTCCCACAGCCCTGTATGAACTTTTCCATTTTAGGTCTTTCCCTTCCTCTCTCTTCTTTCTCCTTTTCTTTCTTTGTTTTTTTTTATTGTGACCAGGTTTTACTCTCATGGACAAAGTTTGTTTTGAAGTATGAGAGGAAAAATATAATAATTAAAAACGACAGAAGAGAAACCAACTGGACTTCTCCTATCCATCAAAGGAGGTGTTTGAACATAATTTGTGTGACATTGAAGCCTAACCTTGTGTAACAGGGATTTATTAATTAAATAAATAAAAGTTTTAAACCTATGCCTCCAAAACATAGGTTATCATGTGTGGATGAAATCTATAATGTGCCATACTTTTCAATAAGAAATTTGATAGTCATAAAATGACCATAGAGGTATGAACAGAAGTTTCCGGACCTTCAAACTGAACCTTCTGCAAGCCTGGTTAACTGATCGGAGCTTCAATGCATGTTGTAATGCAAGAGTCAGATTGTCTGGGACCAACGTTAGTCCTCATAGCAGCCATTTATTGCCTTCCTCTCTACCTGACCTAACGGTTTTACAACCATTAGGTAAATCGTTTGGAACGTACCAACTGAGCCCCAGTTTTCTTTTTCTTTTTTAAAATTTTTATTTATTCTTCTCTCATACAATACATCCTGATTGTACCTTCCCATCCCTCCACTCCTCCCAGTTCCCCCTCACTTTGCCTCTCCCCCATATCCCCCTCCATCTCTTCCCAGAAAAGAGCAGCCTTCCCAGGGTTATCAACCAAACATGGAACAGCAAGATACAGTAAGACCAGGCACAAACCCTCATATAGACACTGGGCAAGGCCACGCAGCAGGTGGAAAATGGTCTCAAAAGCAGGCAAGAGATTCAGAGACACCCCCCACTCCCACTGTCAAAACACCAAACCAACAACCATAACAGATATGCAGAGCGTCTTGCTCAGACCCATACAGGCTCTGTGATTGTTGCTTCAGTCTCTGTGAGACCCCCATGAGCCCTGCTTAGTTAATTCCCTGGGCTCTCATATTGCCCTTGACCCTTCTGGCTCTCACAATTCCTCTTCGCCCACTTCCACTGAGAAGGACCCAATGGAGACCTCTGTCCTGGGCTCTCTCTCCACCTAATATTTGGCTGTGCATCAGCTAATATTTTCATCTGTGTTGACTCTCATTATCTGCCAGAGGCAGCCTTTTTGGTGACAATTGGACTAAGCACCAATCTATGAATGTAGCAGAACATCATTAGGAATCATGTCATTATTATTAATTTTTTTTTTATTTTTTTTTATTTTTTTTTTTTATTTTTTGCCAGTGGTGTTTGGTTCTGCCTTAGGTCTCTGGGCTATCCAGCCTCTGGTTCCTGGCCATCCAGGCAGTGTCAGGCCTGGGCTCCTTCTTTGGCCTCAAATTAGACCAGTCATTGGTTGGCCACTCCCACAAATTCTCTGCCACCATTGCCCCAGCACTTCTTGGTGGCAGGACAAATTGTAGGTCAAAGGTTTTGTGGCTAGGTTGGTGTCCCAGTCCCACCACTGGAAACTTTGCCTAGTTAAGAAGATGGACTGTTTAGGCTTCATTACTAGGCATCTTTGCTAGGACTACCGTTATAGATCCCACGGAATTTCCACTGCACTAGATTTCCACATCATTCCTCAAAGGCCCTCCGATTCCAGTTGTCTTTCCCTGTACTCTCTCCCTCCATTCCTCCCCTACAACCTGATCCCTTCTATTCCGACTCCACCCAGCTTTCATTTGGAATGCATTAGTAGACAACTATCTTTCACCAGCTCAAAAGTCAAGAGTGTCATCAGATAGCATCTGAAGGTCTGAAGCCCATGTTGTAATGCAGGTTTCTTCCCCACTTTGCTGCGACCAAACTCTCTGATGTTTCCGTGAACATACTTGCAGAGTGTCTTTCTGTATTCTGATAGAATGCAAACTTCATGAAACTGTTTCTATGATGGAGCACAGAATTTGGGGTGACCCAAATCTGCATTGCCCGATGATGGCCATTTCTATTTGGCTTCAGAATAAACTATCTCATTCTCTTTGAGGTGCGAGTTGTGGTTTTTGCACCCACAGAGCCAGCATTCTTTAAGCCACAACATTTTTTTTTTAATTTTACCTTTTATTCAGAAGCAGATTTTAACCTCTTGGGGTTCAAGTCATTGTTTAGAATTTGGATAATTTAAAATCATTTTTAACTTATTTTCAAAAATGCAATGGGAGAAGCAGAATTAGATACTGACCACTAAAAGTACATTCAGCCAAAGGAAACCACCTATTGTTTAACATTTTGGAGGGCAGCTGAGGTGTATGTCTTTCTTTCCTTAGTAGTCCAGTATCTCTCTCCGTCTTGTGTGACTTTATTATAATGCTCAATTCCTGGGTCACACTTGTGCAATAAGATAGGAATCATATAGTGTCAATGCTAGAATAGAGATAAGAGAAGCAAAACCCATGCTGCAGCTGAAGAGATTCAGAAGGATAAAACAACACGTTCAAGGACTCCTAATTCTCTTCATGGTAGGGCACACAGGTAAGCTGTTCTTTCGTCTCTGGAAAAATGTAATTCTAGCATAAGAAAGATCTTTGTGGCGGTTCTGCCCTGGGGGAGTTTTAAACAGAGCAGGAAATTCTGAGTTATGATTCACACAACGGTTTTGTTTTGGCCACAGTCCACATTGTCATTCTGACAGAGTTTGCAGAATAATTCATTAGCGTGTATGCATTCTGTTTTTAGCTTTAAAGAATATAATTGAATTGTAGATTGTGTATAAGCTTGGTAGTTGTACATATTGAGGGAAGAACGTTTTCCTCTCAAGCAAAGATACTGGCTTAGAAGAAAAACAGGAAGTGCAAAGTAGCTGACATCAGATCTGTTTCTACAAAGGTTCAAATGGAAACAATGACATTGAGCTACTTTGCCAAGCTTGGCAAATTCTCTCTTGTCTGTGGCAAACACCAATTTAAAGGGAGTTCTACACCAGTCCTCATCTATTGTATCACTTTATGATTTTTTTTCTTTTGTTGAAAAAAAAAAAAAACATGCTGGCATTCCTATCTTACTGTACCAGTGTGACTTGGGAATAAGATGGAGAGAGAGGCCTCAGGACGAACATATGGGAGAAGACAATTGACAGGAAGACTGACTGTCTTCCCCAACAGACTATGCTGGCATGTAAGTAACAGAACATACATGATATGCTAATAAGGTAGAAGGCAGTGCTATGGAAACAACCCTTAAAGGGTCACAACTGTTTTGGTCCAGGGCCTTTGAAACCCTGATCTTTCCACCTCTCTGACTTGTTTCTGATTTTGGGACTGCTTCCTTAGCCAACAGTCTCTATATTTCCCACTTTCCATGTACCCTTGGTCCTTTTCTAGGACACAAGGATCTGGAAATTATAGCGAGTACCTTCTGCATCCAGAATCACTCCTACAATGTTGTGGCCGCTTGGCTATTGATGGCTATGTAGTACTTCTTAGAGACAATTGCCAGTGTTTATAGAAGTTTGGCAAGGAATAATTAGAACGAAAAAAACTGTATGAAATCAATTTGTTCATTTTTTTAAAAAACCCACTGAGTGTACTTAGTGCTGCCAGTGTGTATTGAGTGTTAGGCTTTATATTAGATCTCGTGTAGCCTCTTAGGAGTCTCATTCTTAATGAACACTGAGCCTCCCTACCCCAGAGACCACCAGGTGCCATCAGTTCCTCATCTAGGACTGGGACTTTGTGAACAAAAAAATTTGCATGAAGCTGGGAGAAAATAGTTGTGGGAAGGACAAGGGAGGAGCTGGGGATGCAAATAAGGGGTAAACTTGATCCAAACATACTATATGTGTGTACTAAATTATCAAACAATATGACTATAAATGCTAAAAAACCAATGGGAATATTTTAAAAGGAAAATATCGCTCTCAGGATGCCATCACAAAAGTTTAGATACAGTTTGTATTCCCATTTTTTCCCCGAGAGTCGTATGAGATTTGGGGGATCATTTCTTTCTATCTTCTCAATTTACACAAATGGAAACAGAGATGTCACAAGTTTAGACAAACAGTGTCAGGAACGAGAGAGATAAAGATAATAACTATAAACTTGCAATCTAGTGTATAACCCAGTATTTGAAAATAAAGTTAAATTATTCAGGAATGAACGAGCCCAAATTTACAAATTTCCAATTATTATTTTTCTATTTTATTATGATTATCTGCCCGTTAGATTTCTCATTGCAACCCCTTGTCGTTTATCCCTTTAAGGGATGCCATTAAACTTGACTTTGGCTGACTGGCATTCATGTTGGGGCACTTGAGTTCTCATAGTGAAGGCAGTCCACGATCTCTGTCTTTCTACATGGCTTGAACAGGCACTTCAATCAGTGCACTAATTTGGAATTGCTGAGAGCTCAACTCCCTATCTCCTTGTTTCTTTTAACATGGACATTTTTAATCAAGTGCTTAATTTGGTCCTGGGGGACTTAAATCTGCTTTAATAATACATGTGACAAAATTTACCTCTTTGCTTTGAAAGTTGTTAATTATGGAGTGCATTTCAAATGAGCTATCATGGCCAAGAAAGCATCCCTTTTGGATGCTTTTATATTTTAATACTGGGAAGAAGTAATAAGCAGCGAAGGGTTATGAAACACCTGTCCATATGGATAGTGGTGCTTTGGAGAAACAAGCAGGATAATTGTGAGGACTTTCGGGTGATGAGCACTTATTAAGTTGTTGTCAGGTTACGCTATAGATTGTACATAACCCAGAGGGCTTAACCTGGTTTCAGAGCATATAAAAGAAGACTCAGGGAGGAAGAACTTTAGACAGATGAGTGGATTGCACCACTCATCCCTTCAAGGAAGTAGAATCACTTGCTTCCAGGGATGATAGTTTTTATTTTAAGTTCTTACACAGTGAGAATGGCCAGTTTTAGGCTGCTCTAGGCTTCTGATGATTTTGCTGGTCTGTTCTCAGGCTCGTATATATTGTGAATTCTTACAGCCACTACAGTTATTACTTTTTACTTAATAAATTAGCAGAAGGTTTCCAAGAGATTTGTAATAGGGCCTCTGGTCTTCAGATATACAAATGCAGTTTAAATACCAATGCAGTTAAAAGGATTTAAACAAGCTTCTAAATTACTATGCCTTAAAAGCAGTAGATCCCAGCCAACCCATTTGCACATGTTAGCCTCAAAAGATGGCTTTTAGTGGCTTAGTTCCAGAGTGTCCTCCATTATTTTCTCATTCCCTGAAATGATTTCTGGTCTTTGCAAAAGACTGTGAGTGCCATGCAAAATACTTACTTTAACCCTCTGTGGGACAATATCTTAGAAAATATGATTGCTCAGAAGTTGAAGTATGGAACAGGTCTTCATGAGTGAGCAGTTTCTGTCAGCTACTCAAAGGCATGCTTGGTCTTGAACCAGGAGCTAGATAGAAGACAGAACTAAGAAAAGCTTTGTACTTTGTTTTGTGTGAAAATGAAGAGATTAAAAAGTAAATAAACCCAGACTGAGTTCAGATTTCCTTGACCACCACAAGCTGGTGAGAATCTGTTTGAATGCACTATTGTAATGTGATCTTGAATTGGGGAGATGGTTTTTCCTTCTGGGAACTGTCCTAATAAGGAAAATGTTTCCAGTAAAAATTTGAAAAGTAATAAAGCTTGGTAAGAAAATGGTAAAATAAAATTAGGCAAGGAGGAGTGAGACCTGCCATTCCTGAGTCTGTAGTGACTACAAAGGACTCTTAGGTGTAGGTTGATCCAGTAAACATCTTTGCTATTACATCCCTCTATGCCATTTGAGTAGTAGTTTCTCTATTATGTAACAATAGTGCCTGGGGCATCTGGAATGGGTCAAACTGAGTGAATGTAGAGGGAGGAAATGGAGATGAGCTCAAAATGGCATTGGCAGAAGAGTAGAACATAAATGATAGGATGCAGCTTGGAATAAAGGACAAACCACTGTTAAGAGCTTGGGGCCTGGTGACAGTTGTGATTAGGCCATGCATTTGTGGCATTGTTTTAGACATTTAAGACACTTTCTTTTGCAAGGGACTTGCACATGCTGGGCAAATGCTTTGCTACTGAGCTATCCTATCTAGCTGAGCACTTCCTTTAACCAAGTGCTGTGCTGAATGCTTTTGTGCATGAGTGTAAGTCTTTGGAATAAGTTCCTATCATTAGATTAATAGATTAGTGACACTGATCTACAAAGACCATTGACCATTGCACCTTATATAATTTTTTTCATTTCATTGAATATTTGGTATTGTAATATCAAATGGGAATTATAACAAAAGTAAACTATCATCAATAGGAATTCAAAAGTGAATTAACAACAACAGAAACTCATGCCTTTAAGAAAACTTAAATGAATTAAAGTATTAGTCTGTAGCTTTTTAATTTTTCTGTGGCTAATTTGTATGTGGTCCTTCTCACATACAAATACCATAAATACAAACTCATTTGTGACTTCTTTTCCCCTTTCTTTCTTTATTTCTTACTCTTTACCCTGGTAACTTTTAGTCCTTGTACTCTTTGTGCACAAGGTTTCAGCATTTGGCCATTCTTTTGTGAACATTAGTGACAGACACCAGTAAAGTCTAAGTGCAATAGGAATGTCTGTCCTGATACTCAAAGTGTAGTATCATCACAATAAATCTCCACAGCAATGTCTAAGATCTTGGCGTTATAAGTATCATTTTTTTTTCTAGCAAATATCACTCAATCCCATTCTTATCTTCTATTTTCCAGGGAGTCTATAGAAGAGATCTTGAGAGATGTATAAGCCACATCCTGTATTAGAATTGAAACCAGAGAGGGCTTTCCCATTACCCCCACAGCTTTTCATCAATAAAGGTAGAACTCTGGAGTGACAAATGTTTGCCAGATTTGTCAACATAACAAATAAAAGATAGTGTGCCTGACATGCAAATTAGCAAGAAATAGAGTGTTTTTGAACTATTTATCCCATTAAAATGTACATTAGCTCTGGTATTAGTCTTGGGTATGTCATTTTTGAGACTCCTAAATATCTTGTACAAATAATTTCCTTCCCAGGATCTCAAGTTGTTCTACTTCAGAACAAAGATTCCTGGATTAATGAAGACTCGATTATTTTCTCTAGGACATCCTGATGACTTCTTACAAGGCCGATGTATTCATAAGGGTGTTATTCTGAGTCCAGGAAATCTCCAGGTTTCATCTTCCTGAATCTTATTAATTGTTAATGAGCAGAAGATGACACATAAAAGGCTTTGCATTCTGTTCTCAAATTCTTATAACTAGGAGAGGATTTAAGTTTAATGTGAAAGTATCAAGGCACTGTTGTTCAATTAGATTCAGGTCGCACAGTAGACATTATCATGCTTTAAGGGCAGAGAGTAGAGCTTGTGTTCAGAGAAATACTGGAATTTCCTCAGCCAAAATGAATTTAACAGTTTCCCATACAATGCCTGAGGAGCCTATAGTAGAACTTTATGGTAAGCCAAACATCAAAAGTCTTATTTTCCTTCCTAGATTTACTCTGTCAAAGACAAGAGGTACTGAATCTGACCCCAAATTCCATAGCAGAGTAAGGGGTACATACGCACCTAGGAATTGTAACATAATTCAACAGACAAAGGAATAGCTGTAGGTGAAAGATATAGAAGAATCAGGGAGTCACATCCATACAAGACTTGGAAGGGGTAGAGCAAGGATGCTTTACAGAGAAACAATGCTTACTGGAGTTGAGGGATTTGCCCAACAGAACACCAGTAGCTAACAGCAGAGAAAGCCTTATGATTCCATAGTCAGCCTCCCTCCTGAGTGGCTAAATTCTCACCCCACTTTAAACATTTAGAATAGAAGAGTACTAGATGTCACATTATTCTTTCTTTTCGCCAATGTAAACTCTCTGTGTATTCTTTGCATTTGGCTGTTGGTAGTAAGATACATGTAAATATTTATAGACCATCATTAATTGTGCTCTTACTGTATTGCCAAAATTTTTACATTTTAAATGAATATTATTGTGACTTAGACATAAGTGGCCTCAAAGGCTCATGTATTGAAGCCTTGGTGTCCAGTTAGTGGTGGCAGAGAAGTGAAGTGACTGGATCATGAGGACATTAATCTAATCAATGGACCAATCTATTGGTAATTCCATACTGGAATGAGCTATTAGGAAATGGTGGCTTTTCCTTGAAAGGTATATCTTATCTTATCCCTATTACCTTCCCCCAACCCCACCCCCGCTTCCTGGCTGTTCTTCTGCTATTGTTATTTCTGTCTTGCCACTGGCCTAAGTACAATGGAGCCAGTCAGCCATGGAGCCAAAATAGATCCTTCCTTCCTTAAACTCTTTGCTTGGGTGTGTTGTCACAATGATGGCAAGGTGACTCACATAGTAATTTGTTGATTTTGTGTTGTTTATATCCTCCTGAAGAGTACATCAGAGTATCTTAGTCTCTGGGAGTACATTACCTTTCTTTAGTTTCTCACACTTAGTGTATCTGCTATGACCACGAACAGATGAGAACAAAAGACAGTATGGAATTTTATTATTTGCTGTTAACAATATCCAAGAATTTTGTTGATAACCAATAATATATTTGTTCATGAAGAGCTATATTTAGTAAATTTATATAAATTTGTTTTTAGCATAGGCATTTACAACTTTTCTTCTTAAGTGTTTAGTTGGACCATTCTTCTTCACCCTTCAGCACTGAAAATGTGTTGAACAGGCAAGAATCAGGAAAGTTTGATTAAAATTTATTTTTTTTCATAAGACACCTTCAAATTACTGGACACATAAAATAAACAATATGCCTTACCGACTGAACTGATTAGTGAATGAAGTATACAAGAAATTAATGCACAGATCATTATTTTCATTCCTTCATTTTAACCCAAGTATAACCAAATCTCTCTTGACATTATATTATCCTTAGATGAGCTATCTTACTTTCCCATTATGTTTAAAAGACTTCAATAGATGGAGTTACTGTTCCTAATTCTTCCCATGTTATGGATTCTTCAGTTGCATCCTTGACATGGCCCAAGGTGAAGGGAATGTCCTATTATTTTCCAAGTGCATGGGGTTAGAATTGGCCATATGACTTTTTTTTTTTTTTTTTTTTTTTAACCAATGGGATCCTAGTAGAATTTACACAAGTGAAGGTACAAAATGTGTTTGGTTGACTCTCACTGGTCTTGTCTCAATAGTTGTGTTTTACATAAAAAAAGAAAGTTACTTATCTTTAGTCACATTCCTATGTATCCTGCCCATCATTCTAATTCTAATGTGCTACCCATCATTCTAATTATGCAATGTATTTAATGTTACATAAGCCAGTAAATAACTTATCTAAGTTTGTTATGAAGTTGAACACTTTGTAAAAGACTTGATAAACATAAATTGCTGAAAATAAAATCAAATTAGGGTTTTGTGAGACTGAAGGGAAAAAAAAATACCTAGAAGGATGTTTTGTTGCTATTGCTTTGTTGATTTTTTAAGCTCTGATTATTTTTATTAGAAAATTAGAACTGAGAGTCTTGGATGATGTAATATATGTGGTTTCATGCCAGAAAATTTAGCTACTCATGCACAGTGGTATATTTCTATAATATGAAATTGTGGAAGCTGAGGCAGAAGGATTGTGAATTTGGGATGAGCCTAGATTATATAGCATAGTACAATCTTGAAAAGCCCAAAACCCCAAACTCCAAATAGCAAACAACAACAAAAAAGATGAGCTTCTATAAAATATTATTCAAAAATTCTTATTATCCATTTAAGGTAAATAAAGTGCTTAATTTCTGCATTTGTTTTGTGATTATCTTCAACCAATAGTTGCAGTTAATTGAATTAAAACTATTTTCAAATGCAGATCCTTAAATTTGATAGCATGATAAAAAATTCCTTCCTTCTCCATAGACATTGTAGAGTTGCTTGTACCACTGTTTGAACAGCCTTTTCTTGAAAATGAATATGTAAAGTGCAAACCTCCCTTTCCAGCTGCTGCTCCTCTCTGTGGTCTTAGATCCTATCCCAGTTTGCAGGTTCATTGTTTGGTTAGCAATCTTTGTTCCAAAGGCAGACACCCCTTGCTACAGATCAGTTACTCAGTTCGCTTCCTATGCAACAGCTTTTCATACCAGTTGTCTAAATTTCACTAATGCTAGATGCCTCTGGGTATTTTCACTTTTATTTACTCCAACAAAAATCAGAGTCCAGAGTCATCTAGATCTAACAGATCTTTGGGAGGAACTGAAAATCTAGCCATTATTCCTTTGTTTTTGGGTTGCTATCAAATAAAATCTCTGCATGTACATTGTTTGTCTAAAACGATAATCTTTATAAAGTATATATAAAATAGAGCCAATTGTCGGGAGGGAAGGTTCAGTAATATTTTCCATGCATCTGGTCTTGGATTTGGGATTGAAAGAACTTGGATTTGTTTCAAATTTAAAAGAAAATGCTGCACATATTGATTGATGAACCATGCTGCTGGTAGTGGGTTTTGAGACTAGACGGTCACCTCCTTGGAAAAACTTTGTGATGAAATTTTTTTTTGGTGGCGTTGTAGGTTCAAAAATCAATCTATGGGTGATGACATTCCATCAGCACTGGCTACGGTTGGAATTGAGGAAAGCACTCCAATTGGAAAAGTAAGCTTCACACCACATTGCCCATAAGTCAATAGCTGTGAGTGCAGTGACTAACCACCCAAGGACATCCAAGAGCCACTCAGCACCAGATCACCAACAGTTTGGAACACATGCGAGTCATTTGGAAAGCAAGGCAGTTCTGGGTTTAGCATTGTGGTTGTTCCAATTTCAGAAGTGTCAATTCTCACCTGGAAAGAAAAGGTAGAGCAGAAGGCCTTGGCTTTAATAAAGTACAGAGACTCTAGACAGTTTTTAATACAGTCAGATTAGCATAGAATCATAAAGCTGCAGATTCAAGACAGCAGGCTATGGTTAAAGAAAATCAGATAGTGTCTTTCATCAACATTAACTATGCTCTACTATGTCAGAGTTGTTTTCATTAGAGTATCTTCAAGAGTTCAGAAGATAAGGGGCTTTTAGTAGATTGTTCTATGCAGATATGAAGAAATTCTTGACTAGGTGGTTTAAAAATGACATGAACAAAAAGTCACCATGAGTACCATATGTTGAATTTCATCTCTATGGTGATACAAGTAAAAATTATTTATTTATTCATTCATTCATTCATTTGTGTGTGTGTGTGTGTGTGTGTGTGTGTGTGTGTGTGTGTGTGTGTGTGTGTGTGTGTGCAGGTGCACTCATATACAGGTGCACATACCTGTATGCTCAGAGGCTAGATGACATTTTTGGATTCCTGGAACTGGAGGCTTATTAAGTGGGTGCTGGGATCAAAACTCTGGTCCTCAAGCACTCCTAACCACTGACCCATCTCTCTAGTCCACTTACTGTTATTCTTATTTGATTAATAAACCAACACTAGACCGATACGTCCATGAAACTGGCTTATACAAACCATAAGCACAACTCTGTTTTTAAGCATTTACCTAACAGCAGAATCCCAAACTTCTTGGCTTTTATATGATAGAAAACCTGCTAGACTTAGAAGGAAAACAATATGAGTTCAAGCTGTTATACTGTAGACCTCAGAGCTGTGAGAAAATATCTGGAACACCACACTATCTGAAGATTCAATATAGCCAACTTCCCCAGAGTGGTTCAGTATTACAGTATATGTGAGAGCAACCCACGCTTTAACAGTACCTTCCATTTGATGAGCATTGTGTAATCAGTGCATGATACAAATGTTGGCTCATTTGGATATTCATTTAGCACTTAGATATCGTACTGTCTTCTGTTGTTTTAGGAAACTGCTTTTAATAAGAGGGGTGTTTGATGTCTGGTAGATAACACTGGCAGCTGTGATTCTGATAGCAGCAGAGAAGGCAGTATGTAAAAGCATATCGTTGAAACTCTGGCCATATCGACTGCATAGGGTTCAGTGACCTTCCACCTCTACAGCTGATAAGCATTCCTGGGAAGAAATGGCTTTATTAAGCATGCTGTTGACAGGCTGCCCTTTATGATCTGAGCAGATGGCTGTCACTGGTCTCTTTGCTTCTTCCCTCCTACGAGCCCAACTGTCTTTATGCCTAGAGAAATCAAAGGGAATAATATATAGCTCTTGGTAACAGATAAACACAAACTCCATCCTTTTCTATTTTAATTGGGCCCTCAAGCAGGGAAACAGGAAGAGGGTGGCAGCTACAACACTCAGCCTCAGATGCCTGTGCTTTGTCTTCTGCATACGGAAACAAAGAGCCCTTTATTCTGTTCTCAGCATGGTTATTTTTCATACTGAAAGGGGATAAAGGCAGTTGATATATAGACTTCATCATTGTCTGATGTTATTTTTTCACATTTCCATCATTTTCTTTCTACATTAATTTTTGCCTTGGTGTTTCTGCCTTAGAAATATTAGTCAGTGATTTGTATTGATATGCTCTTTTAACTGACAGCAAGACATTAAACCCAATGGTTAAGTAAAGGGATTAAGAATTGAACCTGATTAGTTTCCCCTATTTATTCTAGGAAATGCTGCTGAACACTGGGGCATGTTACAACTCAGATGATGCCTCAGCTAAAATATGAAGAAAACAATTTTACCCTTTCCCAAGGACTCTGGGCTCATGAAGTAAAATTACTCTGCCATGATTAGTCAGTCCCAGTTAATATATTCAAGTGTTCATTAAGAGTTTTGTAGAACTATTTTAATTTATTATAACTGGAACACTTAAAATTTCCTAATCTTATGCAGTTGTGAGTCTTCAGTGCTTCTTTAAAGTAGCATCACAGAGAAGGAAAATTTGACATTCATGACTATTGAGTTCATCAAAGTTGATGGTCATTCAAAGTCTAAAAGATTGAGGAAATCTCTTCCTCGCTCCTTCCTCTCTTCCTCTCTCCATCCCTCACTTCTGCCCTCTCTCTCTTTGGAAAGCAATCACTTCTGCATTGAAAATCCTCAACACTACATAGAAGAGAAGGATCAACTAACTATGTATTGAGTTTTCTTGTAGGCCATCTTAAATAAAACAGAATCAGCACACCCTACAGCCCCATGTCAGGTCCACAGAAAGAGAAATTTATATCAATGCACCCTTGATGGCAGCAATGCTTTAGTATAATCTAGCTGCAAAAATATTTCTTCATCATCTATTAAACCCATCATCCAGTAATATATATGAGCATTTTTGAAAGAACCAGAAACCTCACACATTTCATTCACAATGACATAGATATTCCTGGAAAATTTCAGCAAGACGGCTTCATTTTAGTAAAGTTAGGTTTAAGCAGAATTGAAAAAGAACACTGCAAAAGCCAAAGTAATAACAAATATCAGTACTTCTGTGCTTACCCTCCGCTCTCTGTAACTTGCTGGAAGTATACATTTCTGGGCTGGAGAGATGGCTCCAGTTGTTGAGAGTATGTGTCCAAATTTGGTTCCTAGCACCATGTCTGGTGGCTTACAGTAGCCTGTAATTGCAGCTTCAGGGGGAACGAGGGAACCAATACCTCTGACCTCCACAGGTCCTGTACTTAGGTGCACATACCCGCCCCACATGCTAAAGTGTAACTAAAAATAATAAAAACAAATTTTAAAAAAATGGGTAAATTGCTGGCATGAAGAAAAAGTCTCTGCTTTCCCTTATGAACTACTTCCCTTGATGAACTTGGCAGGAACCAAATATTCATAGAGGAGAGAGCAAGCTATATTCATTTCTGAGTTGTCTGGCTTCTCATGACTTGTAACTGAATTTGGTTCCTAAATCTGACAGAGTATCTGGGGCTGGAGTGTCCATGAAGTTGGAGAATTGGTGGGGCCAGTGGTGGGCAAGGCTTGGCCGCATAGCGGCTCTCTTTCATTTAGTTAAAGGGCCAGTATGACTTGGTACACTTTACTATCTACCCAGCCCTGAGTGAAGACAGATGAGTCAGCAGCTGGGCATGAGGATGGAATAGGATATTTCACTGTGTTGCAAGGCAAGTACCACTGGGGTTCTTTTCTCCTTTTTGCCCTGGGTTGGAACTTTGTTTGTGATTGAAGAACAGAGTTACGTCTCCAAAGATTTTTTTTTTATGCATTGCATATCATATCTACTGTGGTGAGGTAGAAAAAAAGAAAGAAAAAAAAGGGTTGTACACTTGAGTAGTTGTATAAACTAGGCCTATGAAAGCTATAATTTGAAAACTATGTGGGTGGTAGTGTTGTTGAAGAGAGGAAGGAAAAGATAATTATGGGAAAAATACCTCAGATACATACATCAAGAGATACTAATTACATAACACGGTTAATTTAGGAAATATAGCTGACTTAGAGTCACATTGCATCCTGACTCAGATCTTGATCAGGAGCAAACCAACCCTGGAACAGGCTGGCATAAGTTTAGGGGGAATAAGAAAAGTACTACCAAGAACGAGTGCTTTATGCTGCAGTATCAGCCCCCTACTTTGCCTTTGTTTTCTTCTCTGTATTTCTGAAATAACTTTTGCAGTAGGTCTTGCGATGTCTGTCCGATGAGAAAATGGAGTCCATGGGTTGCCCCTTTATCTGAGTGTGAAAACTGAAGATCTTTTGGATGCACAAGTTCTTTTATTTGCTGAAATATTCTTGCCAAAAATGTTACAAAAAGGATACAAATAAAATCCCATCCCCAGGTAGGCGAGTGTGAGTGCAGAATATTAGCCTCAAGAAAAGAAGGATGCTGGGACTGTATGAGTGCTGGATATTAGCCTCAAGAAAAGGATGCTGGGACTCCTCAGGCAGAGGTTCTAAAAATGAAGTTTCTTTAAGTTTTTTGTTACCACAATCCTGTGGCTTGTTATTACTGTCACCCAACTTGAGAATATCAAAGGGCACCATTAAATAGTTATCCAGCTATGAGGCTGTTATTCTTTAACTAATATTGATTATAGCAACTTTTCTGTCTAGACTAAATAAAAATCAAACCTGTTTTTGAGATGCATAAAGATTCGTCCAAACAAATAATTTGGAAGAAATTTGCTCTTAGGAGAAGACAAAAATATTATCTTCTCTTTTTGGATGCTCATCCTGTTTCTTTTTTTCTTTCTTTTTTTTGTTGTTAATTTTCTCTCTTCTTCTGATGGAGATTAGACATAGAGAGAAATAGTCCTGTCCTCAATCTCTGTATTCACATGTCTTTCCCCAGGTTAAAATAAACTCCATTTCTTCTCCTCAAAAATGTTTTGGCTTGTTTCTACACGATGACTTCAACACTTTTAAATTTTTTTTTCAGCATCTCAAATGTTTATACCAATTTGTCAGCAGCAAGTATCAGTGACAGGTGGAGATAGAATATTATTTATGCTGAGATATCCAATTTTTACTTTTTTGGATGCTTACTTGAAAGATGATGCTGTGGGAATTAAAACACAGTGTTTATCATTGTTCAGTTGATTGTGTGAAGTGGAGTTTGCTCTCTGCTTTGACCTCATTGGTTCACACAGCAGAGCCTTGCAGAACCCCTCCTTTAAAACTCTTGCTATTATCCCACCCTTGAGAACCCCAGCACTGGAGAGAGACTTGAATGTCATTATTTGAAATGTAGAGCAATGCTAGGATAATCCATTTCAAATACAGTGCTACAGAATCTACCTTCTGCAAGGGGTCTGTTTCAAAGTTAGGCGATTTGTGTGTCAACTACAATATCACATGTGACTATGTATGTGGGGATGAGAAAGAAGAGGTATGAATACCAGCTTAAAAGGACAGAGGCAGCTAATAGAGTTTCTAGGGTATAGGGAAAGATTATCTGTTCATCTACCATCAAAACACTGTCACTCATGGAATAGTTCAAAAATAATTTATTCAGAAGATACTCATGAATACCTCCCCAAAGTCCCTTTACTTCTCAGATTCTTGACTCAAGATCTGTTAGGTTTAAAAAAAAAACATTAACATCATCCTTCGTGCTAAGTTTGATTTTATTAAGATGTTTTGTCTGGGACCTCTCCTTTCGGTTTGCATGGTGCCCTGGTCATTGATTATCCCCTGTTTTTTTAAACTTTCTTGCTGGTATCCCAGGCAACACCATTCTGTATATAATTTACTGTGCTACTTTCCTAGCAAACACTTGCTTTTTATGTTAAAACCTCTAAAGAGAACTGATAACCACTGCTGACTACTAGGTGTGGGGGTTTGAAGTGATGGCATCCCCATTGCCTTACACTGTTCCATGACAGTGTTGGACCTCACTGCAGAACTGGAGGTAAGTCTGGCTTTTATGTGTATCGTCTTGATATGTGGCAAAACTGTGGATGTAGGTTGAGTTAACCTCATTTTAGTCACCTGCCATGCAGCTCCATTGTGTTGAAAAGAAATGTCCCCATGAGTGACATGACAAAGAGAGCTCAGAAAATTATTTTCCACTTTTTGTCTTTGATAAATTGACAGTTTTGATTTGGCACATCTATTATGTAGATGACATTAAACTAAATGATATTATTAGTTGCTTTAAAAGGGAAGATTAAATTCTAAGATATTTAGGAGCTGGGTGATGATGGACAGAAAAAACTAAAACCATTCGAAAAATCTTGATTAGTATGTAGTAAATGCCAACCCTGTGGTTCAAAGGCAGTGAAGAATTAATTTATATCTCTTTACTGCAACCAATGAATGCTGAATCCCTAAGTAAAAATGGAGTTGATTTCAAGTGTAATGGGCAGCTCACAGAGATTTTGGAGAATAGAGGAAAGCAGCCTAGATCAAGCAGATCACAAGTCTTTCAATGTGCCTCTACACACATCTGAGTAAACACTGTGAAACACTAAGTTCTAGCATTTTCATCCATATGGATTCTGATCTGCTATAAAATCTGCTGTCACAAGCAAAGAGAATGCCTCATCTATTTCCTTTTATTTCATAAATACATGTCCAGTGTTGTGCTTATCTGATGGGAAGAATTTGGTCGGTGTCTGATTCCTGACAGAAAGAAATAGCAGTTTCATTTTCTAAAAGTGGCATTTGCTGTCCATTGAAGTCTTATACCGGCAGTTGAGAAGCTCAAAAGGTGAATTACAACTGAAAGAGTCCAAATAAATACTTTCCTCTTATGTTTATGGATGCCTATCTTCATATGTTAGGTATGGTGAAGGTTGCATGCCTCATATGTCTGGTATATTATTTATAAGGATGTTTTTATCTAGCTAATCATATTAAAGTTTTTGTCTTTTTTTTTAATTTTATTTTACAATACAATTGGGTTCTACATATTAGCTGCGGATTCCCTTGTCCCCCCCCCCCCCCCCGCCCCTCTCCCCTTCCCCCCAGCCCACCCCCCCCATTCCCATCTCCTCCAGGGCAAAGCCTCATCCGAGGACTGAGATCAACCTGGTAGACTCAGTCCTGGTAGGTCCAGTCCCCTCCTCCCAGGCCGAGCCAAGTGACCCTGCATAAGCCCCAGGTTTCAAACAGCCAACTCATGCAATGAGCACAGGACCCAGTCCCACTGCCTGGGTGCCTCCCAAAAAGATCAAGCCAATCAACTGTTTCACCCATTCAGAGGGCCTGATCCAGTTGGTGACCCCTCAGCCATTGGTTCATAGTTCATGTATTTCCATTCGTTTGGTTATTTGTCCCTGTGCTTTATCCAACCTAGGTTTCAACAATTCTCGCTCATATAAACCCTCCTCTTTCTTGCTAATTAGACTCCCAGAGCTCCACCCGGGACCTAGCCATGGATCTCTGCATCCAGTTCCCTCAGTCATTGGATGGGGTTTCTAGCACGACAATTAGGGTGTTTGGCCATCCCATCACCAGAGTAGGTCAGTTCGGGCTGTCTCTCGACCATTGCCAGCAGTCTATTGTGAAGGTATCTTTGTGGATTTCTGTGGGCCTCTCTAGCACTTTGCTTCTTCCTATTCTCATGTGGTCTTCATTTACCATGGTCTCCTATTCCTTGTTCTCCCTCTCTGTTGTTGATCCAGCTGGGATCTCCAGCTCCCCCAAGCTCTCTTTCACCTCAACCCTCGCCCTTCATTACCCCGACTCAAGTCCGGGCTGTTCATGTAGATCTCATCCATTTCTCCGTCATTGGGTGATCCCCGTGTCTTTCTTGGGGTCCTGTTTTCCAGGTAGCCTCCCTGGTGATGTGAGTAGCAGTCCAGTCATCCTTGTTCCTCATATTAAATTATTATATCTCATATTTTGATTTGAAGAGTACCAATTATTTCATGTACAATTTTCTTCATCAGAAGACAAAAAGAAATATTGGACTGAATATTTTCACTGAATAAATACTAATCTTTTGAAGATTTTCATATTTAATATGGGAAACATTCTAGCAGATGACAAAATATTCTAAAATGCTTCGTATATTATAATCAAAATGGTAATTTAAAATATTTGAACTTTTTGGATAACATGAAAAAGGAAGAATACTTAGAAAAATTTTAGGGCAACATGCCAGTATTGAGGAATATAAGTAGGCACACAAAGTTAGAAATAAGGGATCCCAATGTAAGCAGAAATATAACTTGTGGTGTGTTCCACAAACTTTGTATAGTCTCTGTATTGAAAAAGCCACACACACACACACACACAAAAAAAAAAATCATATAAGGTTGGGATGGAACCTCCATAGACATGAAAAGAAAAAGACTTTTTGACCAGTAGAAGATTATGGAGTAAGAAATACGTCATACCATTTAATACTTTACTACTATGCTCAGAATTAGTTACTGCTTTATAAGTGCTGATGCAAAAGTACTTTTTTTTTTCCAAATGCAGACATAATTCTAGAAGAAACATTTTTTTTGAATAGGTATTTTTTAAATCAATGTCTGTGCTTCTGGCTTCAGTTCATCAGCAGTACCGTCAACCTTAACTTCAGAATGAGTGGAAGTATCATGTTCTCCACCTTGTAAAGACAGGTCTGCACATGGAAGGACATTAAGGACTGAGCCTGTCAGTCTAAGGCATATATTATTGGTTAGCTATTTGACCCAATTTATATACACATAGCTAGGACTTTATGGTCTAAGGACCATTGAACTCTAAGACTTGTGGAATGTATCCCAATTACCACAACACCTGTGCTGAATTGGATGGCTTTGCTTCATTACGCCATCTTGCAGTGCTCAATAATCTTCCACAGGACATTCTGCACTGGTGGTTGGAGGATCCATTAGATGAACAGCCTGAGAGGTAGAAAGTCAAGCATAACAAATGTCCTCAGTGCTTGCAACTACCTTATGTACTGAGTCTTTTCATCACCCATGGCTTGATAACCAATTGCTGACAAGGTGAGATGACCACTGGGGTATTGTTTTTTTGTTATACTCCCCCCCCCCACTGGTTTTTATTTGGTGGGGGCCAAATTCATTCCCAGAACAGTTTGTGATGGGAAAACAAAAGAGGTAAAATTAATGGTTTTTTCATGGCTCTGTCAGTTTTCTAGGTCACCTTTGTTCATCTACAGTGCAGCAAGATCCTTCTAGGAGACATCTTAGCTGCTCTGACTTCTCTTCCTGCTTCAGCTAACTCAACTCTACTTGTTTCTTAAACATCAGGAATTGGGACCATTTCACTTTTTAAAAGAATTGTAATTTGAAAAGGAAATGAATCTTGGGAAATCACGGGTGTATGTACAGAAGTTTCTCAAGGAGTCCTTCAATTGTGGGTCTTACTCCCTTGAGGCAGGGTCTCTCACTCTCTTGACAGTATTTGAGGCTGATCTGTGGCTACAAGTCTGTCTCATTGTCTATTCTCATCTTCCAGTGCTGCTTAATGGATTATCCATGACCACACCCAGCTCTCTGTCTGGATCCTGGGGTCTGAGCTTGTGTCCTTGAGCTGTGGGATGGTCTGTATGTCAAATGTGTTGCTGATTGGTCAATGAATAAATCACTGATTGGCCAGTGGCCAGGCAGGAAGTATAGGCGGGACTAACAGAGGAGAGAATTGAGAGAACAGGAAGCTGGGTGGGAGAGACACTGCCAGCCGCCATGATGAGAAACAGCATGTGAAGATACCGGTAAGCCACGAGCCATGTGGCAAGGTATAGATTAATGGAAATGGATTAGTTTAAGCTGTAAGAACAGTTAGCAAGAAGCCTGCCATGGCCATACAGTTTGTAACCAATATAAGTCTCTGTGTTTACTTGGTCGGGTCTGAGTGGCTGTGGGACTGGCGGGTGAGAGAGATTTGTCCTGACTGTGGGCCAGGCAGGAAAACTCTAGCTACATCCTTGTGTCTGCACAGCAAGCTTTATTACCCACCTCGTCACCTCCTCAGACCCCTTCACCCCCTTTTAGAAAAACTATTTTTATTCCAAAGGTTCTGTGTTTCCATAATGATACCTTGCTCTTGATGTTTACTATAAATTGGATACTGTTCTAAATCACCTGCACATGTCCAGTTTACTTGTCCTTAAAACAATACCAAACCTCTCACATAGTCGCTAGTCTCTACTTTGAAGCAAGGAGGTAGAGGATGAGAGAGTTTTGAAAGCTGGGATTTGAACTCCCACAGTCTACATTCAGAAACTGTCCTTTTGTCTATCTTGTATGTTCCTCTGCGATGTGACATGCGGTATCCGGCCCCTGCTAGCAGTGTGTTTTTGAGCAGTGGCATAGTCTTTGATTTAAAGGAAACTCTGAAGAGTTACAGACTTGCTATGGATTTTGAAGTTAAATTGTATGACTGCTCAACTGAGCATCTTGCATAAGTGTTGTTTTTTATCCTCCTGGAAATATGTTGAGATGCATTTATAGTGGACTCAAAAACATGGCACAGCCATTTTCCCAAATCAAGAGTGGTGGTTGTATGAGGACTGTAAAGTAAGTGCTTAAAAACCCTTGCATACTTACATATATCATGTGCTGAAACACACTAGTGGGTATTCCTTCTATTTCTACTGCTCTCTTCCTTCCAACACAGAAGTCTTCAGTTTTCTCTGCATCTGCTCAAATCAAAGAACAGCTATGTGTGACCGAATCAATGATCTGAGTCTAATCCTTTAGAATCCTTACATGTATTCATTTATTCAGACCCGTAGGCATCCATTTCCCGTCTTTCAGACCATTGTGATAATTGGGCTGTAACTGAGTCTTTTCTAGTGTTCTTCTAGATAAACCAGTGCAGAAGTATGTGGATCTATGTATCCGACTTTCTCATCTGTCACTGCCAATCTTCCTTCCTGTCAGGGCTTTCCCGGAGGACCACAAAGGGGAATTCTGATATTTAATGGGAGCTCATTTCAATAGTATCATTGTTCTGGGTAGTTTTGTCCTACAATGCCACAACTTTGGATTATTATTATTATTATTATTATTATTATTATTATTATTATTGTTAAAGTCATTGTCATGTGAAAGGAAGTAAGCAGTAATGGCATTTAAAAGTGGTAACAGCTGGTCTTTATTAAAAGCTCATGTGCATTTGCAAGAAACGCTTAAGCACCTACCCCATTTCATCTGCATGCCAGCACTTCAGTGAGTGTATGGATAAATATGTGAATAATGATGCTGTGAAGAAATGTCACAGTTTCCTATTTTGCATGGGGGAAAGGGGTTAAAACATCTGGCCGAAATTTCAGGCAGCCAAGAAGAGTTAGGAGGAACATTAACAATCTATGTAATCAAATTGCTACTTATATCCCTCCTCCGTTTGAGCTTCACGAGATTGACATATGAGTATAGATGTATTCAAACACTGGTCCAAGGAATGAGGGAGAAAGGCTCTTTCCTGGATGGCACAAGAGGGTCGCTATCAAACATTCTCTAGCACAAGATGGCTCTGTGACTCTCCATAAAATTCCTCTTCACAGGATTTGGATTTTCACACAAAATAAAAAGAATTCCCCCCCCCCTCCCGCTTTTCAGTTCTCTCCTTTTCCGTGGAGATAGTTCAGAAGTGTGCAATGATCTTACGACGCTGACCAGTAGATGGCAGCAAAAGCCCGCCCTAGACCCCAGCACCAGTTGCTGAGTGGCACAGGGAAGCCCAAGGCAGCTTTTAAAGTATCATCAGCCGCCTCCTCCCCTGACAGGACAGGGGGGCTGATTTTCCAGGTCGCCCATGTCTTATTACTTTAGAAAATAATCATGTAGAAAGCCTTTCCGTTGAGTTTGTTGCCGCGTTTGTGCAGGATGGAGACTGTCAAGCCCGAATCAAACTAACAGCAGGAAAAAAAATAAATGGCGACCCGGGAGAAGTGCAGATAATTTCTATTAAGGATGTTCCTCATGGGTTTTTCAAAGGACTTTTTTTTTTCATCACCAAATCTGATCAGCGAAGCAGTGTTCTTCATAAATTATTTATTAGCCTCTCTTCCCTATCTTATCTGTCCCTACTATTGAAACAAGCAAAAATCCAACTTTGGGTGAATTCTCTTGTAAGGATATTTGGCTAGAAACATTTCTTTCCACCCTCAGTGTGTCAGTCATGAAGCCCAAATGTGTCAAAAACCAAGTACAACAAGAGACACTTTTACTTTACATTAGAATTTTCTTTTCGAAGAACATTGGCCTAGACATCTAATATTTTTGTTAATATTTATTTGATTTTCGGCCTATTTGTGGCTCTTTTATCTGGGCCAGTGTGCTTTGTACCTCAGCTGCATTTGGTTCTCTAATTGACTATGAGGGTCCTTCCGCATATGCACCACGTTGGCAAGCAAAAAGCATCCCCAAGTGTTTGCTCCATTGTGTCTAAAATGGAGATGAAAGTATTTTACATGATTGTTATGAGGGTTATACGCCATTAAATGAATTGGTCAGTAAAACTACTAGTTTTGGTGCTGACTAAAAGCTCACTGTGGCTTAAGCAGTGGTGAGACCACAATAGCGAAAATTCCTTCTAGTTTTCCCGGCCTGTGAATCTATTCATCAGTTTCTCCCTACTCAGCCACAGAGTGACAGACATCTATCCTAAAAAAGGAGAAAGTTGAGAGATGCTGAGAAGAAAATGATCTAGAGGATGAGAGATTGGCTCACAAGGAGTAGTGTTTCTTTCATGACTAATAAGTACCAATGCATCATTCATCTCTGTCAAGAGTTCATTATGCACCAACGAGACTTAATAGAAAGAAAAAAAAAGAAGAAGAAAAATGATATTGTTAGAGAGGAGGGGAAAAAAAATTCAAAACAGAGTTTTTGAAGGAATAGAGAGAATGTCATCACCATTGTCTAGGCTTGATCTAAGGCAGCTTCCCCAGGATTAATCAGGGCCTGGTGTCGTTAAGTCTGCAATCACAGCTATGCAAGAGGCCAAGGCAGGGGGCTGACAAGTTCAAAGCCAGAATGAATTACACGGTGAACTCAAGGGCCGTCTGTGCAAATTAATGGGGCCCTGCTTCAAAATAAAACATATAAAGGGTGATAGGGCTGGATTTCAATAGTGAAGTGGCTTGCCTAACTTTTGTGAACCCCTATGTTCAATCCCCAATACCACTCTTAAAAAAAAAAAGCCCTAAAAAATTATCTAGGATTTGAAAACAGAACTGATGGCCAAGTGCTTTGAGAGCTAATTCCATTTAGTATGTATTCACACACACACACACACACACACACACACACACACACACACACACACACACACACATATAATTTCATTGTTTGGAATGAAATCCTACATTAGAAAATAATATTTCTTCACAATGACCAATCTGGCAACCTATGTTAACCACTTTGGTGATTTTCTGAGCATTTGGGGATATCCATCCATTTGGGGCCATACTGTGCCATGAACATGTTTATAACACACAGGAGCCCAGGTTCTCGGGCCTGTTTTACATATGAGTAAATGGAACATCTTGCTAAGGGCTGTCTAACTGCAGGTAAGGATGAGAGGTTGGAGTTCTGGGAGTTCTCTCACCATCGCTCCTGCCTCTCTGCTCCCATAGCTTCTAAAACAAGCAAGAAACACCCACCAAATGTCCATCTTTGAAAGTGAATAGCTCCTTAGTCGCCAGTCTCCCTTGCCATCCCCAGGCTGTGTGGCTACAACAGCCTTACCTCAAGGAGTCTGCAACTGGCAGTGCCCTAGTCAAAGGTAGCTGTGTTTTATGTTTTTTTTTCTTGTTTAAAGAAAATTAGAGTCCATCTTTATTTATCCACCCATGAACATTTATAGGAAACACAGTATGGGATGTCATGGAGAAGAGGACACAGATTGCTTTTGAAAAGCAAAGACTTGAAGACAAGAGAGGCTGTCATCATTTGATGCACTTAGAAAATTCCCAGAAAATTACCTAGGATCTGAACATAAAGGGTATTGAGACCAACATTGAGCTAAGTCTTGTTTGATATCAAAGTAGCCATAGAAGTCAGCTACCTTTAGGAGTCTCTTTGTTGTAAAATGGAAATGATGCGAAAACACCTTTCATAGACCTAATCTATTTATCTATCATCTGTCTGTCTATATAGTTTAGCTTGTGCATGATGAAATGATTACCGTGGTATCTTACATAGAAGATGCAGTTGGCACAGGTTAGCTACTACAGTTACTACCATGTAGCCCCTGCTCCTGTGTCCTCAGGAAGTCTGCCGTTCTTGCCAAAGGTTAAAGGTCTGTTTGACACTAGAGATTCAACTTAGCCTACATTAGTGTAAGCAACAACAGAATTTCCAAATTTCAACAAAGTCACTAAAAATTGTTCCACAGAAAGTGTAGTATTTTGTCTTTATCTTGGCCTTAAGCTTGGAGTATATTCATAGGACATGTATTCTATAATTGACTGTCTTTTTTAGTTATTGGTTATGAGTTGGATTTCCTGTCGATGGAGGTGGTCTTGATAATGAAAATAATACAAAAAGTTAAAATGGCAGGGCTCTGACCTATTTTCTGAAAACCAATGAATGCTCTAATTATATATGTATTCTAAACATCTAAAAATCCAACTCACATTAATAAAGTTGGATATTTTCAGATGGACCACAGAAATGTTTGGTTCAAGTATTGCCTTATCTGAAAAATGTGAGGCTCTGCAATGGTTCTAGCTTCTATATATATATATTTATTTACAAGATTTATCACATGCCAGACCTTGTGGCAAACATATTGCATATCTTTCCATGTTAAACTGACAGCCAACTTGCAAAGTATGTGTTATTTCTGTTTTATAAAGGTTGAGTGGAGCTCAGTAGGTTGTAAGTGAGTCAAGATCCTGTCGCTGACACATGGCTCGAATTCTAGCTCTTTGATTTTAAAGCTTGGGTTTATAACTGCACGAATCTAACATTACTATGAAGAGCTCTTCCATCTTGAGACAACATTTCAAGTACTCCTTACTGTAGTAGGTAAAAGTGTTTTGACATATGCCTTCAGCTTGAGGGGGAACAAACACAGCTTAAGGAAAATACACTCAGTGCATCACATATAAACTTAGGCATTACCACTTGCGGCATAGAAACAACATTTTACTTTTCTCAATTCCATTTTGTTCTCAAGTTCCCCCAAGCAACCTAGATCAGACAATGTATTTTATGGAGTTCTGGTATACTCAGTCCTAACTAGTTCAATTTGCAGTCTGATCTAAGCAGCTCTATTTTAACAGTTATGTTTTGTTGAGGGAGAAGTTGGGTACTAAAATTTGCTGACACATCACTTTTTTCAGCACTTTTCTTCCTCCGGGTGCCAATGTTTCTTGGAGAAGCTGTAACTCTTAGCCACAGAAGGAAGAGACATCTCTGGCTAGGGTGGTAACCTCTGGTCCTTGCTGGTCTCTGTTAGTAAGGAAATTCCTCTTACTTGACTTCTATCATAATCTTCTGTCTGCTGTGGACAAACAAGCTTCATGAACTGCATCATCTTTTTTCTTACTTATTATGGCTAGTATTAATTATCACCTTGACAGAATCTAGAATCCCTTATGAGAGGGGCCTCTTGCTATGCCCATGGGGGATGATCTTAATTGCATTAATTGATGGGAAAAGAACCATCTTAACTGTGTGTGGAGCTATTTCCTGGGCAGGGGATCCTGAACTTTAGAAAATGGAGAGAGTGTGCTGAGTGCTACTAGCATGCACTCATCTCTCTCTGTTTCCTGTGTGACCAACTGCTTCCAGCTCCTGTCACCCTGACCTTCCTAGTGTGAAACTTCAGTGGGTAGAATAAATCATCTGAAGGTTATGTTGCTTCCCCATTCCCTTCAGTTGCTTTTGTCAGGGTATTTTATGACAGCAATAGAAAAGTAAACTAAGATATTACTGCATGTGCAGTTCAATGATGTTTGCCTTTCTTTATCTCTCATCAGGGTCTGTGGGAACTACTGGATTTGCTGCAAGCCATGATGAGCTCCTTGAGCCAGCCCGTGGAAGAATAGAGACGCTCTCAGCCTCTGTCTTTGCCGTATCATCCCATAACCTTCTCAGTTCCTTGCAGTTTGCCTTGGATTGATATTCCTCCTGGCTCCCCGTTCAAGGTCAGGGGACTCAGAAGTACAAAGCATTTAACCCTTTACTCATTCCTTTTAAGACTTCCTCTTCTCTAGTGTGCTTGTCTTAGATGCCTACTTCATACTCTGAAGGTATTTTAGGTCCATTTCTTGGTTCTTTGCTTTCATTAGGTAAAACTAATCCAGTGTTCTGAGTTTTCAGGAAACTATTTTCTGTTTTATGAGAAGACTTGCTTTCAGGAGTATTGTTTAATTATGGGTCTATGGAAATGTACTTTGATGAAACAAAAACCTTAGTAATGGCTCCCTTATTCTTGGCATGCTTATCCAGCCCTGGAAGCAATTACAAATGCCTTGCCTATAATTTGTTGAATGGTAGCAATCCTTGGGACAATTGGTAACAATTAAGAGTTCCAGGAATGACAGAGAACTCTAGCTCTATTGAGTCTTTTGTTAACCTGCTGAAGTTTAGAGTTTTCACTGGACAATGAATTACCAATCCTCCTGTGCTGTTTCTTGCTTACCCTTGCATATAAGTGTATTCATATGCTGATATAAAAATGAACATTTAAAGAATATTATATGTCAATTTCAGATTAACACAGTTAATATGAGTGTATTTTTTTCTGAGTCCACAGCTCAGAATGTTAACTTCACTGGTAAACTTGGAATCCAGTTTTACTTCTGGTGGTTCTTTTTTTTCAACTTGGGTTCCTTGACACCTATAAGTAGTGGGTGATCCCTGAAGGTGTTTCTGTTAGGTGTAAAGCAGAGTAGTAGGAGTTAGTGCTACATCAAATACAAAAGCAAGATGGAAGGGACATTAGTACCCTATTGTCTCATGAGTTTCCTGGGGAAATAGACAAATGCCATTCACCTCAAATAGGGGAGGAGCTAAAAGACCAACAAAAGATTCTGTCAAGTCCAGATTGACAAATACATGCATTTATTTAGATTAATTTACAGGAGCATGGGTGACTCAGTGCAGCTATACTACTGCATGTCTTCTATACTCCATGGAGTTGTACTAGAGGAAGAGGAGGCAAAAGAGGATCTTTTGAGACACCTGCTTCTAAGCGGAGTATTATCACCTGTGTTACCACTACTAAAGGCTTAGATAACTGTCATACCATTGTGTTTATTTTGTCATAATTGGCTCTGGACCAAGGGCCTCTGTAGGTAGGTCATGGCCTCTGCTTCAAAATAGCCGTGGTTATGTCAAGCTCAGAGAAAACAACTATAATAGAAATATATGTTTAAAACTATTACCTTTTCTTCAATAGTCAAGTAAATTTTCCTTACAGGAATCGAGATGTCTTCCACAAGAGAAAAAAAAAAAATGAAAATGTTACTCTCTCTACTCTTAATTTGGTTTGAATGTAGATATTCCACTGCTGGCTGTAAGTCAGAGCTTGGGTAACAGACTCAGGCATGTTTTCATAAGGCTTATAAGCTAAGAATTTTTTTTTTGCATTTTTAAATAGCTGTAATAAAACAAAACAGAGAATAGTATGTAGAAGAGATCAACCTTGCCTGAAGGTTTCAACTGTTTCCTGTGTTGTCCTCTGTGTCACAGTTGCTGTTGTTTGTAGTAAACAAGAGAAAGGCCAAAGAACTTCAGTACACCAAACACGGAAGGCTTCTCGGAACATAAAGCATAGCTTGTTTTGTTCAGAGTTGGGCTCTGAAGTTTTCATTTAGACATCTGAAGTCAATAGGAGCTGTTTGGAAACTGTGTCCTTCACCTAACAAAAGCAGACGAGAGAAAGCTTCGCTCAATTTCCATGTCTTAGGTCCACAGAACGGAAAGTACCTTGGCTGGTTCTTACAATGGATTGAGGACTTTTGAGGCTACAGTGAATTTGGTATTATTCAGACACAGCCAGAAAGGATAAACTGTTCATTTTTTTTTGGTTGTTGTTTATTTTGGATTGTTAGCTCCCTAAACCGTGGCTAGTGACTTTTGGATTTACAAGGTGGATGAAATATTTTCAGTACTTCAGGAAAGAAAGGAAACTCTTGCAAGATTTGGGTAACTAAAATACAGGAATGTTCTTTTCTTTCTCTATCACTTCAGAAAATCCAAGCACATTTGTTCAGAGTAATCGAGATCAGCCATCATAAATATGTGATTTTTGGTAGGATTGCAGCCAAACCTGCCCACTAAATCCTCCTGGGTCATTGATAATAATTAAGAGGCTGTACTTGTGGCTTCCTAGGGGGACCAAAATCACGACTGTATTATGATTAAGCGTCTGCTTGTGATATGTGCCAGTGAGCAATATTTGTTTAAGTTGGCAGATTTTAATGCTGGTGTGAAATATTTTTTTATTTTTTCTGCCTCTAATTATGTTATGATTAAGTTACATCCACTAGAGTGTAATTATCTATTGCATAATACTTTTTATGCGTGGGTCCCTAGAAATTTGCCACTTCAATAGTGCTGACTGAGGTCTTGCTGGGCCTTCTGAGTGATAAAACTTTTCTTTGACATAGTTAGGTTTATCTTCTTTTCCCTAGGAGCCCCTTAACAATCATTTTTGAAAGAATAAAATCCTAGTCTGAGCTGTTTATCTTGCAGATTGGGTTTTTTCATCTGGCCCTTATGAATTCTGAGGCAATCATGATCCTAGTGGGTCCCAAGTGAAGGAGGACCACTCAGGCATGGCAGTGAGACACTCTACCAAGAGATGGCAGAGAAAATTGATTTTCATTTCAGATTTCCCGGCATTGAGTTTTTCCAACGTCAGGAGTAAATATATACATTTTGTAATTGAGACTCCCTTTTTATTTTATAATTTTTTTTGATTCTTTGAGGATTTCTTTTTTTCTTTTATGGAAAATAGATTTTTTTTCTTACGTAATGAATCCTGATCATGGCTTCCCTTCCCCCCACTACTCACCATTTTCCCTCCCACCTGGAACCACTCCCTTTTGGTCTATTATTAGAAAGCAAATAGACTTCTAAGGAATAGTAAAAAAGTAAAATATACTAAGATAACACTCATGTTTTAGTTCCATAATACTTCTATATTTTAGGTAGTTCTATAATTGTCTTTGCTTCAGAGACTCAGTGGCTTGTTTCCATTATTTCACTGAGTAGGTTGGGTAATAAGGATAGGGTTCTCAAAAGCAACCTAATCTTAATTCCTCCTCTACTTCTCTCCCACATTACGTCCTAAATTCCATGATGGCAAATGGAATGGCCATGCATGCCTAGCTTTCCTATCATTGAATTCTTAAGAATCTAGGTTGCCTGGCACTGGACTGCTGAACAATGACAGATATCTCCAAGACATCTCTGGCCCTTAGTGTCTCCCAAATCTCTCTTTCACCTCTCTTGAGTTTATTTTATATTTCCATAAATTAAGTAGTTAAGTTACATCAGCCTGCAGTTGCTCTCTGATGGTTTTCAAATTTTCCTTCTGTGTTGCACCTTGTCGGTATTGCAGTAAAAGCCCTCTTCTTCTGAGTGGCCTTTTCTTGCTTATGACTTTTAAAATCACAAGCAGAGTGAGCAGCACTGGTAACATGAACAGGAGTAACGGCTGCCATAGAGCAGATTCAGCAATGGTGAAAGGATGCCTGGAACAGTTCCAGAGAATGACAAGTGGCAGAAATGGCACAGAGCTGGGGATGAAGAACCAGTGAAGGGCTGTTAAAGTCTATCAAAGAGAGAGCCAAGACTGCTGATGATGGACAGCTGTGATGAACAAAACATGAGAGACTGTGAGCCCTCTTAAGTCTTAAAGGCCAACGATTCCAGCATCCAAAGCACTAAGTGCTGACTGGTGCTGGCTGCTCCTGTCACTGGTTTCTGCTTAGGCTGAGGATTTCATTAACTCTTGAGTGGTGGGCCACTGCCTGCAGTCTCGAACAAGAGTGCCTAGAACTATACATCTCTAGCTTGTAAGGCCTAGGGCTGTACGTTTTCATGACTTGGAACTCCAGGCTTCTGATTTTTCAGCCTCGTCCATAAACTGTTGGCTCTCAAGGACTCAGGACTTCCAACACTGGACAAATGACTCCTCAAATACTCAGGATTTCTTCCCAATTAGAATAAAAAGCCCTCAGCTAGCTTTTTAACAGAAAGTGGCATATTTCCATTAATTGTGCAGGGCCTAGGTGGAAGAGTTCTTTGGGCAGAAACCACAGCATGATTGGCAGGAGTGAGAAGGGTCCATTGGAAGAGCAGTGGAACAGGAAGGTGTGCAGGAAATGGAAGGAAGCTCTGAGCATATTTGGAGGTGAGTGGCTGAATGTCAAAGTTGGATAAGGACACTGTAAAATGAAATTAACATCTACCATAAAAATATAAGAATGGTCTTTGGGATAAAGAACAAAAGGTCAAAGATTAATTCTTGACCTTAGTCAGTCTTAACATCCACAAAGATAGCTTAAGCCTAGTATCTAAGTGTGGGCCATGCACGTCATGTGATATCCTTCAAGAATGGTCAAGAAACAAAACCAGAAAGCATTCTACAACATTTAACCTAGAATGGATTAAGAAGGGACGGTCTTTTTTTGTTGAAAGTAATTATACTTAACAACATGTACTTTCTCCCTGATTTCATAGCTTCCCATAATGCCTGGCTTCACTAGCACAGACAGGAAACAGTTCTGTGATATGCAGCTGGAATTGTTGTCTTCTGAGCTGCAAGTAATTGTTTTGATTAAAACAAGCAAAAAAAAATGTAACACTGTATGAGAAGAAGATCAATGCTTCCATGCTGGCACACTTAGAAAGGAAGAAAACAAAAAGAACAATAAAAACAGCACAGAGCTTTGCTTCATGTTTTGTTGATATGAAACATAATACCAGAAGCCAACTCAGCTTAGTGATGAACGATATTTGTTCAGTAATTCTCTGCCTCCATTTCCTTCTCTTTCTCTCTGTGTACCTGTGTTCTCAAGCAAGTCACTTGTTTACTCTATTACAGTTCCAGTTTCCTCAGTTTTAAAAAGACTTAAATTTTAATCGTGCCTACGTGGGTGTGTGCTATGTGCATGTGTGTGAGATGCTTGTAGAGGTCAGAAGATGGTATTGGATTCCCTGGAGCTAGAGTTACAGGTGGTTGTGAGCTACCTGACAGTGGATGTTAGGAACTGACTTGGGTCTTCTGCAAGAAGAGTGGCAAGTGCTCTTAACTGCTGAGCCACCTCACCTTGCCATCCTCCCTCAGTTTTTAAAATGGGGGAGGGGAGTACATTTATTGAGAGCATATCCCAGGGAATTCCGAGCAGAGATAGTTACAGTGAGGAGACAGGAAATAACTAAGTTGCTATTGTACCCTTTCTGCTTTTAGTTAATAACAAACAAGAGTGAAAGTAAGCCATGCACTTCTTGCCAGACCCAAGGAACACTGGGTTCAGACTTGGCTCTACCACTGATTGAGACTTTGGGCCATTTTCCTTCCTGGGAACTTTGATGAGGGCAGTTGTGATTTAACATATTGCAAGTGATCATCTTCTACTCAAAGACTGTGTTTCCCAGGTTTCCTGGTGGACTAGGAAGTCACTTCTACCACTGTAAGAGGCCAACTCCCATCATTGTGTCTAGGTATTTTGGCCATCCACACAGGTAGGTGACAAAGATGCCCCCTTGCTGTGAATAAACATGGTCCCACCCAAGGTCAGACCACGTCTCCTTTTTTTTTTCTACCTTCCATCTCTCTACAGCTGCCTTGTTCATAATATAACAAGTGAAGGCCTTTCTTGTTGTGAAGTTTTGTGCCTCTACGCGTGTCTGGTCTTAATTGATTTATCATGTATTTTAATGTTATAATCACAGAGCCCATGATTTATCTCCCAAACAATGTTTAGATGCCTGTACCTAAAGGAAGATGGCAATTACACAGAAATCACCCTATGAAGAGTTTATTTTCATGGAATAAAAAAGTGTTTATACTGACCAAACCATTTGTTCTTCTGTATGGAGGAAACAAAGTCATCAGAGTGAGAGGGATGGCTAGTAAGCTCTACCTCTCTGCTTCCTAAGTGTGGTCCATGAGACAGCATCAACCGAGTCATTTAGAAACTTACTAGAAGCACAGAATCTCAGGCCCTAAGCTGGACTTGCTCAGTCAATGTTAGTGGAGTCCTTTCTGGGTCTATGTACATTCAAATGTAAGAAGACAGATTTTTAGATGAGTGGGCAAATAAGGATGTTTCTTAGAAAATCATTTTTATCTAATCTGAAGCTAAACATGTTGTCCCTGCAAGAAGCCCCAATGGGTGATCTGGGTCCAAACCTTAAAATTTTATCTTACAGCCGGGCGGTGGTGGCGCACGCCTTTAATCCCAGCACTCGGGAGGCAGAGCCAGGCGGATCTCTGTGAGTTCGAGGCCAGCCTGGGCTACCAAGTGAGTTCCAGGAAAGGCGCAAAGCTACACAGAGAAACCCTGTCTCGAAAAACCAAAAAAAAAAAAAAAAAAAAAAAATTTTATCTTACAAAACATTGCAACATCAAAAGCAAGAGCCTGTCTCTAACTTCAGAACTGATCCAATGATGCCATGTGGTGTTATCAGTTGCCCTTCAGGCTTTTAAATTGTTTAACCCCATTTCTGCTAGCTGAGATCAGAATATGTTTAAGAAACACCTATCCTGAAAATATAATACTCTACTTCAATCATTGGATGAGCACAAAATTAAAAGCAACCTTTCTATCCACTTGTTTAAAAATAAAGATTAAAATATTTTTTCCAGTGTTGTGCATGCAGAATTTGTGTGTGCCTGTGTGTGTGTTCTCTGTGTGTGATCTCTGTGCCTGTGGATATGAATGGGGAAAGCAGTAGGCGAATATTGGTTTCTAGCTAGTAATACACTCATTTTTGGTCTATGCTCCGGGTCACAGTACAGGGGGCTCAGCAATGATTTTATGGAAGGGATAGTTCATTTCCATTTCTTAGTGCTTGAAATTGAGTAGGTGATTTTGTACCATAAAAGTGGTGCCTTTGCCATAGAAGGTAAAAATGAGGCACCTGGGAAGCAGTTCTGTTGCTCATTATGGCTGTGGTCTGCTGTGTGGCTCTGAGAGATTAGATGTATCACTTGGTTGCTTCTTTCTCAGAGAAAAATGTCCAGCGGCTTTCTAAAGAATTCTTATAAGTCTTGCCCTTGACTTAAACAGGAGTAGATCCCAGACCACACAGTGCAGAAAAAAAATATTAGTGGTAAGGAATGGGGAATCTTTTGAAACCACCAAGGCAATATTTGAATTGGACCATAGTAGAAGTCAAAAGGCCTCAGAATGTGGCTTTAAGAGCTGAGTATGTCTTAACTGGCATTGTGCACATTGGGAACCTACAAATGTTGTTTATAATATCTTAAGAGATTCTGGAAAACTGTTGTGGAAGGGTCCTTTTCAAGACACAGGAAAATGTGTTGATAAAGCATTCAAAGTTCTAGAACTAACTGACTACATATATTTCCATGTCCTGAAGAGATGATACATTGGAGAAGAAAGGAGACAGGAAGAACAATTTAGAACAGTTGACTAATTAGATTCATGTGGTCATGGGATTGACCTGTGTATACATTAAATTTAATAAAAGAAACTGGGGATGATAGTGAGTCTCTTTTACAGAGTATTGTATTAAGTCCCAGTTACAGTGAATAACATGCTACATGCCCAGATTTGGTAGCAGATTTGAGACTAGACCTGGGGCTTCTTGAATTACAGAGCACTAAAGTTTCAAAATGTGAGAAAGTATAAGAAAAAGTTAAAGGTTGCTATAAGATTATAGGAGAGTTAAGCTATCTAGTTTAAGCAGACTCCCAAAAGTTCTCAGCCCAACTATCTAGATTATAAAAGTCTCATTTGCTTGGAAGTGGATGTGAGGTCCTGCTGATTTTAAGCTATTCAAAGCTGGAGGATGTATGTGGAAATGGCTTCGATAACACAGGAATGTCAGGGGCCATCATCATAACAAGCTGGAATTAGGGAGACCTGCCAGAGATGAGAGGTTGATACGTAGTGGATGTTTCCACATCTAGTCTGTTTTTATTTGTTCAATCAATCTCTGTATTTTTATGTTTTTGTTTTTGAAACAAGGTCTCACTCTACAGTCAGTGCTGACCTCAAACTTGCAATGTAGTCCAAGTGGCCACTGACCTTGCGGTCAATTCTGACTTGGCCTTCTGGGTGCTGGGATAACAGGCATGTGCCACCTCTAGAACAAGTCTGTGACTGTGAGCTCATTAACACATGCCTTCAGAAAATTCAATATTCAGAAAAGTAAACAAGTAGTTATCAATTTATTTATTTCTTGTGTTTTTGAAAACTGTGCATGTCAGGAACTGGGCTTGTCATAGAAATATAGTGAAGGACAATATGGACACAGTTCCTGTATTTAAGGAACTTTGAGATGGACAGGAAAGAGACATGTACAAATAATTAGCGTGTGACAAAGGTGAATGTTGGCATTATGGGAGCACAACATAGGGACATTTGATATGAATACAGAGTGGGGTCAGAAAAATCATTTACTGAAGGTCCAGGAAAAAAAAAAAGCCATGATGGGTTAAGCTGGCACTAAGAGCTCATGAGTAGCCAGATTTGTAGCATCCCTTTTCAGAAGCTGTGGATAACCCACACAGATGCAGACAGACTTAGTCCCCGAGCTTGAAACAATTCCTTCTCACTAGGGTCCTAGGAGTTGAATGAGGCAATCGCTTCTCTTGATTTCTTTGGCTGGGAAGAGAAGATTTTTGGCCCTTTCCCCAGAAGGCTGTTTCCCACATTCATCACTTTATGTGACAGCTTAGCCATGTGATTAGCAGGTACTGAAGCAGGAAGCATCTTGCTGGATGGAAACTGGACCACAAAACTGATTGTTTTGGGCTGTTTCCATTGGGATAACAGGAGAGTCAAGATGGTTTATTTTTCTTTCTTTCTTTCCAAATACTGCTGCCTGCCACTTTGGGAATTTGAGTCAAACTCTCAAGAGCTGTTAAGCTTCCTGTAGAATCTGGGGATGCTGAATAGAGGAGTGTACCCTAGAAGATTGTTTACAGATGAAAAGACCTGAAATCCAGAGAGAAGAGAAAGAACTATTGAGGGTGAGATGACAAGTTAGTGCCTGATCCTCTTAACCCAAGACTCATCTCTTGAGCCTAGTCCAAACACTTTACCTTGTATGGACCATATTCAAATTCATAGTCACTTTCCTAAGCAACCTTCCTCGGGAAGCTTAGGTGAGCTACAACTTGATGTAAGCATGTGTAAGGAACAAAACAACACCAGTACCAGGAAGATGACTTTTCTTTAGCTTGGTATCATCTATTTTTGACACATCATTGGCATGTAGGAGGGTTTTAATATTTATAAAAATCCTGATATATTATCAGTCCCTCAATTGGTATCTTGTTTTATCAATGTGGCTATCTAGCTGCGTGATTTTAGGATATTGAAGTTTTATTTGCTTAGAGGCAAATGGCAATGTTTAGTCATTCATTCATTCATCCATTCATCCATTCACTCATTCACTCAATCAATGTTTACAGACTTCTTACTCTATTCTGGGAAGTACATTGTAGAGAGTCTGTGAATGGTGATGGAAGGAACAGTTCCTACTCATGCTGACTGCCTACCTGTCTGGGATGAATGACCTTGAAAGTATGATGGTAATATAAATTACTTAATATATCATAATGGAAAGAAGTTGTTTCTTCACTAATAAAGAAGAGGCAGAATGAGAAATCACCACAAATATATTATTATTATGTTATTTCTTATATATATTATTGCAATTGTCATATTATTTCTTTATTTTGATTCTTGAGACAGGGTCAACTTTGTAGCACAAGCTATCATCAAACTCATGACAGTCATCCTGTTTTAACATATTAAATCCTGGGATTATAGACAGGTTCTAACATACTTGGTTTATTATAATTTTAATTGTGGTGAAATATATGCAATATAATTTGACCAATTTAATCACTTTTTTGAGACAGAGTCTAATGTAGCTTAGAGTGGTCCAAATTTCTGGTATAGCTGAGGATGACCATGAGCTTGTTAATCTTCCTTCCTCTAGCTCTCAAGTGTGGGGATGACAGTTTTGTCCTACCTTGCCTGAGTTTATCCAGTGCTGAGTATCAGACTCATAGCTTTGTGCATGGTAGGAAAACAATACCACCTGCACCACATTCCCCAACCCCATTGTAACCTGTACAGTTACTGGCATTAATCACATTTCATATTGTTCTGCAATTGTTGTTGATATTTCCAGAGCTTTTCATCTTTTCAAATTGAAGCTCTGTACCCATCAAACTCTGGATTCTCTGCTCTTCTCATCCCCTGGAAAGAACCCTTCTACTACTCTGTGTCTATGCATTTGACTACTTCAGGTAGCTCATGGAGATTACGGTAATTAATGAGGCATTTCCATGTAATTTATCTGGTAATCAAGAGAGGTTTATTTTTGGGATAACTTACATACCTCCAATAGGGGTTGGTTACCGGATCAGGGAGAGATGAAGTACCATCCAGTGGAGAACTCTGACTTGGTGTCCTATCCAGTTTCCAAGACCACGAGGTATCCAGAAGGGGCCCAACATGTACGCACCTCGAGTCTTAAGGGCTTCCCTCTCAGTTATGCCCCAGGGGCAGGTCATAGGCAGGTGTGGCAGTTACCTGCTGTCACTCTAGGGGCAGTGTTTCAAGGTCAAACCTGGAACAGCTACCCACTACACATGTAAGTATAATTATACATTTTACTTTAGCATTCATAGACGAAAAAAAACAGGACACATAGACACACACCCCTCTAGAAAACTCACAGTTCAGAAGAGTACAAAGGTAAACTTCACCTCAAGGTTAATCTATGTTGTAAGATAAATAATAACTCGTTTGCTTCTACTATATTTGTTTGTTCATTCATCCACGGCCACCCGTGCTGCTTTCTTCATCCCTTTTTGATGTAGGCACTTTAGCAGGGACTTTGTTCTGACATCATTTTATTTTGTTTTTATCTTTATTTATGTATTTTTTTTCTCAGAAGTCACACTCAATACCTCATTACCCAGAGAAAATGGGAGTGTGTTTAGGCAGGAGGCATAGTATAATGGGTGAGACATCAAAGCAAACCAATTATTAAGTATTTTGTCTCAATGGGAATAAAAAATTACATTCCTTAGCTTAGGAAGGCTTAATATGTGACAGGTACGAGGGGATTCAAGCTAGACTAAAAGATGTGACAGCTTCCTATATGCAACATACTCTAGATGAGAGAAGAAACACTTGACAACACACAAGTACATGCGGCACTATGACAAGTATTTGAAGAGATCAGTAGAAGCTGTGAGGTGTTCTGCAATGAGAAGTCAACACAACATAGATTTAGAGGTAGGAGTCAATGGTTATACCAAAGTATTGGGAAGGCTGGAATTGAATATTAGAAGAAAGAACCTTTCAGAAAGAAAAGTAAACTCATGGCAGAGGGGATAGCATAGGAGTCATAAGGAGAAGTAAGAGACAAAGACTGGAGAGTAGGACAAACACACATAAGCTACCGGTATCACGTTAAGAGAGTGTGAAGAGTTAGACAAGGTGATTTCTCCCATCCAAGTACTAACCAGGCCCAACCCTGCTTAGCTTCCGAGATCAGACGAGATCGGGTGCGTTCAGGGTGGTATGGCCGTAGACGTCAAGGTGATTTCTAAGCACCGTCTCCGTTCTGAACTGTTATCACTATCCACATGCCATATATGTCAAACAGAATATTCCCTCCCACCTGCCTGCGTTGGGACAATGCATTCCTTTCAAATTTCTAGAGAGCCAAGGATTGCACCTCCTTTGGATGATAACCCTCATATCCCGTGAGAGTCTAGCGACTTGTCACAGAAAGTGAATCTCTGGCCACTCAAAAGAAAAGCGAGCTCTTTTAAAAGACAACTCTCTCTAAAGGGTCACCTTACTTAGCATCAAGCCCCAGAAGGCATTCTACGTGCAGCAACACCAAGAACTTGACAGAAGTGCAAACTACGGGGCCCCAACTCAATAGCCTGTTAACTCAGGAAACTGAGGGCAACTCCAACATTTGAGTTTCCACCAGCCCTTTAGGTTCGGAAACAAAACTATGAGGACCACTGTGCTAGAACACTAGGCCAAATTTACTGCCTTTTCTGAAAAATTGGGACTAAAGAATTCTCAGTCTGTCCACCAGCCACTGCCCACACTGAGGGTCATATGAGATCTACTAAACACAGGATTGTTTAAACACTGAAGTGCCACAGTGGCTGATGTGTGGTGAGCCAGTGAGCCCAGGGATCAGTCTGCTTAAAACGGAGTCCAGAGACATGGGGACCTAGAAGGGAGGCTTTGATAGTAGACTCAACACAACTGAGAACAGTCTGTAAACTTACAATTAAGCACAAAGAAAGAAGGCATGGGAGGAATGGGAAATGAAGGGATGATCATGAGGGAAGGGGGACTGACAGATGGCTCAGTGGGTGAAGATGCTTGCCTCCAAGCTGGACAGCCTGAGTTCTTCCCTTGGGACTCACATGGTAGAAAGACAGAACTGACTCCCACAAGTTGTCTTATGATTGCCACATGTTTTCTATCTGTCTGTCTGTCTGCTTCTTCCTCCCTTCCTCTCACTTCTTCCCCTGCCCTTTGCTCACCCTCCTTCTCCTGAGATATTCACATTTACCAGTTAACAATCTGTAAAGGCTAATGAGAGAGATAGAGAGAGATAGAGATAGATAGATAGATGATAGATGATAGATAGATAGATAGACAGATAGAGACACACAAAGGAGAGAGAGAGACACAGAGAGAGAGACAGAGAGAGACAGAGAGAGAGAGACAGAGAGAGAGACAGAGAGAGAGACAGAGAGAGAGGGGGGAGCATTCTATATGGTTTTATAAGGCAAGGAGAGAGGTACTGGCTGCTAAGCTGCTAAGCACTTCTGAATCCTAATTGATTGAGTTACTTCAAACGCAGGACAACTTATTGCTAAAAGCAAATGATATCTACTGTTTCCCCCCTTTGTGTAGCTGGTATATCACACTTGATTGAGTGATGTTATCTGAGACAGAGGTCCATCCTTGGGCTACTGGCTTAGTCTCTCCGGTAGACCAGCTATACTTTATTCACCAAGTTTCTTCCATTTAACATCTTCTTTGTGCCTGGGACTTGGCCCTTCTTAGGAAAACCAAGTGCCAGCACAAGCATCCTAATGCCCACAGAAGATGGTTAAACATGACACTGTGTTTTGTTTCTTTTTAAAAGCAAAGCAAATATCAATTCTAAATACTTTCATGTTTACTTTGTGTACTCCATCTGGGCCAAAAGGGTGGGCACAAATGGTATCATGAATGATCAACATTAATTAGGTTGCTCTGTAATATAATTACAGAAACATTACACTGTGAAATGCAAGCAGGAAAAATCAGATTTGGTCAGCACCCAAGACCAAATTATTTTCCTTAATTTTAAAAACAGGAAATTTTGAAACCTCTGATCCTTCCTCAGATTTTTGATTCTTATCTTATGGATTTAGTTTTAAGGTGAAACCATTTATTTATTTACTTACTTTTGCTGAGTAAATTTAGGCCCTCAGTGGGTTGAACAATGCTCACTTATATGGGGGAGGAGGACAATGTCATTTAGTGAGTCAATAAATTCCAATGCTAATCTCATATGAAAATACTGAGGTGACACTTTCAGATCGCTATGCGCCATGTTGATCTGATCATGTTTGAACCTTCCAGTTACACCTGAGAATTGACACTTGGCTTTTGCAAAGCAGATGCTGAGGCTTCACTCATAGTGCATCCTTATTCTGGAATCCTAAAAAACAACGTGTTTCCCAAATATGGCAAGATTCCTTTATGACTTTGGTTTTAAGTCTGTTCTTTTCTTTCCCTGTCATACTTCTCTCCTCTCCTGCCAGTTAAACACCTACTCATCCTTTAGGACTCAAAGGTCATCACTACTGAGAAGGTTATCTACTTTCCTAGGCATAGGCTCATGATCTTTGCTCAACTCTCATAAATTCATATATACTGTTTATCATTATGCTTATCAAAGTCATTCACTCAATCATCATTCTACTATACTTATAATTTGCAGCACAGGGAAGTTATAAAACATCAGTAATTGTATTTACAGGTCTGTGAACCCCACAAACCAGTAAAAATTCTTCCTTGACAATGAGTAGAAATTCAGAAAATATTTAAAGTAGACATCATCAGTAATACAAGGGCCAACCACTACTAAATACTTATTTTCATTCTGGGCAAGCGCTTCACTTTTGCCATTGCATTTAATGTTTAGATTCTAAACTTTAGGATAATCCTTTGCTATAGCTATCATTCCATCCTTCTTGCCTTTAAAATATCTAAGGCATACCAAAGTTAATTAGTTTGCTCAAGGTTACCGCCCACCAAGAAGGAAAGCTAAGGTTTGACACCCCCAGTTCTGTGTTATTCTAAAGGCCATAGAAACTGCCTCCCATAGATATGATTTATGTTGAAATCATAGGAACAGCAGGATAGAGAAATTAGAATGATGACTATTAATTATTCATATCTGAATAGCATTTGATCATTTGCAGGGTATTTTAACATCAATGGGTGCTTCTAACTATATTAAACAAACTTAACTTTTCTCATTTAGAGAAATCACAAATAAAATACAAATGAAGTGAAGGAAAACCCATATAATTTTTAATATTTAATGGTAACAACCATCTGTTTCTGATGAACATTTTGGTATCTATTACTTGCCTTTCTCTGTCTTTGTGTGTGTGTGTGTGTGTGTGCATATGTGCATGTGTGTGTAGGAGGCTGTGTGCAATGCTTCTTTCATAATTTGTCAATAAGTATCAATGACTTTTTTCATGTGCACAATGGTATTACGTTTTTGAGTTTTGCTGTGAATTAATTTATAGTATTTCTGTGTGTTTTGCTTTTATAATACAGTACATATTAGTTTTTCTCCCAAAGAAGCAATAGCTGGACCACTTGCTGCTTAACATTGGCTAGCGCTCTTTCTCATTTCTGGGACCCTGGACGGTGGAGGTGGGCCAAGTAGAGCTCCAGAGAACACCGCTGGACTGCGATACACCGATACACCTTCCCCAGACCCCGCGACCTACCTATCCCTTAATTTGTAAGTTACGTCATTAAATAAATCTCCTTTTAACTACGTGGAGTGGCCTTAATAATTTCACCAATATCTGGCGCTCACATGGGGCAAATTCCAAAGGCCTGGGTGGCTCCCACCCTCAGCCTCCTCCCCAGCCGGGTACCTAAACTACGTGGAGTGGCCTTAATAATTTCACCAATATTCTTCCTGTAACACAACATATTGACCTTTTGAATTTTCTAAATGATTTGTAAAAAATTACAAGCCATTTCCTTGGGATTTCCTTTACACCTTCTTGCTTAGTTTTATCATCTTTTGTCATCTAGTGAGATAGTAATTTTCCAGATCAACAGGCCCTCTTCCTTTTTTCCCCTTTCATCTTTTTATCCCCTTTTTCTTGCATTTTATGGTAACCAGCAGGAAGAAACTATGTAGATACTTTCCTCACTTTGTTTAGAAGTCTCCTCAGCTTAATATCCAAGTTTATCATATAAATTCTGTTTTCCACATAACTTCAGGCAATAATTTTGTTCAGGTGTCTGCACTATACAAAAAGGATCCATCTTCCTCTTGATTCCAATATCTTATCTCCTACCCCCCTGTGTCCTCACTAGCCACATCCTCCACGGCCCAACTTTCATTGTTGAATCCTGTCTCAATTTTTTCTATAATTCTCCTCCAAATTATCTCAGTCTCTTACAAATGTGGAGTTCTAAACATAGTCCTGTATTTGAGTTTTAATACTGAGGTGTGCCTGTCACAAACAGAAAATCTGTATTAGCTTTCTATGCTGTATGCAAATTGCCACAAGCTCAGAGGCTTACACAGCTTTGTCTGTCTCTTGCTTTATCTAGATCAGCGATTCTCAACCTGTGGATCGAGACCTCTTTGGGGGAGGTAGAAGGACCCTTTCACAGGGGTCATCTACGACCATCAGAGAACACAAATATTTACATTATGATTCACAACAGTAGCAAAATTACAATTATGAGGCAGCAATGAAAATAATTTTATGGCTGGGGAGGGGTTCAACACAACATGGGGAACTATATTAAAGGGTTGCAGCATTAGGAAAGTTGAGAACCACTGTCACCCAAAAGAGAGTTCAGTCTACCCTGGACATAGATTTTCTGGAACCCACTTTAAAATACCTGAAGAGGTAACTCTATGTAACATAATCAGGCCATTAAATATAGGTGAATATTTAGCTGATTGTGCATTTAGAGTAGCACTTTAAATCCAAAGACGTGAAAAAGTCCAAGAAAACAAATTGTGCATTACTTTGTAAAAACATAAAATAATTCTGATTGTGAGGCTGATAAGCCACAGAAAATTATGAAACAAGTGATTTCAGAAAATGATAAACTGCATTAGGAATACAAAACCCATTTAGGTTAGTAAGGAGCAATAGATATTCAGTAACACATGGGAGATAAGAGCAAACACATCAGGAAACAGGAAATGTAGATTGGATAATTATATATATGGATATTATATATATATATATATAATGTATAATTTTTATAAATTACAAATGAAGTAATGATAATGGACCCACCTATGCCATCAACAAGCTTCAATACATTCTGTATTAGTAAAGAGGTGACAGTTGGCTTCTCTCTTGAAGGTGATAAGTTGGTACGGCTGTCCTACCTAGTAATTTCTCTTCTATAAGTATATTGTAATGAAATAACCAGCAATAACCAGATACACACATCAACGATCTTTAAGGTACTGTTCAAAAGAAGAAAGCATTTGAATGGAGCCTGAACACTTATCAGGAGAGGGATGTCAAGAAAATTATGAGATATTACAGTCATTAAAATAATATTTAAGGTGAATATTTAATGATGTGGAGAGACACTGTGATAGGTTAGAAAAGTCAGGATGCAAAATTGCCTCTTTTGTGAAACTGATACTTCAAGTAATTGATGATCAGGCTGAAATAGATGAAGATGCTGATGATTATCTTTGGGGTTTGGAATTGTTAGTGTCATATAATGCTCTCAAGCAGAGACAACTGCCTTATTTTAAAGCCTTTTCAAAGTTTCCATATAACTATGTTTTATTTATTTATTTATTTTATGTGCATGATAAAGCAGGAAGTCAATATTGGGAAACACCACAGCCTGAAGTGGTATCAATGAAAGATACTTTTTGGGTGCTCATGGAAGTGACTTGATGAAACTGGTCAAAATGGAGAGGAGAGGCTGATGCCACAAACAGTAATCATTCCTCATCTTGAACTTATAATTTCTAAAGCAGAATGTCCTGATAAACAGCACACAAGCAGTAAGAACACTTTTATAATGTAAGCTAAGAGAGTGTTAGTGTTTTGCTTGTTTATTCACACTGGGAACATGCAAACCCTGAGAGGAATAAGAAAAGACATGTATTAATTATGTGAATGGCCATTCTTGGCTTGGGGTAAAATCCTATCTGAGGATCACAAACATTTTAAATGCCCTGCTTTATTTGATTCACAGGCAGAGAAGATGTAGTATACCCTGACTCATTGCTGGAGGAGCATGTGATGAGTGTAAATTAATTCAAAGGAAATGGAATAGAAATAATATTTTTCTATGTTCCATATACTATGTGATTTAAGGATGCACACATAATTAAATTAAGACATTAAATACTATAGGTATATATTTATCCATCCAACTTATAACAGTAGTAAGTAAATATCTAGCCTGATTAAAAAAAACAGAAGTAGATTAAAAAAATATTTGTTCATCCTGTCCTTGTAGAACTGTCAGATGCAGCCAAGTCCTACATAACGGTATTGCAGTCAGTGATTGCAGGCCACGAAGTTCCCATCAGATGCCATTGGCTAGTGGCAGCATAGCCATCTTACACTTACACAGTGATAAAATGATTAGACAGTACATTGCTCAGAATGGTCGCTATTGTCTGTATTTAGCTTCCCTTTGTGTTTAGGGTATATATAATTTTATTTTGTTTTGTTTTTCTTCAAGGAGTAGGGTGACTGACCAAGGACTGAACAGACATTTTAGATTGTAGTTTGAAAAGAAGTTAAAAATCACACATATTTAAGGACAGGAAACTATATTCTTAACTACATGTTTAATTCTAATAGATACATCTCAACTATTTCTTATTTAGGTGGAATAGGAGTGTGTATGTGAGACACAAAAATTGAATAGAATCTCAAGTAATAGGGAAAAATGGTTGGAGGACTAAATAAAGTCTTGAAGATACTGGGGGTAGACTTTTGATTTGCAGTTTTTCCACTTGTCTCATTTGATAGCTGACATGGCGCTTTGTGCTTAGCACTGCAATTAAACACTCAGAACCTTTGCTTTTTGTGCTTGTTTTTAGAAAGAACTACATAAAACATTCCAGAAAGTGTGGCTTAGCACATTCAGCCCTTGGTCTGGAGATTACAGTCAGCCCTTTGGTTTCACTGTGATGGCAAAAGTCAGTCCTTTGGATTCACTGTGATAACATTCATAGTCTTCCCTGTCTGGGCCTGTTACTTTTTGAGCATCACACTCTAGTTATATAGTTATTTACCCTCAGGTCTTGGCCAAACTTATGTAGAAACTGCTCATGAGAAGATAACAGTTTTCTCCTTGTTTTATTTCCATGAAATTACTTCCAGGTTAATACTTTTGCTATATGCTTTGAGTGGAGGAGAAGCTAAAGTCCCTTGGCCAAACCCAGCATCAGTGGAGTGTGCAAGTACTGTTCTGTCCTCCCCCTGGGGAGACAGCCAGGTTTGGTTGCCATGTGCTTCTGTTGGCAAAATATTTTTCTCAGCTTTAGAGAAGAATTTTTGGTCATTACTACTAAGAGGCATCATCAGACTCAAAATGAGGAAAGATGAAGAGAAGGAAGACGTGGCGGTTCTCTCCACCTAAGCCCACAGAGCTGAGGTCTTGCCTCAACCAGCATAAAGTAGCTGCAGGCGGGATAGAGAGAGTTGTTTTTACATGTGAGCCCATTTAGTGGTGTCTAAATTGAATATAATAACGAACCATTCTGAATTGTTCCCACAGTTCTCATCTTTTTTGGTGATTTTATTCTCTCCTCGAAAATAAATAAATAAATTTTTGCCTTGAAGATGCTAAAATTGAATATTCCAGAAAAAAAAATGTGCTTGAACTAAACAATTGGAAAAAAAAACCATACCTTTTCTTGGCCTCCTTTCTTCTGTATGTGCAGAGAGAGGGGGCCAGATACTTTTTTTTTTAAAAATTTTTATTTTTATTTTGCAATACAATTCAGTTCTACATATCAGCCACGGATTCCCTTGTTTTCCCCCCTCCCGCCCCCCTCACCTTTCCCCCAGCTCACCCCCCATTCCCACCTCCTCCAGGGCAAAGCCTCCCCTGCAACTGAGATCAACCTGGTAGACTGAGTCCAGGTAGGTCCATTCCCCACCTCCCAGGCCCAGCCAAGCGATCCTGCATAGGCCCCAGGTTTCAAATAGTCAACTCATGCAATGAGCACAGGACCCAGTCCCACTGCCTGGATGCCTCGCAAACAGATCAAGCCAATCAACTGTCTCACCCATTCAGAGGGCCTGATCCAGTTGGTGACCCCTCAGCCATTGGTTCATAGTTCATGTGTTTCCATTCATTTGGTTATTTGTCCCTGTGCTTTATCCAACCTTGGTCTCAACAATTCTTGCTCATTTAAACCCTCCTCTTTCTTGCTAATTGGACTCCCAGAGCTCCACCCGGGGCCTAGTCATGGATCTCTGCATCCAGATCCCTCAGTAGTTGGATGGGGTTTCTAGCATGACAATTAGGGTGTTTGGCCATCCCATCACCAGAGTAGGCCAGATACTTTTGTTAGCCTTCTAATAGCAGACCTCCTAGCCAAAAATACATGTATTTCTTAGATGAAGAATCTTATCTGTGATTGCTTTTAGAAGAATATAGTACTATTTCTAGGATATACTATAACAAGTAAGTTTGTAATTGATGAATTTTTCTATGGAATGGGTAGAAAATACCAGTTTAGAAATACAGCAAATGCAAATAGTATGCTCTGAGTGTGTGGCAGTGCTTGAATGTGTGGGAGTGTGAAATAATGTGTGTGCTAGAGAGGGAGTGTGCAAATGAGTAAAACAGAGAATGAGAGTGCACACAAGAGTGTGAGTGAGTGTACATGAGGGTGAGAATTGGTGGGTGTACAATAGTGTTTATGATGTGAGAAAATGTGAGCATGTACATGAAAGTGTGTGTGTGTGTGTATGTGTGTGTGTGTGTGTGTGTGTGTGTGTGTGTGTGTGTGTGTGTGTGTGTGTGTGTGTGTGTTGAATGTGTTGTTGTCTAGGAAGGTCCAGCAATAAGCCAGGATTATCATTCATCACTTGGATGAATAGCAGTATAAATACTCAATACTCTAGAAAGAACAGATCTTTCTAGATCCAAGAAAGTATACAGTTAGTGTTGCCCCTGAACATTTAAAGGCCTGTGGAAGAAATGGTGATGGGCCAGATGAAGGAGGTTTTAGAGACCTTCCTTCCTAAGTAACTAAAACATTTTCCTGAGGGTTTTGAAGAAGGGGAATTTTGAGTGTTCTTTTTGCAATGATTGATGCTGCTATACATTTTAAAAAATTTACCTTACCTCTGATGGTATAGTAATGATTATGATTTATAATCTTCAAAGAAGTACCCATTCTTTTATCTTCTTCTCAGGGTATGGTCAACATGTGTGATGTCTGTCTGAGTCTCTCAGTGGGTAATCTGGAATATGTTTTTCTTCCACACCCCCCTCTCTGCACCTTATGTTCAGAATCTGTATGATGACAGGCTGATGAGGGAGGTTTCTTTTAAGAGACTGATTAGAACAGTGAACAGTCAGAAAAAAAGCATTTTTCTTGTTGAGCTTTCCCAGATGATGGAGGCCCACAATGAACTAAGTTTCCTTTCTCTGTTTTGTACTGTGAAAAGAGAAACTTTTAGAGACACATGTGAAATATGGCAAATGAGTCTTAGAAAGTTTTGTGTTTCTATATTAATTGGGAACAACATTCTCAAAGTATTAACATTTTACCACTTTCCACTTACAAAATTGTTCATAGAAAAAATGGTGTTTGTTTATTTATTTTTATGTCGTGTGAAACATAATTTGTCAGTATATGAGAATGTGTTTTGTGTATGTTGCATAATTGACATTTGGGAAAAAAGTAATGTTGATGTTCTCTCTCAAAGGTAAATATTAACATATAAATGTTTTGTGCAAGAATTTAGCAAATCTAAAATTTTATTCTTCACCTTCTGCTTTGGTTAAGTGATGACTCCATCAGGGTAAAATGTGATTATTTCCTTCCTACTCTTCTAAATTCAGTGTACACTCCTAAATATTAGATTCTCTTCAATCCCTATGAAGTACTGGGCCCCATTTATGAAAGACAGGGCATATGTTTCCAAATTGCCATTATCAAAGAATGTTAGAGGAACACCATGGTGAATTACACTGGCCAATCTTGGATGTCTTTGATATTTTGTCTGAATAAAAATAGACTTTAATGCCCAGGTCCTTTCAACACTGTATATCTCATATCCCAGTTGCTAAGCCTCACAACTTACCAGAGGTGGAGAATGAACAGTGGTGGCATATTGAGTTACATGTGCATGCCAGCTGGGTTGCTTCTCCTGAGAAACAGTGGATTCACTAGCAAAGGTGGGATCAAATTTGATTATGGTGATGTTAACAACAGCCACAAAATGTTTACTGCCTGTTGTGTTGTGGGATTTTCTAGAGCTATCTACTTTAAATTGGAAAAAATGCCCTTGCAAGGTAAATACAATGAAGGAAAATGTACAATTATTCTTTATGAAGACATTGTGGGACGGTGATTTTAAAGGTTTCTGGAGTAGCTCAGTAAACACATCTTTAAGAAGATGATTATCCACTAGGAGAATAGAGAAAAGGATGTATTTGGTACATGGTGATATGTAGAAAGCTTTAGGAAGGAAATAAATGACTCATTCTACATAAAAAAAAAAACAACAGCGTGGATTAGACTCTCTGGAGAGTAATGATGGATTTAGATAGGTAGTCGAGTGCCAGACCATGAGGAAGGAGTCTCTGTCTTTGATATATTTATGAGAAAGAGTTATTCATGTTGGTCATTGCATACTGTCCTGGGTAGTTTTTATTGCCAAATTGAAACAATTTAGAATTACTTTAAGAACAGCCTCAATCAGTTTGGACTGTGGCTATGTCTGTGAAAGTTTTTTGTTTGTTTTTTGCTTCTCAAGACAGGGTTACTTTATTTAAGAGCCCTAGCTGTTCTGGAACTTGCTTTGTAGACCAGGTTAGTCTCAAACTCACAACCTCTGAACCAACTTCTTGATTGATGATTGATGGGAGAGAGTCCAACCCACTGTGGGTGACATGATTTCTAGGCAGGTGGGTCTGGTTTGTGTAAGTAAGCTGAGCATGGTTCAGAGAGAGAGCAGTGTTCCTCTATGGTTTCTTCATTCAAGTATCTGTCATGAGTTCCTGCCTTGACCTCAATGATAGATTGCAACATGGAAGTCTAAGTTGGAATAAACCCTTTCTTCCTCCAGGTTGCTTTGAATCAGAGTATTTAACATAGCAACAGAAAAACAAACTAGAATACACACACTCACATACATAATATATGTATATAGTCTCAGCTCTGTATCACTTTGTACCGGAGAGGCCACACTGACACTGTTCTTGATTATCAGAAAAATCAGAACTCATCCAAGGGTTTTCATATGTGCAGTAAATTTAAAACTGCATTTGCAGGTAAAATTCTAGTGTACAGTTGAAATAAATTAACAATAGAATGTTATGCATTATCTTTAAAAATATCTAGCAATATCTGCCAGTATAGACTCTAGCCTCTCATTTGTATCTTTCTTTTATTGCTATCTCCTTTAGTCTTTTAGCCTGTCTCTCAAATTTTTATTTTTCTCGTCTTCCTTCTACCTAGTACACAACTATTACTGTTCATTTTGAATGACTAGTAAAGTATCAATGTTTCCTTTTTTGTTAATCAGCATCTACATGGTCGCCCCTTTACTCCATATTATCTGACTATAAAATTATTTTATAATAGTAAGAAGTCCCTCTGCAGGAAACATGCTAATGCTAAGCATTCAAGTAATTATTATTTATCCTTAGCTCATAAATTGGGAAATTTTATAGCTTGGTAATTCCTATATTCACAGGCATAGAAAAATACTACATGTTTTCTACATTTAATTGGTGAGTATTTTACAAACACAGGCCAATTTCTATTAGAAAATACACTTCATGAGGTTTTTGTTGTGTTAGTATTAATTGCTTTTGTTGTATTTTACGTTTGATCCATTACACACGATTCAAGGAGATGCATGATCTCTTTTTTATGTTGATGGCTATAGCTCATTTTAACAGGTAATTGCTTAATTATCTATTTGTTGCAGTCTTGGCCTTTGAAGTTTTCATTTTTGTGTGTTAGTCAAGATCTTTTGGCTGAATACTGTAAAATACCACGTGGTTTAAACAGAACAGGAGGTAAGGGTAGGGATTTTTGGTGTCTCACATTCAGAATTGGAGGAGGACCAGTCTCACAAGCTATGCAACTAGAACCATTGGTTGAAATAAGTGGAAACATGAGACAAAAAAGTCTATTTAGCACTATTAAACTTAAAGCCAGTGTCATTTAAAGATTAATTGGGTAGGGAGATGTTCAGTATGAATCCCTGATTTGTAATTTAAAAGTCACTCATTTGATGATCCCATTTTTGAAGACCATTGTGGATATGTGCCAGCTATGGTTACACAGCACCTTTTGAGTTTTTCTTGTTTGGAAAACTTACATTGTGAATATTGATCATGCCAAATTAGAAGTTAGACGCTCTCATCACAACTGTCTTTATTGCAGAGTTACAGTACCAGAGATATTTTCCTTCCCCTGTAAATGAATAGAATGATGAAATAGCATGCCCAGAATCAAGCTTTGTGTTAGTACAGTGACAGACAGACTGAATTTTCATAGAGCTTTGCTTCCAGTTTGAAGTATCTTCACTGAAGAGGCGCCGCTGCTGCCCAGCACTGGAAGCCATTGTGGGTTTGCTAGAATAACTCTAACAGGATATAATTAAGTCTGATTCTTGGCTAGGTAACTTCCAATTTTACTGTTATTGCCTCCAATTTCTCCTCAATTGACCTTGCTCCCCTGCCAGCTTATATTTCCCAGTGTAGTCCAAGTCATCCCTTTAAACTGAAAATCTGATAATACCACTCCCCCAATCAAATCTCATCATGGCACTTCCCTGATCCCAGTCAGGACTCCTACGGAATGAGTTTCCCAGGGCTACCATGACAACTCACCACAAATATGGATGGTCGAAAGCAACAGAAATGTATTATCTCCAAAGTCTGTATTCTCCAAGTCTGAGCTAAGGTACGAGCATGGGCATGCTCTCTCTAAAGTCTCCAATGGAGTATCTCAACTCACTTGTCCTCTAGTTATTGTTGCTGCCCACAGTCTTTGATGTCTCTTAGTTTATAACAGTGTAACTGCAGTTTCTGTGCATCCTACTTCACAGGAGCCTCTCTCCTCTGTATATTTTTCTGTTTTCACATGGTACTGTTTTTGCATAAGAAATCCAGTTATGGTGAACGAGGGCTGATCAAACTCAAGATGACCTCAGTTGAAGTGCTGTATATCTGCAAGAGCTCATTTCTGAACAGAGTCACTTTTGCAAGTGCTCTAATAGTGCTCTACAAGGTAATTCTTCATGTTAATCCTATGTAATTTTCCATTATCTCATGTTAGTTTGGTTCTCCACTCTATTTTTTAGTCACGCTTGACCCTTGACTTCTGCCTGTTTTGTGTGTTCTTTACAATTTCATACTTCCTTACAAGCAAATTCTCCCTACCTGAATAACCGTCTGTGTTGACTCCTGTCCCCATAGTTACCAGTCTCATACATCTTTTCCTTATCTCTATCATCAATCATTCTACCTGAGCTTAGGTTGCCTTCCTTTGAACCCACAGGTAACTCTACTTCTTCCACATTATGTATAATTCTCTTTACAAAATCATTTCTCAGTAGGATTTACCTTATATTTTTTGTAGAGTATCATTACCAATTTTCGATAGTTTGATTATTTAAGAATATAAATTCAGGGTCTTGGGAGAGCCTAGTATTTTTTTTAATAAGTGAATATTCTTTAACACAGGAGTGTTAAAGACTCCTGTTAGGAATCTTGCATTGCAGGTCTAAGAATGGTTTCCGCCACAGAAACTTTCCTGCAACTTCCTCTTTTCAGAAGTGACCATCGTTAGCAGTCCTATGGTAATCCATGGCTTTTATCAGTCCTCTGGCAAAACAATAAAAATACAATTCTACAAAACCCTTTCAGACTTTGCTCACTTCTCCTTGATTTATTAACATTGTTTTATGCTAGTCATTATAACAATATTCTGTTATTCTTAGCTATTATAATCATTATTAATATCTAGAAACATCAAGACTTCAAATACAAACTACAAAATCAGTGCTTTGTGTTACTTTTAGAGATTTTTTGAGTATTTAGTTGAAATGCTTAGCATTCAAGACCCAGATTCCTCATTCCCATTCTATATTCTATGTCAGTCTCTTTCTCAATTATTTGCAGACTTTCTCAAGATGAGAAAGACACAAATAGCAGTTGATATAAAATAATTCAATGTTCATTATTACACATTTTCTGTTTTTATCAGTGTATATGGATACATTTGTTTTAAAATTTCAAAAGTACCCATAAAATTTGCTAAATAATATTCTGTTATATATGATTCTTGCTCTTTCTTCTAATTTCCTTATTCTTGGGAGAAAAGTATTTCAGTGTTTTTATTTTTTAACTCCTCCTATATAATTCACAGAAAATTAAATGGGAAAAATAAAATACAAGTTTATTTGAGAAAATTCCTTATTAGCTTTTTGGAAATATTTGAATAATGTCATTCCTTATAGTGCATTATAGTATGAAACTGATACTTTTTAATGGCATAATTTGTTATAAAAATTAGGAGGAGTGGATGAGGCCTGCCCCTTTTTGAATGGAGACAGTGGAAGAGTGGATGGGGGGGTGGTAAAAAGGAGGTAGAAAGAGGGGAAGGGAGGAGAGGAGGCAGGGGAAACTGTGGTTGGTATGTAAAATAAATTAAAAAAGTCAAAAAATAATTGGGAAAAAATAAAAAATCAAAAAAGGAATTTAAAGCAAAATAGAATCTGTCACTGAGAGCACTGAGATGGAAATGCCTTGACTATGAGTTGATCAATTAAAAATAATTAAAAAAATTGCTAAGTGTTGAAATCCCACAAAGCAGTAGTCATAGTAACACTGACTACAATTGATATAATCCATTCAACCATAGGTGCAACCTGTGTGTGTCTCAAGATGTACAAGCACATATAACTAGAATTGAATGAGTACAAAACATCACCATTTATCACGTTTTATTCAGTTGGTTAGTGGACCAACATTGGGACATAGTATTATGGTTGAATATAAATGTCTCCCATAGGCTCATGTGTTTGAACATGTGAACTCTGGTCAATGCCAGTGTTTAGGAACATTATGGAGGAAGTGGGTCACTAGCACTGGCCTTTAGGTTTTATAGCCCCATCCAATTTCCTATTCACTCTTGGTTTCCTAATTGCAGATGCCAGTTTATTATCAGTTTGCCTTCTTCCCCTACTACCATGCTTCTCCTGCTTGTTGCCATGTCTTTACTGCCATTATTGTCATAATCCCTTAAAATTGTGAGCCAGAATAATAACTTCTTCCTCCATTAAATGTCTCTTTGTCAGTTATTCTGTTGCAGTGATAAGAAAAGCAAATGATACAGAAAATCGGGACTAAGAAATGGGGCTGTTGTGATAGACCCAATCATGTGATTTTTAGGTCATTGGAACTAATTTTTGAGAGTTATGTGGAGGATTTTGGAGCTATGGCCTGGAGCTGACTTACAATGTCTTGAGCAGAGCTTAATTGGAAATCCTGGTTGGAATTTAGAAGACAAGAATGCTGAGAGAAACAGTTAGTGGCGTTCTCGAACATGAGGTGTCAGAAGGGGAGCAAGGACTCTGTTGGGACCTGCACTAGAGATATTCTGGCAAATAATCAGGCTTCATTCTTTCTTTGTCTTGAGAACTTGAGTAAGACTGAATTCAACAGCAATAGACAAATTTGTTTAGGGGAGGGAGTTTGAAGACAGCTCAGCATTCAGGCTATGGCCATGGCTGCAGTTTACTGTTCTCATCCAGTAGGCTCCCCTGGTCAAAACCCACCACCTAGGAAAGTAATCCTGCACATTTATCTACCAAGGCATATAGAGGCTGCTTCAAATGTGGTTAAAGGTAGTCAGGCTCCATCTGAACTGACAGAAAGCCTTGCAGCATTGACCATATGGTACTGATGTTACACATATGAAAGATGTAGGAGGCTATGGAGTGTTGCAACACAGTTCAAGAGAACTGCTGAGACTAGATGTATGGCAGAGTTGGTTGCTTGAAATGAAGTCTTTAGAGGTCATGTCATGAAGCTGTGAAGATGAAGTCTAAGTTGTACTGTGGACCATAGGATGTTAGAGATTCCAGGGCCATGGCTCATCTGCTGAAGAAAACTGAAGACATGGTGTTGAGTCTGTCTAAGAGAGAGACTATATGTGTTTCAGGTTTCAAAGCTGAAGAAGTGGGGCCTATCCAATCTCTTTAGAGCTCATATAATTCTATTACAATCTCCAGATGCTGTGCATGAACTACAGGATTTGTCATCTTCTACTCCTATCCCTGCAATGTCAGTTTTTCTAAATCTGATCTTTTCTTGATATGCTCCTATTGCTTTCTTTTGGACTGGAAGTGTTTATTCAGTGTGATTCTATATTAGAAATATAAAACTTAAAAATTACAGAGAGTCACAGTCAAGAGGTTGCCCTGAGTCTCAGAAGATAATCTGGACTTTGGACTTTTAAACAATGTTGACACTGTTTGAAACTATAAAGGTATCTGAAGTTGAAGTGAATTCAGTTTTCATTGAAAGATGGCCAGGAGTCTATTGAGGACAAGGTCAAAATTTGGTTTGAGTGTGAAAAATTCCCTAAAGACTCATGTATTTGGATACTTGGTACCCAGTGTGGTGGTGTTTGGGGGTGCTATTTGGCCCATTCTCTGCTTTCTGAATGCAAATGTTTTGAGATCAACTGGCTTCTGTTCTGGCCACCATGTCTTTCCCACCTGCTTCCATGGCTCCTTCCATCCAACAATGAAATAATATCCTTACACTCTGAGCCAATGTAAGCTCTTCTTTCCAACTGTATGAACTGTATGGTGATATTTTACTTGTACTGAAATGTGATTTTAATTGTATGTTAATAAATAAAGTTACCCGGGGGTCAGAGCTATTAGAGCCATAACAAAAACTGGGCATTGGCGGTGCACACCTTTAATCCCAGCACTTGGTAGACAGAGCTAGGTAGATCTCTGTGTGGTCAAGGATACAGTCAGCATTGGAGACATACGCCTTTAATCTCAATACCATAGAAGACCTGGAGGGCTGTACATACAGGGAGTGACGAGGCAGTCATGTGGTTGGGTTTACAACCAATGAGAAGGCAGAAGAGGAAGTCTATATAAAGACAAACAGACAGGAAGTAGGTCTCTTTCGGAGAGGTCTCTTGGCTGAAGAGGCTAGCTGCAGCAGGCGGGTAAGGCTCTTAGCTTTGATCTCTTGACTTTCTTCTTTGCATTGGTTCTGTGTTTCTTATTTAATAAGATGGTTGGTTACATCTACACAACTGCTTCTTGCCAGATGTTGTTTCACAGGAACAATTAAATGAACTAATACATGCTATGATGAATTTGAATTGTTATGCATTGAATATTTGTATCTCCCTGAACCTTCCTAGAGACTTCATGAATCTGTGGAGTATGTCAAATAATTCAGAGAGGTATAGTTTGAATGGTAAAATTATATATTGGATAAAGAACATATGAGATATAAATGCAACCGCATGTTATTCACTCTTCAAAAGGAATGATGCATAGCTATTTGCCATCACATGGATTAACCCAGAGCACATTATACTATCTGAAATAAACCAGTCACAGAATGACAAATACTAGATGATTCCTTTATATGAGGTTTCTAAAATAGTCAAACTCATAAAATCACTGAATGGAATGGAGTAAAGGATGACAGCAGCTGGGGGAGGGAAAAGTGGGAAATTGTTCCTATTGTTACCCAAAATGAGTAAATTCTAGACATCTGAGATGCAAAGTAGCCACACAACACTTACAGTTAACAATACAAGATTGTGTGGTTTAAGAAAATGTTGCAGATTGATTTCATGTGGCATTCTTACCATCTCTCATCTTTTCTACATCAGAAGAGAACTTTGAGGTAATGAATCTGGAGCTACCATTGTTTGATGATAACATCATAGACACATAATTATATACAGATAGATTGTGATATAAACTAAATGCATGCAATATTTGATATATCAATTATACTTTAACAAAGCTTAAAATGTTAATGTATTAGTCATTGCTGCATACAGCTCAAACATATTTTTGAAATCACATTATTTATTCCAGTAAGAACTTATTTAATGCATATAGAAAAGACATGCACTGGATTAACAAACCTCTTTAAACGTTTTTTTGCTATGTGTTCTGCATTTTAATCAGTTACATTTTATGTATTCAAATATATTATTCTGCCACCAGAAAGACAAAGGGCTCCATAACACAAAATCTTTAAAAACCCTAGGCACTGTAATTTGTAGCTTTTGATTCTTTCATCTTATTTGAGATGTATATTTACTTAGTGCTTTGAAGGCCTCCAACACAGAAATCCAAAGGATTTAGTATCATGAATCATGTATCTAGTCATGTGTGTAAGGCCTAGCACTCAATCTCTCATATACTTTATCACCCCCAGGACCGCTACCTCTTCCAAGCTCATCTTGGTTTAGTTGTCTGCACACTCACTCATCTTCTCTTATATTAATTTATTGCACAGGAGCTTCTCTTGCAGGTAGTATGAAGCACTGGCTTTTAAACTTACTGGCCTGTGCTAATAATTTATTTTACAATCCGTACCTCAGTTGGCTCATATACATGATTGTCTTCTTTCATTGGTTGATGGTAAAGATTAAATGACCGTATATCTGTGAAACCCTTAGGTAGGTATCATTAAAGAAAACACAATATATAAATATTTGCTGCCAGATGACTCTGTCTGTGAGTTTTATAACTGTGTAATAGAAAGCCATAATTTTGAAAGACAAGGTTTTTAGAAAAGGAGGTCGGTGTAATATAGCAAGAAAGACCAACCTAACAGTATTTGGTCAATAAAACAAACATACTGTACCCCTTATTGGGACTTGTCTATTTGTGCAGATGTTTGGAAACCCTATATTTGCAACTTTAAAACTAAAAGCCCTTTCCTGAAGCACAACATATTTAATTTCCCAATGAAAATAGGCTAATGGATTTGTTTTCTATCTTTTCATGCTTCTTAGGCATAGCAGATATTTTTTCTTTCTAGCTTTGTGCTTCTAGATTTGAATTTGCTGTCACCCTCCCAAGTGTCTATGATAGCTCTGTCTTCAGAAAGTATACAGAAAGTCTTACCTAAAGGAAGAATTTTATTATATCAAGGAATACAGATTTCTTAGAAGAGAAAACATGCATTGATGTTTACTTCATCAGCAGAATTCCCTGATAGCATGATAGTCATGTTTGCTTGTTTAAGATTTGGCCATTTAATTTAATTTATTTTTTTTAATTAAGAAAAAAATTCCATTCATTTTACACACCAATCAAAGATCCCCCTTTTCCCTTCTTCCACCCCTAGCCTCCCTCCCAACCTACCCCGCCACTCCTCTCCACAAGAAGGCAAGGCCAGCCGGGCGGTGGTGGCGCACACCTTTAATCCCAGCACTCGGGAGGCAGAGCCAGGCGGATCTCTGTGAGTTCGAGGCCAGCCTGGTCTCCAAAGCGAGTTCCAGGAAAGACGCAAAGCTACACAGAGAAACCCTGTCTCGAAAAACCAAAAAAAAAAAAAAAAAAAAAAGAAGGCAAGGCCTCCCATGGGGAGGCACATCCAGTAGAGGCAAGTCCAAGCCCTTCCCCTTGCCTCAAGGCTGTGAGAGGTGTCCCATCATAGATGGTGGGCTCCAAAAAACCTGCTCATGCACCAGGGATGGATTCTGTTTCTACCGCCAGGGGGCCACATAAGCAAATCAAGCTACACAATTGTCTTGCCATGCAGAGGGCCTAGACCAGTCCCATGCAGGCTCCACAGCTGTTGATCCAACTTTCATGAGCTTCCACTAGTTTGGTTTGATCACCTCTACAGGTTTCCCCATCATGATCCTGATTCACTTTCTCATAGAATCCTTCCTCTCTCTCTCTCCAACTGGACTCCTGGAGCTCTGCCTGGTGTTTGGCTGTGGATCTCTGCATCTGCCTTCATCAGTCATTGGAGAAAAGCTCTGTGATGACAGTTAGGGTATTCACTGATCTGATCATGAAGGCAAGCAAGTTCAGTTCAGGCACCTTCTCCACTATTTCTAATAGTCCAAGCTGGAGTCATCCTTGTGGATTCCTGGCAGCTTCCCTAGCACCCGGTTTCTCTCTATCCCCATGATATCTCCCTCCATCATGATATCTCTCTCATTGCTTTCTCACTCCGTCCTTGTTCTAGCTCAACCATCCCATTCCCTTATGTTCTCATCCACTATACCCTATCCTCCATTGCTCACCCCTCACCCCCAGTTCACTCATGGAGATCTCATCTATTTCCCCTTCCCAGGGCAATCCATGCATCCCTCTTTGGGTCTTCTTGTTAGCTAGCTTCTCTGGAGTTGTGGGTTGTTGTCTGGTTATCCTTTGCTTTACTTTCAGTATCCACTTATGAGTGGGTACATACCATGTTTGTCCTTCTGAGTCTCACTCAGGATGATATTTTCTAGTTTCATCCATTTACCTGCAAATTTCATGATGTCATTGTTCTTCTCTGCTGAGTGATACTCCATTGTGTATATGTACTATATTTCCTTTTTTTCCTCTTCTAAGATGAGTCTTTTTATGTCCCCCCCAACCAGCTCCCAAATAATGACACAGAGACTTCTTATTAATTATGAAAGCTTGGCCTATAGCTTAGGCTTGTTCCTAAGTAGCTCTTTTGACTTAAATTAACTCATTTATATTAATCTATGTTCTATTATATGGTGTTATCTCTCACCTCCGGTTTCCTCTCCATGTCTCCTGGCATCTTCCATATGCCTTAGATTCCTCTTCCTTTCTCTCCCCAGAAATTCCATCTATATCTTCTGCCTAGCTATTGGCCATTCAGCTCTCTATTACACAATTTTGTACACATAGTGTACAAATATCTTACAACACTTTACCATTTCACCGTAACACCAAGGGATCTTCTCTGTTTGGATACTGTCACACAATTTAAGTCTCTACTTCAAAAGAGTTCCCTTTTCCTAACATTAAGTCTTTCCAATAGTAGACAAAAAATGACAGATTGTTTGATAAATTCTAAGCTAGGATTAATACTTGGTTTCTTTAGGTTTGGCATGGTTATAGATTAGCTGATAAAGAAATAATCTTCTAAGATAATGAGATATGTATGCTTTCTTGCTATTAACCAATGGGACTGCTGCTATAACATGGTGGTGAAGGAGACATACCTCTCCACCTGGGGATGGACTTGGATTTGCATTGGTTCTTTCATGGCCAGTGATGCTGGCAATCGGGCAATAGCCATGTCCTGCAAAACACAACTGAACATTTAACTCTCCATACAAGCTTGTGTTCAAAAACTGTGGCACATAAATGCTTTAAATTTTAAAGTAAAAGTTGCAGTTGTATAAAGGCAAAGACAAAACAAAATAAATCAGGAAACTGAGGACCATTACCTCTTGCTTCTGATGCTGAGTTTAGTGACACATCGAGTAGGCACTGCATCTTCTTAAAATATTTGCAGAATGAATGATGATTTCCTGTTAAGAGAGAGTTTATAGATTAGTGCTGTTCTGTTCTGCAATGATTTGTGTGGGGGTGGGCACAAAACAAGTCTTCCTTAGTTCTGTTTATTCACTCATTGACTATTTAATTTCCACTCACACCAAGTGGGTTGTGACGTCAAAGTAAAGATAAAAACAAAAGTTAGGCAATTGCCTATCATATAAATTCATGCTAAGAATCATGCAAATCACAGAAAACTGCCTTTTTTTGTTGTTCCACAAACGAGGATAATGATAACTTGTTATATTGAAAGGTCTCTGTTAATTGATCAGTGTCTTTACATTCAAAATTTTAAAAATTTTATTTGAACAATTCAATTTTATGCAAGCCCTATTTGTAAAAAAAATTCAATATATAATAGGGGAAATGCAGGCTTTTCATGCAGACTGTAAAATAACATGAATAAGGTTTCTTATTTACCACTTGAGCAGGGTAAAGAAGGTGGACATAAGTTTTCAACTGTTTTTTGATAGCAGGTTATTTTTATTATGAGTTTTGATTTTTAGTCCTTAAATGGGGGAATAAATATGATAAGAAGAACAAATGCTCTAATGCTGAAAAAGAAACTTTGCCCATTCTTTTTGCTTTTTTGGTCTGTGAAATGTGGATAACTGTGCTCACTTTGTGGCGTTATAACGACTAAATTAAAGACCTAGGCAAAGCACTCAGGGCTCTTTCTTCCAAAGGGCAAAGTGTTCATTATGTACCAAACACTGTGCCAGCTACTTGTTTTGCATAATATTTCATCTACCTTTCATCAAACTCTATGTACTATTATTACTGTTCATTTTATAGATAGAGTCTATGTTCTAATGAGATTAAGCCATTTGCTTAAAATGACAGATACTGTAAGTGGTGAAATCAGGTTTTCTGCTCAGACATTCTGGCTCGATTCCATTACATCGTTTCCCTAACTAACACCTGCCTAATGGTCTGCAAACATTTAAGAATCTCACAAGCTAATTAGCACAATAATAGTTGATGTATTGTAAACTGCTATATAAACATTTACTACTAAACGTCATACATAAAACAGAGACTAATGTGCTTATTCCTGAGTTTCTCAGTTAACACTGTCAGTGGATAAGCCGTGCTTCAGGAAGGTGATGTCACACTATTTGAAACTTAGCTTTAAATGTACTTGAAACATTTGCTTAATTTTATTTTTTGCATAATTTTGTGACTTTTGTAATTTCAGGAGTGTGCTCAGGTCTCAGCCAAACAGACTAACACTTGGGTAAGAGCCTACATCAATAAGGAATGCTGTGCAATAAGAAGGGGAACTGAGGGCATTTGGTGCTATAGACCAGGGCTAAATCAGAAGGAAATGACTGTGAATGTGTTTAGGGCTTTTTCCTGATAAAGCGAATGTAAAGGCCACAGAATTAAGAAACTATCTACAGTATTGGACAGTTGAGTTCATTTTCCTGTTTCCTGCATAGGTTGATACTACGGAAATTCTTAATTACAGACTTGTAAAATATTCCTGTGTGTTGAAGGCATAACATTCAGAATTCCTGCTTGTTAAAATTTTGCTGCCAGTCACACACTTGGAAAGTAAACAAAAGCAGCTGAGTTTGAGAGCAGTCACATGCAGGGTGATGGTGCTTGTGGTATCTACTTCCAGGGTTGCTGTAAAGTCAACAGACAAAGAGAAACCAAATGACAATGAGTCTCTAGAGTGTAGTCATGCTTAACGAATGGTAACAATGATATTACTCCAGCAACATTTCTTCTTGCTGAGACATTTGTCCAGCGTTTCTGGAAGTCACCAGGCTATATCTCACGTGTGCTTGGAAGGCATCTTCTCAGTCTAACTTCATGGTCTCCCATCTCCTCCTTTTGTGCTGTGGAACCTGATTGCAGAACCTTCAAAACCTGCTTGAGAATAACAGCGTTCTCTTTACTGCTGTCTCAACAGTGGGGCTTTTCAATGTTGGTTCTGAGGTGCAGCCCAATCCCATGATTCCATGGTAGTTTTACTAGCCTCTGCACCACCAGATGAGTTTCACACAAGTGGCCAGCCCCAAATAGCTCCAGCCGTCTTTATTTATACATCAAGAACAAGCATGTTTTCCCATACCAACAAACAAGTTTTTCCCACCCTCCAATGTTAACCCCTGGCAAAAGTGAATATGTCAAATACGTCTTTTTCTCCCAACATTTACATCAAAACGTCTCTAAACCAAAAACAACACCTAATGTCATTTTGCTCGCTCAGCCAAACATCGAGCCTGGTACATCCTATCTTTATGAGATTAAAAGCTAATTGACATAGACACACATTTTAAAGAACAACAATCTTGTTCAAAACATTAACATAAATAGGGGTGATCTGCCTCTGATCCTGTCAGCACTGAAATAGAACAGCTCTCAGGATCTGAAGCGACAGCTAGCATCACCAGACCAAATCAAAAACCAAAACCAAAACCAAACCAACCAACCAACCAACCAACCAACCAAACAAACAAACAAACAAACAAACAAAAAAACTGAGACGCATCAGCTCCCAAAGAACTTTAGGGGAAAATATTCAAGAAAAAAATGGGGTTGCCAGGAATGATCACATCTGTCCCATGCATGATTGACAAAGTGACATTAAAATCACCAAGTGAATCATCAATATTACTAGAAAGAAGGGAACATGCAGTTCCCATGGACCTATCAGTATTCTGTGCTGTCTGGAAGTCCACTGGTCCGTGCCAAGTGAGACTGTCCCAGTGGGCTTTTTGCCTCATCTGGAAACCTGTTGGACAAGCACTCATATACTGGTCCAAAATTAGGCCTCACAGCTCCCAACAGGGCCACACTTGACCCTCATAGTAAGCTGACTGCTTTATTTCTCATCATTAAAAAAGAAAGTGAACATAGATATTTCAGGTATACCTTTTCTCTTTAGGGGACAAGGATTGGTCTATGGTAGCTTCTCCATGAGAAGAAAATTGAGTGAAGGATGGCTTGTTTTCCCTACCATCAATATCTTGACTTTATCTTTTCTGAACATGCTTTCCTAGAATGCCTGTCTACTATTTCTATAAAATTACAGACCACTAATGTGTCTCTTACGATTAATTTCCAGGTGCTTCTTAATATCATTCATCAGCAGAGCTCAGTATAAAATGGAAGGCGAATATTCACACATGCATTGTACATTTCTATTAGTAACTAAAAAAAGATATCATGTCAAAAGGCATTAGTATTTCCTTCCATTTGAGTATTTTTAAATATTTTATATCTTTTTAGTTTTTGTAGGGGTTACTATTTTATAACTCAGAGTGATATTAATTGGTATTATTTTTCTTTGTGCAATAAAAACCAGTTTTTGTTGATCTTTTTTCCCCCTGTAAGTCTTCTGTACAATACAAGTAAATCACCCTGCTTAGTCTCCTTTGAATCAAAGAATGGCTTCCTGTCCTTCTTTTGAATGATCAAATAATTGGTGATTGTTGGCAATCTGTGTAGAAAAATGTTAGTGAATTCTTTGGCATTTGTTGAAAACTAGCACCAGTTGATGAGTTTCCTAGATGTTTCACATTTTTAGATTTAATGAGAGGATATTGATATATCTCACATTTTTTCCAATTGATATCAATGAGATTGATTTCAACCTATAAAGAATGTACTGTACTAAGTTATGCAGGGAACAGAAAAGTTGAAGACACCAACCCATGAGTAACTTAGTAGACAAGTTTTTGCTTATGACTTTGAATTTTTTCTATCTCAGTAGGGCTAGAGTGTGTAAATTTTGGGGAGTAGTGTCTAAAATGTTGGCCTCTTTCTTGCAATAACTCTGAGTAACTTGTAGCCTATCAACCAACTCCAGTGATACTAACTTAATGTTTTTAAAAAAAACTTTTTCTGGCCTTGGAGATTGAACTTAGGGTTTCATGCATACTAATCAAGAGTTCTGTCTACTACACCCCAAGCCCTGTTCCTGTTACCCTACCTTTATATTAGGCAACATGCAAAGTAATGATTTTCATATTAATATTTTCATACATATACCTCTCTTGCCACTGTCTAATCTGCTTGGCTCTTCCTTCTCTCAAAATAATCCCTCTTCTACTTTATCCCCATCAGTTAAATATAGATTCCCATACCAGAGAACCCAGGATGATACTCTCTTTCTTCTCGTCACCTTCCCTTTATAACTTTTCCCTCTCTCTGACATATTCTACCCTTCTGCTTTCATGTTCTGTTTGGATATTTATCTACCTTAATCTATGATACAAACTAGCTGATGGTAAAGAAGGTATTTTTAGAATTTTTAATGCAGCAAATGATATAAAAAGTCAGTTGAATTGGCTTATGATGCTATGTATTTACATAAGAATTTACTTCAGAATAAATTACATATACATATACATGAAACTATATTATTATTTTATTTTGCCTATATGAAGAGTGGATTATAATTTACAGGCTTAAGTCTCTTAAATCCAAGATATTTGAATTTATAGTCAAATTCTAAAACTTAATGTTCCAGGAAGCAGTGAATCTTCTACTACCAAGATTTAGTGTTACCTCCCACACCAAGAAGACTCATATAGAGGCCCTTATTATTTTTATGATAGAAAATAATCTTCTCATACTCAGATTTTTGGCTTAGTCAACGTCCAGATAGATTTTCAATTGTAGCTTACCTAATTCTTTCTGCAAAAGACTTTTTCTGACTCATTAATTTCAAAGAGACATAACTCATCTCTAGCACCGATTTCTTTCTGTGTATTTCCCATATTATTTCTCCATATGAATTCCAGGATTACATGTTGTTTCTATGAGTACTGTTTGGAACAGCCCTCCTGTAGGTAACGACATAAACTCCAGATAAGACACAAGAAAATAATGAGGTGAAGATATTGGAGAACAAGGAAAAAGCAGGCAGATCCCAGAGGAAATGTCAACATTTGTAGGAAGAGATCAGAGCAGGATATATTTCTTGTCTTTGTGGCTTTATCCTGAGGCAGGCAAAAGTCAGTAATCTATACAGTGGTCAAAACAACAGACTGTCTGACATCTTTCTGGCCTGATGAACAGAGAACAAACTCGGAGGAAACCAGCCATGAAAGAGTGGTCACTCCAGGGATGAAGAGAAGCAGAGTGGGAACCAGAAATTATGTGCAAAAGCGCTCATTCAGTAAGTGACTGAAACCTGGTCCATCAAGTGCAGGGAAGACACAAAGCGTTCCTTCAACCAAAATGAGCTGCTACTCCAGAGCCAAAATTTACATATTGGATGCAACTAATTCAATTTCTATATTAAAAAATTGTACTCGTTGGAGGTACATGACAACATCTAGAATTTCTGCAACATAGTTTTTGTTGTCTTGGATATAATACAAGATGACTCATTGTTTGGAGACTCAGTTTCAAAAGAAAAAAGCATTCCATTGAGTTAGATCTACTGTACATTGATACAGATCTTTTTTAGTTCTTTTATTCTTTTTTTAATTAATTATTTTTATTTTGCAGTACAATTCAGTTCTACATATCAGCCACGGATTCCCTTGTTCTCCCCCCAGCCCACCCCCCCATTCCTACCTCCTCCAGGGCAAAGCCTCCCCCGCAGACTGAGATCAACCTGGTAGACTCAGTCCTGGTAGGTCCAGTCCCCTCCTCCCAGGCCGAGCCAAGCGATCCTGCATAGGCCCCAGGTTTCAAACAGCGAACTCATGCAATGAGCACAGGACCGGGTCCCACTGCCTGGATGCCTCCCAAACAGATCAAGTCATTCAACTGTCTCACCCATTCAGAGGGCCTGATCCAGTTGGTGACCCCTCAGCCATTGGTTCATAGATCATGTGTTTCCATTTGTTTGGCTATTTGTCCCTGTGCTTTATCCAACCTTGGTCTCAACAATTCTCTCTCATATAAACCCTCCTCATTCTCGCTAATTGGACTCCCAGAGCTCCACCCAGGGCCTAGCCATGGATCTCTGCATCCAGATCCCTCAGTAGTTGGATGGGGTTTCTAGCACGACAATTAGGGTGTTTGGCCATCCTGTCACCAGAGTAGGTCAGTTCGGGCTGTATCTCAATCATTGCCAGCAGTCTGTTGTGGGGGTATCTTTGTGGATTTCTGTGGGCCTCTCAAGCACTTTGCTTCTTCCTATTCTCATGTGGTCTTCATTTACCATGGTCTCCTATTCCTTGTTCTCCCTCTCTGTTCTTGATCCACGTGGGATCTCCCGCTCCCCCAAGCTCTCTTTCCCTCGACCCTTGCCCTTCATTACCCCCACTCATGTCCAGGCTGTTCATGTAGATCTCTTCCATTTCTCTATCATTGGGTGATCTCCGTGTCTTCCTTGCGGACCTGTTTTCCAGGTAGCCTCCCTGGTGATGTGAGTAGCAGTCCAGTCCCAGATCCTCCTCCCGCTTCCCACCTCCAACCTTCCCCTCTGGCCCACTCCTCATCCCCTTCTCCTAAAGGGTAAGTCTTCCCTTAGGGGGACAGCAAAGCCTGGTACATTCAGTTGAGGTAGAACCAAACCCCTCCCCCTGCATCAGGGTGAGCAAGGTGTCTGACTATAGGTAATGGGCTCCAGAAAGCCAGCTCATACACCAAGGACAGATCCTAATCCCACTGCCAGGGCCCCCTCAAACAGACCCAGCTACACAACTGTTTCCCATATGCAGAGGGTCTAGTCCAGTCCCATGCAGGTTCCACCACTGTCGGTCTAAAGTTCGTGAGTTCCTATGAGCTTGGTTCAGTTGTCTCTGAAGATTTCCCCATCATGTTCTTGACTCCCCTTGCTCCTATCATCCCTCTTCCCTCTCTTCAACAGCACTCCCAGGGCTCAGCCTGTTGCTTGGTTGTGGATCTCTGCATCTGCTTCCATCAGTCACTGGATGAAGGCTCTGTGATGACAGGGTATTCACCAATCTGATTACCAGGGTAGGCCAGTTCAGGCACCCTCACCACAATTGCTAATCTGGGGTCATCCTTGTGGGTTACACATCTTCTAGGAGTATGAATCCAAGGAACACAAGCTATTAGTACATGGAAACATGAGCACCCATTAGAAAATAAATGACAATTTTATAATCGAAGCAGAGTAAGCAATAGTAGAATTGCTTGACTAGGCTTTACAACAGGAAAGAGTTAACAATCCACCACTGTTCTGGGAGACAAGTAACAGAAAACTAGCACTTATAAATGAACAGAGCTGTGAGGATTTGTGGGGTGCCAAAAAGCAACAAAACAAAATATTGTGTGTTTAGGGTAAAGAAGAAAGCTTGAAGACACTAGACACCCGAGAATAATTACCTTCCATATACAATAGATCAATGTGGATCTATGATAAAGGCATCAGAACAGGGAAAATTTATTTGTGATGTCTGAGAGATTTGTTTTGTCAGAAAATGGAGAATAGAAAGTTCATGATCACGATATAGTTAAATAGGGGGACACATTTGGTAAGGTATATACTTAAAGTAGCATACTTCATTACCCATAAATTTAAATTTGATATGAAAAGAAAACAAACCTAACCATTTGAGTTCCTTTCTTATCATTAGGTTCCTTCTGCTGACCCTAGTGTATGACTTCAAGTAGTCAGATTCTCGGTGAATTCTCCTTGAGTTATGTTCTGTATCTCCTTCGTCTCTATTGATCTAGTGCAAATGAGTAGATAGTAACCAAATTACTTAAAATTACATGGAAGAATGCATGACCATAAGCACCATGAGCTAATGAAAATCTGAATATTACATATGCTTTGGGTCATACAATAAATGAACACACTTTGCATTTTGGAACTTAGGTTCCTCTAAATCAGGTGTATATTATAAATCAAGAACTTAAAGTCCATTGTCTTATTAAAGATTGTGTAAGAGCCACTATCTATAAAAAATATTGTAAAGTAAATATTATTCTTCTCATCATCCACTTTAATTGACCATATAGAAACTAAATAATGCAAAGGATAAGATCACATGACCAGTCAGGTTATTATTATGAAACAACTCCCCAAGCACTTGGAATACTTACAAACCGCACTGAAATACCATTTAGTAAACTTCAGGAACAATTACAACCACTCAGGTCTGGAGGGACTAAAGAAAGAAATAGTGTAATCAGTTCCAGGTGAGATCTGGAACTACAGAAGAAGCGTAAATTAATAAGGCCTCTAGCGTGGGGACTGGTAATCACTGTTACTGTCAGCAACAGAAGTGCTTTCCATTGGATAAGTCTCTGGGTGCTGGTACTCAGATGCAAGGGAACCCTTGGGGCTGGCCTCACAGAACATAGAGCAAGCATGGTGAGTAGAATGGACTGTGGCTGGGAAGAAACTAGAAATTCACAAATACTGATAACCACACCTTGTCCGGGTGACCTATAGGCTCATGTTCTTTTTCACATATCACACTGGCTCTGCTTTAAGGTGCAGGAATTTTCATAGCAACCACAGAGTTCCATTATGGTTTGCAACTTGGAGAAATGAGCACTTTCAGCTTTCTTTTAGTGGTCAGAGGTTATCCTCTTGCTTCTGAGTTAAGATGAGAAGATCAGAAACACCACCACTTAGTTTAGTTCTAGTATGATTAGCTCAGACACCTGGAACCATCTTTCACATTCAACACATACTTGTCCCTAGGTTAGTGGACTCTTAGGGCTTTCACACGAATGCAACTGGGTTACTAATTAAATACCATAAGGCTCACTGATGGATGGTTACGCTTTAATGTGACATTTTAAAGAATAGAAAGGCAGGGACTGAGATAATTGTTCTCTAGCTAGTTAAATATAATGCAGCTAAGGAAAGGACCAGGGTACAGTGTCTGACTTCAATTATTTCCAGCCCAGCAGGTCTTTCAGTATGTCCTTTGGAACTGCCAGCACTATCCAACTGCTTAGGAAGCATTAGACATACTTTTTTTTCCTCATGAAAAGTAGTTGAAGAGATAGAAAAAAATGAAATATTTCTTTCTGAGTTAATTAAAGAGATTAATGAGTTTCACTGAATCTCTATCTGTTATTTAAAAAAAGAGGGATAATATTAGTGGGCACCTTCAATGATGGCTGTGAGATTTAATGGGAGCAAGAGACACATAGCACTTATAACAGTGACTGTAAAATAACAAGCACTTAGTAAGTGCTAGCCGCCACCATCATTATAATTATCGTGTTTTTTCTTTGGCCTTATTTTAATGATACTGTCAATAATTTTTTATGTCCTTGTTTGAAGGCTGGATTAGCAACAAAATTCTGGAGGAACAAAAAAATCCTCATTAATTTTATCAGAGGATGTTATGTGAGTTTCCATGAGGAGCCATAAACATTGCCACAAATTGAATGGGGTTTAAACCACAGGAATTAATTTTCTCACTCTTCTGGAAACCAAAGTACAAAATCATAGTGTCAGTAGAGTTCTTTGCTCTGAAGGAGTCTATTCCATGCCTTGCTTCCATCTCTGAGTAGTTTCTGGAAACCCCTGGTTTTCCTTGACTGGCAGGTATACTATCTTTGTAACAAATCTCTTCTGTTTCTTCTTACCTTCTGCATCTCATATGGACATATATTGTTGGTGTGAGGATCTAACTGATTGATCCAAAATTATATCATATAGAAACCTGTCAATTACATCTGCAAAAACTGTTCAAAGGAAGGTCATGCTCATGGATTCTGGACATGTATTTATTTTTGGAGATCATTGATTCAACTTATATCTGTTTGCCTGAGCCAAGCAAGGTCCATCCATAGCCACGAACCCCATCTTCCCTAAAAGAAGTAATTTTGAGACAGAATTTTGCTTTGTAGCCTATGAGTGTCCTAAAATTTGCAGTCTTCCTGGCTCATCCTCTCAAGTGTTGGGTTTAGGGTCATGTACCTCTAGCACATCAAGCAGGACATTTATTTTGGTCGTGATGGAGATAAGATTCAGGATGTGGTAAGAAAGTTCTCTACTACTGAGATGTAGTCTGTGTCAAGAACATGTGACAGAAAGAACTCATACAGAAGTAAAGATAGCAGAGAGATAAGTGAGGCTAAATACTTAGTCAACAAGGAATGAAAGAAAAGAACACACATACATGCATACACAGAACAGAGAGAGAAAGAGCGTGCGCGTGTGTGCGCGAGAGGATACTAAGGCTCAATATTGATCCCATTGAACCATAAGGCAATTCTGCCTATTACTTTCTTACTTCTATGAGTCAGATAAAATATTTATGAATACGTGTGTACTGTGTGTATTTATGTATTTGTGAATGTGAATGTATTTTGTAGTCTTGTTTAAGATGGATTTCTGTCATGCACACTTGAATTCGGAATCATACAACTATGAATTCTGGTAGATTGTAATTCCTTCCTCTATTATATATTGATAAAAGGGGAAGAGAGGCTACTAGGAATAGGCTCTCTAGCTTGAGATTCCTTCATTGACATTGATTTTAGAGATGATTTTTGACCCATAACACCATATTGAAATTGCCTGCTTACCTGTCTCCCCTCTGGAAAGTTTAAAACACACCAAGATATGATATGGTATCCTTTGACTATATTTTACTTTCTGTAATTTTAACGTATCCCTATGAGATAAATTATATTCCCCATATTTACAGGTAAGAAAATGAAGCTGAAAAGTTGATGTTGTCAAATGTCTTAAGATTAGCCAGTGCTTGTGTTAGGCAATGAATGTTCTCTTTACTACAGTATCCCAAGGGATTATCAGAGCTTGGCACACAGGAGAACAAGAGTTCTCAAAGTGTATTCCTTAATGATCAACATTAGCATCATTGGGGGTCCCATTAGGAACACGAATTGTCAAGCTCTGTTGCAAACACACTCAGTCAGAGACTCTGAAAGTAGGACTCTGCTCAGTGGATGATTCTGGCTTAGGAAAATTTGAGGATCACTGAGTTGAAAAACAATGAATACATTAAACACAAAGGTAGAAGCTGTGTGTGTGTGTGTGTGTGTGTGTGTGTGTGTGTGTGTGTGTGTGTGTGTGTGTGAAATGTGATTTTTAACACGACAGTGGCAGAGAATATCTAAATCATCTTTTCTCCTTGGTGTGAACTCAACTGATTGCTAAGTTGTTCTTTTGGTACACAGAGTTTAGGACCCACTTGTAGTACTTGTAATATAAGCCCAGGCATGAAAAAACAGTAATTTCCCATCTTTCAGAGTATATAGGACTTCCATCTCATTGTGCTCTCATGGCTCTGAATGTTGTTACTGGTGTCTCTCAACATGCCCTTAAAGCACCAACTTGCTAGGCAAAAAAAAAAAAAATCATCTTTTCACACCATTTAGCCCATTGCTTACCTAATGGGACATATAATGTGATGAAATTGCCACCTGGTGGTTGAGATGTGGGACCGTTCCCAGGAGCATAATTACACAGGCTGTTATTTAATATTTTAACTGTACCTACTCCAAAGGCATGCTTGTGGAGTTAGTTAATGTTATGACAAGCTATTGATTGGAACTGAGATTTTTGACACTTTTAAAATGCCAGGAAAGTGAGTTACTAGATTTGGGGGAAAAAAGCCAGCCACTTGATTTTAGAGAAGTATTTATTTTAGATGCAGGCATATAACAGAAGAAAATGTTATTGAAGGATACAAAATAATGAGTCTAACATAAGAGTTCAAAATAAAAAATGGTACAGTTATATTGAAAATTAAATTTTACCTGTGTAATATCCAATGTGATGGCAAATGTAAGTATAAAGTTAAATGTTTTGTTTTAACAAAATTAAAAATATGTATTTCTAGGAAATATCAGGATGATTTTGGTCTTTATACAGTCTCTCCCTATGGAGTATTGAAATAATATATTAATCAGGAGAGGATAGGTCTTGTCTCAAAAGCAATATAGGTGCCAATGACTTAATAATACCAAGAACAAATGCTAATCTCTGCTTCATTCTAAATGTCCAGTGAATTTGGTACATAATGGTATTCCAAATAGCAACTGTTCCATGAAACCCATACTACCAGCTACCCTGACAATGGAACATGACTCTCCAATGTTACCAAAACAAAAAGAGAACACACATAGGCTCTGCTATCTCCTCACCCAATCTCATGATTATCACTCTGCATCTTTTCGTTAAAACTTATTGATGGCCTCACTCTTCTGTGAAAAACTTGGAAATGCAGTGCAAGCCCATGGGGTTTTGATAACCAGCAATTGTCTCTGTTCCTAGCACCTCCCTGGTCTAATTAAATTGATCTTCTAGGTCACGGTATGGCTCAACTATATGGGCAGATAGCCTGTTAGGACTTCAGGTCAAAACCTTCAACTCTCAGAGATTGTGAACCTTCTCTCTATTTCCCTGGATAACCAGAACATGTGACTCTGTGAATCTTTTTCTCACAGCTGACACCCATTTTCTACCAAAATGTTAGAGATAAAAATATTTCTCAAAAGACTTACAAGGGCTTGTCATTTCAACAATCTCTGGAACACTAAGTTTCTTCTTATACTCAAATCAGATTTCCAATAGATGTCATTCCTGAACCTTCTTCACAAACACAGATTTAGTGTCCACAAACAGATTTTGTGATTTAAGAGTTAATGTAGTACTTTTAATGTTGTCCATCATCAACACAAAAATACTAGAACAGCAAGTGCTCTATATTCTTAATCATCTTTTGCCTAAAGACTCATAATGTAACCTTTTGTAAGGAACCAAGGCAGAATGCAGTGGAATATACATTAGATTATAAATCTGTTAGTTCTAGATTCAAACCCCAGGTATAATAATTTTTGTTCTGTTGACCATTGTTTAGTCATATCATCTTCCTTTCAGTATCCCACCACAGAGTAATAAGTTGAGTAATAAATTCAGACTCATGTTGAAGAATTTGAGTGCTATGATGAGACTTATGTTTGGGTCCTAGCTTTATATTTTATAGCCATGTGAATTTGACAAATCACCTACTCCTCTACACTTTGATTTATTCCTGTATAAAATGGTAATATCAATAATGCTTGTGATAGCAATGGCTTTAATTACTGGTTGGATACAACCTAGGATGTCCTGGGAAGAGAGTCAGAGTGAAGAATTGTCTACACTGGGTTGGTTGTGATGCATGCCTGTGGGCAATTAGCTTATTAATGTGGGAATGCTCAGCCCACTGTGGGTGCCATCATTCCCTAGACTTGACATGTGTAAGAGTAGAGCAGCTGAGCTGACCACAAACAAGTAGGCAAGCAAGCAAGCATGTAAAGATTAATGTATTCATCTTTCTCTGTTCTTGACTGTAGATATAGTATGACTAGCTGTTCCAAGTTCTGTAGCATAAATCTTAAATGGTCTTATTAATAAAAACAAACTTAGGGCCTGGTATTGGGGTGAACGCTGGTAGATAAGAGAAACAGAACAAGCCACAGCCACCTCATCTTGCCAATTCCTCAGCTGATCCTGTTTCCTCAGACTGGAAACCTCTGAGTCCTCATCCAAAATGGATCTCAGCTGAACTGCTTCTCAAAAGCCTGAAAACTTAACCAGCTAAAAGCTTCTAGTTTCTGGTTCTCATGCCTTATATACCTTTCTGCTTTCTACCATCACTCCCTGAGATTAAAGGTTCACTTTCTGGGATTAAAGGCGTGAGTCACCATGCTTGGCTGTATTCTTCAACACACAGAGATCAGGTAGACCTCTGCCTCTGGAAGGCTAGGATTAAAGGTGTGAGTGCCACCATTTTCTAGCCTCTGTATATAGTGGCTGTTCTGTTCTCTGACCCCAGATAAGTTTATTAGGGTGCACAATATTTTGGGGAACACAATACCACCACAAAGTTCCTGCTACCTTGATGCCTCCTCAATGATGGACTGTAACCCGCAACTGTAAGTGAAACCTTTTATCCCCTAGGTTGCATTTTGTGTCGAGGTATTTTATCAGAGCAATAGAAGCAGAAGTAGGACAATGTCCCATCATTTTACCTGAACATCTTTACATTATTAGATGTGTTTACTATAAACTCTGCAGCCTAATTATGAAATACAGAATGTAATTAGTTTTTAGCAGTAAAAATATACTAAACCCAAATGGTTTTTGATTATATAATGATTTTCTTCTTTTTTTTTCCTGTAAGGCAGCTAGGACTCTAGAACTTTTTCTCCTACTTGGTACTTATGAATCATTCCTTCAGAATTCACTGTCACTTACCAGTGTGAGATATTCTTTTAGAAGGAAGTAGTGAATGGAAATAACACTTGAAACAAATACAATTTGAGTCACTGAAGGCCTTTCAAATTTTCTTATAGATCATGATTAAGCTTTGACAACTATGACTCCAGCTCTTTCTCTTCCAACATTCTCAGCCAGGCGCTGGCTGGTCAACAGCCTTTGTGCTCTAAGCCTTGCTCTTCCTGAGAAGAGTTTGGTATTAAATCCCCCACCCATCACCACCCATCATGTGCTGAAGGGAGAAGGTGAACATAGGGCTGCTATCATTCCGACTTTTTTTTTTCTTGATAAGAAGGTACAGTTCCTGACAGATATAAGACTTTTGGAAAGACTTCAGCAAAATGGAAGAAAATATGGCCTGTGGAAGGGTGGATGTATTGAGTTCTTAAGAACTGTCAGAGGTCAAGTATACAATAATGTCAAGTAAATGATAAGATGATGGGGAAGAATAATTTCCCAGAGGTTTGTGGTGGGTATGAGCACCCAGGAAAAGGTAAAAATGAAGTTGGTTTCAGGCAGCCTGGCTGGAAGCTATTTGGACCGAGCACTCCCTCTGCTGAACCCTAGTATTTATTGTTGACACTGTTCATTTTAGAATTAGTCATTTTTATTACACACGCCATTTCCTAGATGATGGTTTTTCTTTATCACTCAACCTTTCTTTTTCCGTGTGTGTGTGTGTGTGTGTGTGTTATTTCCACAGTATGATTGTAAATTACTACAGGGCAGACACTACAGCTACCTTTCGTTGTCTCCCTATCAGTGAACAAAAGAGCACACTAGCTCTGCTGCTCACTAATGGTGTGTGGTAGAAAATATTACTTGACTTCTCTAAATTGTAATTTCTTCTACAAAATGGGCCTAGTAATACCCACACTGTAGCTTTTTAGAGAGGTTTAATGCTATGTAAAATGCGTGTTCATATTAAGCAACATGTAAATGTCAGTTATTACCTTTCTTGTTCACAGTGGGTGATCAATCATATTGAATAGTAAGTATAATATACTAATAGTACAGGTTAGTATAATATATAGTGCATAAATACGTCACAAATTTATAGTTTACATTTATATTGTATAAGTTAAAATACAAGATATAAATGCAATAACATATGGGAGTTCTTTGCATATTATAAGGTTTCATAACTTGCCACAAATTCTGAAAGCTTTCAATATATTTTATATACTTTATACCCATGTCTGTCTTTAATCTACACTTGGAAAGTTAGTAAATGGAGGTAGTCTGTGTGATAAGTCCTGAGTTAATTCCCTGGATCTGTACTGCAACCTTGTGGTCTGAGATTTAGCTGTGTGTTGATTGTTATGAAGTTCCTTTGTATTTTCCATGCGAGAAAAACACCAGGTTTGTCCATAGCTAGACTAGGTCAAGTTGAACAAACAGGCCACAGGGAACTAGCTTTCTTTAATAAAGAAGGCAACAAGGAGTTTTGCTGATGTGACCTAAGGTGGATTTTTCCTTTCCAGTTGTGATCTCTACAAGATCTTTCCTAATTGATTGCTGAATCTGAGTGCAGAGAGGACAATGAGCTGTCAGTAATTCCTTTTAAGCTCTCTGCAGACCTGAGCACCACTTTTGTCTGTGAGTTCTTTCTGCTCTGTGAGGGGAAGGAGAGAGGGCAGGTAGCTAGCTGGTTTGCATGCGGTGCAGGCAGGCAGATCAATCAGGCTCATGCAAGTGTCTTAATCAGAGGCCTGCGGTTCACTGCAGTGGTGACTGAGCGGTACCTCCTTGCCAATGGCATCGTCTGTTTAGAGACACTATTGATTGTTTCTCTCCCCTTCCCTTCGAGGCGAGTTTCCGGCTGCAAGGCGATGTCAGGAGAAGGGCAAGGAGAAGAGTGTATTGTTAACGGTGCATGGGATTTGGAGCAAGGCTTTAATTCGGCAAGCAGCAGATGCAGTACCACTCAGTACAGACCCTTCAGACTAGTGATGAGTGGAGATACATGAGCAGGAGTGCCGAGCCAAGGATGCTAGCAGAAGGGTTGGGGAGAGTGATTCAATGAGTGGATCAGAAGGGGATTTGGTTTAGACAAGAAGACAGCAGGCAAGAGCTGAGTGAGGTCATGCTGAGTGCATTAACTCTACTGTGAAGACACAGAAGTTACTGGTTAGAGTATTTTTTTTCCTGGAGAAATGTAAAATCTAGATCTCAGGCAAGGATTAAGAACGTAGTTGATTTATGTGCAACCTCTGCATATATATCATGTTTTTCTTTGAGGATGCTAGTGAGTAAGCAACAACATCCCTAGAAACAGACTCATGAAAGAAAAAAGTCTAAACTATACCGAACTTATGGAATTAGGTGTAAAAGATATAGAACTTCATTACTTCTGATTTAGAGTTTTCTATGAGGATGAATAATTGAACACAATCAAGGCAGTTTTTCTTCAAGCCAGCCAAGTGATGCTGTAGGAAGAAACACAGTAAAAGAGAAGCAAACCAATTTGAGATGATGAATGAGGAGGTACCATAATTTTGTGTATTGGTCATAAAATCAGAGGTGATTCTTTACCACCTCGTTGTTTTAAACAGTTCAGAGGCATATATATGTATATATGTATAAATATATCATGCACACACACACATATATACATATAAATTTAACTTCAGAGGTCCTAAAACAAAAAGCATATCAACACAGACATGAATGGATTCTAAATCATAGGTCAACTACGTAGTATTTAATTTGATTGAATTCCTCAGTTTTTTTGGAGGTACTTTTTAAACAGGTAGCATTGGAATAGTATGTGTGCTAGCTATTTTCTTTCCTGCCTCACAATCTGCATTGATTTTTTTACTGTCACTGCCCTGTCAGGTTGGGCCACGTCAGACATGCCAAGAAGTCCAAGTATCCCCTCTCCCTTTCCTACCTCTTATGGGAGGTAGAAATCTCTCACTGTTGCTTGTCACTGGTTGAATACCTTACATCTGCTTTTGTTCTTCTTTTTTTCCCCATCTTTGTCCATTAGCACATTTGTTTGAGCCTCCTGAGGTGAATCTTATTTACTGTTGGAACTCTGGCATCTAATTGTTATAGGTCCTCAAGGAAAACACCAAAGGGCATGTCCAGCCTATACAGGAAGGCAAAGGCACTCACTTCTTTAAGAAGCTGTTAAGTTTTATATTGAGAGTCCTCAGACCTGACATGACAGACGATACAATGGACCTCAAATGTGAGTAGGTCTTAAACTCTGAGACCTGTGAGTATTACATGATAAAGATGGTGCAATAGATCTGATTTAGCTAAAGATCTTGATGGGCAATGAATGACTTTGGCTTACCCTGGTAAGATTTAGATGCTGTCACAAGTATCCTTAGAAGAGGTGAGGGGGAGAAGAAATTGATTGAGGTGAAGGCAATGTGAACACTGACTGGATACTGTGATGTTGCTATAGTTTGAATCTGGAGGATCCCCCACAGCCTCACAGTTTGAGTGTTTGGTCCCTTGCTATGGAGTTTTGAGGAGATGGATGCCTGGCTAGGGTACCACTTAAGGGCTGGTTTCTAGGGATGGGTCTGTGATTCTATGCTGTCCCCTTCTCTGCCTCCTGACTCCTTGAGGCATGCTCCCCAGTGCCGTTAACAACTCCTTGCTTTCCCTCTAGTGAGGGAGCCAAAATGAATGTTTCTTCCTTTAAGTCATATTGGTTGGGATTTTGTCACAGCATTAGAAAAGTAACAAAGGCATCCATATTGTAAGGAATGCAAGGATAAAACCTCAAAAAGGCAAGAAAATGGAATATTCCCAGGGAAACTTGTGATTCCCAGGGTACACCTTGATTTTGGCTCATTAAAGCTGCTTTAGACTTTGTACCCATAAAAGAATGAATGTGCATGGTTTTAAGTCACCATTTTTTGGTATGTTATGTTATTATAGCAACCATAGGAATCTTGCAGTGACTAGACAGGTGTATGGCTTAGCTTTTCAGTCATTTATTGAGAATCCAGCTTTCAGTTATCACATCTCTTTGGGGGGATACATGAATGTGATCCCAGATTGAAATGGATGGATACATTCACAATGATTACTCCATAATTTCTCACAGAGATGTAACTCTCCTATTACCAGGAGACTTGTTAAAGTGACCAATCCATTTTCTCCCTGTAGCTAGACAGACCCAGGCAACTAGTTCATCATCAGGATGCCAGTATATTGATTATAATGAAAAAAATTAAATTCTGCCATAAAGGTGAGAATATTTAGCATTTTCTCCAGCAGTCTGTTTTCTTCCTGCTAGCCGACAAATCTGAAAAGACAAATCAAAACTGAAGGTTGTGGAACAGTGACTCTGAACAAGGGCAGTTAGATTAATTGCTTGTGGAATGGGAAGAGGATAAGACATATTGAGACATGCCTTTTGGATGGATCATTTGTATTCCTTCAGTTGGAATCCTATTGCTCACCTTCTCTGTACAGAAGGCCTTACCAAAGGGAATAGGATAGCTGTGTTTTTCTTGTAAGGATACATCTCCCTACTAAATACATTGATGATTGGTGCTAAATGAATTTCTGTGATTCTTTTAAAAGTTGAAATATTTCTATTTATACTTAGAGAATTTTATACATGTATAAAATGTAATTTGATCATATTAATTCCATACCTATTTCCCACTCCAACTCCTCCTGAGTCACAGTGATCCCTTCCCAACTTCATGCATGCTTATTTTTCCTTCCTTCTCCCTCCCTCCCTCCCTCCCTCCCTCCCTCCCTCCCTCCCTCCCTCCCTCCCTTATTTCCTTCCTTCCTATCTTTTCCACTGAATCTCACTAGTGCTTTCAAATGTATATGGGTGTGGGTTTATCCATTAGATCACAGTCAACAAGGGGCTATATTCTTTTTGTTTTGTTCTTTCGGTTGAATCTAGTAGTTCTTTTATTAAGATTTTTTTTACTCATTTCATATACCAATCACAGATCCCTGTCTTCCCTCCTCCCACCCCTGCAGCATTCCCCCTCTAACCCAACCCCCAATTCCCTCCTACAAGAAGGTAAGACCTCCCATGGGGAGTCAGCAGGGCCTGGAGAGGGATGCATGGAAGGGGAAGTAGATGAGATCTCTATGAGTAAACTGGGGATGAGAGGTGGGCAATGGAGGATAGGGGATGATGGGATGAGAACATAAGGGAACAGAATGGTCAAGATGAAGCAGGGATGGAGTGGGAGAGCAAAGAAAGAGATACCATGATAGAGGGAGATATCATGGGGATAGGGAGAAACTGGGTGTGGTGATATTGTGTTCCCCAAAATATTGTGCACCCTAATAAACTTATCTGGTGTCAGAGAACAGAACAGCCACTAGATATAGAGGCCTGAAAATGGTGGCACACATGCCTTTAATCCTAGCATTCCAGAGGCAGAAATACGTCTGGATCTCTGTGAGTTCAAGGCCACACTAGAAACAGCAAGGCATAGTGACACGCTTTTAATCCCATGAAGTGATGGCAGAAAGCAGAAAGATATTTAAGGCATGAAGATGAGGAACTAGAGCCTGGTTAAGCTTTTAGGCTTTTGAGCAGCAGTTCAGCTGAGACTCATTCTGATGATGACTCAGAGGTTTCCAGTCTGAGGAAACAGGATCAGCTGAGGAATTGGCAAGGCGAGGTGGCTGTGGCTTGTTCTGCTTCTCTGACCTTCCAGCGTTCACCCCAATACCTGGCTCCAGATTTGTTTTTATTAATAAGACCCTTTAGGATTCGGGCTACATCTGGGTGCTAGGGAAGTTCCCAGGAATCCACAAGGATGACCCCATGGGCTATATTCTTAAAGAAAACGGACACTCCCTCCCCTAACAGCCATTAGCTGTCTGTAACTACTCAGCTAGGGGTGGGGTCTTCTATGCTCTTCTCTCATCCATACTGGAGTGTTGGCTGGTTTGATCTTGTGTATATCTTATGCAAGCAACCACAGCTGCTGTGAGTTCATGATTGCAATAGTCCTGCCCTGTCCAGAAGATACTGTTCCACTCTAATGGTTTCTGGCTCTTACAGTCCTTTTGTACTTTCTTTTGCAATGTCCCTTATTCTTGTGGGGAGGGGTGTAACATAAATAGCTCATTTATAAGCTGAACACTTTACTAATACATTTTTTTTCCTGCACTTGGACCGATTGTGAGCCTCTATATCAACCATCTTTTCTTTGATGAGGACCGAGAGCTGCACTGATCTATGGGTATAGAGATGCTTATTTAAATCACTGCTCTGCCACTGAGCCACACCCCAGAACTGAGATCCCTATTTTGAAGGTACTTTGATACTATTAGCAAAGTAATAGTAGTAGGTGCTCCTTTCTTTGGTCAGGTTTAGAGGACAGCACAGACATGAGTACTCTGTGGCGAAGACCTTTAATCCACACAGAAAATCTCCATGAAATTCATACCTCTATTGCACACATAGGCATATTTTGTCAGGCTGGTTGCTATCTGAGGCAGCAGTGTACAGGGGTAGGTAAGACTTTTGATGACTTTTCATCCCCAGCAGCCTACACAGCACCTTCTGGTACTAGGAAAGCTAGCCGCTAGCCAGCAGGTAAGATGTTAGCAGGTTAGTAACATATTGATTTCTTTGTGTCCTATGACCAAAGTGTGTGATGTTTTATCAACAGAGTCTTACCATCAGGTTACTAACTCTAGTATGGTGATTTCTCATTTGTGGCCATCCCTTCAACTTTGGTTGAGATAGATGTATGCTTTTATTCTAGCTAGGGTTGAATCTTGCTGGCATATGAACCATTTGTTTTCTTTAAAGTGGTCATTTCCTATTTCATTATGTATTTATATAATAACATAAGCAGAGATGTTATGGGTACATGACTATAATCTCAGCTCCAAGGGGTTCAAGGCACGAGAATCACTAGAGTTTAGAATTCAAGATCACTCTCTGCAACATTCCAAGGCTTCATCTCAAAAAGAAAAAAAGTGAAAGATAACTATCTTTTCTTTTGAGTATTGGTAGATGAATGTGCTTCCATGTTTTTCTATATGTTGAAAACAAATATTGTATCCAATGACATAATTTATATAAAGGACTTAGCTCTGCTCCATATAGACAGCAGTCAATAAATGCAATTTTGTGTGTACATGCTCTTCAAGAATCTAGAGTGTGGGAAAGGCATGTCAGAGGCTAACATTCTGAATAAGAAACTCAGAACATCTCATCCTCTGACAATCAGACATCCCTGGGAAGCAGAAAACCCAGCACTTAGAGCTCTGTGCCTTTGTTCTTTTGATGAAACATATATTGTTCAGGAAAGAATTCTGTTTTTTCTTTTCCATTTCACTCTGATCTAGTGATGGAGACACTTTCAGACAGAGGTGAGATTTCATTATTTCAGAAACCTGTGAAATTCTCAGCAGGCAAACACATTTTTAAAACAATGTTTCCACCTCACACATTGATGTATTGTAGAGGATGAAAATTCAATGATAAATATATTTGATTTGCTCAGACAGCTACTATCAGATCACTGTGTGTCGCATGGTTTTATCTATTCCACCTATCATTTCTGAAATAAGCTTTCACCAAAACTGAACCCTGGAGAATAACCATTATTTTCAAGAATGCTGCAAACTTAAAAGTATATAAATAATCAAATACTAATAATTTAATAATAAAATATATCATGTTTAGGGTACAGTATAGCAGAACAAGTGAGAATTAATTGATAGTTCCATATACTATTGTTCATGTATGAAATGAGTTGATAAAATTATGTAGGACAGGAATCACCTTAGTAAAAGCAACACAGACAAGCTCAGTAACATACAGAGCCAGAGTTGACAATGTTTTATTTGAAAATAAAAATAAAACCTCTCGAGAAAACATACCTGTATTTTCATATTTAAAATTACCAGCCTTAAACAAGTCTATTTCCTGTATGTGTTCTCTAACCTGCTTTCACTAGACATTTTTAGTGATGTAGTGAATTTTGCTGTCCTCGAAATACTGTACTGTACACTGATACAATGAAGAAGCAGTATGTATTCCTTGTACTTTGTTTTTAAATTAGACAGGAATAAATGCATTTTAGCACTGTAGTAAACCTTCGGCATTGCTACAGGTGTTTATATCAGCTCACTAGGTAGGGAGTTAAATATCTATTTGGTGTCACCTACATGCAGGAAATAGGGAGCAATGATAATGAAAAACAAAGAAACAGAAGTTTTTGTCACCCCTCATCTTAGAGTTTTTATAAGGTAGTTAGTGAAGCCTTCCTTTATCCAAGTACTTTTCTCTCAGTATGGCGGCCACATTTCCTGTTCATCTTCCTTCATCATTTAATGAAATCCTCCTGAGGCAGAGTAGAGCCGGTGGGACAAATGCCCTTTTCATTGCATGCTCTTTCTGAACAGTTATACTTCTGTATACTAGTGGAGGGAACAGAAGGTGGGTTGGCTAAATGACATGCCTAGGGATAACTGACATTTTACAGACTCTCTTTAATATATGTGGAGAAAAAGCTGCTCTGGGGATGTCATCTTTATAAGCTTTATTGTTTATAGACCGAACACTTTAGTCCACCCCTTACCACTCTGAAAGAGGTGGATATGACACTAAACCAACTCTCTGACGCAGTGAATGTGTCCTAAGCTAAGCAGTTTTACCATGACCTTTGGTTTGTCTCAACTGAGCTTCTCTTATTCATCTAGAGCTGCCTATCTTTGGACTTTCTTGACTACTATTGTCCAGAGGTTACAGGATTTCCCCTATTTTTCATTTTACTTTATTAGTACTAACTAGTCCCCTTCATCTATAGTAACTTATTTCTATAGATTGTTTCAGAGCCTTTGTCTAGTTACAGAGTCTTGGAGGTCAGAGATGTGATTTATTTTCATGGTTTTTAAACAATATTCTCTTGGGCAACTATAAATTTTCATTATTATCTTATAGATAATATTAATGGTACTTCAGAATTTCATTGTTTGTTGCATTTACAATAACATTTCCTTGTACTGTGGTAGTAATCACAGCTACTGTGGACTTCATGTGCATAATAGCCAAGTCATGTTTTCATAGCACCTCTTCTCATTCACCTCCTAACTTCTTTCAACCTGCTTTTCCCTGACATTTCCTGAAATTCTGAGGTGGTGTGTGTGTGTGTGTGTGTGTGTGTGTGTGTGTGTGTGTGTGTGTGTGTGTGTATTGATATAAATGTCCAATTTATGGTCCAATACTCAATTATTTATTTGCAGCATTTTCAAAAGTTATGAGCCTCAATTTTAACTATTATGCTCTGCAATAAAAAAAACCTTTTCTGGTTAAAGTTGAATGTAGAACAAATATAAGTATGTAAACATAAATATTTAGAAGGCAGTTTGACAGCATGACCATTTAACATAACAACATCAATATGTTTTCCCCTAGGGCTCAATGAACTACCCGAGCTGAAGAGCTAATAGCAGTTCATAGCTGTTGAGGGAAGGAGAGTCACTTTTCTAGGGGCGTTGAAAGGCAGATTTGATAGATTCACCATATCCCAATAGATGACACCATATACATGTGTATATGGGTGATATAAATTGATGTAGTAGGTCATTAAAAAGACATGAAGCTAGGAGAGAGATGGGAGGGTAAGGAGAACTGGAGGGACGGAGTAAGGAGTAGATATGACTAATATATTTTTTAAATGCATGAAAATTTAAAAATCGGGGGAAAATATTTTTATGTGTATTAGTGTTATGCCTCTAAATCCTTCCTACCATAATATGGATGTGGCATCTTTTGTAGTTTTATAGCTTAGGGAATGGAATCAGGCAGAATTGAATGTAAGTATTATATACCAAGAATTAAATGACACCATAGAATTGATTGACTATAGAATAAGAATTTTGTGTTTTTATACCTCAAGTCTGACATAACTTTACTAATAGTAATGTAGAAAAGCAGGAATAAGCTTATAAAATTTGTAATTTTAAGAACATGGGAAAACCTAGATAAAAGTTGTAAGTCAAAAAGTGTCAGGTTATATATGAATACTTATCTTTGTATCTGTATAACTCTCCTTCCTGGTAAGAAGAGAAAAAGATGACAAGATCATAGCCCCTCCTAGAACATACATCACTTTAATGTACACTAGGAAAGGCCCCTACTCTGGATAGATGCTGCTGGATTGATGAGGCATGGAGACACTTTCCTTTTTTGGTTCAGGTGCCCTTGGACAAGGCCAGCCTCTTCAACTATTCCAGAATAAATTCTGGAAAACAGTAAAGAGTAAATTCTAGGAAAATATCACTAAGGAAGGGTTGATGTGGTCCAAATCAGGTACTGGTATAGACAGACATAATGCATGTTAAAGGGGGGGGTCAGTACAGGAAGGAATAGAAGCTAACTGTTAAACAGAAGTAAGTTGTTTTTGTCACAGATAACTATCATTCTGTTATAGCTCATTAGACCTATGTTCTTGGAACTGATTCTCCTTACAAACAGAAAGCATAATTTAGAAATGTTGATTTCTTTTGCCCCAAATCAAGAGACTCCTAAAGGATCCTAATTTGTCAATGTCAGTATACAATTCATTTCCCCCTCTATGAAGCACTCCTTTCTTTGATCTTCAAAGATTTATTTTACAAATGTGGATGTGGTTTTCCCTCCATGTATGTCTGTGTGTCATGTATGTTCAGTGCCCCGAGAGGCTAGAAGAAGGTGTCAGATTCTTTAGAAGCAGAGGTATGGTGGTTGTCACTCACCACATGAGTGCTGGGATCTGACTCTTAGTCCTCTGTAGGAGGAGCAAGTGCACTTAACTGCTGAGATAACCTTCCTGTCCCAATATTATTCTTCAAGGAACCTTCGACAATTAGGTTTAACATGCTATTTCGAAAAAGTAAAATGCATGCATGTGTGTTTTACAATTAATTTTAGTGATTATAATGTTCATTCTTAGGCTCAATGGGATGTTTCAAAACTTGGGTTTTCATCACAGTGATTTCAGGTCTCTTGAAACATATAGATGCCTTGTCTCCTCAATATAAGATATCATCCTGAGTGAGGTAACCCAGACTCAGAAGGACAAACATAGTATGTACTTACTCATAAGTGGATACCAGATGTAAAGCAAAGGATAACCAGATTACAACCTACAGCCCGAGAGAAGCCAGCTAACAAGGAGGACCCAAAGAGGGACAAATGGATTGCCCTGGGAAGGGGAATTATATGAGATCTCCATGAGTAAACTGGACATGAGGGGTGGGCAATGGAGGGTAGGGGATGGAGGATGAGAACAAAAGGGAATGTGATGGCCCAGGTGGAACAGAGATGTGGGAGAGCAATGAAAGAGATACACATGATAGAGGGAGATATCATGGGGATAGGGAGAAACTGGGTGCCAGGGAAGTTCCCAGGAATCCACAAGGATGACCCCAGCTTAGACTACTAGCAATAGTCGAGAGGGTGCCTGAACTGGCTTACTGCAGTAATCAGATAGGTGAATACCCTAACTGTCATCATAGAGCCTTCATCCATTAACTGATGGAAGCAGATACAGAGATTCGCAGCCAAACACCAGTCCGAGCTGCAGGAGTCCAGTCAGAGAGAGAAGAGGGATTCTATGAGTAAGGGGCATCAAGATCATGATGGGGAAACCTACAGAGACAACCAAATCAAACTAGTGGGAGCTCATGAAATTGAGATCAGCAGCTGTGGAACCTGTATGGGACTGGACTAGGTCCTCTGCATAGCAAGACAGTTGTATAGCATGATCTGCTTAAGGGTCCCCCTGGCAGTAGGATCATGTACCATCCCTGGTACATGAGCAGGCCTTTTAGAGCCCACTTCTATGGTGGGACACCTTGCACAGCCTTGAGGCGGGGGGGGGGGGGGGGCTTGGACCTGCAACTACTAATTGTACCTCCCCATGGGAGGCCTTACCCTCTTGTAGGAGGGAATGAGGGGTTGGGTTGGGAGGGGGAGGCTGGAGGAGCAGAAGGAGAGAAGAGGAAGATCGTTGGTATGTAAAATAAATACATTTTTTTCTTAATTAAAAGAAAAAGATTCAGATGAATAGGTTGCATAGTCAGGCTAATTACTTGAACTATTTTCTTACATATAAAGTGAGATTAAAAAAAAGAAAATGTCAATAGATGTTCCCAAAAAAGTATGTAAAAGCTGTTTTTATACTGTCAAGAATAATCTAGTAGAGAATGTATATAAATGTATTAATTGATATTTGAAAAGATATGTTTAGGGTAGTTTTGTTATGAATAAAAATTATCCTTTTATTTAGCCTATAGGAATCATGAAAAGTTTCAGTAGACAATGGAATGCTCTGAGCAGAATAAATATTCTCAGAGTACAGTGATAAGGGAAGGGCTTTCATGATGTGCTCCAGGGAGGAAGGATCTCTTTCTAGAGGTAACAGCCTCAGAGGACTCCTCGGGAGAACAATGAAGCTAGAGGTGCAAATTTTCTTGAAAATATTCTGTTTTCCCTTCTTAGAATTTGTTAGAATTTGAGTGAAAATACCCAGTTAATATTAAATGTAAAAATATTATTGATTCATGAAAGGGTGATTTCTGAATGGTCTTAGTAAATAAAAAACACAGAGCCAGAAATTTGGGTTAAAGCCTGAAAGCTCAGAGGAATAGGACAAGCCATGAGCTAACCTCACCTCACCAACTCTGCAGCTTCCAAAGAGAGTGACTTCCTGTCTACCCAGGCTTATATGCCTTGCTCTTCTGCCATCTGATTTGCCCTCTACATCACTTCCTCTTCCTGGCCAGCTCTGTCACTTCCTGTCTGTACAGGCCCCCAGAACTCTATGGTTGGTACTGGGACTAAAGGCGTGTGTCACCATGCTTGGCTCTGTTCCCTAGTGTGGCCTTGAACACACAGAGATCCTGCCTGCTAAGTGATAGGATTAAGCGCATGTGCTACTGCTGCCTGACTTCTTTGTTTACTTAAAATGGCTTGCTATTTCCTCTGATCTCCAGGCAAACTTTATTTATTAAAGCACAAATACAATATCACCATAGGTGATACATTTATCAATAGAATAAAATGCAAGTAAGTATAAGTCTCAGACAAATGTTTGGTAATGAGATGTTTTAAACAGTTTAAAAGTTCACTTCAGGGATTCTTATTGGGAATCAAATGATCCCATTTTCAAAAAATTGTTTCTTTGATGTTTTACACATTCTGGGGTACAGAATATCAAACTGAACACTAGACATTAAGAGGTCATTTGAGGTCAAAATCTCTATCTCCAAGTGTGAATTATATTCTTCTTTCATAGTTCAGTACTAATTTCAATGATTGACTGTCTTTGCCCTTTCTAACATTAATTAACATTTTAAATGTTGCAAATATAAATACATAAATAAAGGGAAGTAGAGGAATAAAGTAGAATAAAGGAATCTTCCATTAGTAGAAGATTTCTTTCTATAGCTTGTTACTCTTAACTGACACTTGCTGAGCAAAAAGCAACTGGAGATATGTTTTATGGCAAGGTTAGGGTACAAAAGTCCGTTGAGCTCATTCATATGCAAACAGGCAGAGCTGCAGAGTATTATGGAGAACCCTAAAACAAAAAGATGTAGTACCCAAATTCTTGTTGTTTGGACCTGAGGCTCTGACCTCAGAGCTTTCCTTGTTACATTTATACAAGAAGAGAGACTTGTGCCTGTGGTGTAGAGAGATGCTGGACCCTGGAATGTCACACAATTGTTTTACAGGCATTCATTGAGTGCTTGTTGTATGAAAGTGTGGCAGTGGAGCTCAAGTATATACACGTGCTGGGGAAGCAGCCTTCAAAGGTATCAACAATACAGTGAAACAGAGTGATGCCATTAAAGAAATTTCAGGACAGTGGGGGAGTTAGAAGTAGTCAGAAGCAAATAATATGTATTCAGTTCCTTGAAAAGTGCTTTGATGCTATGTGATTTCTACGATTATTTTTTGCCTTAGTCTGTTTTGTGTTGCTATAATAGAATATCATAGATTGGGTAATTCATAAAAAAGAGTTTTATTCCTTCTTAGTTCTTTTTGGGGAGCTGAGGAAGCCTTGAGTGAGTGTCTAAAGAGTAGATGAAGTTCTTAGTGAATGTGTATTGTTGATATTGGCATGGCCATGTCAAGGAACAATGCCTCAGATCCATGGGAAATTGACAAAATCAGAATGGCAAAGCCTGCTTCTGGTCCAAGTGCCAATGTTTACTTTGTGTGCAGAGGTAACAACTGCAGCACCTTCCTTCCAGGTGTTTGCAGCCCAAGACTACTTACCTGTAGACACCTCCTACAGAGTCTAGTAACCACACTCCCTATTCTGCATGTAATGAAAGCACTGAGGGTCAGACTTATTGCGTAGTTGCTATGGTTTCATCAGAGTTCCCACAGTTCACCTGTCCCCCAGCTGTACTGTGCCTTTGTCAATGTACCTGTCCTTTCTTCATTCCATCTCTGCCATTGGACAGCTTTCCAAGACCAAGCCATGCTGTATGGGCAGTTATGGTGGCCAGGAATTCCAAGATTCAGGAGTCATTATCTGGTGAGAACCCTTTTGCTTCATGACCCTGTGAAGGATGGACAGAAGAGCTTTAGAGAGCAGGAGGGAGCAGAACCTTCCCTTTTATGAGTTCTCTTCCATAAAAACAGATTTAATCCATTCATGAATGCAGAATCCTTGTGGATTTACCAATGCTTACAGGTCCTGCTTTGTAATACTGCTACAATGGCAATTAAATATCATTGTGAGCTTTAGGGGGTAGATGTTCAATGCATAGTATTGTACATATTGCCTCCCTTAACTCATATTCTTCCATACACATTGTATTTCCTCTGTTTGTCACCAAATTCACCCCCTTCTAGAGTTATCTCAGAAGGTCAAAGTCCAGGAAGAGTCTCATCTAACTTTCACCATTAGGAAAATTCATTGCAAAGTTGAATTCATGATATCAAAACAAGTTATTTATTTCCAAATTATGTTGAGGCAGGCATAGGTCAGATGTTTCTTCACCAAAAAGGAGAAATAAGCAAGAAGAAAGGAATAACACACCTGAAGTAAATATATAAAACCCAACAAAAAAGTAGTATTTCCTTAAAGGAGAGTACAGTCTTTGACTCCACTTCCCCACCTTTTTACACTGAGGAAAGCCAATGTATTGTATTGTCCCAAGAGCAGAAGCAGAACCATGTGTCTGAGAGTGGACCAAGCACAGGGAATTTAATAACAGTTTGTTCTTGAGATAACTAACTCAATTACACCCTATTACTGCATTAATCCCTTCATTGGAATAAACCCCATGACTGAAATTACAAATGCTTAAGACAGACTAAATAATAATGTGAAGTTGGTGTAAACACACACACACACACACACACACACACACACACACACACACACACACACACATGCCCGCACACAGACACATACACACTGTACACTCCCAGTATAAAGAGATAGCTCAGAAATAGCAAGGGTTTGTGGCTCAATATTAATTTAATGTGGATAAATATCTTGGGTACACAATGAACTCTATGAAGTTACTCAAATGAGATTGCATATTTGCATTAAGAAGAATTTAGTCCAATAGACTTATTTTGGAAACCATGTTATGGTTTTGATATAAAACATCCCACAACAGTTCCTGTGTTGAGAATTGGTCTTTGGTTGCTAGTGCTGAGATATGACTATGCCAAACAGGTGAAAATCACACCAATGGCTTCATCTATTGATGAAGTTATAGCTGAATGGGCCTTTAGTAGGTAGGACATTGTTAGATGAAGTCTGTCACTAGAGATGGGACTATGAAGAATATATTTTGTTCTTCCCTGGTACCATTTTCTCTTTTGTCTTTTTGGCTACCACAAAATGAGCATCTCTAACCTACCAGACACACTCTGACATGTTGCTGTGCTTCAACACAGGCCCAGAAACAAAAATGCCAAGAGATCCTGGATAGAATCCTCTGATCTTGAGCCAAAACACATCTTTGATTCTCTACCTTGCTGTTTTCAGAAGTTTGGTCATTATGATGGGACAATAACTGCAGAAACAACTTAGGCCTTCTAAGAGGCTGATTTGCATACTTATAACAAGGTTTTAATGAATATGAATAGAATATGAATCATGTTGATACAAGTGAATATATGTATATAAATTTCCTTGTTCTCTTATTGCTGAGTCACAGCTGAGCTTCCCACAGAAAGAGCTTGCTGAGTTAATCTGAATTACATGGTATTTATCTGGACTGCACCAAACTGCTTTGTACCGCTATGTTCTACTTTGCTCAGTTTTTTTTTTTTAATTTGGTAGCTAATGATGACTATTTACCATATATGATAATAAGAGGAATGTTCATTTTCTCTTGTCTTTTTTTCCCAGAAAAGTTTCTTTCCACCTATGATACTACATATTGAATCTAGAGATGATTCTATGCTAAACAATTCTAACTCAAGAATTTCTTTATCATAATTGCTTGTGCTTTTATGATTAGTAATAAAAGATTCTTCAGCCCCAAGTAAGATTGTCTTTATCAAAACTTCTTGGTATGATGCCCAAGCCTCCGTGTTAAACAGATTTTCTAAAACAACTTATGCATGTAGTGAAATTTGCAATGTGATAATTTGTACATATATACACACACATAATATATATGTTATATTATATATGCTCCTACAGCAAACAAATTATATATATATAGATAGATATAGATATAGATTTTTTTATGTGTGTGCATGTGTGCATGTATTTCACTCTGTACTTGTGCTAGCATACTTGATTCTTCAACAAAAATAATTTCCAAGTACAGGGGTTCAGTGAAAAAAATATAGTCACTGATTGATGGCCAGCCCCCTGCAGTGTTTTGAACCTTTAAAGAAGTGCAGACTGGTGGCTGATTTGTGGTTGAAAGGGGCTAAATGTTCTCTCCTGGAGTTCAGGGAGCCAGCTGCTTCCAGAGCTAGCAAAGGAGAGAAATCCTTAAGGCAGAGGAGTTTCAATTTGCATGCGATGTACTAAGCAATCCTCCCATTAGCTGACTGTTGCTTCTCTTGATGACTACCTTAGGGAGGAGATGGGGGTTGTGAACTTTGAAGTGGATTATTAATTATTCATGTCTCCTTCGCCTGGATGGAGGTAACCTGCATCTCAGGAGCCAGGCCCAGAATTCATTATCTTCCTGTCCATGTTTGCAATAAAAATAACACTGAATATTAATCCTTTCACCTTCATTCTTAACTCCCTCTTCCCCCTCTTCCATTATCAAGATAGATTATGCAAAATCCTGCTTCCCCCTTAATTCTCTTCATCCCTACATCATTTATTGTTTATTCAACTATTTGGAAGTCCATTAAACTTAGAATTAAGTTCAAGGGCTAGCTGCTGACTTGAAAGCTCCTAGAATGGAGGATTTCTCTACACAGGTTTTCAGTTTATTACATATTTTAGCACATTTGTGATAATCATATCTTGATTAGAGGTTTGTAATTTGTCCCTGTTTCGTTTTTCTATTTTGAAAATTTGAGTTTTATGGCTCTTTTTTCCTTAGGTGAAATTCTCTGGAAACCTTTCTGCCATATTTTATCAGTTCTGTTTTAAAAAAGTCATTCTCTTGTCAAGTATGTGTGTGTGTGCACACTCTATGTCTTTATTAGATACTAGTTTAAAACTGTTTGCTCATTATTTTTTACTTTTCTTATAATTCCTTTAACAATACTTTTAGAAAACATAAATTAAGAATTTCATGCTTTATTATTTCATAAATCATGTGTTCATCTCATTTTTTGTTTTTCATTCTGCCTCTTCCACAATTCAGATAAAGTTCTGAATGAGTTTTAGCTTTGCCATTTTCTACTGAAGTTACCTTAAGCAAGTGTTCTCTCTCTCTGTTCTTCCCTCTCTCTCTCTCCCTCTTCATCTTGTCTTTGTCTCTCTGTGTGTTTATATGTTTGTGTATGCATATGTGTGGAGGGAGGCCAGAGGCTGATGTCTGTATTTTTCTCAATTTCTCTCCACCTTACATTTTTACACTTAACTTGGAGCTCAGCAATTGTACTAAATTGGCTAATCAGCAAGCATCAAATGTTGTCCTGTCTTCTTTCCTTCCTTGTGTGAATTATAGGTATGTGCTGACATGTTCAGCTTGAGGATCAAATCAAGTCCTCATGTTTATGTGGCTACCATTTTACCTACTGAGTCAAGTCCTCAGTCCCATATTTTCCCAAGCTTTAGTTTCCAGGTAATTTGTCTATAAGAAGAAGTAATATTGCTATCTTTTATATTTCTTGGTGTGTGTGTGTTAAGACAATAAGAAGTTGATAGTTTGCCAGTGGCAACAGGGACATACCCAGAACTGTGAGGGTATTTCTAAACAAGTTTAGTTGAAGAGGGAAGAGCTTCACTGAGAGTGATTAATCCAGACCTTGTGTGTCAGTGTGCTTCTTGACAGTAGATGTGATGTGCCCAGGCACTCACGTCACAACGTACTGTACCGCTTGAACTGAGAGAGCCAAAATAAATGCTTTTATCCCTTAAATTGCTTTTGTCAATTTGTAGTCACAAAATGAGAAAAAAGCAACAGTGTTGATGACTTAATCTCAACCTTCAGCCTCCGCAACTCTGAAGCATGCATGTTGGATGTTTATTTCGACATCTATGACAATCTGTTGTAGAATCTGACATTGATTGACATTGATTAAAGTACCCATTTATGCTGTTTCTAGAAAAAATATGAGTTTTCTTTTATTTTCCTCTCTCCAGTCAAAATATCTGTATATTAATCTTCTAGGTAGGTTGCAATCTAATCAAATTGTCAATAATAGCCATTAGAAGGAAATCATGTTGATCTTAAAAAATGTTTAAATCTACCAATTCCTAAAGTAAGGATTATGAGTCTGAGTGAATCCCTAGTATTCTGTTTTAGAAATTGTATCATATATTTCAAGCTTGTTTCATGGAAGAATTATACTAAATATATTATTTGTTTTATTTGTTTAGAAGGGTATTTGGTCTGTTATCTTAGGTATGGCTGTTGAACAGTAAACTGCTTCTGCTTTAAGACCTTCCACTTTTATAACTCTCTGTGACAGAGTCACTATATCTTGCCACTGATTCAACTCAAGTGAGAAAAAAAATCACTTATGCCCAGAGTCTAATATGTTTTCTCTCCCACTTGATTTATGAACTTGGCCTTTATATTTTGAGATCTGGAGATTTGATACAGACTTGAGACATAAATGATGACATTGTCTGTTATTCTCTTTCTTCTCCAAAGAGATAGATCAAACAAGGATTAAAAGCAAGAACTGTGTGAAAGGAAATATAAAAGAAGAAGCCTCAATGGAAATAAACTGAAAAGGTCAGGAATTCATTCTGTTATTTTCTACAGATTTATCCTTTATTTGTGTTTCTTCAAGTGTATTAGCTGAGATATTTATTTTGAATAAGTTAATGCTTTTTCCATATTGTGTCATATCTCTAAGTAGACTATTTATTAAAATCAAGAAATCCAGTTTCACAGAGCAACTATATACAGCTACATACATTCTGATATACAACTATAGATAAGAATAATAAAGCAGCAGCAGTCTTGATGAGTGCTTGGGTCCAATGATGTGGTAAGTATTTTGTTTTTATCATTCCTGTTATACCTCAAAATCATGGCAAATTTATTTTCCAATTTGATACATGGAAAATAAAGCTTCATTAACATGTTAACTAACTTTTATATAGCACTGATAACATTTGATATTATAGAAGCAAAGTGGGAAAACAAAAATGGGAAGATTCCTCTAAATTTGTATATCATTTTGTATAGCACATAGTTTCTCTAGTGTATAGTTCAGCACCCAGGACAGGTCCTATGAGACAGGAAAACCTGAACTGAAGTTTTGCAGCAATCTAGTCCTAGAGAGAAAACACAAGTCACAGTAACGGAGCAAAGTAAAACCACCCCAGGCTTCTTGACAGCAAGTCATCAGTAGAGGTGTTGAGTTAGAAATCTTTTCTGGTGTCAGGTATGCCACGACTGGGATTTTCCTGGGTAAACAAACATGTTATGAGGCCCTGCAAGTGAAAGTAAGTAAGGATAGGGCAGTCTTTGGAACAACCTTTGCAGACAGGGTATTTGGATGTCTTTGCAGATAAGCCAGAATTACAAGGCTATCAACTATCTAATGGTGCTCCTAGATAGTGCAGCCAGAAACCAAAGTCTTTCTGTGGAATAAATAGCAAAATCATTGGGAATTCCATCCTACATTTCTGTGGCAATGAGAGGAAGACCAATCATCATTAGCCAGCAGTGAACTTTTCTGGGATGCAGAGATGCTTTTCTTGTTTGGAACATTAATACTGATTTCTTTCTTGATGTCTAATAGTGAACTTTTTGTGATCTCCTTTCCTGACTATTGTAAGTCTCTATCTTTATACTTACAGTGGCTTTGGCCATTTTGAATACATATCACAAATATTATCTAAGAATTTATGGAGGGCAAAGCAAGATTTCCACCAATTACTGTAGAGCTGAGAAAAGACATGTTGCAAGCTTCTAAGTTTGATTTCCCACTGACAACTTCTTTTTCTGCCCTAAATTTCTAATTTAAGACAGTGACTGAGTGTACCCAGACTTAGAATTTGGATTTCCTGACTGCTAGGCAATTTTTATAACCATATGAGATGGACTTTTCTGTGTAGGACCTTCCCATATGGAGATGTGATCAAACATCTACTCACCCCAGAAAGTGAACTGAGGACACACCAAAGTAACAATCCTAACAAAGTTCTCATCACAGAAGCTTCCGTTTTCATTAGTTGATGATTGATACAGAGACTCCCAACTAGTCAAAGTACAGAGACTAAGAGATGTGATTTGCTTAGTTCTAAGTGACTCCTGAAGGCTCAGGCATCACTGTGGAAGGGGGGAAGGGTAGAGAGGTTGTAAGAGCCAGATGTAGTGGATGTTTGCAGTGAAACATTATTTCTCAGACATGGCAGGACCATTACACATATGAAATCACAGCAGCTATGACTGTAAGCACAAGAACTTCCCAAGATCAAGCCAGACCAAATCCCAGCATGGATAGAGTAGGGTCTCATGGATTATTAGTTCCCCTCTCTGTGGGGCTATCGGCAATTGATGACTGCTGAGGGAGACAGACTAGGTTTTTTCCACATACATTCTGGGTTTACACAGGTTCCAAATCATAGAAATATTGCTGTGAGCGTTGAAGGACACAGCAGGATTTGTCTTTTCCTATTAATCAGATACAGTTGGTAAAGATTTTTTAAAGATGAACAGTGTTATATAAAGAATCTTGCTATTCAGAGTATTAATCTTGAGTTTCTATATACTTATGGTGCTGGTATATCTATCTTAATTTTAACAGGCTGAATTTTCTAGTTCTCTCTCTCTCTCTCTCTCTCTCTCTCTCTCTCTCTCTCTCTCTCTCTCTCTCTCACACACACACACACACACACACACACACTTCACACACATACAGACAAACACACATACTCACAAATTTGACTTCAATGAAACAGCACTAAATCATTAATATAGTTTAGAAGAAACAGAAGCATGCTTTGAAATAACATGCTATATACAATTTTGGTCACTTTCATTTAAAACTTAAATATTTCTTCACCATTTTAACTATCTTCCATATTTTTTTCAATACAGTTTTCATCTTTTGAAAATTAACATAATTCACAAGGGAGTAATAGTACCTTAGTTGCATACTTCAGTAGTAACCATTGAATGCCTAGTGGATGTGAGAGGCTTTTATTACTTTTAATAAAAGTATCCAAATCTCCCTTTGATCAATAAAAACAGGCGAGGAAATATATTTGAAATGAAAGTATATATAATTAAAATTTAGAAGTATGAAAATATTAAGAATATCAAACTCTTATTCTAATATTTTTATCAAAGATTTCATATCAATAATGGAAATTTTGCTGATATGAATTAACCTTCGGTGTATTAATGAGATTTATTCCTAATAAGACACTCACATTTGTTATTTGTTTTATGATCCAATTGCATTGATTGGGAGGTATATCTGTATCAATAACATTCATCTCAAAGAAAATATTTCTGTCTAATTAGTTAAATAATTTACATCAGTGAACAATTAAATCTATAAACATCAAGGGTTGAAAATAAAAGAAATAGTATAAAACATATTAAAGTCCATTCAAATAAGTTTTAAGCCATTGATTCAGTATTTATTATGCAGGAAAATTGTTCTATGGACTCTTGTTAAAGAAAGTTACTTAGTGGACTTAATTTTATATTGATTCAGTTTATTGTCATTTCATCTATCACCATTGTCTCATTTAAAAGATAAACATTTTCAAACTGGTGAGCCTCCACTTGGCAGAAGAGGAGACAGTCATCAATATGAGAGAAGCCAGGTGACATAGACTGGACACCACTTCTGGCTTGGGCTACATGTTGCAAACAGCATGCCTGAGAAAAGATTTTGATACACAAACATGGGATAAAGGTCTGGAGGAGTTCATGTAAATAGCCTATAAAAGCTCAGAACTCATGTGTCCCAGACCTTTTGAGACTCTCTCTTCCCAGTTCAATAGTCCACTTTAGTCCTAGGGCCCTTCTCTTATCTTCAATTGCCTCTGTTTCTTTTCTTTTTTTTTTAATTAAGAAATCTTTGTTTATTTTACATACATATCACAGATCTCCCTCTTCCCTTCTCCCACCCCTCCAGCCTCCCACCCCCAACCTACTTCAAATGGTGATGCTCTAATGGTATACTACAGTAATGCTTAATAATATTTATATGCTTAGATTTTAAAGTTTAGTTTTGTTTAAGAGTATTTATCATACCACGGCAGGTCACAGTTTTATTTACTCATTTTTCAGATGTGTTTAAAAACTCCAGGTGGTAAATTTGCAGGTTATTGCAGGCTCCATTTTTCTTTTTTTTAAAAAAAATATTGTTAATTTTTTTGACAACTGTCTAAACAGGATGTAGTATGGTCATATTTTCTTTTCTTTGCCTTTCTTTATTCTTTTTCTGCACTGACCCCCCCCCCCCCACTTTGGATGTAGCTATTGTCACAAGTCCAGCATCAGGAAAGAAAGAAATGGGGGTAAGGTAGGGACTGGCTGAGAAGAAAGGAGTGGGTGAATTATCATTTACAACAATAAAGAAGACATTGGGAATGCATTCCTTCCTTTCCACCTCTTTCTCTCTGTTTCTCTCCCATTCTCTCCCTCTCTCTATGTGCCTCTCCCTCCCTGTCTCTGTCTTCCTCTCCTGTCTCTCTCTTTCTGTCTCCTCCCCCTCTCCATCTTCCTCTTCCTCCCCCTCTCTGTCTCCCTCTTCCTCTCCTTTTCCCTCCTCTCTGTCTGCCTCTCTTCTCCCTCCCCCCTCTTCCTCTCCTTCCCCCTTTTTGTCTCCTTTTTCCTTTCTGTCCCCCTCCCCTTTCCTTCTCCCTTTCCCTCTCCCTCTCCATCTCTATCATCTTGTTATTGAGAAAATGCTGCACTTTGCAACCTTAGCTGTCCTGGATCATTCTGTCAACCAGCCTGTTGTTGGCTTCCTCCAATCTTAGTCTCTTTTTGCCTCTCACGTTTTCTATTTAACATTTAGCTGAATTTATATCTGGGGTCCAATTCTACATTGTCAAATCTAGGAATATGTAAAAAAAATAATTTGTCAGCTAATTTTTCTTTTGCTAAGATTGCATGAGCAATTTTACTGAATCTAAACTGTCCTGTTTCGTCAATTATGCATCTTTATACATAAATCTTTCTCAAATGTATACTACCATACATTAGGGATATCTATATCTGTGTTGTTGTTTTGGATATTGCACTGAAATGGGAATTTCAGTTTATCTTATCTGCTAAATATTTATTATTAATCTGAATGGTCCACATTGAACGTAAGAGACTTTATTTGTATCATTGCTACCAACTGGAGTGTCAAAAACATTATTTCCATGTTTATTTGATCACTTTTTAATTTTTACATGTTAATAGGCTTGTTTCATTTACCTTCTTGGCCATTTGGTCACAGGTAGCCATAGGCAAATGGAAATCTTATCAAGATGCAAATTCACACCTATGAAAGAAGTGAATGGAATATATGAACTTTTAAGTTTCTATATGATCCCACTTATGTTAGCTGACCTTATAAATAATAGGGTTTTTTTTTTTTTGGGTAGGTGACAATGGGCTTGGGTGATATCTCAGTGGTCAAAGCACTGTCTGTACAAGCATAAGGACTTCCAGAAGCCATGTAAATGCTGGCTGGCTGTGGCAACCCACGTGTCATTCCAGTCTGGTAAGGCAGTTCAAGTGTTCCCTAGAGCAAGCTGGCTATTGAGACTAGCTAGCCTAATCAGTGAGCTTTCGGTTTGATTGAGAGACCATGCCTCAGTGAATAACGCATAAGAATGATTGAGCATGCTTCCCAACATCAAATTTGGTTCTACCCATATACATATATGGGTATATACATATATAAAAACAAATGTGTATACATGCTCATATGCAACACACACACACACACACAAATATACATTAGTAAGAGTAGGAAAAATCATTTCTATGCACCAAACACATCAATTTGAATCTTTGTTAATATGAAAGTTGTAAATATATAGCTTAAGATAGTTGTTATATCATAGGATTGGGATATTTGTTAAGTCTTTTATTTTTCCATTATCAATAGAGTTTTAAAGCAGTATTTATGAAATTGTTTGGCTGCTTAATGTCATAATGCATTTCTATTTGAAATGAGTTGAAAATTAAGACTTTTTAAAGGTGTAATTATTCAGCATATTAAAAGAAATACTCATTAAATATAATTTAGTGATGAAAGAAAATTAAAAAAGCTAAACTATATGAGATCCTACAAATCTAATTGAGTATGATTTTGAAAGGTGAGTTTAATGATCAGTTTAAAAAGAAGTTATTAAACTGTGGTTTGGATAACAATTAATAACATTAACATTCTTAAATGCTTCCTTGTCTAAACACAGGATGGAAGGATTATAGATGCATGTATAATTGGATCACCATAACAACCATATGAAATATATGTCAAGTATGGCAAACAGCCTGAAATTTTTCCCAACTTGGAAGTTAACAAGGTAGTACAATACAGATCCACAGATACAGGAGCAGAGGCTCTAAGATCTTCTGTGAGAAGAGAACTCTTGGTTGCAGAAATAGCCGAAGGCACAACATTAGCCTTTGAACCAGGCTCCCCAGTGTAAATTCCCATGGAGATCATGTAGTATGGACCAGGTGAATTTAAGATTGTCCTAGAGCAGTGGTTCTCAATCATGGGTCACGGCCCCCTTTTTTGGGGGGGGTGTCAAGTGACCTTTTCACAGGAGTCACCTAAGACCACCACATATTTACATTACAATTCATAATAGTAGCAAAATTACAGTTATGAAGTAGCAACAAAAATAATTTTATGGGTTGGGGCCACCACAACATGAGGAACTATAATTTCCCAAAGATAGAATCTCATCAACATAACTTTATTGCTTTTGCATTTAGACATCCATCTATTAAATACAATTTTAAAAATGTGCTGAACTTCTAACTATTGTATTCAAGACATTCAAGAAGCCTTTTCTTTTTAGCTGAGAATGTGACAGTGAATACATAACCTTGTTTTTGACTTGTTAGGAAGGAAGAGAAATGATGGCCCTCAGGACTCTGAATGGGACTGTTTCAGTGAGCTGGCATGAATGGATTCATAAATAAAACACATATGTCTACCCTTGCTTTCCTACTCTGTTCCTATTCCAGCTTGAATCTCCTGTTTCCTTATGTTGTCATCCCCCATCCCTTGTTCTCTGTTAACCCCACCACCACTCACAGTTTGCTCATGTAGATCTCATCTATTTCTCCTTTGCTGGGTGATCTATGTATCCCTCTTAGGGTCCTCCCTGCTAGTTAGCCTCCCTGGAGCTGTGGGTTGTAGTCTGGTTATCCTTTGATTTACATCTAGTATCCACTTATGAATGAGTACATACCATGTTTGTCCTTCTGAGTGTGGGTTACCTTACTCAGGATATTTTCTAGTTCCATCCCTTTGCCTGAAAATGTCATGATATCATTGTTTTTTACTGCTGAGTAGTACTCCATTGTGTATGTGTGCCACATTTTCTTTATCCATTCTTTGATTGAGGGACATCTAGGTTGTTTTCAGGTTCTGGCTATTATGAATAATGCTGCTATGAACATAGTTGAGCATGTGTCCTTGTGGTATGATTGAACATTCCTTGGGTATATGCCCAAGAGTAGTATAGCTGGGTCTTGAAGACATCATGAGAATAGGGAGAAATAGGGTGCTAGGGAAGTTCCCAGAAATCCACAAGGATGATCCCACCATAAACTACTAGCAATAGTCTAGAGGGTTCCTAAATTGGCCTACTCTGGTAATTAGATTAGTGAATACTGTGGCTAGAGAATTTCTCTCCAGCTCCTGCCAAGTCCCACCAGTCCCGGAGCCCACTTATACAATAAACACACAGACTCTTACATTATTTAAACTGTTTGGCCATTAGCTCAGGCCTATCATTGTCTAGCTCTTACTCTTATATTTAGCCCATTTCTATAAGTGGGCTCCGGGACTGTTGGGACTTGGTGGGAGCTGGAGATAAATTCTCCAGCCACAGAATACCTTAACTGTCATCATAGAGCCTTCATCCAGTAACTGATGGAAGAAGTTGCAGAGATCCATGGCCGGATGCCAGGCCAAGCTCCAGGAGTTCAATCAATGAGAGAGAGGAGGGATCCTATGAGCAAGGGGCATGGAGATCATGATGGGAAAAAGTACAGAGATGGCCAGCCAAACTAGTGGAAACTCATGAACTGTGGACCAATAGCTGTGGAGCCCCAGTTGGACTGGACTAAGCCCTCTGGATAGGCACAAGATGGTTGTTTAGCTTGAGCTGCTTAGGGGGCCCCCAGGCAGTGGGATTGGGATCCGTCTCTAGTGAATGAGCTGGCCTTTTGGAGCCCAGTGCCTATGGTAGGACACCTTGAGCAACCTTGGTGCAGTGGGGAGGGACTTGGACCAGCCTCAATTGAGTGTGCAAGGCTCTGCTGACTCCCCATGGGAGACCTTGCCTTAGAGGAGGTGGGAATGGGGAAGTGGGTTGGGGGAGAAGGCTAGAGGGCAGAGGAGCGAAGAGAGGGATCTGTGGTTGGTATATAAAACGAATAGAAAATTTCTCTATTTCTGTTTGTGTTGTTTTTAGCTTGCAGTTGAGAATTAGATGATGTTTACCATGCTTAACCATGCTGTGTTAGCAGTACTGTATTAATGCAGTGATATAATCTCTGAAAATATCTTCTGCCTTCAAAGAGACTGAATTTTCGCCAGACCTTGATATTATTTAAAACTATGCATGTAACCTGCTCTGCTACTGTGTTCTCAACCTGTTTAAATTTAACCTGCCTCTTAAAGAACAATGTAATCAACCTTACTATGCCTTGGATTTCCTTCATAATCAACTTTTAGAATATAAGCTAATTGCATTGCTTTAATCTTAATTTTCAAGCCCCTGACCCAGAATATTGTGTGTGTGTGTGTGTGTGTGTGTGTGTGTGTGTGTGTGTGTGTGTGTTGTGGTCGTTATTTACTGAAAGCAGCAAATAGGTTGAAAACAACCTTAAACAAAACAAATATAAATGTTGAATGTAACATTTGGATATAGAATGATAACATGTTTGTAGCTTTGTGTGCTATTCTGGGTTAGCTGGCATCAGTAAAGCAACATCTTTCTTTGTACAATTCAGTTAAAGATCTTTGTAAAAAGTATACTCCATTCTTTTCCCATACAGTGTTTTCAGTGCTGTTTAATAAACACAAAGCAAAGCCCTTTGTTGAGGACTGATGCAAAGTAGACACAGGTCTCAAGTAGACAAAGACACAGGCACACACACACACACACACACACACACACACACACACACACACAGGCACAACAGACATGCGAAGAGGTCAGACAGATCAGACATGCACAACAGACATGCTTCAGATAGGATGGAAGTCCACAGGGAGAGAAATGGAATATTCAAAAATTTGAACTTTCTGTTGATCAAACTACTCCAGGAGGAAGCTTGTGTTTCCATTCTTTTTTTTCTGTTTGTTTGATTAATTTTGTTTGTTTGTTTTTTGAGACAGGATTTCTCTGTATCCTAGTACTTGCTCTGTTGATCAGGCTGGCTTCGAACTCATAGAGATCTGCCTGCCTCTGCCTTCTGAGTGCTGGGATTGAAGGAGTGTACCACTACTGCCTGGCATGTTTTTATTAATTTATTGAAAAAAATTTAAGGAATTGTGTTATGAGACGTCAATGACATTTCTAATATACAGATGAAAACAACAGGAGATAATTTGGTCATGTGATCAATTGTTCCTATTTGAGGAAAAATCTGTATCAAATCAGACCTACTTACTTCATTTTAAATCCCTATGCATTTTGGCCTATGTAAAAAGCTACATATAATGTTCTTTAATTTCTATAATATAGTATATAGTGGCGATTCTACTTTCAGGCAATGCAAAAACTATTAACTAGTTTAAATAATTATACTAATTAAAATATTTTATAAAACTAAATGAAAATATATACAAGATACTATTCAAACTCATTACCTAATAATATCACATGTAACTTTCATTATTTCTAGTATGTATAAAACAACTAATGGTATGAGCTCTAGATTTAAAAAAATTATATAGGTATGAAATACAAAACATAATAAATATCTAGAGACTTCACAATGGGAACCAGTGATGGTTGTTAATATTTGTTTTCATTTCCAAGAGTGTTATCAGATTTCAGCTGTGAAAAGATTCCTAACCTGGCTATTAATACTGCGATGGAGAGGTTCTAGTACTGAATAATGAGAAGATACTGAGGTAAAGAATCAGGAGGAAGGAAGTCACTAATTTGAATTGTTGGATGAGGGTGAGTTGAAGTTTGACATGAGTAGATAAATTATGATGAGCAAGTTGTAATCTCTAATATTGAAATAGATGAGGATGCTGACTCCAACACTTGGCAAAGGAGGCCTGAGAAAACCCAGGCAATCATTCCGAAAAGTGTGTATGCATATGTTAAATAGTAATGAAAGCAGCCCCCTCTGAGGTTCACCCCAGCTGTGGTGGTTTGTCGTTTTCAATAAAAACTTAATGCCTCTCCCTGAGAATGAATGCGTGCTCTGGTTTATAAAGGAATAATGCACTGGCCTTATTTCCAGTGGCTGACAGATCAGCAAATACACGTAGGCACAACTGCCTATTTGCTGTTTACTGCTATGGTAAATGGCAAGCCATAAAATGTGATCTGTTTAAATTGCATTTTGCAAACAATCCTTACTTTATGCCATACACTCGGTGAAACATTATGATTATTATTTATGAGGCACAGTTAAGGGTGCCTGGTGCTATGAGAATTGTGGATTTCTTTTACATTTAATTTTGCAAAAGGAAGAGACCCAGAGATTATCTTGTAGGGGAATTTCATTTTATGATAGAGTAAAGTGAAAAGTTGTAATAACTTGGCCATGATTATACAGATAGCTAAAATGGAGTTCAATTGTGAATGCAGGGATGCAGGAATTCTTAATTTTCAGTATGACTAGAATGCCCATGCTTTTATATTTAAAGCCATTGTTAGCACAAGGAAATAAAATTCTCTGGGAATAGGAGCCATTGTCACCATGAATAAATACTTTGTATGGCCCAATCAGTGAGGGTTTTGTGTGTATGTGTGTGTGTGTGTGTGTGTGTGTGTGTGTGTGTGTGTATTGCATAAATACATATCCAAAATCATTTCTGACATTATGAAAAATATGAATGAAACTTACGAATGTAAATGTATAATATATAATTATGTCTATTCATGTATCATTTATCTATCATCTATCTATCTATCTATCTATCTATCTATCTATCTATCTATCTATCTTGTGGTATCATTTTTCTTTTTAATCCATTTAACCTCTGAGAACTTATTCAAGTAAGAACAGAATTTCAAAGTTTATCATGTGATATAATTATAGAGACATAGAAATAGATCATGAATCTTGTTTCTTTTTATTAAATGCATTTATTTATTTAGTGCGCATTCATATATATATAAATTCATATGTGTATGTACACATTTTTGTGGGCATGCATGCACATATGTACTCTGTGTGTTGGGCAGGCCAGTAAGGTTGAGTGTCACTTCATTCCTCGGACATCATTGTGGTGGTTTGAATACGAATGATCCTCACAGGCTTATATATTTGAATGTTTAGTCATCGGGGATTGACACTGTTTGAGAAGGATTAAGAGGTGTGACCTTATAGAAGGAAATGTGCCACTGGCGGTGGGATTTGAGGTTTCAAAATCCCATGCCAAGCCTTGGCTCACTCTCTTTCTGCCTATAGATCAGGTTGCAGCTCTCAGCCACTGCTCCAGGCCTGCCTACATGCTACCAGGCTCCTCATGATGATAATGGACTGAACCTTTGAAACTGTAAGCAACCCCCAATTAAACACTTTCATAAGGGTTGCCTCGGTCATGGTATGTCTTTACAACAGTAGAACAGTGCCTAAGATATCTAGTGCTTTCCTTGGCTGTTTTTCACCTTGCATTTTAAAAAAAAAGGTCTCTCGCAGAACATGCAATTTGCTGATTTGGCTAGGCTGCCTGATCAATGACAACAGCTAGAAACCAGGAACTACAACTATACATGTGGCTTCTTAGAGAGTTACAGGGCATCCAAACGCTGGTCCTCATGCTTTAATGACAAGTGCTTTACAGCTAAAAGATCAATAGTGATTCTCTGCCCCTATATTATTTAAAGTTTATTATGCAGAGTGTGTATGATTTGCTTTCAATATTTTCTTTTAATAGTTCCTAATTTTGTTTTTGACCTACAATTTTTCCCTGACATATTCTAAGTCACTTGTGTTTTTCTTAGATTTTTATATTTCAAAATGAATGCTAACCCATGATTATCACTTAGATCCTGTGCTTTTCAGTAAATCCTATAACACTCTATCTGGTCCCCAAGATTCATAGTCATGGTAACGTATCAGGGGTGTTACTGAGAAGCAACATTTTCCTGGTTGGAATTTATTGTCCTCACTAAACTCTGTTGTTTGTAAGTGTTTATCAAATAGGAAAGGCAGAAATAAGAAAATATGTTTTAATATGTTAGACTTTGATTTCCCTGGATTATATACCAAAAGTTGAGTGAAAATAAATAAAATATGAATGCTTACTTCATAAGGATGTGAAATTTATAAAGAGATATAGTTATATAAAATTGAGGTCATTCTATAATTTCATTTTGTACAATTCTAATTCTTTAAATTCCATAATGTGTTCAATGTGCAGATTTGAAATTTTCCTGTCATTTATGAACAATTTTGAGGATAATTTTGGCTATTATAGTTAACTGCATTAGTCTAATAGAGTTCTGAACTTCAAAGTTTCAGAAACAATTATATATATTTTTTTCTATAATTGTAGACAATATACTTTCCACTAAAATTCTATTATGCCAAAAATATAACCTTAACTGAAGCATTTTTCAATGCTGCCTCACTCTGGTTTTATTTTTTATACATGTCATTTCTGAATGTATTTATATATAAAGTCAAGAGAATGAACACAAATGTCAAGGTTGTCGTAATGTTTTCTTAGAACCTGTTACAACGGATAGAGTCAATAGGAGGAAATGAAAACCTGGGAGCCATTGCTATTATTTAATCCAATTTACTCTTTTGCTTTCAATAAAACAGTATGCTTAAAAGTTGACTCAATAATTTGCTCGAAGGCCCACCATTTTCAGTTATTGAAGTCAATAATCATTTCCATGTTAAAATGTAGTCTATCTGGGAGATTTTCATGTTGTTGTCCACAAGAACCATAAAATAGTTTAGACAGATTGGTATAATATTTCTAATGAGGCATGATTACTGTTAGCATGGTAATAAAATTTATATTATCAGGAAGGTATCATGACAACCAGTGGAGTAGCTGACCAAGATTAGGTATCAAGAAAGAGAATCTAGATAACATCCACAGGCTTTGGTGATACATTAAGAGGCTGAAGGATTAGAAATAGCAAAGTGGAGGTTGTGGTTGTGTAATACAGTGAGTTAATCGAAGGAGTAGAATGGTGAGAAGCATGATCAAAACAGAAAAGATCAGATTTTATATTTGGAAGTAAATTTCACATAATAACCAAACCTAAGTTATTGCCAACCACTACAAATGGCCATATATATGGGGGGTGTGGTTCAGGAAGTTAAGAGTCTCTTAAGGGTGCACTTCAATTATCAGTGATGTGGATATAAATTTGACAGCTGTAGTTATAGATGAGTAGTAGACCAGAAGCATAGTTACATATGGCTAAGATAACATAATTTAAAAGGAGCTAGTAATGCTGTGGAGTATCTTAAACGTAGGGTTGTAACTAGCCACATATTGGTTTTTTATAGTTCTGCATCTTAATGCTGTCCTGGACCAGCGCGTATGTTTTGATTCCAGATGCTTTGGTTAGATATTGTCTCATACAGATGGATCCCACTTCACATGACACAGTGGGCAAAGTGAGACCCAGGGAGTTCATACTAAGGAATGGTATGAGTTTTAAATGGAGGAACAAAGGCACTATCAAATGATAAATCGTCAATGCCCAACCAATATTGGTGACTATAGCACCACACCCTAGGATTTCTTATAAAAGTAATATCAGGTCATGAATACTTACCATCATAATTATTCTAGGACTGTGACAACCATTGAGAACAGTAAAGAAAATCACATTACTTGTCTATCTGTTACTTTGTATGTCTCAGTGGAAGAATTAGCTTTTATTATATTGGATTGTAGGAGTCTACCTTTATCACCAAATGTGAAAGCCAGTTTTCAGTGGCCAGTTAACAACAAACCCAGGAAACAACAATGGCAAGTGTCAGCTAGAGACAAGACTTGGGAAAGATGAGTAGATGTAAGCTGAAGCTTCTAGGAAAGATATTTGAGGGTGAAAAAAAAAAGCTGTATACAGGGAAGGGATCTGACCTAGCAGAGCTCACTTTCATTAGAGTTGATTTTAATACCTGTGAGAAAGGAGGTCATCATTTTAATGATGGGTTTGGGAAGGCACGCGGGAGACAAGAGGCAGGAAGAACTCTAGTTCGTTGGAGAAATGACTGTTAGAGAGTCAAGTAGAGTGAACTGTATTTTATACTCTTGTGCTTTAATTATCCAGAGCTTCCTGTACTGTGAATGCAGTTGCCTTCATCAAATTGAAAGCAAACTTATAGAGCAGAGCCCAAGCTAGTGTAACTCTGGCTCTCGAAGTTGGTCAGGATGTTGAAACACTGGACGTTAGCATGGGAATATAGGTTAGGTGTACTTTTTGTTTTTGAATGTTATATTTCAACGAAAGCTTGCAAAAGCATGAGTTTATTTTCTTGTTTATTCATCTAGGGCCATGCAAGAGAAGTGTCAACAACTTTGGTACAGTATTTCTCCAGACTCCACAGAAACACCTAATACTACAGATCATGAGTTTCCCAGATAATTTGGGCTTGAATCTCTGCATTTTCAACATGTAACATGGTTCCTGGTATATATTACATTTCTATTGCTTTGGGGATGGGTAAATGGGTATATTGAGGCAGAAATAAGTCTTTCAGAATTTGGTCATCTCTTCTCAAATCCTTCTACACTGGAATTTTGTACTGAGTATTTGAAGTGGGAAAGGAATACTACCTTGTACATGTCCCCACCACATACACACTAATTTTACCCTATCCAATTGTTTTAACAAAACTCAAGTAACCAGGCATGGTCCCTTTGATTAACTGATTAGTAAGAAATCTACAAATGGGCTGACTTGGTCAGTTTACCAGATAAAGCTGGTCTGACTCATTCCACACATCCCACCCTGTAGCTAAAGAGTTTCTCTCCAGCTCCCACCAAGCCCCGCCAGTCCCGGAGCCCACTTAAAAAACAAACACACAGATTCTTATATTATTTAAACTGGTTGACCTAAAGGCTCAGGCTTCTAGCTATCTAGTTCTTACATCTTAAATTAACCCATTTCTATTAATCTATACTTTGCCATGTGGCTTGTGGCTTAACGGTACCTTACATCCTCCTTGTCCTGGCGGTGGCTGGCAGTGTTTCCCTCTGGCTTCCTGTTCTCTCAATTCTTCTCTCTGTTAGTCCCACCTATACTTCCTGCCTGGCTGCTGGCCAATCAGTGATTTATTTATCAATTAATCATCCACAACACCACCCCTTCAGCAGCATATCAAGTTAATAAACCTCTCATAGTTAAATTTTCCTCAGATAGAATACTATAAAGAGGGAATTAAAATTATTAATAGGAAAGCCTTAAAAGAAAAAATAATGACAATCCTTGGATGAAAAACATTGATTTATTAAAAAAATCAATATACGAATTTATGTTTATATAGTATACAAAGAATATATTTAGTACAAATTTATATTTACATAGTATAAATAGAATATATATACATTTATATTTTATACAGTTTCCCTGGTAGAAAAGAACCAAGTTATTTTATTTGTGTGCTAAGCATTTTCTCTAATTTAAAAATTTTGGAGCAGTTGAGAAATTACTGCATGAGAAGCACATTAGGATGGTAGAAAGTGGATGTTTATATTTCATTGTTTTAATCTAATCTGATACAACATACAGCAAAGTCCTTCATACACACATTTAATGGCATGCATCATCATGATTGTGTCGCATAATCATTAGGCATTAGTGATAAGCAGTTCCCATAAATTACTGTAATTAGTATTACTTCTCCAACACCACAATGCTTTTTTAAGGCTTTCTCTTCTAATTTTGCTAACTCTTCAGTATCTAACAGCAACACAAATGCTACCAGCTTTGCTTCTGCCACATGTGATCTAATTATCATTATTCTTTACCCAGTAAGATCTCAACCAGTGTTTTGCTGGATTAAGCTTAATAGAATCAATCGTTGCACAGTTGCCAAGGCTCTCTCTCTGTTCCAAGGCAGACATGTTGTGTTTGGTCCCCATAGATGGATTCTTTGTATTTTTCCAGGGTTAATGCTGTCTGCCTCATCCTACATGCCGTGTTCTCCATAGTCTTTTCTTGAGAGAGCCCAGAGCCTTAGATTTTTATTAAGCATAGGTCAGGAATGTCCAGCCAGAGCATAACGTGATGGTGATAGACAAATCTTCGCTGTGTGATGCACAGGCAATAGGTTAAACATAGAATAATTTGTGAAATGAATCAAAACAACGGGAATATATTCTTAGTAACAAGTACTCTGCTATAAGAAATGAGCTCAAAGATTAATTTAGGTCACTACCTTATTGGTTTAAGAAGGGCATGAATAGGACAAAAACAGACTATTTAGGTACCTTACAACACCATCTCAAAGAGCTTTTAGAAAATGCATGGAGGATAAGGACCCATTATCTGCTTGAATAACTGTGCTTTGAATGATTACTAAGCCAAGATAACCCTTCCTATTGTGAATTATAAGGGAGGGCCCAGCCCATTGTGGGTGATACAATCCCTGAGCTGGTGGTCTCAGGCTCTATAAAAAGCAGGCTGAGCATGCCATGATGAAGGGGCCAGTAAGCGGCACTTTTCCATGGCTTCTGCATCAGCTCTTACCTCTAGGTTCCAGCCCTGTTTGAGTAGAAGTGTAAGCCAAATAAACTCTTTCTTCCCCAACTTGGTTTTGGTCATGAGATTTTTATCTGAGCCATAGTAACCCTAAGTAGGACAGAGATTTGTACCAGGATTGTGGGTATTGCTATGATAGACCTGACCATGTTAGTTTTGGGAGGACTGTGGAAGGACTTTGGCACTTTGGTCTAGAAAAGCTTTTGAGTGTTCAAAGCTTAATGAGCTGTTCTATGGGGGCTTGGAAGATAAGAATGCCTGGAGAAATGCAGACCATAGAGGCCTGGCTTGTGAAGTTCCAAAGAGAAGTTTGAGAGTCACTTAAAGATTCTTCTGGGGCTGTTGCATATGTTGAGCTAAAACTCTGTGGTTCTTGTTATCTGGGGTTGAAGAATCAGCTGTGATTTAACAAGAAACCAAAACCAATAAAGTAAAACCTTTGCTTTACTGGGACAATAGATGCTTGTCATCTGGAGCTAAGAAATTGGGGGTGATTAAGAAAAGACCAACATCATTGATGTGAAATCTTCTGGGAAATGTTTCCTCAGAATCTACACACAGAAGTTGTGTTCCAGAGGTGGCCAAAATTGTATCTTGCACTGGCAGCCTGACTTGGTGGTATAAGAGACACTCAGATGGTACTGTTTTGAAGGCATGAAGGGGTCATGAAAAGCAGCTGAGGCTTGGCACTGTAAGAGGCCAGGAGAGGCCAGGGGAGAAGGTGCAGCCTCAGTAGCTGAAGCCCTAGGATTGAAGGGTCATGTGGAGAAGTTGAAGCCTGGTACCATGAAGAGTCTGGGAGAGGCTATTGGTGAAAATGCAGCAGAAGACCCCAGCATTTTGGAGATGCTAGTATCATGTGATGACCACCAAGAACTGTAGCAATCAGGGAATGGAGCCATCTGGAGCCTAGAAGACAAACTGTGTGTGTTGCAGAAGGCAGAGGCAAAAAAGTGACCCAAGCCCTTTGGAGGAGCCCAGAAGATGGTGAATGGATCCCAGACATTAGACGTTGAGATACTTAGCATGGTCAGAGTTTGGGTTTTCTTTGACTTGAGTGTAACTGTGCTCTGGTTCTTTCTTCTTGAAGTAAGAAGGTACTTACTTTATATTTGGTTTAATAGGAGCCCACAGTTGAGAGACTTTGATCTTTTAAAGAGATTTTAGAATTTTCCAAGATTTTAGACTTTAAAAAAGACTGCATATTAAAGAGACTGGAGTTTTACATGTTTGATTTTTTTAAAGACTGTCAGACTTTTAAAATTTGGAATGTTTCTGTTACACCCTTGATATTCTTGTGTGATCTTGGGTATGAACAAGAAAGAAAAGGCTATTGCTTAGCAGTGTCAAGTTGATAAGGGGGTCAATTATCTGGCCTAGTTTTATGTCAACTTGACCTAACTACAGTCATTAGAGAGGAGGGAGAAAATGCCTCCATGAGATCCAAATGTAGGGCACTTACTTAATTAGTAATTGATGCAGGAGGGCCCACCCTGTTGTGGATGGTGCCATCATTGGGCTGGTTTTGGGTTCTATAAGAAAGCAGGCTGAACGAGTAAGCCATGATGAACAAGCTGGAAGGCAGTACCCCTCCATGTACTCTGCATCAGCTCCTGGCTCCAGGTTCCAGCCCTGCTTGAGTTCCTGTCCTGACTTCCTTCAGTGATGGACTATGACGTAGGAGTGTAAGCCAATGTACATATATTATCCTATCTAATCTTCCCTTGTAGACAATTAAAGTTTATGAAGAATGAAAGTAGTAACAAAACCAAACATTCCTGTGGAGATTATTGTGGACTATGAGATATTTAAAAATGCCTTGGTAATGCTAATTCATTTAAAATTCACACTATTCACTGAGAGCAGTGTTATTATCACTACTGTGTGGTTTAGAAGACTGAGAACCCTAAAGACTAAATTGTCTAGTTCTACACCTGTCAAATGGTAATGAGGGTTTTAGCCAGGCTCTGGCTGTGGACGCCATGTTTTAAATCACAACACTACATTGCCTTTCACAGAGCAGAAAGGAAGGTGAATTTGAACACCCAAGCAATATTATGCTCAATTGAAACTGATGTTACACAGTTAGGGGAAGAGGAAGGAGAAGTGTGTATGAAGAGTGAGGAAGAGTGAGAAGATATCGGGAGGAGAAGGGAGGTGAGAGAGGAGAGATGGAAGAGGCCACCAGTGAGGTCAAGAAATAGAAGGGCTGAGAGAGGTAAGAGAGATGGAGAACTGAGTGAGAAAAAAGGAGAAGAGAGAAGAGAAAAAGGAGGAGGAGGAATCATGAGAGAGGGAGAGACAGAGGGAGAGTAAGAGCAAGAGAGAAAGATCCAAAGGTTACAAGGGTGAGGACAATTCTCATAGTCATGTTTGATGATACAAATTCATTTCCAAGGGACATAACAAGACAGGCCCAATAAACATCCCATGTGAAGTCAGTCACTCCCACTGCCCCTCACCTCCAGTACCTCTGTTTACATTGCAGAGGACATAGCGATATTTCTCTCAGATTTGTTCCTCCTTGTGAAATTCATGATATGGAGCTAGCACTAAATAACACAGCTTCTCTCTTATAAAAGTAATTAATGCATAATTAAAAGGCACAACATGAACCAATAAAGGCTGGTGCTTTACCCATTCAGGAGTCAGCAGAGAAAGCTCAGTCTAATGAAAACAGTTTGATTTGTTTCTTGGTCATCCATAGCAGTTCATGCTACTCACTTTATAATTTGCACGCTAAAGGTCAGTATCAAACAAGTTTTTAAGTCCACCATTTTATTCCCTAATAAAATAATCTTAATTCCTGAAACTGACAGATTTTAAAAATGTATAATTATGACAGCGTCTTCATATATTTCTCATCAATAACATGTGCATAAACTTTGAAATGCTTTATGTTGACCATATTTACGTCACAATTTAACACCCCCTGGGATGAATATTGACCTTGAACTTCATCTTGTTTGCGATTTTATTTGCATTGTAGTTTATAACACAGGCTTATCAAATTTGCATGTGAACTACTTACTGTTGCAGTATGTCATGAATAAAGTTATTGCTTAAATAAATCCATGTTAGTGTTTTAAAGGTGTTTGAACATTTGTTTTTCTGGGAAGTTTGCGTTAATGATTTTTCTTTATAAGTGACACATATTAAACATTGTGGACTTATGAGTAAATGTGAACAAACTGATAGTCAATATGATGTGAAACACTTGTCTTGGTCATTCTTGTGGATAGAAAGGTCTGGATGAGTGTGTCAGTATAAGTCATGGTCTCTGTACATTGCATAGTAAGGAGATAAGATTTAGAAAAGAAGGTAAAGGGGTATTTCTGAGGTTTTGCTCATAACAATTGCAAACATTTATGTTATTCTTATGAAGTATCAAGACTTAGGCTAAATACTTTGCATAATTTATTATTTCATTTAATCTTTACATTGATTTGATGGATTTGGTGCTTTTTAAAATTTGTTTTTAATTGAAGTAGAATTACATCACTTTTCTCCCTCTCTTGCATGATCTGTTTCAGAATAAACACACTAAGGCATATCCTAGAAGTCAGAAGTAATTCAAATTCAAGTGAGCAACTCCAATGCATTTAAATGAGATTTCATTTTTATTATAATTTTATATTGACTTCAATGATTCCAAAAGAGATGTCTTCACCACATGAAGATGTCATGATCTAGCAGTAATCCTGTTTAAAAATGATCAGCCATTTTTAAGAACTGTAATCAGATTGGTGACTACCCTAATTGTCTTCATAGAACCTTCATCCAGTAAGTGATGGAAGCAGATGCAGAGATCCACATCTATGCACTGGGCCAAGCTCCCAGAGTCCTGGTGGAGAGAGGGAAGAGGGATTATATGAGCAAGGGGATCAAGAACATGATGGGGAAACCCACAGAGACAGCTGGCCTGAGCTCATGAGAGCTCGTGGACACTAGACTGACAGGTAGGGAGCCTGCATGGGACCAACCTAGACCCTCTGCATGTGGATGACAGTTGTGTAGCTTGGTCTGTTTGTGGGCCCCTAGCAGTGGGACCATGACATGTCTCTGGCATATGAGCTGGCTTTTTGGAACTTATTCCCTATGGTTGGATGCCTTTCTCAGCCTTGGAGCAGAGGGGAGGACTTAGTCCTGCCTCAACTTGATATGCCATGCTTTGCTGACTCCCATGGGAGGCCATACCCTTTCTGAATGAAGATGGAGAAAGAGTGGATGGGGGTGGATAGAGGGAGATTGTGGGGGGGAAGAGTGGGGAAACTGTAGATGTAAAATAAATATTTAAAAAATTGTTTTCTCTTTTTAAATCTTGAAGCTCTTTTGAATCTGTACACTGTTCCTTTTATCTTTGAGTAAAACATCTGTCCTCTCAATGGGAAATCATTGTCTTTTTTTAATCAAGCAAATTTTTACTTCTTTAACAGACCAAAAATTCTGTTTTAAACTGAGAAATTTTGTATGAAGATGTTAATATAAACTGGGCATTCTTGTACTAGAGCAAACATATTTCTTAGGGCAATCCAATAAAAACCTTCTTAAGTTTTCTTTTATTAAAAATAGCTCTTTTTTTCATCACATGATGTCTCTTGATTATTGTTTCCCCTCCCTCTACTTCTCCGAGTTCCTTCCCACCTCCCCTCCCCTCTGGATGCATTCAGTCTCTTTCTCTCATTAGAGAACAAACAGGCTTCTAAGGGATAATAATAAAATAAAACATAGTAAGACAAGACAGAAAATAACACATCAGAATTAGAGAAAACAAAACAACAAAAGGAAAAGAGCCTAAGAGAAGGCACAAGAATCACAGACCCACTTGTTCTGACACTGAGGAATATCATAAAAACACGATAATGGAAGCCAAACTACATACGCAGAGGACCTGGTGCAGACTGGTGCAGGCCCTGTGCATACTGCCTCAGTCTCTGTGAGTTCATGTGTGCTTTGATTATGTTATTTAGAAGACCTTCTTTTCTTGGTGTCCTCTATCCCCTCTGCCTTTTACACTTTTTGTCTCTTCTTCTACAGGGTTCCCATAACTCTTAGGGGGAGGGATTTAATGGAGAAATCCATTTAGGGCTGAGTGTTCCCAGGTCTCTCACTCACTGCATAATGTCTGGCTGTGGGGCTCTGTATTTGTTCCCATCTGTGGAAGGTGGAAGCTTCTTTAATAATGCTTGAATAAGGCACTGATCTGTGAGTATAACAGAGTACCACTAGGAGTTATTTTATTGCTATGTTTTTAGAACTGTGATATTTGGTTCTACTCCAGGTCCCTGGACTATCTAGTCTTTGGTTCTTGGTCACCCAAGCAGCGCTGGTTATGAGTTCCATCTGGTGTAGTGGGCCTTCAGTAAAATCAAAAATGGGTTAGTTACTCCCACAAATTTTGTGCCACCATTGCCGTAGCACATCTTGCAGGCAGAGCACCATTTTAGATTAAAGGGTGTGTGGCTGTATCGGTGTTTACATTTCTCCTTTCGTAGCATGCCGAGTTCCTTCCTGTACCAAAGAAGCTAGAACATAGTGTGGGGAGGCTCTATGTAGGTACCAGCTCAACAGCTCCATGTTCAATGATTTGTGTAGGTGTTGTCGTGAGCACTGGAGCCTTGCCATCAGTTTGGAGAGGACAACCTACTGTCTTGCCAACAGCCTGGGTTGCTTGGGGAGTCCTGTAGGACCCCTTTGGCCAACAACTCAACTAGGTGTAACCCAGTCCTGGCACTGGGATCTTCATTTGGTGAAGAGAGATGTCCAGTTGGTTCTTGGTCTTCCCCTTTATTTGATTATTTTATTTATATTACCTTCATATAGGTATCTATTTTAGGAAGCTTCTACAGTGTTAGGTTTCCATACGACCACACAAATGGAGCTTAATCTTAGTTGTCTCTCTGTATTCCTTCTCTCATCTCCCTCTCCTCCTCTCCCAACTTGATCTTCCAGTTCCAGCAGCCCCCCATCCATACATAATCATCTATTCAATTTCCCTTTCTTAAGGAGATACATCTATTACCTCTAGTCACTTACTGTATATCTGCCCCTGGTATTTCCACAGATTGTAGCTTTGTTATCATTGACTTAACAGCTAAGTGAATACATACTGTATTTGTCTTTCTGGGTCTGAGACACCTCACATAGGATGATTTTTCCTAGTCCCATCTATTTACCTGTGAATTTCATAATGTCATTTTTTAAATAGCTGGGTAACCCCCCAATGTGTAAATGTACCTCATTTTCTTTATCCATTCTTTAACTGAGGGACATCTAGATTCCTTTCAACTTCTGACTATTATGTAGAGAGCAGCTATGAACATAGTTGAGAAAGTGTCTCTGTGATAGGATGAAGCATCCTTTGGGTATATGCCCAAAAGTGGTATAGCTGGATCTTGAGGCAGACCAATTCACATTTTCCTGAGGAACTGCCACACTGATTTCCATAGAGGCTGTAGAAATTTGCCCTCCTACCAGCAATGGAGAAGTATTCTCTTTATTCTACATCCTTGGTAGCATGAGATGTCACTTGTTTTCTTGTTCTTAGACATTCTAACAGATATAAGATAAAATCTCAAAAAAATTCGATTTGTAGTTCTTTGATGGCTAAGGATGTTGAACATTTCTTCAATTGCTTCTCAGCCATTTGTTTCTTCTGTTGAGATTTCTCAGCTTAGATCTGTTACCCATTTTTAAGTTGGGTTAGTTGTTTTCTTGATCTCTATTTTTTTACCTCTTTATGTAGTTTGGCTATTAGCCTTCTATTAGATGTGTTTTTGGAAAAAAAAATCCCATTTAGTAGGCTACCATTTTGTTCAAATGATATTGTTCTTTGCCTTACATAAGTTTTTCAATTTTATGAGGTCAAACTGACTAATTGTAGATATTAGTGTGTTGCACAAATCTTAAAAGGTCTTATTAATAAAAACAAACATGGAGCCAGGTACTTGGGTCAACACTGGAAGATCAGAGAAGCAGAACAAGCCACAGCCACCTCACCTCACCAATTCCTCAGCTGATCCTGTTTCTTCAGACTGGAAGCTTCTGAGTCCTTATCCAAATCAATCTCAGCTGAACTGTGCTACTCAAAAGCCTAAAAGCTTAACCAGCTCTAGTTCCTGGTTTTTCATGCCTTATATATCTTTCTGCTTTCTGCCATCCCTTTCTGGGATTAAAGGCATGAGTTACCATGTCTGGCTGTTTCCAGTGCGGCTTTGAACTCACAGAGATCCAGATGGATATCTGCTTCTGGAATGCTAGGATTAAAGGCGTGTATGCTACCATTTTCTGGCCTCTATATCTAGTGGCTGTTCTGTTCTCTGACCCCAGATGAGTTTATTAGGATGCACAATATTTTGGGGAACACAATATCACCACATTAGTTTCTGTGTTAATAGTGTTCTATTCAGAAAGTCTTTTCCTGTGCCTATGAGTCAAGGCAATATTTTGCTTTCTCTTCTATCAGATTCAGTGGATCTGGTTTTACATGGAGGTCTCTGACACATTTGGTGTTGAGTTTTCTGCAGGGTGATAAATATGAGACTATATGGCATGTACATGCAGCCATCCAGTTTCACCACCACCGTTTGTTAAAGATGCTGTCTTTTTTTTTCCAGTTGGCCAGTTTTTAAAAGACTGTTCTGTCATACTTATACCTCAGTGTTCTTGTATACAATCTTGGTCCTCAAGGTGAACAAATTGGAAGTTCTATGGACATTTTGGAAGTGGAGCATTATTCAAAATCCTTAAGTAATTGAGGGCAAGACTTCAAAGGGAATTGTGGGACCCTACCCATCCTCTTTCTTTCTACTTCTGGGTCATGAAGTGAGGGGTTTGAGCTGTCGCATACTTGATTATAATGAGGTACCATCACTGGCATCCCAAACCAGTTGAACTGTCTTACCTGGTACTCAAACCTCCTGATCTAGTTAGCCAAATATTAACCTCTGTTTACTTCTCAAGTAGCCAATGGCAAGTATCTTGTTATAGCGAGACCAATCTGACATAATGTTGTATTAAGATTCCAAAATATGTTACTTATAATCATGACTATTTCTTTCATATCAGAATCCCTGAGGGAAATGTTTAAAGGGTAGACAATCCCATGATCATTACAAAATCTGGTGCTCACTCATACAGCACCAGTATTTTCCATTACAGGTTGATGGTCTTCCAACTTTCAGCAATCATTATTTTTATGTAATTAAGAGTATAAAGTTAAAGATTTTACTTGCTCTATCTGGGGATAAACTTTTGTAATTCTGCTTCATTTTGCAGAAATATCAAGAGCTCAGTGATGGAGAGGTGCTATCTGCCTTTGAAACTTTTAATTACCATGGTACCTATAGAGGATATTTATGCCCTGCTTAGGCCATGAGATTTATCAACTTCTGAAACAGAAGACATTCCATGGAAATAACATTCATCATTGATTTATACTGATGAACTAGAAGAAACCCAGTAATCAATGAATTTAAACCACAAAATATTAATTTTTAGTCACTAGCTCAGTACTTAAAATGTTTAACAACCTCATATTTGCTGTGAGTTAAGGCTGCCCATTAACATGGTGGTTGTTTCTGAAAATGCTTGGGTGTGGGACATAATTTCACATCTATTGAAGCTAATTAGAATGAGTTACAATTTGATTTCTCATAGATTTCAATGCATTTATATTTCACATAGGTTCCTAGGCAAGTGTTCTCTAAAAAATAAGATCATTTTTTTCCACAAGAGATTTTTTTTCTATTAGTTTGATTTACCTTCAGTTAGATAAAACTGTTTTTATTTTTGTCTCCTGTTTTCACTTGCTACTTAAATTGTTACAGGCCTGCCTTTGTGCATATAGACATTGCCATGGTCATTTTGTAAAAGCAACAAGGCCTGCTTTCCAAAGTTTGGTTTGATTTCTAGATTTACAATGACACACACACACACACACACACACACACACACACACACACACACACACAAGTTCATTTATGGCATAGGATGGATTTCTAGAGAGCATAGGGCAGGCACCCAAGTAGTCTAAAATGGCTCAGGAGATTGATTTGTGGGTTGGTGGGGAGTAGAAGGGTATAGCCAGAGTGTGACTCATACATATGGTTTGAACACAAATGTCTAGAGTGATAGGAAAGGATATCAAGGCCAGATATTGAGTCAACTAGAAAGGCTGAGGAGCTTAAAAGCTGTCAATTGTAAAGCATTGGAAAGAGTCACATTATTTACTGCATTCATTCTAATCAGAGCTTATATTTATTACAGACTTTTCCGCATGCTACTAGGAAAGTAAAGAAGAACTAGAATTTACTTTTTGACTTCTGTTTTTATAATTAAATATCACACATATGCGGGCCTCATATTTTTAATGAGCAAAGCAAGATTTTTGAAATCAAATAAATCTAGATTTGATTTTGAAGTGTTTGGATTTCTTATTGCATCAGTCACCTTGTAGGTGTTTATAATGGGAGGAAATGTAGGCTTCTCTATTTATTAGGGGACTGAAGAACCAGGCTTCTATCTGTGCTCCCCAGAGTGACTCCATGGATGACACATACCTGCTCTTAAGGAAAGTTTTATTTTAGGAGCTATCCCTGGAACTACGCTGGAAGGAAGCATTTCATCACTGCCACTGCACTGCTTCCTGACACCCATGACATCTGGCAATGACACTGGATTTCTAAATTAGGAGAACCTCAATGTCAAGGTCTTTCAAGCCAGCCACAATAACCAAGGGCCACAAGAACAGTAGCTTCGATCTTTCTTCCATTGCCCAGATCTTGACTATCGTATATAATTGGGAAAAGCTAACTTACTCTACTTTGAATGAGACCTGAATAGTGTAAGTGTAAAATGCAAAAAAATTTATTATACTTGAATTTTAGAGTCAGTTTACCTTTCACAACTCAAGGCACATCATCTCCAGGTAAGAGATCCAACATGCTGTGAATGCATGAGATGACATCAGACACTGTGCTGGATGCTTTACACAGACAACAAGCCCCTTTCAAGCCTCCCACAGTGAGGAGGACAGAAGGCTCAGAGAGGCTAAGTGACTTGGTTAAGGATAACCACTAACCATGCACAGGCATAGAATTTGAGTACAAACATGTTTATATGCAAAACATAAATCCCAACCCACGGGAGGTATGATCAAGGTATGTCGCTAAAAGGTCTAGAAAGGCAGGATTCCTGAAGTGCTTTTGACTTCTATTTTGTATATAACACTTCAATTTCTGAGCTTACTTGTGACTTACTGGGAAAAGAATGAATGCTACTGGGCATTAAAATAGGCTGTCAGTTTCATCTGAGAAATTTTTATTTTCCTATACTCCTCTATGGTGTCAGTCATCAGTCTTCCTACAGGGGAATTTTGTATTCCACCTCAGAATCTGCTGAGTTTCCTGTGGTGATGGCGTAAACAATATCATTAATTCATGACCAGAAAGCGCTTCTTGTTAGATTGAAAACATATCAAAGTATTGTGCGGAGAATTTGAAATGCTGTCGATTATTTTTAAACAATGAATATGTATTACTTTTCTGTTCAGAAGGAAAACATGTCAGAAAGTATGAGAAGAGAGAAAATGTGGTCATAAACAAGAACAATAGAAGATACCTTCTTCTTCCTTTGGGTCTTGGCTATTACAGTCTATAAAACTTGACCAAGAATCATGACTTTCTGAATACAGTGGTATAAAGGGTTATGTTTCCATTAAGACAATAATTAAAATCATTCCTGAATAGTTACCAGAGATGGGAATACACTTGCCATTTATCTAAGGACATTTACTCCCATATTTCCAATACAGAGGAAAGCTCAGCATGGTAAGCCTTTTCAAGGTTGTGTTAGCTGTCAATTCTGACCAAGTGAGATTTTCAGGAATGTCCCTTTCAGAAAGACTTGGAAACTAAGTCCATGTACCAGTGACAGAGTAACAGTGTTTGTCAGGCTAAAAGATAGAATGTCTTTCATTACATTTAAGTGTCAACTACAAGTAGGTATTATAAAAAACTTGATAGATCTATGCCAACCTAAGATATGTGAGATATACATACACGTATATATGTGTCATATATAATGTATATACAGTCATAATGATAAATATCAAATATTTTGTTTTACATTGTCCAATATATTTTGGAAGGAACTGTCTTCTTTCTTTTTATTAAGAAAAATTTTTTATTTATTTTACATACCAATCACAGATCCCCTTATTCTTCCCTGCCCCTCCAGCCTCCCATCCACAACCCACACCCAATTCTCTCCTACAAGAAGGTAAGACCTCCCATGGGGAGTCAGTAGAGCCTGGTACATTCAGTAGAGGGCGGTCCAAGCCCGTCCCCCTTCCTCAAGGCTGTGCGAGGTGTCCCACCATATGTAGTGGGCTCTAAAAAACCTGCTCATGCACCAAGGATAGATTCTGAACCTATTGCCAGGGGGCCCCTTAAGCAGATCAAGCTACACAACTGTCTCACTATGCAGAGGGCCTAGTCCAGTCCCATGTAGGCTCCATAGCTGTTGATCTAAATTTCATGAGTTCCCTTTTTGGATCACTTTAGGTATATAAGTAATTAGGTTTGTTCATGAAAACTGTATAATACTTTATTTATTTTTAAAATTTAATTCATTTTACATCCCAATCACATTTTTCCCTCCCTTTTCTCCACTCATTCACCCCTCTAACCCCTTCAATCTACTCTACTGTTTCTGTTAAGAAAGGGGCAGGCCTCCCATGGGTATAAACAAAGCATGGCATATCAATTGTATTAAGTCTGGGCAAGGCAATTCAGTATAATGAATAGGTTCCCAAGAGCCAGCCAAAGTATTAGGGTGTAGCTGGAGTTATCTCCAGTCCTGCCCAGGCCCACAGCCACTCAGACCCAAGTAAACACACAGAGACTTATCTTACTTATAAACTGTATGGCCATGGCAGGCTTCTTGCTATCTAGTTCTTATATCTTAAATTAACCAATTTTTATTAATCTGTAAGTTGCCATGTGGTTCGTGGCTTACCGGTATCTTTACATCTTACTTCTCATGGCGGCCAGCAGCTGGCAGCTTCTCCTGAATCAGCCTTTTACTTCCCAGCATTCTCCTCTCTCCTTATCCTGCCTATACCATACTTCCTGCCTGGCTACTGGCCAATCAGTGTTTTATTTATCAATCAGTCAGAGTAATACATTCACAGCATACAGAACATCCCACAGCATTAGAGACAGCCCCTGCTCCCATTGTTAGGATTCCCACCAGTAAACCAAGCTACACAACTGTCACATATATGTAGGGGGACTAGGTCAGACACATGCAGGCTCCCTGGTTATTGGTTCAGACTAGTCCCTATGAGTCAGGTTAGTTGTTTATGTAGATTTTCTTATGATGTCCTTGACCCCTTTGGCTCTTACAATCTTTCTTCTCTCTCTTCAGCAGGATTCCCCGATCTTGGGCTAAAGTTAGGCTCTCTGCATCAACTTCCATTAGATACTGGATGAAGGCTCTCTGATCACAATTGAGGTAATCATCAATCTGAGCATAGAACTGGTCATTTCAGGCTATGTATCTACTATTGTCAGGAGTCTTAGCTTTGTGGGAGTTTTCCTTGCGTCAGGTTTCTACGTGACCTCTAAATGCCCCCTCTTTCCAGTCATCTCTTTCAGTACTCTCTTCCTTCATTCATTTCCTAACCCAATCTCTCAAGTTCCCATTCCCACCAATGTAGCTAGAGTTTTCCTGCCTGGCCCACAGTCAGGACAAACTCTCTGACCTGCCAGTCCCACAGCCACTCAGACCCGACCAAGTAAACACAGAGACTTATATTGGTTACAAACTGTATGGCCGTGGCAGGCTTCTTGCTAACTGTTCTTAAAGCTTAAATTAATCCATTTCCATTAATCTATACCTTGCCACATAGCTCGTGGCTTACCGGCATCTTCACATGCGGCTTGTCATCATGGCAGCTGGCAGTGTCTCTCTCACCCAGCTTCCTGTTCCTCTCAATTCTCCTGTTAGTCCCGCCTATACTTCCTGCCTGGCCACTGACCAATCAGTGATTTATTCATTGACCAATCAGCAACACATTTGACATACAGACCATCCCACAGCACACCCACATCCAGACAACCCAGCAGATCTCTTCTATTTCCTCTTCCAGGGAGATCCATGAGTCCCCCTTTGGGCCTTCCTTGTTACCTAGACTCTATGGGTCTGTGGATTGTAGCATAGTTATCCCATACTTTGTGGCTAATATCTACTCACGAGTGAGTACATGCCATGTTTGTCTTTTGGGGTCTGGGTTACCTCACTCAGGAAGATATTTTTCTAGTTCTATTCCTTTGCCTATAAATTTTCTGATGTCATTGTTTTTAACAGCTCACTAATATTCCATTTTATGAATGTGCCACATTTTCTTTATCCATTCTTCAGTTGAATGACATCTATGTTGTTTCTAGGATCTAGCTATTATGAATAAATCTGCTATGAACATAGTTGAGCAAGTGTCCTTGTGGTATGATGGGAAAAGATCTCAACCAACCCCACATCCAATAGATGGCTGATCTCTAAAAATATATATAATACTCCAGAAACTAGACATCAAACAACCAAATAATTCAATTAAAAATGGGGGTACTGACCTAAACAGAGAATTTGCAACAAAAGAATCTCAAATGGCAGAGAAATACCTAAAGAAATGTTCAACATCCTTTGCCCTCAGGAAAACATAAACAAAAATGGCTCTGAGATTCTATCTTACACCTGTCAGAATGTGTAACACAAATGGCAGCTTAATGCTGGGGAGGATGTGGAGTTAGGGGAACTTCTCCATTGCTGGTGGGAGTGAAAACATGTATAGCCACTTTGAAAATCAATATGGTGGTTTCTTAGGAAATTGGGAATCAATGTACCTCAAGACCCAGTTATACCACTTTTTGACATATATCCAGAGGATGTATAACACTTTATTAATAAAATATATTAAAAACAAATATGAATAAACATGTCAGCAGATAGTGTATTTATTTAGCAGTCTGTGTACTAAACAATTGGAAATTTGATTATGCAATAGAGAACAATCTGGGAAGACTGAGTAGTACAGGCAGATGAGGTCTCATAGTTTAGGGAGACTTGAATAAATAAAAAAAAATTAAAGTTTCTTGTATTTTTAAGCCCAACATATTATATTTATATGACTACTTAAAAAAAATTAACATCAATTTAGTAAGATCAGATAATGAAAAAAGGGCTAGAAGGGCTTGAATTAAAAACAGGAAAGGAGGATGGAAAACAGTTTTCTATAGTGAGGAGAGAATTACTGAATGCTGCTATAGGGGAGTAACTGTTGCTGGAAAGAACAACTGAACTAGAGCAGTCAGCCATCCAATGCTCAAAATGGACCAGTGGTACAGAACTGCTGATGTTCTCATGGTTTATGGGAAAAAGTTAAGTGCTGGTGCTAATCTCTAGATTATCCCATGCTTAGTTTATCTATGTGTTAAGTGTTTTTAAGATATTATCTTATTATTTCAAATATAAAGACAATGTGGGCTGGGAAGATAGTATGTCATTGTATTAGAAACACCAAGCAGCAACAGCTGTCTAATTGGAATTGGGGCCTGCTCAATAGGAGGGAATTCATGGAAACCTAGCTAACTACCCATATCTGATTAGGCCATGGAAACTACAGGAGAACCTACTACTGTTACTTTCATAAACCAATATAATCTCTAACTGCATTATTAATATTCAATCATACTTATTCTTCTACCCACAGAGAAGTATAGCTCACCTTCATTAAAGAATTTCTTTTTTTTTCTTTCTTTGTTTCAGCAGACAGAGACAATTACAGAAACCCACAATTGGTTGAATGCAGAGAACAACTGACTATTGGTGCCTAGTCCTAATTGATACATCTACAACATAACCCTGCACCTAAGACTCTGGGAAAAACATGGGAGAGGGCAGGAGGCAGAAAGATTGTAAGAGCCAAAAGAAGACCAGGAAGTTTAATGCAAAATTCTGTTGTGTTTGGTATGAGAGGGAAATGACATCCATGAAATATCAATAATATGGCTGCCTAAGTAAGACTTGATCAATTACAATGCCAGTTGGCATGCCAGTGTGGATGGAGAAAATCTCCCAATGCTCTCTCTTAGATACAGAGCTTCAGGCAATTAATAACTACTGAGAGAAGGACTCCATATTCCCCAGGGATGAGCCTCCTAGTTGGTTATTTAATACAAACAAGTCATTCCTATATACTTATGAACAATACAAAACAGGCTCTGCATTTTGTATTTACGTGTATGTATGTATACATATATATACATATATATATATATATATATATATATATATATATATATATATATATATACACACACACATACCTGTGACAATAAAAAAGAAAAAGAGGCCATGAATTTGAGAGGAATTTGGGGGTCTTGAAAGATGTTGGAGGGAGGCAAAAGAGGAGGAGGATATAAATACAGTACATACATATGAAAGTATGTTTTTTCCACTGGAATTTACTTAATCTTTAGCCCAAGTTCAACTATCTAAAATGACATAAACTCCCTGATGTATGCCCTGGTAACTCCTGGGTCTTTGTTTTCATCATTATTACATTTCACTTATTTATAAGCCAGTCACTGATGTCTATCGTTTCTTTGTTTACTTCCTTGTCTAACATTTTAAGGGAAGACCTTTTTTGTTACTTAATAATATTTTGAATGAACTTATTGAAAACTCAGGCACATACCTCTTTTTTTTTTACTGAAAATTACATAAAGCAGTCCTTATTACCCTGTGATGCTGTTATGAGTCCATTTTGAAGTTTATAAAGGCTTTTGGTCTTCCTAAGCTTTTGTCTTATTATTCAAAGACTCATGGGTTCATCATTTCCAAAATATATTAATTATTCAAACAGAAGATGCTCACCCTTCTCCAGGACACTATTTGCCACACTTTGCAATGTAATACATGATATTTCAATTAATGCTTATAGCTTTAGGAGCTAGGACCTATCTTTTACCTTTTAAACAGATGAAAATGTTTAAGAGAGAACAAGTTACACACACACACACACACACACACAGGATCGCAAAGCCAGTGAACAGCAGAACCTGATCTTGAGCCTGTACTAGCATTCTTTTTTTTTTTTTTTTTTTTTTTGGTTTTTCGAGACAGGGTTTCTCTGTGTAGCTTTGCGCCTCTCCTGGAACTCACTTGGTAGCCCAGGTCAGCCTCGAACTCACAGAGATCCGCCTGACTCTGCCTCCCGAGTGCTGGGATTAAAGGCGTGCGCCACCACCGCCCGGCCTGTATTAGCATTCTTAATTATACACATCTATCATCCATTCTATGTTCCTGATCACGGTGAGCAATGGAATTACCCAGTGAAGACACTTAGTCTCCAGGGAAGTGTTTGAAGTGGTGACATTAGCTGACTTGAGCTCCTGACTTGATGGGAGAGAACTTTCCTTGATCAAAGTAGACAGTGTGTTGCCCCAGCAGCACTCTTGATGCTTAGAGAGCTTATATTACTGCAGCACTTGTTTAGCAATTGACAGAGCTGTGACTCCAAATTATGCCATGCATGTATCTGACCATTTAAATTGTCATTGTAGGATTTTAGCTATTAGCAAAACACTATCCCCTGTATACTGATTATATAAAATAGTCCAATCATCTGGTGGAAGGGAAGTAATAACTCCTTGAATGTAGACCAACATAATGATTACTTTTTTAGTAAAATATAAGGTATTTGCATGTGTAATATTCCTTATGCATTTGGATTCAGGGGATATTTTTCCACATGCTGATAGGAAATAAACAGGACAACATTTCAAGGATATTTCATTGCCCATCTACATACTCTGTGTCTCTGTTGGGGTTAAGTAGAGTACAACATACCCTGTTATGCACTTTCCTCTCCTTTGGTGGATACATTTCTATCAGAAGCTGAGCTAACCAACAGCATTAAATGAGAGCTTGCCATGTGGCTTATCTTTTAGCTGGATAGTCCCAAGGGAAAGTATGCTGGTTAAATTGGGGCCATTAGCATGCCAACGGATGATCAACTGAGTTACTCACTTTTAAGCATCATCATTTTCACATTTAAAGTAATTTCGGTCAGTAAGAGTAAATTATACTCATTATATCCAAATGCAAATACTTGTTTAGAAAGCATGCGGTTTGGAAAACAAATGGGATACAAACCCAATTCTAATGTCTCATTAGGAACATTTGCATACTTCTAGTGGCTATTTTTATTTCCTACTTCTATATAATAATCACAATGTCATCTTTGTATTACTCTACATGCTGGCAAGTGACAGATCACATCCCCTGAAAGGAAACTCTTCCACTTTTATTTATTTATTTTTCCATTGCTTTCTGCACCTGAGACTACACTAGCCAGATGCAAGCTGGGAAGAAATGTGTGAAAATCCTAGGTGACACATCTGGACAAGATGGATCCTTATGAGGTTACAAAGTCAGTGATTGAGAAAACAAGAGGGATACAAACCTAATGCTAATGTCTCATTAGGGATATTTGCATACTTCTACTGCCCATTTTTGTTTCCCAGTTCTGTAATAATCATCATGAGGTATCTACAAAGGACTGACTGAATGAACTTGCTTATGGTAAGTTGCCTCAGCAGTTTCAGGGGTCCAAAGGACAGGATACCTGGAAGGTGTAGTAATGACTCAGAGACAGTGTTCATACAAGCTGACAGGTCACTTTGGGCTTCTCCAGTTGCTAAGTAGCTTTTGCTACAGCTTCTGCCTTTGCCTTGGCAACCTCAGTCTTTTATTATCATAAGTAAAGGGGAAACAGAAAGAAAAGGGGAAATCACCCAATACAAAGTATTCTCATGATTCCAAAGGTTATTCTTAGAAAATCATCAATATATTCTTCATCATCACAGGAACTATCCCAGACTTAACACCAAAGCAAGCATAATCTACTTTTTATTATTAATGATTATACAATCTTCTGAGCACTTGACCTAGAGGCTAGCAACATGCAATTTTGCAAAAAAAGTAAAAATAAGCACAGTGGTTAATGTACCAGAGAGTCATTTCCTTTTCACACGGTCTGCTCCGACCTCAAGACCTCTGCAGCCACCTACGTTCCTCCTTAGCCCTCTGCAAACACCAAGCCCTGTGACTGGTGGGCCACAATGACCTCAGTCAAGAAATCTGCCCCTGCAAGTCATCGACTTTTGTCCTTCTTATCCCAACAGTTCTAAGAAAGACCTGATCCAATTTTCAGAGCTTCCATAAACGGAAGCTCACCTTTCCTTGTAGCTCTTTTCAATCTAGGAACCCAATAAAGCTTGCAGCAATCACTCCAGTCATTGCCACATTGTCTCCACACTCCTTCAGGAGGAATCAAAATATCTGGATTAAAGCTGCCATCTCCCTTTCTTGGTGGAGGCCACCATTTTCCTCCTATTCTAGGTTCCCACACTTCTACTTTGTCATCCCATCTATATGTTACTCCATCCACAGTCTTCAGCCCACACCCCTTAGGGTCTCAAGTTTTACACAATGCCCTTGGATTAATCTCAGAAACTGACTTATTCATCATGGCCAATTTGAGTCCAGTGTGCTGATACACATCATACCATGTGCTATAATTGACCACATATTTGGTACAGTTTATCTAAGCCTGAAAAGCTTCCCCAGGCTGCAGGTTCTTTCCCATGACCTGCATAACTGCCTTGACCCCATCCTGGGTGATCATCTCTGCATAATTTCCCGTGAAATTTACTTCACTCCTTTCCTGTATAACAGAAATCACCGTTGATCTAGGAACACAGAACATGGAAATCATATAAAAGAAAAAAGACCAGCATTACAAGAAGTAATTATATAGAGGAGAACATGACATGTGAACACCATAAAGCATGACCTCGGGACACATAGGCGTTTCTGCCTTGGCCCTCTAGAGGCATGCTAAGCAGGAGATCCAGAGGGGAATGTATGGAAGGTTGATGGTCCACAATCTCGGGTCCCTTATCTCCAGTTTCTGCTGGCAGCCCATCAGGCATCATATATGCTGTCCCCGGCAGCAAGTCAAAACTGGTTGCACATGCTTTACTCTCCTCCCCATGATGTAGTATGACTGCTTCTCTTGAGTCTAGGCTTGCTTAACTTTAGTTAAGTTACTTAACTTTATTCCTTAAAAGGAAGCTCTACTCAGAGACTTCCAAGGCAAGGTCATCAGAAGCCTTCAAGCTCCTTTTCAGGTCTCTTAGAATACTTTTTCCCTGATCCTTGCAAGAATTTTCATAATTCAGAAATGAATATGTAGTTAGCATTATGCAATTTTACGTGGAAATCTCAGCAGAGGCAGACTTCAACCATCCCTTTTAAAGCATCAGTTGCTGTTTTAAAAATTGGCATATAGTTTTTAATTAGAAAGAAGAAGACACATGTCAAACAAGGGAACACAGGGAAGCTTTGGAGTTGACCAAGAGGATGAGTGATAAGGACAAAGCATGAACAAAGGTCTTTATTTTGATTTCCATGGGATAGGCTTGGTCAGGTAAGCATGTTTAGGATTGACTAATTTGAATAATTTCAGCAGCTCAGGCATATAGTAGGCAATCCATGTCATCTGTATGTGACACTTTAATAATTGTGATAGGGGAATACTGCCCCAAAATATAATGGTACACTGAAGACCTGATGAAATATGGTGGCTTGGGGACATAAACTTTGAATTGTTTGGTTTGCACACAAAAATTACTCTTGGATGTTTTATTATTTATTTCTTTGCTCTAGGATCTAGCTTTCTCTTAGAATAGCATTTTCTCCTGGACCAGCAAGTCTGCAGGTATCAGAGCACCAAGAATAAAGAAAATACATATAGATAATCCTATTAAGTAAGTGTGGCCACAGGCCCTCCAGATTAGTCATCTGCCACCTGAATGCTATTGAGAAATCCCACCAGCAGCCTGTGAAAGTGAAGATTACTTAAATAATCTGCACCAATATTTCTGATCATTGTGATATAATAAATAAGTTGTTTCAGACATAAAATATGGCACTTATTTAAGTAGTAGTAGTTGCATGAGGTAGTTAGTGTTCTACAACTTTTATCCCTGCTTTTTGTCCCCATTCTACTGACCCGTTTAAATGATATTCCTTCTTGACCAATGCAAATGTTGAGTAAAATTTTAACTAAACATGGTTGGTTGGTATCTTTTAGCACCATTACAATTAGATAACAAGATTAATTATATTTTCTTTGATGATAGTTTCTAAGGAAGGAAGAGTATTTGGCTTGTAGTTAAAGGATGCAGTCCATCAGAAAAGGGAAGTCATGACTGGAGGAACTTGAGGTAGATAGTCAAATTGCATCCAAAGTCAGGAAGCAAAGAGAAATGAATTCAGTGTCTCATTTCTTTCCTTTTTATTTAGTTCAGGATCCTAGTCCATGGAATGCTGCTATTCACCTTTAGGATAGGTAGCCCTCAACCAACCTCAATTATCCTAGTCTAGAAAATCCCTAAGACACAAGCCAAGAGGTTTGTTTCCATGGTGATTCTAAATCCAATTGTGTTGACAGTCAAGGTTAATCATCACAGATACTTACAAATGAAACTTGAAATTAAACCCACCCCACTCTAAAGTACTGGAAAAGCACAGTAACATATAGCATTTAATGATTTTGATGAGGAGGAAAATGGCATACAACACTTTCTTAGTTTCTTTCCCTGTTGTGGTGATAAAATGTGCTGCCAAAAGCAACACAAGCAAAACATGGTTTATTATAGTTCCCAGTTTAAGGCATAGTCCAGGGAAGTCAAATCAGGAGAAGCCTGAAGCAAGTGGTCTCATTGCATCTACAGTGAACCAGGGGAGACAGTGGCATGCAAACTCAGCTCATCTTTTCTGTCTCTAGCAACCCAGGAGTCCCCACTCCAAGAATCGTCCTTCTCACAATTAAGATGTCTTGTTCACCATCAATTAATATCATAATATAATCTCCTACATTCTCCGAGACCTGTCTTCCAGGTGATTCCAGATCCTGTCAAGTTGAAAATGAATCCTAATCATCAAAAGCATGCAAAGTAGTTCAAAGAAATAATAGAAATTATTCTCCAGTCTCTACAGTGTAGATCACAATGCAATTGTGGTTTGGCAGTTAGGAGTGAGAATTTCTTGGTGCTGGAGAGATGGATAAGTGGTTAAGAGCATTGACTACTCTTGCAGATGACCTGAGCTTGATTTCTCGCACCTGCATGGGAAATCAGGTGTTTATGGCTCCAGTTCCAGGGGATCTTACACCCTCTCTGGCCTCCTCAGGCACTGCATACACATGGTGCAGAGACATACATGCAGGGAAAACATCCATATACATCAAATAAAATTTAAAATAAATCTATAAAAAATGAGTGAGGATTCTCTTGCAGAGGACCTGAGTTTGGTGCCCAGCACCCAAATCAGGCAGCTTACAACAATCTGTAACTCCACCGCTAGAGGACCTGACACTCATTTCTGGACTCTGCAGTCATTCCCACACAAATTCACACACCCCAGCCCCCCAGAGATACACATATACACACATTTAACAAAATAAAAATGCTTTCAAACTTGAATAAGCAATTAATTCATTATCTTTTATAGACTTGTTCTGTAGCTAAGCATTGCTGGTGCCCCTAAGTGATTTTTAGCAAACATGGATCATGGCATTGTCTTAGTATGGATGAGGGTGAGGTGACATTGATGAAGGATGAAGCAAACTGATGCTGTATCGCATTTCCTTGTCCCCCAGTTGCCTCCATCTGGAGTTTAATATGCACTTATCTCTATTCTATTTCAGTGAGTGTATGTGTGTGTGGGGGGTGTCCTGTAATGAAAATCTCCATATTAGTTATCAGCTGTCAACACTGACAAATTTCAATTACCATTCTCTGGCTGCAGTTCACACTAGAGAAGGAAACCAGGGTGGCACACTGGGATAGCATGCTTGTGACAGATCTATTTTAATTGCCTTTCTTATCCGTGTTTAACCTCTATCATTTTGACAGGAGAAAGCAAGGCACAGAGGAGGTAACTTTCCTAACAGTGATTGGGTTGGGGAGAGTGTGGGAAAATAGCCTGCTAGGAAGAGACTGAGCATTATCCATCAATATATGGACTGCCATTGATTGCTGGGGTCGCTTTCCTTTCCCTCTGAGGCTAACCATGGTAACTTTCTGTTATCAAAATACTTTGCATTTAATCAGCTACCTAGATGGATGTTCATGCTGATCATCCATAAATTATGCATCAATTAAAAAGACTTGGCACTTTTTTTTCTTTGCTTCATTTTCTGAGTGATGAATTTTCAAGGGTCCATAGCAGGAGCTTCCCTTGGTGGGCTCTTATTTCTTTGTACAGTGCTGCTCACTTAACCTTCTGATTGTGGCTGGATGGAGCACCAGAGGAGAATAGTCAAGGGACTGATCTCTCAGAGCTGTGCAATTTTCTTTTTCCTTCTTTCTTTTACTTTAATCCTAAGGGACCTAAGAGCTTTTCCTTGAAGTAAAGAAGAAATAATTTCCATTAATGAGGCAGCTAAGGAAGTGCCTGTGACCTTTGAGTTTCCATATACCTACTTCTCAGGGGGTTTTACCCTGTGGTTCCTGCTCATTTTCTGATATCTTTTATATTTCAAAGCTGGATCAAAGTATCATTCTGCAACAATCACTAGCAAATATTTTAGGCCTGGAATATTCTTCATATTGTAGTACTGACCATATAACATGATTATATTTATTTTAATCTTTGAACAATCCCTATGTGGTAAGTGCTGTTTTTATCTGCATTAGACAACTGGCTTAGATGCTTGGAGACTTTGAGGAGTTCATTCAGGATGCTGTGTGCAGAAAGTAGTGCTTGGGTTTTACTTTTAGGAAATTTGAACAGAGAAATTGTACTCCCAAAATCTGCTGTGCTATTCAAAATTTGCATTGTATTGTTAAACATCTTTTTATTTTTCTTTTTTCCTTTTATTGAAAACAGATTCTTTTCTCATACAATATATCTTGATTATAGTTTCTACTCCTCCCAGTTCCTCCTCACCTCTCCTCCCCTCTGGATCCACTCCATTGCTGTCTTTCATTAGAAAAGAACAGGCTTCTAAGAGATCACACCAAAATATGATGAAATATAATAATAATAATAATAATAATAATAATAGTAATAGTAATAATAATAATAAAAATGTATCACATTTTGGCTGGACAAGGCAAGCCAACAAAAGGAACAAAGCCCTAGGAGCTGGCACAAGAATTAGAGACCCACTCATTCACTCACATAGGAGTCCCATAAAAATACTAAGTTGAAAGCTAAAATGTATATGCAGAGGACCTGGTACAGGTGGGTATGTAGGTGCTGTGCTTGTGGCTTCAGTTTCTGTCAGTTCATATGAATCTTGCTTAGTTGGTTCAGAGGACCCTCTTCTCCTGGTGTCCTCTATTCCCTCTGGGTCTTACACTCTTCTCATGTCCTCTTCCATGGGAGGCTCTGAGCTCTGAGGGGTGGGATTTGATGGAGATAATCCATTTACAACAATGTGTTCTAAGGACTATCTCTCTCTCTGCCTAACGTCTGGCTGTGGCTTTGGTATTTGTGTTTGTTTCTATCTGTTACAGGAAGAAACATCTTTGATGGCAAGTGAATAAGGCACTGATCTATGAGTATAGAAGACTATTACTAGGAGTTATTTTACTCATACTGTGGAGGCCCACAAAGGTTTCCCAGTGAGATCTGAGCTTGCTTTACCCAACAGAGCTGCATTAGAGGATTGCTTGACCATGTGCATGGTTATAAGATGATTGGAAAGGGTCTGCGTTTGGCTGTGCTGGGGGGAGATATTTTGCTCCATCCCTTGGCATTCCTATAAATAGCCCTTTAGAAGAGACAGAAGGGGCTGGTGGATAATGATCCAGGTGGTCAGTGAATAAGGATCCAGCCGCTCCCGAGGCTATCCTGTGTTTCTGTTTCTCTCCCCTTTATCCTTCTATCTAAATCTGTTATTCCTCTCTCCTGAAGATTATCCTGGGGTAAAATGTGGGAGCTGGTCTCCCAGCTGGTCTTTCACATGATACTTTTTTAGATCAGTAGTATTTGGTTTTACTCTAGGTCTCTGGGCTATTTAGTCTTTGATTCTATGCCAACAAAGCAGTGCCAGGTATGGGTCCCATCTCATAGAGTGTGTCTTAAGTCAAATCAGATATTAATCGGCTACTCCTACAAGTTCTGTGCCACTATTGCCCTTGCATATCTATTAGGCAGGACAGATTGCAGGTCAAAGATCTTGTGGCTGGGTTAGTGTTTATGTTTCTCTTTTGATAGCATGCAGAGTACCTTCTGGTATCAAAGACCCGAGAATGTAGGGGTGTAGGCTCCATATAAGCACCAACTTGACTTCTTTATGTTGACTGTGTTATGTGGGTGTTGTCCTCAGCAATGAGACTGCATTGTCATTTTGCTGAAAGCAACCCATTGTCATAGCAACAGCCTAGGTTGGTTGGGGATTTCCATGGGACCTGCTTAGCCAACAACTCAATAGAATGCAACTCATTCCCAGTACTGGAAGCCTTGTTTGGTGACAAGATATGGCCATTTAGGACTCTGTCTCTCCTATTATTAGTAGACCTCATTAGGATCACCTTCATATATTTTAGGAAAATCCCACTGCACTAAGTTTTCTATATCATCCCTCAAATACCTCTCAATTCTAGATACCTCTCCTCATATTCCATCACTCAACCCTATCTCCCCTCCCCATTTGATCCTCCCAGTCCTCACCTGCCCCAAGTCCATCCATAAAATTCATTCCATTTTCATCTTCCAGGGAGATCCATGTGTTCCCCCAGTCCCTTCTTCTATACCTAACCTAACATGCAAGATCCATGTGTTCCCCCAGTCCCTTCCTCTATACCTAACCTAAGTGTGTGTGTGTGTGTGCGTGTGTGCGTGTGTGTGTGTGTGTGTGTGTGTGTGTGTGTGTGTGCGTGTGTGTGTGTGTGTGTGTGTGTGTTTGTAAGTGCTCTCATCCATGCAGGTACTCTGAGTCCAGAGATTAGCTAGAAGGCCTTCCTCATTCAACTACATCTCATTTTTGAGGTAGGATTGCTCATTTAATATATAGCTCACTGTTGCAGCTAGACTGAGTGACTAGAGATTACCTTGGATCTTTTAGTCTCAGGCTACTCAGAACTGGGACTGCAAACAGGTGCTACTATGCTTGTTTGTTTGTTTGCTTATTATTTTTAATGTGGGTGCTGGAGAACTGAATTCAGTGTTTCATACTTGTGAAGCAAACACTACCAGCTGCGCTATCCCCCCAGTGCCTTGTTTAATATCTAGGTCATTATTACTTCTATATTAAAGAATATCCTCTTTCTGGGGACCTGAAAAATTACCTAATGCTTTGAAAAGATGATGCGGCTTTATCCATCTCAGGAAAAGATCAAAAGAGCTATGCTAATTTTTCCAAAGCAATTAAATTGGAGAATATTGCTGAAAGAATTGACCAAGGAACTTCTAACTTTAGGCAAAGAGCAAAACTCAGAGTAAAAATAGAAACAGAGTCCAAGGGTGCAGAAGAACTTGGAATCTATGACTGCTCTGTAGTCTATAGATGCAGAATCATGACAGTGGCTTGGCTATTTTTCTTTTTTATTTCTTTTCCTTCCCCTTCTCAATCTGATTATACAGGATTTAAAGAGTTGTGTAAATGAAGTTCTAATAAGGGGAAATATCACACTCCAATCTTAAGTAAGTGGAAAAGTTATCAGTCAACAATACTTACCATCTACTACATTTGAAACTTGAATTTCTGTGATGCCTGGCCAGATGTCATTTTTAAAAGGTAGAAGGACTTTGGATAAAAAGAATAAAGTGTTAAATAATTTTAAATTTTGAGAAGGCAGTTAGAACAGGAGAGAGAGAGCTGTAGATACTAAGACAGAATGAGTCAGAAGGAGTCAAATTACAATTAGTTATTAATCATGTGAGGGGATAAGCAGGTAATTCAAACCTTTCCTTTGAACATTTTTTAATCTTTAAATTGAAATAATAGCCACAGCTGATTTTAACAGGACTCTTCCTAATCATTGAAAGAATCAATACTATTATTTGCTAGAACATTTCTTTTTACAAGAAAACAAATCAGAGGTACTCAGATGTATGTGAATTAACTGTTCACTTATAAATTATAAAATGCTTTATTTCTACCATGATACATACAATATGTTGAAGACAACTCCATGGATACATAAGACCTCTCAGTACCTTATATTCCTTTAGAAGAATTACAGACAAGAAACAGTGTAGATTAGGAAATAATAGGTGCTCTTTGGTAAAACCAAGAAAGTCAGAATGCAATGTAGAAATGCTATTAGCAGCTTCATCTGGAAGCGCAGATTTGACTTGTAATCATTGGGAGTGTGGCCTATTTATCATGTAGGTCTCTAGCACTTGATAGTAAGATCTTTGAGGGGGAAGTCCCCTTTATTGGACACCTATTATATATTAGGAAATGTTTTCTCCCTATATATTTCACTGAACTCCAGAAACAGATTGTCAAAGAGGTGTCATAAGTTTGATTGCTTATACAAGGAAACTGAGGCATAACCAGCTGAAGCAAAGGGGCAAAAGATCATCACGTGTGTGAGGAATCTCAATTAAACCCAGGTCCACTGACCATAAGAGTAGACACTTTCCAATGCAACATTATGCTGTGCTGTTTTCTAAGGTATCATGAGAAATTCTTACATGGTAGTTATTAATAAATGCTTGTCTGCATTTTGAAGATTCAGTCCATCTTTATTCAATAGCTTGAATTCCGAAAAAGTAAAAGTGAAATAAAGGGCAATCAAAATCAAGCTGTGAGTATGAATAAAATGGTAATGATAAATAATGTACATGATAATGTTGATAGACGCTCAATGGGAAGTGATACCACTGAAGCATGAGATTCAAGATACTTCTCAAAGCAGAGGAGCTTTGACTTTTAAAATAGGCAGTTCCCAACTAAAATTTTCACTTCTTATTCTCTTTTCTCTGGATGTATGTATAACCCTGTATATATGTATATATACCCCTTTAAAAGTTTATTATACACTGTTTCAGTGTTACATACTGTAAAGTGTCTAAGAGTACATTTATCCTGCATTAACTGCACCACAGCATTGCACTGTATTTTTCTTTCAGTAGTAAAGTTCAGCACATTTGCAGGTGATTTCTTTTCCCCTGACAGACTACAGGGGAAGCCTTAAGCTTCTCCCAATGAAAATATCCTCTGGGGAAATGTTCTTATCTAGCTCTTCAAGATATTTTCAACACTGGCAGCACATTCTTGGGAATAAAGATCTCATTCAGGCAATGCACACTTGACCTTGAGAGGCAGCTGGGGATGCTAAAGACTGAGACTGGGACTTCCCAAAGGCCACAATCAATCTATTGCTACCTGCAGAGTTGCCTCTCTATCATTCTGAACCCACAGCAAAGAAGCAGAAGTAACTTTTGACTTCGCTAATTCAGGTACAAGTTCCCCCGAAGATTGTTTTCGACGAGAGGGACAGTTGAGACCTTTCAGTTGGCATCTACTAATGTAAAGTGAATTGTGTCAAATCGTAAGGAAGTGGCTTCACTCAAATGCTACTCTTTACTCTCCATTGTCACTTGATAATGCATTTTCTTTATCTTCAGACCATTTCTATGGTGTTCCTTCTTTCTCATTTGTGTCTTCCATATTTAATGTATTGTTTCTGATCATAGAGTTTCATACAACTAAACACTAAAGCATATAAAAATCTAATATTTGGCTATTTTATATATATGCTTTTCTATAGTTTAGTAGTTCTATAACAATATTATGAGTTAATTACCATTTGTATTTTCCAGATGCAAAAACTGAGTTTTAGAAGCTCAGAGGAAATATTTGATGACTACAGATATATTCAAATGGAGAATTTATGTTCTATGCTTACTCATACATTCTGAAAGTTATGACTTCCCCAGTGCTTTATGTTACTCTTCTTTCATTTCATTTTGAAAAACTAGAATTGGAGATGAATTCTCTTTTTCATCCGTTTATGACCACTCACTCAGCTAATATCTGAGTGGCTTTCATAGACACTGATGCAAAGTTTTCCTGCTCCTTAGTTTGTGAAAGCTGGAGTTTGGTGTGAATTATCAATTCTGATACATCTTTAGCATGTATGAATTTAAGCTGTTTACCATTTTGTTTATTGATCCAAACCAGTAATTCCCTTTTAGTCTTAAACAGGTGTTCCATATCATGTAGCTTTCTACACTTGTCCAATAAAGTAAATTGCATGAGGCTACTCTTTTTCTCCTTTTCCTTGGTGACCATTATTCTAGCATTGGGGACTTCACTCAGCTTAGTTTCTTATGCTTTAATACTGTTTGAACTAGTACTCTAAAAATACTTCTATTCTCAGATAAAGAAACACTTCAATAGAAATGGTTTAACTTCTTTCAGGAATACTGAATATAGACAATAAAACAAATTACCTATCTTTTAAAGACCAATAAGAAAGTTCCATATTTCAGAGATTGCTAGATTCAAGGACTTATTAGTTCAGAAAGCAAAAGCTCCATTTTTTGGACACCACATTTCTTCTTTATTGCAGTATCTTTATAGTGCCCTATTTAAAGGCTAGAGTTCTGTTTGTCTATTATGTCATCATGCTATAAATTGTTTATAGTCAGAAACCCTGCTTCACCTATGCTTAGAATCGAGCCAACGAATAGACATCCGATAAGACACTTGGCCCAGCTCCCTTCACACATGTGCATTAATCTCCTCATAGCAGACATACTGATGCACTAAATCAGACATGGTACCTGGCCTCACAGAGTTTATAACCTTCACATTTTCCTTGAAAGTGTGACCGAGGTGAGGGGTGGGGAAACAAGGAGGGAATGACTGACATTATGTAAGTAACTCTAGTGTGAGGGATTGATGTCAGCCACTTATGTCACCGATTCTACTCAATCTAGCTATAAACCACAACAAAGGAAGTAAATTAAACTTCCCTTAATGTGTGTTTCGCTTGACAAAATGGAAAGAAACTCAAGTCTTTAGGCTCTAGGAAATGGTCATTTGGCAGTTGTTATTTCTGTAACATCTTTTTCTTGAGCAACTTAAGAACTGGATTGCTTTTGCTATTATACTTGAGTTCCTTCTTGCTTATATATGCATTCCACTTCTGTTCTTCTCATCTTCTACAATTCAGTAGTCATAAATGAAGTAGTTTATTTTTGTGGAGATTTTGGTTTATTTTTCATAAGATAATGACCAGAATCTGAAACTGGAGTTGTGTTTTCCCTCTCCAAATCCCAAGGTAGAGATCATACAGGAGGAAGTGTAGGCCGCATATAATGTGATGGTTTATACTGATTGTCAAGTAGCTTAGGTTGAGAAATACTCAGGAGATTAATAAAGCATACATTGGGATATGAGAGCATACCCCAGCAATGTTTAATTTAGAAGTAAAACCCCTTGGACCCCAGGCTATGGAATAAAAATGGGGAAAAAAGGAGAAATCCTGTCATTTTCCCTCTCTCTGCTTCCTGGCTGTTTGTCAGCTGCTCTCCCACCTTCTCTATTCCTTTCCATAGTAGACTGAAGGCTCTGAAACTGTGAGCCAAATGTCTGCGGTTTCTCTTGTTGTTCTTTTTGGTTGTTTTTTCATGGTGACAATCTCAACACCCATAGCTGCTGAAAGGAGACTATTTTACTTAACTAGGCAACTTCTTTTTAACTGAAAGATTACTTCTATTATATATTTTTTCACTATAAGTCATCTATATTAGAAATAAGATTTATTTAAGACTGATTTTAGAGAAAGTCTACAACCAGGAAGCCATATATGTGTGTGTGTGTGTATATATATATATATATATATATATATATATATATATATATATATATGTATATGTATATGTGTATGTATGCTTATATATATGCTTCATTTAGTGACTTTTACCACTTGCTTGAAAGCCAAGACTTTCATTGCCATGCTAGAGGTGTAGTTGTAAACTCTAATTCCCCAAAGCACACTTTGCAAATGAGGCCCAACTTACTTTAACAAAGGGGAATGAATAAATCAGATGAACACAACTGGTACCAATGCTATCAAATTTGAGTGCTGTTGAGTCTCAAAGTAGGTCTGCCAGAAAGCATGATGTCAACTTGCTGTAAAGGTCTTTAAACAATTAAACAAGATGACTAAGGCCTCCTTAGTAAAAGGGGGAAGAAAAGAGCAACATCAAGTCTTTGGACTTTGATCACAGAATCTTAATGAGCCAGATATTGATTTTGTTTACTAGCAGTCACAAGAGCCTAAACTGTGCTTAAGCAGAACTGATGGGAAGTGATAAATAAACCACCTATTGAATTAAAAGAGGATAAGACTGTGTGCTTAGCAAAGGCATTGAAACATTCGTTATCAAGCATCGTTGCAAGAGTAAGACAAGACAATGAGCCATAGTGTTAAAGCCAGTTTCATCTTCTCATTCTTGATTGTCAACATTTGATATGAAATACGTTTTAGTATAAATGAATGTAATCTCCTCTTCTGTTAGTGCCTACCCTTGGGGACTCAGTATTCAAAATTCAAAGTGAGGACTTTAATTTTTAAAACAAGTAGAATTTTGAAGGCTTCTCTATACATCTTAATTAGCAAAAAAATATTGTTTTTTATTTCAAAATGTTTTATTCATTTTACACACCAATCACAGATTCCCTCCTCCTCCCTCCTCCCACTCCCACCACTCCCGCCTAACTGCCCCCCCATCTCCTATCCCTTCCTCCAAAAGGGTAAGTTCTCCCATGGGAGAGGGACAACAAAGCCTGGTACATTTAGTTGAGGCAGGTCTCAGCCCCTCCCTGCTGCCTTAAGGGTTAGCAGGGTGTCTGACCATAGGTAATGGGATCCAGAAAGTCAGCTCATGCACCAGGGACACAAGGAATGGGGGATGAGAACATGAGAGAATGGTATGGTCGAGCTGGGAAAGGGATGGAGTGGGAGAGCAATGAAAGAGATATCTTGAGAGAGGGAAACATTATGGAGTAAGGGAGAAATCTGGTGCTAGGGAAATTCTCAGGAATCCACAAGGATAACCCCAGATTAGACTACTAGCAATAGTGGTGAGGGTGCCTGAACTGGCCTACCCTGGTAATCAGATTAGTGAATACCCTGACTGTCATCATAGAGCCTTCATCCAGTAACTGGTGGAAGTAGATTCAGAGATCCATAACCAAGCACCAGGCTGAGACCTGGAAGTCCAGTCGAAAAAAGTATTGTTAACAGCTTTCTAATTTTAATGATGTATCAAGTATAACTAAAAAATCACTTTTAAGTAAGTGCCTACAAAAAAACAAAACAAGGCTCACAAATAATTTTTAGTATTTTTCTTCCTTCCTTCCTTCCTTCCTTCCTCCCTCCCTCCCTCCCTCCCTCCCTCCCTCCCTCCCTCCCACCCTCCCTCCCTCCCTCCCTCCCTTCCTTCCTTCCTTCCTTTCTTCCTTTCTTCTTTTGTGGTTTTTGAGACATGGTCTCACTATGTAACACTGGTTGACCTGGAACTTTCAATGCAGACCTCCTGCCTCTGCCTCTAAAGGATGCTCAGGTTAAAGGCATATACTACTACTCCTGGCCCATATATGAATAATATAGTCTCATATGATTTTATGTTGGAAATAAGATTAGGATCCTGGAATATCAGTATGATATCCAAAGGACAGTGAAGCATATGGTTACATTTTGTACTAGAATTTCTTGAGGGGTAGTTAAGGCAGTGGGATGTTGTTATTCATGATATGATCAGAACTTGGTGATAATCCTTTTTTCTTTTAATCATAGCTCTATTAAAAATGCTAATGAAACTTAAAAATAATCCCACTGAAAAAGTTAATATGTTCCTGCACATGGCATTTTATATTACTTATGTTCTACTAGCTAACTTAACTAGATCCTCTAGAATAGATGCTAAAAAGAAAAAGACTGATTAGAGGTACAGTTTGTGAGGAGCAATTTCTAAGTACCTGGGAGAAGAAGAGATGTATGTCCATATCAGTTAAAACAGTGTGTAGAGAGGAATGTTGGATGGAGCCAGCTTAGATCATTTTGCATTTCAAAAAGGGTTCATCACAGGTCTTGGGGAGGCCTCAGATCAAACAATTGGCTGCAGGAAGTCATAATTTTCTAAGAAAAAGTGTACCTTAGTATATATTGCCTTTCTTCAGTCATTGGCTTAGAGAAGCTCTTGGGGTATAGAGGCTTTACGAGAACATCTTAATGGATAGCAGAGGACAGTTGTTTAGTAATTAATATTCCTACTGCAGATGATATGAGAGTCATATTCTCATTGTACTCTTACTACTGGACCCATGGTGAAAATTAGGATTTTTAAAGAAAAGTAACAGTCATGATTATGGAGATAATTATTATGAAATAACTATCAAATCTATATATATGACTTAATCTGCAGCTAGTGAGTTAAAGTGGATTCCAATACCAAATCAAAAATTAATTCAATTTCAAATATACCACAAACCAACAAGGATTGATATCAGTTGTTTATTAAAATTTACTGTGAGCTGGGTATAGTGCTGAACAACATATATTAATTCAATGTGTGTTATTATTATATCTAATTATGTATTTTAGGAAATTAAGTAACTTTAGCCTCTTATTTAAATAGCAAGAATGTAACTTTCAGTGCTTTTCAAAAAATCTCCTTTACAATGTATATTTTGACATATAAGTCTTTATTAGCCTAGTAGTTTCAATTAACCAATGTTCATGGGAGAATATCATTTTTGGTGAAGGAGAAAAGGAAAGTAGGCAGGAAATGCATCCCTTTTTTTTTTTTTTTTTTTTTGGTTTTTCGAGACAGGGTTTCTCTGTGTAGCTTTGCGCCTTTTTCCTGGAACTCACTTGGTAGCCCAGGCTGGCCTCGAACTCACAGAGATCCGCCTGGCTCTGCCTCCCGAGTGCTGGGATTAAAGGCGTGCGCCACCACCGCCCGGCCCCTTTTTTTTTTATGTAAAAATCCCCTTACCTTGACAAGAAAGGGTCATCACTAATCCTTCCTATTTCCTTTTCTCAAAGAAATAGAAATTTAGAATGTAGAACTAAAGCAGGGAACAAATATTCTCAAAATCTTAAAAGAGATGAAGGCAATAAAACTGCTGAATTCTCCGGGCGGTGGTGGCACATGCCTTTAATCCCAGCACTCAGGAGGCAGAGCCAGGTGGATCTCTGTGAGTTCGAGGCCAGCCTGGTCTACAGAGTGAGATGCAGGACAGGCACCAAAACTACACAGAGAAACTGTGTCTTGAAAAACAAAACAAAACAAAAAACAAAAAACAAAACCTGCTGAATTCAAAACAATATTGCATATGCATTAAGGTTAACTCCACATACATGAGAAATCTATACATGCTAATGATAGCACCATCAATTTTTCTACAAAAGAAAGATTTGTGTTAGTCAAAAAGAAAAATATCCCTATCAAGTTCATTAATCAAATAAATTACATATAACTGAATATGGGTAGATAAAAGTAAAAATGTAGATTGCTAAGTCCCAACTGATATATCTATACTACACCATTACATATAGGTTTCAAAGAAAATCACCAAAGAGGAGGTAAAAAGTTTTTAAGAGCCAAAGAACCAAGACACCTGCAATGAGATAGTATCCTTGAAATCTCAACAATACGATTGTCTTCTGAGATCAATTGGTTGTTTCCATAATGAAGAGTTGTTGAGCAACTACTGTCCACTAGATTTTCCCAAATGCTGAGCATCTAAAGACAAAAACACAACCACCAATCTCAAGGACCTCACAAGAAAGCTATATAATGGTTACTCAGTTCACTGGTCTCTTACCATTTTTTCTACATCCTACCTTTTTCCACACCATCCTGCACACTAGAATGTTGATCCAAGGGTCATTATCACCTTGTTCCTTGACTTCTAGTTGGGTTTGACCAATGAAATAAAAACAACAGATGGTAGGGAAATGGGAAGAAAGAAAGGTCAGGGCTTTTCTGTCCTCTGGACTATTTTCCCTGAAGGGATGTTGTCATTTTTGTAGGGCAGCTCTTTCTCCATTGTTCTGGCTCTCAATGCCATAGCAACACCCTTTTATCTTTTGCTGTTTCAAGTCTTTGAGTGCCAGTGACAGTCTCGCTATTACTAATTTCTGGATCCTGAATGTCCCTTGCTTGGTTCATTAACCTTTCCTATAGCTTTGTAAATATCCTTTAGTTCCCTTGAATCACTTGAATACTGTTTTGTGTCTGAAGAGGATTTGACTATTATAGGAATAGTCACAGAACAATATCAGCATAGAAAAGAGAAATATCATCAGAAGGACAGTCTTCAATGACCTTTTTTAGAAAGACTTTTTTTTATAAACAGCAATGGGGGGTGGAGTTGTTAAGAAAGGTTATTTGACGCAGGTTATTAATAATTTAACACAAGAATAAATGACTTTTAGATAAAAATTTAATAGAAGTTAGTCATATTCATTCAGATTTTTACTTTTGTGCCTCAGCTTTTTGCATCTTAGCTAAACCATCCTTTTATTTTTTTTAAATTTACTTTTATTTGTGTTTTGATAGTTTCATATATGTAATGACTATAGTCACCTCTATTACATTCTGCTATCCCGTTCCTTTATCTCTGAACCATGAACTATCTTTTAATCCAACATAATACTACGGTTGTGGAAAAGTCTGTGAGTGCCTCTGCTGTTATTTACTGGTGGAGAATGATGTTGTGCTTGTAGGCTGAAAACTAGAGCTATGCCTCTAGGAACGTTTTATTTTTAATGTGATGCTGACTTTCTCAGAGCATAAGAGTCTCACTTAAGGTCCTTGCTCACTTTACTACGGTCTGAAAAATGTGGAGTTGTGCTCCTGTGTACAGTGGATAGTATTTGGCATGTCATTCTCTCTGTTTTGTATTTTGTTGGCTATTGTGACATTTTTACCTTGATCCATTTGTCATGTTGGCTAATTTAGGAGGAAACAACTCCACATGAATCCTACAAAATTCAATGTGGAAATTAGAATACAAAGAAATGAACCATGCTGTGCACCTTTCCCCCATCTCAGGAAAAGGGAAAGAAAATGGAAGTTGAACTGGGATTCTCTTTGCACATTGTGGAGTGTACGCTGCAACAACTGATCTTACGGTGCATGTTCTTGTTTTTCAATTTTAAGCCAAACTTTGGTTCCTTTGTGGCAGCCCCTCTCATGACTGTTATATTAATATATCAATAGGACCAGCAACTTTATTTTAAGTTCCATTTTGTCTGCCATGAAACTTGTAGACAGCCTGAAGTCATGTATGCATTTGGCTTTTTCAAATTAGGCTTCAAAGAGACAAGATGGAAAGAGCGTGGGGTAAGAATACTGACTTCACTTGTAATTACTCCTTGAACCCAAGACATTCTCTTCACTTCCGTTCCAAGATGAGGTTAAAGTTCTATGATCTTTCAGTTTTAACATTGTGACTTCAATGTGAAAACGAGCCATTTAAAGGTGAAACTAATCATCATGATCAGCAAATGAGAATGGTCAATGGTGAATTTTACTGATGACTCTCATAATTTTGTTCAAGTCAGATGTCAGCCAGTTGTTGAGAAATGTTTCCAATCAACTTGCTTATACAGTTGAGCTGGTAGGAGACAAGAGTAAATTTGTGAAAGGTCAGAGAGATATAGTATCTTAGAGATATGCAATTATCAGGAGCATGTTAGCTGTAGAAAATAGACTAAGCTTAAAAATGTACATGAATATTTTAGAAACAAATCACACCTGATATGATGCTCCCCTCAGTATATCTAGGAAATTTGTAATTCATGTTTCAGTCCTCAGGATTAATAGACATCAATTGATAACAATGAAACTGACTAGCTCAAAACTCATAATCTATATCAGAAGTATATTCATACATACACACATCCATATACAAGTGCACAAACAACATATATATTGCTTCTCACATACACATACAATCAAAATTTGCTTTGCAAGTATATATTATCATGTGATCAAATCCTCCACCTTCTGTCCTTGGAAACTGCAATATCTGCAGCAAGATTTCTGCTACCTTTTCAACAGAATTAGGTTATTCAATGTAAGCATGTTTGAAGGAGCAGTAATTAGATTCAATAAGAGTTTAATGTATTGGAGTCTTAACATTGATTTGATTTTGTACTTGAAATCATGATATACGCTTATACTTGATTTCCATAACTGGGTTTGACACCTCTGTTGGAGTGCTTGAAAAATAGAAAGGAATATCTTACATGAAATATGACATCATTGATTGGCCAGATGGAGACTTTTTAGACTGATGTGATATGGAATCTGAAGAACTGGTAACTCCAAAAATCAGTACGTCCATTAACTCAATAAGTAAATATGGTTTTTTAAAAGTGAGACATTCTGATTCTATAAACTACCCTTCTCTGTTCATTCAGGGCAAATTCTGGGCCATTCTCTGATACACAAGGAGCCCACTTATAATTCTATATCAACACAAACAAGAAACGATATGAAAGGAATTATTGCTATGACCAAGAGATCATGGTGACTAAAGCAGAAAAATATAGATTGTAAATATTATATATTTCAGAACTTGTTAAAAGCATACAACAGAAGCATTTTTTTCTCAATAGTTATCCCATTTCTTGGTTTGGCATAGAAACTTCAAAGTTTATGGATATAGTTCAATAGCCTATTCTTCTATTCTTACCTAATCTTTTGAAATCTTTTCTACTTGTATTGTTTGAGCTAACTTAGTTTTAACTTCTGTATCTTTAAGACACACTAAATAATTAAGTAATCAGCTGCCATATTTGACTTAAATTGGATGTATAATAGCATTTAACTCTTAATATGGTGTTTTAAGTAGTTGTAATAAGTGTACTGGATTTGAAGCAGGTTTGAAGGTTTTAAGGCCTTCAGTGTTCTGCTTCATTAGTTGATAGACAGTAGTGTACTCAGATGAGGAGAGGTCTTCAAACAGAGGGAATGAAGGGCTCCTGATAGCTAGTTTTTTCCAGTAATTATACCTTAAACTGCCCTCTTAGATTTGTGCCTAGAAGCTCCTTCCTGCTGACAAATATCATCCACAGCACCATATTTCTTGGTAAGTATCTACATGTTCAACAATTGTAGTCTAACAGGTGTTTAAATAACCATGAATATTTCTTTAAAATGTAAATTTCTTTAACTATATACTTGTGAGTGGAGACTTGTTTCTATTAATTACTTCTTAGAGAAATTTATGCATTACATATTGATCATATTCACCTTCCCATTCATACCCTTACATCCTCCTAAATTCATCCCTGTCTTCCTGCTCCCAAACTTCATGTCTTCACAACTCATGAATCTTTTTAAAGTATAAAATAAATTTTAATTTTTTATTGTTTCATAAATAAGCACTGTATTCATATTTCTATCCATCCCTCTCCCATCTCCAATTCCTCCCATGATCCCCTATTCTATCTAAAACTAAAGACCCTTTCTTCTCTAATTATTATTTCTATGTACACACACACACACACATTCACCTTTCCACATTCATCCTGAATGTAATTGATCTCATCAGATCTCAGGAGTTTAACCAGGTCAAATCTTGTTAGTATTTGGATAGAAGGTGACTCATGTTTTTAACAAGTACTTCATATAGTTTTTAAACTTCTAGTTGTATTCACATCTGTTTCCAACCACAACTTATCCTTACCTCTCACACTTGAGAAAATCTTCCATGTAATTTTTTGAATCCTTTTCAATGAGATTATCCTTGACACAGATCTACACTTGGGCATCCCTGTCCAAGCATAAGCATAAGCTATTCACTAAGAGAGAAAGAAAACAAATCATGGATGCCTATTTGAAAGTTCAAAGAGAGGAAAAATTAGTAATACATGTTACTAATCAAATAAAGTAGAATTACCTAAGAAGTCTATTATATATGTACATGTATGTGTGTATGTACATGTATATCTATTTTGCAATTACTCAATGTGTGTCTTCTCTGACAAACATATGAATATGTTTGGTAGTCTATTATTCTATAGTTCTAATTAGTAATTAACTAATGGATTTTATAGACCACAACTTGAAAGTGACTGGGATCAAGTTGAAATAGTACTAGAGTGATGTTATTTCGAGTACTGATACTTTGAAAGCCCTGCATCAGCAGCTTTTTAAAGTGTTAAAGAAGAGCCATATGCAGTTCATTCATGCAGTAAATATTGGTGTTTATTTTAGAAGGATTTTGAAGTAATTCTAAAGAATGACCTCAGTCTGAGCTTCATCCAAAGTTCAGTCTCAGATCCCAGATACTCTCATGCTCTGTATTATTTCCTGCTTTGTGACATTTTTATCTAAGTGCTTCAAAGGATCTGAGAAGGTCGCTGTGAGAACATGCATGGTATTTGTATAGAGAAGGTCATTACTCTGCTAGTGCTAGAGGAATTAATTACATATACTGACTCACTGGAGCTCTTAAATGTAGAATGCAGAAGTCATCCAACCTTCTAGGATCTGGGCTCCAACCTTTTGCATTTGCATTTCTTTTCTTCACCTTCAGCTAGAGTTATTAACTTTTTTTTAAAATAAAATGGGAAATGGGGAACTTTTGGGTACCTAATTCTTCCTATTCATATTATGGAGACAAGGTATTGACAACCCTGCTATGCTCTGAAATAGCAATAAAGCAGTGACTGTATGTCCAGCAGCATTGCAGATTGTGCTCTAAATTAATATTCATTCCATAAAATAAGGGAGACTGGCAAAGAAGATAATTCAAGAAATTTAGTAGAGAGAACTCCACACCATCAAGAGTTTCTGTATATATTTTTCATATCATCACAGCTCACCAGTGGGGAAAGGTCAACAGTGAAATGATTTAGGGTCAGGTAGACTTGATCTAAAATTCTTGTCACTCCTTACATGAACGAAATATGATTTTTGACCAGTAATTGAACTTCTTCATCTTTGATTTTTCATCTGTAAAATAACAAATAAACATAATTACATAAAACATAAAAAATTAAGAGTTCAAGTATGTATTAAAACAAAAGTCACCCATGGTCTAATTCCTTTTGATATGACGAATTATACTGTTTCTTGTTCAAATCTGAAGCACATTTCTACCCCTTAGATAAAGTCCTCTTGATTGTGATCTATTATTCTTTTTATATAAGGATGGATTTGATTTGGTAAAATTTTGATAAAGATTTTTGTATCTACAATTTTAAGGGATATCATTCTCCAGCAACCCTGTGAAGTTTTTGTATGGCTTAGTTATAAGTGTAATAGTGACTTGAAAAAATAAATTCAACATACTTCCTTATTGATTTACTTTCTTTCTTTGAAATTTCTTTCTGTGAAATTTGGCTAATGTTGGCATAATTTCTTCTTAAAATGCTTGATAAGATTTTGTAAGTGACATTCTCTGGATTTACATGCTTTTGGAGAAGATGTTATGAACATCTAATTTTAACGCAAACTGTGACATGATCTTCAAAGCTTTTCTTTTTGCCCCTTGTGCTGGGAGTGGGGGTGGGGGGAACAATTCATTGTGGAAGGATGCCAAATTAGTTTTTTTTTTTTTTTTTTAACAAAAAACATCCACAGGTTTGCCTGAATAAACACTTTTCAAATTGTTGCCTTCTGTTGGGCATCTTTAGTGCTTTGTAGGATAATTTTGGGTAATTTCAATCCATTTCTGCTTATTTTCAGCTTAAGGAACTCATCTGCCTCCTTTTGATGCCAGAGGGGGAGAGGACTTCTAGCCTCCGAGATAATTACATATGCTTTAAGGCACCTGTCTGAACTTCTAACAACTGACTGAAGCCCAGAAGAGACTTACTAAAGATGACCTTCCTTAAATCTAATATGAAGCATTGCATATGAATATGAATACAAACAAGGCAACTTTCAGATGAGCAATAAAGGTAAAAGATCATTGCTAGTTTAGCTAGAAGTAATGGCAAGTTGACATTAAACATCCTTAAGATTTTTAATAAGGAGATTGAAATAGTTGATTGAGTTTATCCCAAAGGTTTGTCACTCTTCAGTATCTCCCACTATTTATCGACAAGATGCTAGTGGCAGAAATTCTAGTGAAGTTTTCCATTATTTTATGCATTCTATTCTTGGAACAATTCTATATAATTTATAAAGTAGAATTTAGTCACCTCCTATTGAAAATTACTTCTTATTTCTGGGAAAGGAGTTAACAATAAATTTCAGTTCATACTCACAGGCCTAGAAATCTCTAGCAAGGCTCTATTTCCTAATGTGTCGAGTGTCTGAAATATTTTCTGTTTATTATTGCAAAGTGCTAGCTATTCAATAGGACACAAAGCAAGTTAATGTTAACAGTTCCTTAGGAATTAACTACACATGCCAAGACAGTATAAAATAATTAAAACAGAAATGCTAACATAAGAAAAATCATTTGTAGATACAAGTTAACAAAAGTCATTAAATATTTTTTATTGATGAAGAAAGGATGCCTGGAGGACTGGCTCAATGATTAAGGGTGCTTGCTGCTTTTGCAGAAGACCTGAGTGTGATTCCCAGTGGAGCCTGAGTTTGGCTCACAACTCTTTGTAACTCTAATTCCAGAAGACCTGAAGCCTCTCTCTGGCCACTGTGTCAACCTACATGCCCGGTGTGCATACACACATAGAAATAAAAAAAATAAATATTTTGGTAAAGGAGAAGAATGTTCATATTATTTAGGATTGTTGCTAACAGACATTCAACATATAAAATTTGTGACTTGGGTGTTTTAAAACAAAGAGACCTATATAATGATTAAGTTTGGAAACAAGATAAGCACCAGTTTAAAGTTATCTTGAATAATTTAATCATATAGCTTAGGGAATCTATTTTGTATTGATTTTTGTTCATAATATTTTTGATATGCTGCTGTTGACCACTAAAGCTTTCAAAACACCTAGTTTTCTCAAGAATATACTGAATATATGAGAAAATTCTACCCTAAATTATTTTCAAATGAAGAGGACACACACACACACACACAGACAGACACATACACACACAAACGAGCAGGAAAGGGACAGAGACAGGGAGACACACACACACATACACACACACACACACACACACACACACACACACACACACACACACACAGGTAGAACAGAAAGTGATGAATAGTGGGAAGAGAAGGGAAAAAAGCAATTAGTGTATTTCTTAAAATTTTATAAGTTGTGGAGTTTTATTTTAACATATTTTTCTAAGTGAGAAAAAATGCAATCATTAGGAAAGATGTGTTAAATATACCTCCATTATTTGTTTTTAATTCTTTTGTAACATTTTTTTTGAATTAACTAAAACAGATAAGTTTAAGTGGGGAATGTGCTAAAAATGTAAAGCTCTCTGGTGAATGTTACCATTAAAGAATTTGTACCATTTCCAGTAATTTAAACAGCTCATTTCTCAATTTTCTTTCTCCATGAAGTGTTCATAACTTTTTTTAAACATGTAATTTTGCTCTTTTGAAGTTCTATTCACTAAATGGATTTGGATTAATATTTCCTGGGTTGCAATCCACGAAAAGTTATATAACTCCATGGAACTTGATTATTATGACTTTACTTCTTTGTCTTTCCTTATTTCCCTCAATGCCAAAACTAATGTACTTTATTCCATCAAAAATTTTGACTATGTTCATTCACCTGTTGCTACTGGGACTTAAGTAACTTATGGAGGACAAAATAATCTACATGCAATAATTATTCAAAGTAAAATCAATTCCCCAGAATTTTTGTTTGCTCCATTAAAAAATAAAGCAATTCTAAAATAAACATTAATGGATTTGTGTTTGGTTGTTAGGGGAAACTCATGAAGTTTCTTTTAGGAAAGCATGATGTTATCTATTTGGAAACTGAATATTGTTTCTTAGAAGTAGCATATGCTAGAATAAAGTCAGATTTGAGAAAATAAGAAGTTTTAAGAAGTTTTTCACTTTTGTTCATTTTCTCCACTGAAGTTAAAATTAGAAATATGAAATAAGACCAAATGTTTCTCTTGCATATTTTAGATGGTGTTCAAATGAGCCTCATTTAGTATCTTACCCATTGATTGACTCATTGTTACTGTTTGTATCTTGCAGCTGATATGGTAAAGAGTTAGGGAATGAGCATTTTGAGGTTTAAGGCAATGGGGGAGGGAATGAAACAAAATTGTATCTTAGAAACCATAACACCCCCAGAGCTACAGTTAAGACCTCAAGGTCTCCCAATGGTCCAGAGGCTTGGTCCCCAGACTGGTGTCAGTGGGATTGGGTAGGACCTAGGAGAGGTGGGTTTGGGTGGCAACTTATTAGGTCATTGTTAGTGTACACTCAAAGCTGATTAGAGCACTGTGATCTTTCATCTTACTCTGTTTTGTTTCTTGGGCATGGGGTGACATGTTTTTACCTCACAGCTCCTTCCTGCCATAATGTTCATCTTTCTCCACTTCAGAAAATAATGGGGATAGTTGATCATGGGTCAGAATCTCTAAAACAGTGAGCTAAATAAAACTTTGTGAGTTGATTACCTTACAAATTATGTAATAGTAAAACCAAACAACAACAAAAACACAGAAAGGAAAACACACAAAACAAAAAATCTCTGTCTAAAACAGAGCTCCATGTAAATCTTTTATCTTACCTCTTCGAAGGTTCCACTTTCCGCTGGGCAGAGGTAGTGCACACCTTTAATCCTAGCATTCAGACACAGTGGCAGGCAGATTCTGTGAGTTTGAGGCCAGCCTGGTCTATAAAGCAAGGTCCAGGACACCCAGGGCTGTTACACAGAAAAGCCCTCTCCCAATAAACAAAGAAAGAAAGAAAGAAAGAAAGAAACAAATAAATAATTCCACTTTGGTAGAGCCATAACCTTTAATTATACAAGACATTACTTACTTTTTGTGTTGTCTTTCCCTCACCTTATTCTAAGTAAGCTTGAAACTGCATTGACTAATGCTGGAATTTTAAATATATGTAGCTTTGCAGCATTTAAAATGCACCACAAGGGTTTTTAAAGTTTCTTGTTTATCCATCTGGTCATTAGCATGTAAATCACTGCCTTAATTAGAATGCCATATAATGAAACATTTTTCTGTGTACATGTCTAAGTGTTTTTGAGATCATTGAAATTACCAATTAGATTTGTGTTGCAGTTTCTTGTTGCCTGGAAAAGACTCTTTAAAAGCTGTCCACTCTGTCTCAATCTGTAAAGGATAAACATGAGAAAGAGTATTGAGAGATAAGATCAAATGTTCTCCGTGCTTAACTTATAAAAACTAACAAGGACTATTGATGATTTTTCTGTCTGTGGTATTGAAAACTAAATCAAATTGAGCAGCCCCCTACTTCTTGACAGGCAGAATAATGACCACATACAAAAGGAGATTTCTTTTTGTCAATTACTCATTTTAGAAGCTACCTAGCTGTCTGACTCTTGTTTTAAAACTGTTTTTAATCCCTACATTAGATGTCACTTTAGTTCCTGGAAATTTCTTCGGCAACCATGTTCCTTATGGCCTGTAACTTTATATGACTAGCAATGGAGCACATCTGGCCAGTATTGATATATTTTTATCTGACAAATCCAAGCCAGGGGCAACACACCCTCAAGTAATTGGAATATAGGATTCTCTCCTTATGTCTAATGATAGTTGATTACGGCTAAGCACCTTGTGTCGGATATTGAGCTAAGGCTTCCTGAGCTCTGTGTCACGAAGTCCTCATCACCACCCCATCAAGCTTAATAGTTGTCACAGACGAGGAAAATGAGGCCTGGGCTCCGTGTTAGAGAGTCAAATGACATTGGCAGAGTCAAAGTTCATTGTTGAACGTCTCCGAAGCCCAGCAGAGTGTATGAGCCACCACTTGAGAAATTAATTCCTTTGCTCTACCTGAAAATGAAAATTTTAATAGGTGTAACAGTTGGCTTTTCGTACAGTCTTGAGATGTACTACTCTCCAGATGTGTACAAACATCTACACCATTGTATCAATGTTTTCCCTGTGTTGTTATTTGGGAAATCGGCTGTGTTCCTCTTCCTTATCACTTCCTCCACTTCAGAGTCCTACGGGTTTGTTCAGCGCCCCTCTGTAATAAACCTTGCTTTGATATCTCTCCTCTGCTGATGATCCGTTTTCTCGGGGCTTCCCAGTCTGACATTGTCTTCCTTTGTTTTATATTCTCGGACTATTTTATACCAAGGAACTAAAGATCAAAGCTAGAGATTATTCATTGCTCTTCCTCTCTAGGGTTTCTGTTTCAACACCTATTACATTATTGGAGAAAGATAACTGTGTATTACTTAATGGTTTTTAAGGTAGTTGATAAACATGGGAGAAGAATCTTGAGATATCTAGTATCAAATGTAATGGGTAATTTTCCTTTACATAGTTTAAACATGAAAGAGGTGTTAAAATTTATGTAATCTTTTCTAAAAGATCTATTTTATGTTTAATTATGTATGCATGTGTATGTGTCTATGTTGATATGTGCACATGAGTGAAGACGCTCAAAGAGAAGAATTGGGCATCAGATAACCTGTAACTGGGGTTACAGAAAGTTATAAACTGCTTGTCAAAGCTGCTGGGGAAAACAGCATGTATCTCAGGAAGCCAAGGATAATGAAAAGGCATAAGAAAAGTCACAGGCTCCTGGTTAGATGGCACATAGTGTTGGTTCTTAAAAGATATGTTTCTAGTCTGAGAGCTCACTTGGAAAGAGTTTGACTCCAGGCCAAGCATCTAGAACATATAAAAAGTTTAGAAACAGAAAAGTGTAGCAGATATCTGCTAACATGAACAGAACCAGGGTTCTACTAAGAATTCAGTTCAAATTCAAGGGTAAGTAAGGACTTGAACGAGTCACCCATCATACAGCGGTACAGGGTAGTCATTGCTGCTGTTTTCATGTTGGCCTTGGCAACTTATTAAAAAATGGAAAGCTTTACAAGAAAGTATCTAACATAGCCTGGTGCACCTATTCCTTCAAATGCTGACTGTGACCCTGTGGCTTCCACTATAGTAACTCAATGATATCTGGTACCATTGTCTTCAAGTATATTGTGGCAAACTTGTTGTTTACACGTCTTTCCAGAACTTGAGATATGGACTGTGATGAGATAAGTTAGCAAACTATCTGGGTGTTAATGAGAAATAGTTGGGATGAGCAACAGTGGTAGGATGAGTGGTTATAAATCTTCTAATGGCTACGAATTAATATGATAATTTACTCCATTGGTATGGTGGGGACTATCCATATACTGTAAGAAATGAATCATTTAATGCTCTTTTTCTTAAGACTTATTTTCTTACCAGCTGTGAGATTAAAACTTCGCTTGAAAAGTTAAAAATATGGCACCCAATCACTCAGATATCGAGAGGAAGTCAAACTGATCTTTTAGGACCCACGAAGCATTTGGTTAGTTTATGCAAATACTATATGTGCAAACCAAACCAAAACACCCCAAACAACAACTGTATCAGTGACAGCAAACCCTGACAAAAACCCAAAATAGCCCCTAAAGAGCAGCAACTTCTACATTAACAAGTACAAACCAAACCAAAACACCCAACAAATGACAGATACAACAAAAACAACCCCCAAACAAAGTAAACCTCTGGCAAAACCTTCCAAGGAATCCTCTCATCAGGGTCAAAGAACTCATTATATCTGTGCTGAGGGAAGCAGAAAAACAAACACACTGGCCCCATTTACAATCCCATTTAAGAAGAGTCGAGCTTAAAATGATAGATAGGAAGGTATTAGGGCTGATTTAATTAAAAAGGTAATTAAACAATATAAATTTAATAATTACTTCTTATATGCATGCTTGTATTAATAAGGATAATCTGTTCTAATGCAGAGAAAATAAATTTCAAGTTTTAATGGTCTAATAAGATGGAGAATTGCTTTGCAATTATGATATAAGGATGAGAAAGCTTTACATGGATGCCTGCAGGGGGAACCGGTTTCACTGTCTTGGGACTATGTCACCATCTGTGTATCTAACTTCTTGGTCAACTGAAAGAGAAGCTGAAGAACTGCATATGTATATTGCACTGTTTTAGCCAAGAAATGACAAATGTTATTTCCACATAAGCAAACAGATTGCTAGGAGTCAAAGGCATACAATTCTTCCCTGTCCCTTAAAGCAGAGAGTGATTGCATATGGACATATATTAGAGTCCCTAATGGTGCCGTGAATAGCAAAGAGAAGAATTATTATTACTTCCAAGTTACCTACCAATGAAGAAAACATGAACACACATGAAAGAATAGCATCAATATAATGAAGTATAAGATGCAAAGATACAGAGAGGAAATATGCTGTAGAGAAACAGCAGAAGGAAATTAACATAAAACTCATATGGGACAATTGATCATCATCCATGTTTGAATTGAGGAACAACACACATGCTGATGGACTCTTGCATCTTGGCTGACAGGAGTCTTTTCTGAAGTCATCTCTGAGATTGGTGACATGAGGATATTATTTTTTTCCTATTGGTAAACTTAGGGACATCAGGTTTGGCTCTAAAAGAGTCAATAATTATAATACTGGAACTAAGGACATAGTTTAATGGTAGATTGTGTCCCAGCTACATTCGTTTTTGTTTTTATTTTTTCTATTATTGTAAATTCATTAAAATAGTATTCTGACATAATACATGATTCCTCAAAGAAATAGCACATCATCAAAAACAGTAATATGTTGTGAACTTCACATTTTTCTATTGCAAATGTTTTAAGTATCAGACTCCTTAATGAGTTCAATGAATAACAAATAAGTAAATAAGTGCCAAGAAAGAATAATGCCTACCATTTAAGGCATAATCCACTCTATCTATTCTACATTCCTCATTCTGGCAGGAAGAAAGCTTTCCAAGACCACACATATCCATGAACTCCTGCAGGGATCAATAGGTACAATTACTTTCCATTTACTTAGGAATTAAATGTCCAGAAGTTCAGCCTCCTTGAGCATATATATGAAGTGTGCAGAAATTAGGTCTAAATAGTGAGAAAATTGGCTATTATAAGGCTCACAAACTATTTCATGGGCATATTACAGAGGGACTCTCAGGCTTTCTCCCATAATCTTATAAGTATGGTGCAAGGTCATCGTTAATTTTCATTTTTGACTAGTCCCCTTCTGGGCCTTCCAGTTTGTAGCAAATATTAAATCAGAGTCAGCAGTAAAATACAAGGGAAAAGTGGAACTAGATTAACTTGTGACAGGTGTAACAGAGAAGCCACAGTCGATTGTCAGAAAGATTTCAAGTAAACACCAGAAACCCACTTCAAACAAGACAAAACAATTCATCCAAGTATAACTAGAGACAGGTGATGAAGTGGCCTTTGGTATAGTTCCAATAGGATGTTAGTTCTGGAATTATCTTAGCTCTATCACACTACTTGACTACTTCACCAGTGTTCTGACTTTTCACAATCCATATCTTGGTGTGATGGTCTACTTCATTTATCATTCAGTGCAGGAGGAGATCTTGTTTCTGGTTTTGTTTTTACTGAATTCTTTACTCCGGCCTATTTTAATAGTACTTTCAAAGTTTTCCTGCATATCGAGAACCAAACTGATGTGTAAGTAGACTGTAACTCATTTTCATAACATATTGTTGACTTTCAGGCAGCCACAAGCAGAGAACTGCTCAAACCATGTCTAAACAAAGACGATGAGTGCTGTCATCAAAAAGGCAATCCCTGTGCCTCAGTTTGATTTTCCGAACATCACTTACATTTCTCTATCTGTAAATGTACATTCCATGGGAAAAGAGGAATATTCAGAATCATTTGGTCCATACTGCTTCCAGATCCTAGAATCTTCTGTAAAGCCAATGAAAAGATGTAATGTCTGTCTCTTACAATATCGTGCTGACAGCAAGCAACTGTAGAAATTAGACCTGAGGCTGGGTGGTGGTGGCACACACCTTTAATTCCAGCACTCCCGAGGCAGAGGCAGGCAGATTTCTGTGAGTTCAAGGCCACCCTGGTCTACAAAGTGAGTTCCAAGATAGCCAGGGCTGTTACACAGAAAAACTCTTGTCTTGAAAAAAAAAAAAGAGAGAGAAAGTTGACCTGAGAAATGGAAATTGTGACCATTTATGTAGAGCAAACCTGCTTTTGTATTTCATTAAAATTTTTAATTCAACTTAAATAATATACATTTATAGTGGTGGTATAAAATAATAATGGAATGTAAAACTAATATGCACAGTCTGTTAAGGGACTGATATTTTCTAATATCCTTGGTTGAAGAGCAAGTTTGATAAAGTGGAAATGATTAATTGTTTTATTTATTTTTTTCCCTTTTAACTACAGTTGTGACTTCACTTAAACTGTAAGGAAAACATGAACAGTCTTTGGAACATATGCTATTGATTTTGCAGATCTTTGAAAAGCAAGTGTTGGACTCCAGCTCTGGTTCACCACTCAAGGCTAGTGACTCTGCTTGAACTTCAGTTCCAATTCCAGGTTTCCATGTAAGGTTAGGGAACTTTCCCATACTTCAGCCCAGTTCAGGTTAGAAACTTTCCCATACTTCAGCCCAGTTCAGGTTTGCCATTTGAAGTAGGAACTGTGCACATACTTCACCTCAGCATCCAGCTGCAATTTGAGGTATAAGAAGACATGGAGATTTTGGCCTCTACCCTTGTTTGCTCTAGGAGTTCAGAGAATCATCTGAGAATCCAGCCTACTACACCCAGAGCTTGTTCCAACCACTACAGCTTTCATATTTATATAATTCCCAGGGTCATAGTATTAGGCCACCTGTGTGTCTATTCACCCTTACTCCTGTCTCATTAAGCTAAATTCTTCTCCCAAAGAACACAGGCTGCTTTAGATTTCAGAGTTTCTGTTACTCTACCCGCTGAGAGATGAGACTGTTTCACATCATTTGAGTGCATATCGTTACCTTCTCTTTTCAGCCTCTCTCTAAATTTTCCGCATGTCTCCTTGCTTTTCTCTGCAATTGCCTGTATCCCTCCTCCACTTCCTATCTAGCAACCTAACACTAATCACTAGTTTCACTGTGATTTCTTTCTTCTTTCTCTTTATATATTCCACTCTTATCCACAACAACTAATACACAAATACACATAGTACTTTTGGTGTCTTTTTATTCCCTAATGCAATCAGTTCTTAAGGAATGATCATTTTATAGTCAACTAGTACTCTTTTATTTTTCACAGTGAGTTTACTATTGGACAATGATGCAGTTGCAGACAGTAGTCAACTCACAGTGAAGATTTTGGGATGGATCCTACTGCCCTGAACAAGAGCTAAAGAGGAAAATGTAACCACAACACTTCTACAACCATACAAACATCTCCACTAAAACGGTGACCTGCATTCAACAACAACAAAGGACTTTCTGAATATGACTCTGGTAGTTTAGGAAATATGGTTAATAATAAACAAGTTGGAATTCATGAAATTACAGACTTCTTGTACTGCAAAGGAAACTGTTAGGCAAGTGAAGAGTCGGCCTGTAGAATGGGAGAAAAATCTTATCCAACTCTACATCTGGCAGGGGATTAGTGTTTAGAATGTGCGAAAAAGCTTAAACTAAATAACAACTGAAAAGTCAACCCCATTTAAAATGGTCTGTGAAACTAAAAAAAAATATTCAAATGGAGAAACACAAATGGTTAACCAATACTTTAAAAATGTTCAAAATCCCTAGCCATTAGGAAAATAAAAGTTAAAACAATATTGTTATTTCATCCTCCTCCAATTAAAGTGGCTATTATTGAGGAAACAAATGACTACAAATTCTGACAAGTATATGAAAAAGGGAATACTTATTCACTGTTGTGGAATATAATTTAAAATGTATTACATTTGTTTATGCTGTGGAACATTTGTTTTAATGATGCAAAGATGTGTTGCATTCTATTATGTTGCATTTGTTTAACTCTGTGAAGCTGTGTTAGTTTGCCTGTCTAATACACCCAATTGGTCTAATAAAGAGCTGAATGGTCAATAGCGAGGCAGGAAAGAGAAATAGGTAGGGCTGGTAGGCAGAGAGAATAAATAGAAGGAAAAGAACATTAGAGAGATCAAGATCGAGGAGCAAGAAAAGGAGGAGTTTGCAAAGGGCCAGCCACCCAGCAACACCACCAGCCACAGAGTATGAAGTAAAGAAAGGTGCATAGAATAGAGAAAGCTAAAAGCCCAGAGGCAAAATGTAGAAGGGACGATTTAAGAAAAGTGGGCTAGAAATAAGCCAAGCGAAGGCCAGGCATTTATAAGTAATAATAAGACACCACGCTTGATTTATTTGGGAGCTGGATGGCAGGCCCCCAAAGAGTAAAAAAAGCAACCAACTATAATTTACTGAATACAGTCATGATGGAATCTGCATGGAGATTCCTCAAAAAGCCAAAAATAGAGTTATTGTATTACCCAGATATTCTATTCCTGGGCGTATACCATAAAGATTACACCTTAAAAGAGAGATACCCATAATTGCTGTGGTCCTATTTACACTAGTGAGGAAACAGACCCAGTCTAGATGTCTATCAATGGATGAGAGGAAAGAGAAAATGAGGCACATACACTCAGTGGCATTTTGTTTAGTGGTAAAGAGGAATGAAGTTTTCAGGAAAATGTATGGATCTGGAGAGTAAAATAACCCTGTTTCAGAAAGACAGATATTGTGTATTTGTTTCTTATATATGGTTCTTAGCTATGAATTTTTAGGGAAGTGTGTTTAACTTTATGAGTCAACACAGGCTGTAAAAATACAATTAAGTAGAGGAAGCAGCCTTAAGGAATGGGGAATAGTAGAACACATCAGACATGATAGTGGATAGTAACACCTGTGGTGGAAATTTCTGAGCAAGGAATATGGAAGGATCCAGAAGGGAGAAAGAAGTGTACATCAAACTAAGGATGTCTGAAAAGGTCATGTGGAAACATACAGTTTTATAAGCTTATTAAAAAAATACCCTGAAAAATGAATTTGAACAGAAATTCTCTCCACGAATAGATTACGTTCCTCCAGAAGCTGGGGGTAATGAAGTTAAAAGCCCAGTACTAGATGTGGGTTATCTCTCTCTATATTTTTAGTTAGCAAGGTTCCAGAAATACTCAAAACAATACATGTTATTGCTAATGCTCATGATTGTACCTAGAACTTGATTCTAAGATATTATTGCTGAAGACATAAAATTTTGGTCACAGGACATAAAGCAAGCTGGAAGTTCCTCCTGCTAGGTAGCTTTCATAGTGCCAGAAGATACTGGTGATGGTTGCTGGAGGAGATAGGTATCAACAGTCATACCCATTTATGAATCCTGCTATAGTGAAGACCTGTCAGACAAGATGTACCCTCTAGTGTAACAGTGGTATGGCTCTCTTGCAATTAACTAACTACTTTCTGATTGTAACTGAGACACATTCTATAGGATTTTACTCATGCCTATTTAAAAACTTAGTCAACAGTCCACAGTTGGTAAGGTCCCAGTGTCTAGGGAAAAACTACTGCTATTGTGTTTATACACATCATTTAGTGTTGTACATAGCCTCTATCAGAGGAGTTTCTTACTCCATTTTGAAAAGGTTAATGTAGAAACACACAACTGGCCAAAATGATGAAAAGATGTGCTGATAGAATATTGAAGTAGGCCAGCTATATATCGCCAACTCTAATGCTCAAAGAAACCCACAAAAGAGGGAATGGAAAAGATGTAAGAGCCAGGGTATCGGGAGATGTGCAGCAAAAAGGTGTCCTTTGGACATGACACAGTCATTGACCTCATCAAACCATTGCAGCCATGGTTATCTGCACAAGACTTTCATAAGACTGAACCCAAGAGCATTTCATCAAAGACGAGGCAGGAGCCATGAGTGTCTATTACTGCCAGAGGGACATTTGGGAGTTAAAGTTTGTTGGAGGATGGAAGGTCATTTTTTTTAGTGGTGGAGCCACTGATAAGTTTACCTTGCTCCAGTAAATGTTCCTCTGTTCATGCTTGGGCAAGCAAGTCTAACTAAACTTCAACACACAGAGAGAAGACATGCAAGTAGGAGAGAGATACTCTGGGAGGAAAGGTTTCAGTAGAAGCAGGAATAGGAGATACAACGACTAAAATTCACTCGTTCAAAATTGTCAAACAAAAATTTTTCATAAATATACAATAGAAAATGATTAAAATTCATTAAACATGTCAAACAAGAAAAACACTTAAAATAGATTAAAATATTCTGAAATTAGGAAATCCAGTGAACCTGGGTGATGTGTGGGAGGGTCATATTCCCTTCAAGGAGGCCCTGAAGGGCCATTGTAGGCAGCTGTTAAGGTGGGGATGCCAGCATGTTAGCCATGCTTGACTATGGGACACCTGTCAAGAAAGTGACAGACATCAAATACAGCTGACCCATGAGAAGGCCTGCAAATGCTATAGCTGAAACCGGAATGGTGGGGTTAACCAAGACTGCTGAGACCCAGGTGATACCATTGTTATTGCTTTCTAGGAAAGGACATGTTCAGATTTATCTCATGTGTACCAATTTGGGTCCATTCAATCCTTCTTGCAATATAGACTTTATTTTAGAGACACGTTCTTTTAATGAAGATCTATAAACGCCCAGATCACCATGTAATTTTAAATGTGCAAATGGCTTTACTTCATCCCTATTCTTAAAATTGGCTCTGCCCATTACAAATTTCTGAATGCTTTTTATCTTTTATCACTTTAACTATATAACTTGTTTTCTAACTCATACCAGTGGTATAAGAAAGTTCTGGAAATTCATTTGTAGTTTTTTTCTTTCTCTTTGAAATATTGAGAGTAAACTATCTTTAGTAGTTTTGTAGTGTCACCTCAAAGTGTTTATCTGTAGATCTCTTTGTATTTATTGTACTTGTTATACTCTGGATGAAAGTTTATTCAATTCCAGACAATTCTGTCTTTATCTTTTATCTAACATGTACAAATCTTAATTTTGCCAATTAAAATCTCAGTACCATTCTTCCCACACACAGAAAAATGAATTTTAAAATTCCAAATAGAAATGCAAGAGAATCTGGATAGCCAAAGCCATCCTGGGCAAAAACAAGGGCAGCCTGAACTGTCCGCATATTTGACTTCCAGTTATACACTAGATCCATAGGAATAAAAACAGCATGATATTGGCATACTAACAAATATGTAGATCAATGTAATACAGGACCCGGATACAAATCCATCCAATTTCAGATACCCAGTGTTGGGCTAAGATGCCAAAATTATACCATCTTTAACAAATGTTTCTGGGAAAACCGAATCTACCCAGAGAAGAATGAAACTTGATCTTCTGTCTCTGTGCTGCACAAAAACCATCTCCAAGTAGATGGTGCATTTCCTTTGGAGTTTCATTAAGGAGGTTTTAGATTTCTTCTGAATTCTAGTGTCTGCTCAGCTCTGTGCCATCTTCTTTATCTGCAATTCAAGTGTGTATAGATCTCCCACTTTATTAAATTGTCCTTCCAATACATCTACTCTACTCTACAAATTGAGTTTTGATTTCAAATAATTATCACAATCATTTCTAAGACTTTAGAGTTTCACAATCAATATGTGCTTAATCACTTAATTTTGTTAAATTATCACCAAGAGCCTGTCTGAGTCCCCACAGATTGTTTTTCCCCTTTTTGTTTGTTTTTCTTGATGTTCAGAATGGTGTTGCAATTGGTTGTAAGTTCAAATATAATTGAGAGTGATCTTATATATAGCTGAGTTTAAATTGAAGGGAGGCATGAGTTCTAAAGTGGTATTCTTCATAGTAGACTGGCATTCATTTTTGTTAGATGCTGGAAAGCGTTCCTCTGTTACAGTTCTTACAGCATTTCACTGGTTTTAGCTTATTATTATAATCTCAGTTTACCTCATACACATGCATCTGCCTCAAGGTATACTATTTTCTTACCTTCCTCATTTTAAAAATATTTCTATTGTGGTATTGGGTTCACAGCAAAGTCCAGAAGTCCCAAGGCACTTCACATACATTGCTTAGCCCTGCACATGTTTACCATGCTCCATTATCAACATCATCCATATTTGAAATATTTCTTACCATTGATGAGTCTTTCACTTTTACTGTGAGGTGTTTTTTTTTTTCATTTTATTTTATTTTATTTATTTATTTATTTTTTAATTTTTAACTTTACATATCAGCCACAGATTCCCTTGTTCTCCCCCCTCCCCATTCCTTCCCCCCAGCCCACGCCCCATTCCCATCTCCTCCAGGGCAAAGACTCCCCTGAGGATTGAGTTCAACCTGGTAGATTCAGTCCAGGCAGGTCCAGTTCCCTCCTCCCAGGCTGAGCCAAGCGACCCTGATTAGGCCCCAGGTTTCAAACAGCACTGAGTACAGGACCCAGTCCCACTGCCTTGATGCCTCCCAAACAGATCAAGCTAATCAACTGTCTCACTTATCCAGAGGGCCTGATCCAGTTGGGGTCCCCTCAGCCATTGGTTCATAGTTCATGTGTTTCCATTCGTTTGGCTATTTGTCCCTGTGCTTTATCCAACTTTGGTGTCAACAATTCTCACTCATACAAACCCTCTTCTTTCTCACCAATTGGACTCCTGGAGCTCTACCTGGGACCTGGCCGTGGATCTCTGCATCTGGTTCCCTCAGTCATTGGATGGGGTTTCTAGCACAACAATTAGGGTATTTGGCCATCCTGTCACCAGAGTATGTCAGTTCGGGCTGTCTCTTGACCATTGCTAGTAGTCTATTGTGGGAGTATCTTTGTGGATTTCTGTGGGCCTCTCTAGCACTTTGCTTCTTCCTATTCTCATGTGGTCTTCATTTACCATGGTCTCCTATTCCTTGTTCTCCCTCTCTGTTCTTGATCCAGCTTTAAACATACATTTTATTCAGGTAATAAACCTTCAGAGTATCTATTTATGTTATCAGAAACACAGATGATATGTTTTTCGGGGCTAAAATCTTCCCAAAATTTTGATTCTTAAGATTTAAGACTGTATGCTTATAAAGGATTAGAAAAACCCGATGACTATTGTTATATATAGCAGAGTAAATAAGCTTTAGGACACAAAATGGTATATACTTAGCACTATGAACCATATGAAATTTTGCTATAGACATACGATATAATGAGTGCCATTTGCAAATATTACAAATTTCAATGTTTCACGATTCCCCTTTGATGTTTATGTTCTTTTATACCTATAATCCCACCAACCAAATAAAATGAAAAAAAAATCTTTTTACCCCCAGGGCTTTATTAAAATCCACATACTTCCTGTCCTGTTTGGAGGTGGCTCATTCAGGAAATTATTTGCTATAAGGAGCCTGAGAACCTGAGTTTCATTTTCAGAGCCATGTAAAAATAGTTGGGCAGAGCTATGTATGCTTAGAATCCCAGCAGTGCAGAGGCAGAGATAGGCTGGTCTCTGGGGCTCTCTAGTCATTCAGCTTCTCTGGTTATAGGGAAGTGAGAGACCTTGTCTCATAAAACAGGGTGAAATCTATAATTGAGGGGTATTAACAGCTGGGTTTGTTTTCCAGCTTCTGTATGCACATGCATGCATATGCACACACACCCGCCTACATACAAGCACACACACACACACACACATATATATGTATACACACACACACACACACACACACACACACATATATATATATACACATATATGCTTTGTGGCTTGTTTAAGGGGGATGTACTGGATAATTTATTATGGGGTGGTTTTACTTTATTATACATAAACTTTTTATTGAACACAGCTAGTGAATAATTTTGGTATAAAACTTTCTGGAAGGATCTCTCAAAATAAGCCAAATTTCATGCATGTATTTATAAGCACATACGTATACATTCCTAAATATAACCTGTACAGTCTGTGCAATGTCAGTCATATGTGTGTTTTCAAGACTGACCATTTGGTATTGAATAACAACCTGGTGTGCTTTTCCCTGGAGATGACTATTTATCCCACTTCCAGCCTCCTTAGCTGCCTGTAGTTCTTTGTGTAGGGTTGAGGCCTTTTGGGCTTTCTCCTTTTGCTTTTGCATGTCTACTGTTGTTGACCCTGTTCTGCTCATGTTGAGCCTGTCATCTTGGTAAGATTTTATGGGTGTAGCTTCTTCATGTACCAACAATTAATAAAAAGAGAAGTCATGTTGAGAATTCTCTGTTTAGTTCTATAGCCCATTTCTTAATTGGACTGTTGGGCATTTTGATGTCTAATTTCTTGAGTTCCTTATATATTCTGGATATCAGTCCTCTGTCAGATGTGGGGTTGGTGAAGACCTTTTCCCATTCTGTAGGCTGTCACTTTACCTTGTTGACCGTATCCTTTGCTCTACAAAAGCTTCTTAGTTTCAAGAGGTCCCACTGATTGATTGTTTCTCTCAGTGTCTGTGCTACTGGTGTTCTATTTAGGAAGTGATCTCCTATGCCAATGCGTTCAAGACTACTTCCTACTTTCTCTTCTAGCAGGTTCAACAGACTGCTGGTAATGGTCGAGAGACAGCCCAAACTGACCTACTCTGGTGATGGGATGGCCAAACACCCTAATTGTCATGCTAGAAACCCCATCCAACAACTGAGGGATCTGGATGCAGAGATCCATGGTTAGGCCCCGGGTGGAGCTCTGGGAGTCTAATTAGCGAGAAAGAGGAGGGTTTATATGAGCGAGAGTTGTTGAAACCAAGGTTGGATAAAGCACAGGGACAAATAGCCAAATGAATGGAAACACATGAACTATGAACCAATGGCTGAGGGGTCCCCAACTGAATCAGGCCCTCTGAATGGGTGAGACAGTTGATTGGCTTGATCTGTTTGGGAGGCATCCAGGCATTGGGACTGGGTCCTGTGCTCATTGCATGAGTTGGGTGTTTGAAACCTGGGGCCTATGCAGGATCGCTTGGCTTGGCCTGGGAGGAGGGGACTGGACCTACCTTGACTGAGTCTACCAGGTTGATCTCAGTCCCTTGACTGAGTCTACCAGGTTGATCTCAGTCCGCGGTGGAGGCTTTGCCCTGGAGGAGGTGGGAATGGGGGGTGGGCTCGGGGGGAAGGTGAGGGGGGCGGGAGGGGGGAGAACAAGGGAGTCCGTGGCTGATATGTAGAACTGAATTGTATTGCAAAATAAAAAAAAAAAGAGAAGTCATGAAATTTAAAAAGAGAAAGGAGAGATATATGGTTTGAAGGGAAGAAAGGGATACTGTACCTAGCTTATAACCTCAAGAATAAAAAATAAAAAAGTTAAATTTCTTTTATAAGAAATCAATAATATGATTGAATATACTTCTTAAAGTTCTAAATTGAGTTTTCCAAATATATAGTTTTATATTTCATAGAATAGGTCCATATTTTTGGTTAAATTTCTGGGACTCTAGTGAAGATTTATGCCTATTAAATAATACTATTCTGTTACTTTGTATATACATCCTCACATATGTATTTACTAACAAACCAGTTCATTGTGGAAAAATAAAGTCTAGGCATCAGGGAATTCTGTAGCTGGATAACATAGCCAACCTATTCATGCAAGTTGCGGTGCTTATAGCTAGCCAACATTTATCACTTCACAGTGTAAAGACTGAAAGATGGATGACTGGGAAAGCCCCTGGAATATGCCTTGTACTAATTATCCCCAAATAGGATTACTTGAACCGAGGGTGGTAGGGTCGCAGTAACTATAAAAGTGAGGAATGATCACCTTAGAGGGGTATGTGTAAACTAGAAAGAGGCCCGGTGGATGCTGTTTTTTCCTCCTGCTACTTATCCTCACTACTTCAGTAGCCTCTTACTATGTTCCAAGTGAAATGCTAATACGTAAAATATCTGGCTATTATCAGTCCCACCCAACAGTATTAGGATCTCTAGATACTTAGGGATATGAGAGGAAAATTATGATAATAGAGGGAAAGCATGCTGTTACTAATACATACAATCATCTTAGTAACATAATAGACAGTACTCAAAATACTTGCAACTGGAAACATCTTAAAGCTTAAGTGGGTCCAACTGGTGAATCATGATAATTACTTGCTGCTTAGTTCTTAATGGGATCATCTGAACACTTTAAAAACCTTTTGGCATATGATGGTCGTTTAAATAAATACTCTTTGTGCTTTTGACTATTATTTTTCCAATGCTTCATATTAAAGCAGCCACTGGGAGTTTTCTTTGTTTTGGGCTAAACATTTTATATTTAAAGTTCTTGGAAACAATCAGTTTACTAATATGTCACCTCAGTATAACGTACTTAATTAACGTGTTAATGTATAAACAAGATGAGAAGGCTGGGGATAACTCAAGAGAGCTGAAATATTCTAGCACTAGAACATTTTTTCTAGCATGTACAAGGTACCAGTGGCAAGAGAGAAAGCAGTCAATTCCTGGGATGCTTCTGGATGACCATTTGGTCACTAATGTTCAGAGACTTTGTCTTCATGCTAGTTTTCTCTGTAGACATGCTAGAATCGCAACAGAAGGTCTCATCTGTTTTCTTGTTGTGAAGAGCTGACTGTTGATATGAAATGTACATCTGGAGTGAATTATTTGGGCACCTTAGGCAGACCAAGACTAGTGATGCTTTAAAAAGGGTATTCTTGAAGGATTAATAGTGGAGGACTTCTGAGGGTGTCACTTCTAGCATATCTGCCCATCTGATGTCACAGCCCAGCTTGGCTCCTAAGCAGACCTTCCCCACTTAGATTGGAGCTACTGATCATCATTTACTATTTTATCATTTTGTTCTTATGAAGTTTTTTTATTCTATTTTTCCAATTATTAATTAGCTTTCGAAAAAAATCATCATGCAAGCTAATGAGTTTCATTATGACATTTTCATACATACCCTAAATTTCTTGTGATATTCTTCTCTGCCACTTCCCTGTCTGCCTCTTGCTGGGTAGCTTCTTCACATCATTAGGACTTCTTTTGCTTTCATGTCAAAGGGACTATATTACTCATTTTCTCCTGCACAACTCTTACCTAATAGCACCCCTTGTGCCCATGGTCTTCACTTTGATTTCATGATTATACCCCACAATTCATATATGCATATAAAATTTAAAATGTAAAATCTAGGATCCACATATGAGAGAGACATATGGTGTTTGTCCTTTTGAATTTGGCATATTCCCTTAACATAATAATTTCCATATTACCCAGTTATATCAATCCTGACTGTATACCTGAATGACTCTAATTCCTACTACAGAGATATTGCACATCAATATTTCTTGCTGAACTATTCACAATACCTAAGATGTGGACCAGCCTAGATGTCCATCAACAGATGAATGGATAATGAAATTGCAGTAATAAACAATGGAATTTTATTCAGCCACAAAAGATGAAATCATGACATATTCAGGGAAATGGATTGAGTTGCAAAGGGTTTTTCTAATTACATAAATTTCTTAAAAGAAATTTTGTATCATAAACAATTCTACCTTATATAATTCTAGCAAGTGTGGGAACTCCTTTCTATAAATTTTGTAGAGTCAAGCATTATTTAAACATAGTATATCAAAGACATGTGATCAATCAGAATAAATACCAAGTTCAAGTTCAAGTTCAAATATGTGCATTATTTGTTTCCTGCTTTGAATCCTCACTTCTCCTTATCTAATGTCTCCTAAGCCAGAATCCAGTCACCAACTTCCAATGCCTTTGTGACTTAAACTCTATATAATTGCCTCATAGAAGCTAGACAGAGGTGGAAACCATCATTCTCCAGAACAGTAGTTCTCAATCTTCCTAATACTGTGACCTCATGTTGTGGTGATCCCACAACCATAAAATTTTGTTACTATTTCATAACTGTATATTTTTACTGTTATGAATTGTAATATAAATATCTGTGTTTTCCGATGGTCTTAGGCAGCCCCTTTGAAAGGGTTGTTCGAACCCAAAGGGGTCCTGACCCACAGGTTGAGAAATACTGCTCTAGAAACTGGGTAAGCATAAGCATAAGCACAAGATACGCTCTAGGCCTGTGAGCACCACTCACCTACTGTTGTATGTAGCTGATGGGAACTTAAGGTTTGTAGCAGTTTCTGGGCATAGGCATTAGAACCATCTGCTCTGATGTTATATGAGATGAGATCATACATAAATGCCTTCTTGCTTTTAATTCCAGCTCTTCCAGCAAATGAAGAAGACCAATTCTCTTGCAAAAATCCTCACATGTTGTACTTTACACATTTCACATACTTATTATCTGGAAGGCTATAGAATGAATTGTAGAGGCAGACATGTGGTAGAAAGATGGATCAAGAATTTATAACAGGTTCCCATTTATTACTAGCCAAAAAATTTTACACAAGGCACTTCCAGGAATGTGGGTGAACTCAAAGCTGCCATACTTGATAGGCATAACCAGCATGGATGATAGCTTTGTCATGGCCACATGGATGAAGACCATTTTAGTTAATTTCCTCATCCTTTATATTATAGATGGAGGTGGGATGTCTTTCCATATGCTGTGAATATGTGTTGCTCCCATTGGTTAATAAATGAAGCTGCTTTGGCCTATGGCAAGGCAGGATAAGAACCAGGCAGGAAATCTAAGCAGAGATAGGGGAAGAAGAAGGATGGAGTTGAGATGCCATCCAGTTGCCCAAGAAGCAAGATGCCAGCAGACCAGTAATACCACGGCCACCTGGCAAAGTATAGATGGGTAGAAACAGGCTAATTTAAGTTGTAAGAGATAGTTAGAAATAAACTTGAGCCATCAGCCAAACATTCATAATTAATATAAGCCTCTGAGTAATTATTTTATAAGTGGCTATGGGATCCGGGCAGGACAGAGAAAAGCTTCTGTCTACAATAGACCTCTCCAGAGACCCTTCAAAACCCTCATGTTCAACAATAAGGACAAAATTGCATACATATGTCTAGGAGGAGTGGCTAGATACTCAAGTGAGGGTCTGAGGACCCTTGGCAACCCCTCCCCTTCTTTGAGGGAATGTCAGTTGTTCACAGACCTACTCATGATGGATTCTTACACAGAGACACAACTGATCTCATGAAGATAATACACATGTTGCTAAGGACCACATTATACAACACCAATGTGTATTTGATTCATTTTCATGATTTGATGATTCTAGCAATGATAATTGTAGTGAACTAAATGGCATAAGATTCCAGAAAAGGTGCTGCTTGGAGGCTCTGAAGGGAGCATGGCATCTTGTTTTCAATATGAAATATGACACGAGTTGACTCTAAATTTAATTTTGATTTGCACTGGTTACCTTGGTGTTTTTTTTCTCCTTACATGAGTTTCTTGTGTGTTTATAATGGAATACCACAAAACTGAAGAATGTATCATAAAGAAGGGTAATTTTTTCATTTAGCTCTAGAGACTAGAAATAATTATCAGACTTGCTAGCGTGGTTGAGTAGTAGTAGTAGTAGTAATAGTAATACACACAAGTTTGTGCTGAGGAACTAATGAAGTCAAGTTTAAAGCACAGTATCTAGAACACAGTAAGTGCTGATAATAAATTTTTCTATTGTGGAACCAATTTTCTTGGTTTCCGGGAGACCAAGATAGCTCCGGTATCAGGATAAAGAGGAAACCCTGTGTTGTCTGCTTTTTTTTGTGTGTTCATTGCTCAGCATTATTAGAATCCTTCTAATTCTGTTTTGAGCCTTGGAGAGACATTTTAATTCATTTTCCTCCCTATCTCCTTTCTCCATGACACTTTTAAAGTATATGCATGTATTGTGTGAGTGTATGTGTATGGTGTAACATGGACATATGTGCATGTGTACAAGAAGGCCACGTGGGATATTGAGTGTTTTTCTCATTTACCCTTTCACCTAATTACTACTACTACTACTACTACTACTACTACTACTACTACTACTAATTTATTATTACTGTTATTAGGTGGTGTCTGGCGTTGAACCTGGAGCTCAAACATTAGGTAGACTGGCTAGGAAGCACACGCTGGGGATCCTCTTGTCTCTGCCTCCGCTTTGTTATAAGTGCAAGTGTGTACCTGGCACTTTACATTGGAGATTGAACTCAGGCTCTCTTGCTCTCACAGTGAGCACTTTACTGGACTAATCTGTTTATCTCCAAAGGTAGCATTTTAAAAAATGTAATTATTAGAAATATAGCCTGTAATTCTAAAGTAAAGGCAGAATATCTACATCTCTGAAGATCAGGGATTTTCTTTATAAATTCAAATTTGACTTAAATGTGATTGGGAGGAAGAAGCAGAAAGCCAAATGCTATGAACACTGGATCATGATGTAGGCTACACTGCTATTAACTCTAAAGCTTGTAAAATGAAAAAAAGCATGTAAGCAAAAATTACAGGTTAAGAGAAATGTAAAGTTATGAAGACTATTAAGACCTACACATAGGATATTAAAATTGAGAGACACAACACTTTAACAATCTGTTACTCATTCTTATCCATAAAATTAAATTTGGAATTTGGTGATACACTGGCCTCAGCTTTGTTTACACTGGTCATTAACAAGGTATTTCATACCAGAGTTTTCACCCATTCAGGTAACTGAAATCACTCTAATCATTCAATTCCTTTACATCATCTCAAAGTGTTAAACTGGAATGTGAAGCCATAAATTTAAAAGAAATCTATTTTACCAAATGAGAGAAGGTTTGAACTGAGTAAATACAAAATTATTTACATTTGCAATTCATAGATCCTCGACTGTCTTGAGTTTAGCTCTCCAAAGGAAAGTCAAGCCACTAGTCTAGTCTTTTTAATATTATAAATAAAAAAGACACTTTGTGTTACTTTCTTTTTGTTAAATCCTTTTTATCAGAGAGGATACACTTCAATGTCCATGGTACTCCATACAGCATTGTAGAAACACCAGTAGAAAATCTTTTAAGAATGAATTACAGATTATAGTTCCCTCCTTGATACATTTTGTTAAAAGTTTGCCTTTCATAGGATATTGACTTTAGTGAAATGTCTCAGCATGTCAGACTTACTGCTGTGTATTTCTGTGGGACACCTGCTATTTAAAAAAAAATCAGAGGAAATATTTCAGTATGAAATTGGAGATAGTATATTCTAAGTCTTTATTTCTAACATGTGATTATGTTTGTATGATTGTAGCAATTGATTCTTATCAACTTAGAATGTATTCAATGCTACACTCTCACTGATTCAGTTTTTATCATGGGCCTTTGTGATTTCAGAGTAAATGACTGAGATCATCTGATATTCAAAAGAAAAAGAAAATTGCTGGTTGACTGTGTTCTTATGTACTGCTTATTTCTTTGGTATTCTACTTATTAACATTCACTCATTGCATATGATACACTTGGTCTCCAGCTTCCCCAATTTTGAAGACTGATAATCTGACAACAAATTTAGTTGGAAGATACAACAGTTTTATTTGAATCAGTTAAAGTCAGTTGCAGTTACATCATCCATTCATAATTTCCATTTTCAGGAAGAAAAGTCAAACTTACTGCATTCCATTCATTAAAAATTCAGAATCTCAAGGAAGATTGATGTGAAATGAAAGGTTTAAGAATGTTCATTTCTGATTTGCATTTCCCTGGTGGTTAGTATGTGGACCATTTCTTCAAGTGTTTCTCAGCAATTTGAGTTTCCTCTACTGAGAACTCTCTGTTTAGAAGTGTACCCCATTTATTTATTTATTTATTTATTTGTTTATTTATAAAAAGGTGTTTTTTTTTTCATTTTACATACTAATTCCAGTTCCTCCCTCTCCTCCCGCCTTCCCCACTTCCCCTAATCCTACCCCCTATCCACTCCTTGGAGAGGGTAGGGCCTGCTTTGGGGAGTTAACAAAGTTTGGCATACTAAGTTGAGGCAGGACCAAGCCCCTCCTCCCTGTGTCCAGGCTGAGCAAGGTATCCCACCCTAGGGAATGTGTTCCAAAAAGCCATTTCATGAACCTGGGATAAACCCTGGTGCCATTCCCAATGGCTCCTCAAACAGATCTAACCATATAACTATCACCCACATTCAGAAGTCCGGATTATTATTTTTTATTGCTAGTATCTTGAGCTCTTTGTATATTTTGGAGATCAGCCCTTTGTCAGATCTGGGGTTGGTGAAGAACTTTTCCCACTGTGTAAGCTGTTGTTTCTTCCTATTAACAGTGTCCTTTGCCTTAAAGAAACTTTCAGTTTCATGAGGTCCCATTTATTAATTGTTGATCTCAGTGCCTGTGCTATGGTGTTCTTTCCAGAAAATGTTTCCTGGGTCACTGTGATCATGGCTATCCCCCAGTTTCTTTTCTATCAGGCTCAGTGTATCTGGTTTTATGTTGAGGTCTTTGATCCATTTGGACTTTTGTGCAGGGTGATAGATATAGATCTGCTTGCATTCTTCTACATACTGACATCTAGTTTTGCTTGTACCATTTGTTGAAGATGGTACCTTTTTCCAGAGTGCATTTCTGTTTTCTTTATCAAAAATCAGTTGTCCATATGTGTGTGTATTTATGTCTGAATCTTCAGTTCAATTCCATTGACCAATGTCTGTTTTTGTATCAATACCATGGAGTTTTTGTTACTATAGCTCAGTATTACAACTTGAAATTGGAAATGATAGGATATTCAATAGTTCTTTTACGGTTCAGTATTGTTCTGGCTATCTTGTTTTTTTTTCCATATGAAGTTAAGAATTCTCCTTTCAAGGGCTTTAAGAAATTGTATTGGGACCTTGATGGGGATTGCATTGAATCTATAGATTGCTTTTGGTAGGCCAGCCATTTTTTACTATGTTAATCTTGCTGATTCATTAGCATGGAAGGTATTTCAATTTTCTGATATGTTCTTCAATTTCTTTCTTCAAAGACTTTAAGTTTCTATCACATAAGTCTTTCACTTGCTTGGTTAGAATTACCCAAAGATGGTTTATATAATTTGAAGCTATTGTGAAAGGTGTTGTTTCCCTAATTTCTGTCTCAGTCTGTTTGTCATTTGTATATAGGAGGGCCACTGATTTTTTTCTTTTAATTAATCTTGTATCCAGATACTAGCTGAAAGTGTTTATCAGATGTAGAAGTTCCCAGTAGAATTTTTAGGGTCACTTATTTATACTATCATATCATCTTCAAATAAAGATATTTTGTCTCCTCCCTTTCCAATTTGTATCCCCTTGATCTACTCCATTGTCTTATTGCTCTAGATAGAAGTTCAAGTCCTATATTGAATAGATATGGAGAAAGTGGAAAACCTTGTATAATTCCTGATTTTAATGAAGTTTCATTTAACATTGGCTATAGCTTGGTATAAATTGCCTTTATTATGCTTAGTTATTTCCCTTGTGTCCCTAATCTCTCTGCTGGGAAGCACTGCTGGTTGGTGGTTGCAGACTATCATGGCCTGGAAGCTCGCCCCAAGTAGGCAATATGGAGGACTCCCTCACCCTGCAAGGTGGAAGGTGCCCTGTTCTCTACTTTATTTGGAGACTCTCTCTAGGCCTGATGCCTGACTTATCTCTAGTGTGACCCTGGACACATTTCCCCATAGAAGCTTTCCCCTGCTGTCCACATGATAATTAGATGTTGTGCTAGGAATGTTACAATAGGATCATGTTTCTACAGATGATAACTAAGACTTGTACTAAGAGCTTTATGATAGGAGTGTGCTGTTTAATGCAAATTGGGTGATTCCCCAGATACTGTCACTAATCCTATATATTCTCTATACTCTGGAAGAAATCTGAGCTGACTCATTGAAGCTGTCTCCTTGAAGGCTATTTCCATCATACTCACAGGCTGGACAAGGCCCTGCTTGCTGCTTCTGCCCCCTTTGCCCCTGTGGTCTTGTGGCCAATGGATCATGGGGACGGAGGGGACCCATATCTCTCCAGTACTTTTATCATGAAGGGGTGGTGGATTTTTTTTGTCAGGGGCCTTTTCTTCATCTAAAGAGATGATCCTGTAGCTTTTTTCCTTATATTTGTTTATACAGTGAATTACATTTACTGATTTTCATATATTGAACTGTCCCTGTATCTCTGGAATGAAGCCTACTTGATCATGGCAAATGATCTTTTCAGTGTATTCTTAGATTCAGTTTGCAAATATTTTATTGAGTATTTTTACGTCTATGTACATTAGGGCAACTGGTGTGTAATTCTCTCTGTTTAGTCTTTATGTGGTTTGAGTATCAGGATATCTGTGGCCTCATAAAACAAACTGGACAATGTTCCTTCTGTTTCTATTTTGTGGAATAATTTGAGGAGTATTGTTGTTACCTCTTCTTTGGAAGTCTGATAGAATTCTGCACCAAAACCATCTGGCCATGGCCTTTAACGGCTGGGAGAGTTTTATGACTGCTTCTATCTCACTAGGGATTAAGATTTCATTTTATGGACCTTTCAAAATGGCTAAGATCAATAACAACTGATAGTTCATGCTGGCAAGAATATGGAGAAAGCAGAACACTTTTCTGTTGCTGGGGTGAGTCAATATGGTGGTTCCCCAGTAAACTGGGAATCCATCTACTTCAAGATCCAGTTATACCACTCTTGGAGCATATACCTAAAGGATGTTTCATGCTACCATAAGGAAACTTGCTTAACCATGTTCATTGCAGCTTTATATAGTAGCCAGAAACTGGACACAATCTAGATGTCCTACAACAGAAGAATAGATAAAGAAAATGTTTACACAATGAAGTATTAACCAGATGTTAAAGAAATGATATCATGAATTTTGCAGGCAAATGGATGGGACTAGAGAAAAAAAATCATCCCAAGTGAGGTAACCTGGAACCAGAAAGATAAATGTGGTATGTATTCACTTATAAGTTGATATTAGCCATTAAATAAATTATAACCAAGCTACAATCCATAGATCTGGAAAGGTTAAGCAAAGAGGAGGGGCCTAGGAGTGAAATGTATGGACCTCCCTGGGAAGAGGAACTAGAATGGATTTTACAGGAATCCCAGGAATGGGAAGATTAGGTGGGAAGATGAGATGAGGTGGAGGGAGAGAGTATGGGGAGAGATGGCTGGAACTGGGGGAACTTTTGGGGAAGGTGTGGAAACCTAGTGCCGTAGAAGCTTCCCGAAATCTATGAAGATGATCCTAATGAGGATGTCTAGTCACGGGGAATATGTGGAGTCTCAAGAGACCATCTCTTGTTGTCTTACGGGGCTTCCAGGATTTGGCAGGACTGGGTTGCATTCATTTGGGTTATTAGACAAGGGCGAGCTGTGAAAACCCCAACACTCAGTTTGTTGCTACAACAAAGGGCTGCTCTGGGTAAACTGACAGTGAGACTCTCACACCAAAGACAACACCCACAGCACTCACTGAACACACCCCTGTCTCTTCGGTGGGAGAAGGTATACTGCAGGATAATGAACGAGAAACATGGACACCAAGCCAGCCACAAAATCTTTGACCTACAATCTATCCTGCCTGCAATAGTAACACAGAGCTTGTGGGAGTAGCCAAACAATGTCTGATTTGATTTAAGGTCCACTCCATAAGAAAAAATATCTGCACTCAATGTTGCTTGCATTACCGAGAACCAGAGAGTAGATAGCCCAAAGGTTTAGGGTAAAAGCAAGCACCACTGGTCCAAGTAAAGAAAAAGTTATTAATAAAATGGCTCCAAATGATATTTTGCTATACTCATAGATAAGTGCCTTATCCAGTCATCACCAGAGACGCTTCCTCTGGCAGCAAATGGGAACAGATGCAGAGACTCACATTCAGAGATTATGCAGAATAAGCCTCTAAACTGGAGGTCTCCATTAAATCCTTTCCCTCAGAGCCCAGGGAATTCCATGGAAGAGGAGGTTGAAAAATTGTAAGAACCAGAGGTGATAATGGACACCAGGAGAACAAGGTGTCCAAATCAACCAAACAAGGCGAATATGAGCTCATAGAGACTGAAAGCAGCAAGCTCAGAGTCTACATGGGCCTGCACCAGGTCCTCTGTGTATATATTATAGGTATTAATTAGTATTTTTACGGGACTCTTGACCATGATAACAAATGGGTTTCTGACTCTTGAGCCTGCTCTTGGAATTCTTTTCCTCCCGTTGTGTTGACGTGTCTAACTTCCATTTGACTGTTTTTGATTCATCTTATATTTTATTTTGTCATGTTTGGTTGTTATTTCTTGGAATTATATTCTTATCTAATGAGAGACAGAAAGAGAGCAGATCGGGAAGGGAGGGGAGGTGTGGAGAATCTGGGAGGAGTGGAAGGAGAATATAATCAGGATATAATATATGAAAAAAGGATCTATTTTCAATAAAAGGAAAACATTTCACAGAACTCAGAACTCATTTCTGTGTATTGTTTCTTACATTATTGTGTCTTTTCCAATATAAACAATTATAACAGGCAAAAAGAAAAAAGAAAAAAAAAATAACCAAAAAAACAAAAGCAAACAAACAAATAACCAAACCAAAAAAATGTTTATTTTTTCATGTGACTTATGTGAATGTGAGTTGACTATTGATTCCAGAATATTCTCTTTGAGTTAAATAAAACCAGTCTCTTCTTTCAGTGCAGGACATATGAGTGATACAGAAGGCTGACCTAAGTCCTTTCTTGCTTTGTAGATTATAGTATCTTTCCATCTTCATATTCTGTGTTTGAAGGTTTTTGCTGCCTGGTAGAGGTTGCAGTCTCCCATTGCCTGGGAGCTTACCTTAATAGCTAGAAACATGGAAACTCCCTCCTTCCCCAGCAAAGCTTCCTGCTTTCTACCTGCCCTTATCTGGAGAATGTCCCTGGGCCTAGGGGTTTGACCTTATCTAAAAGCTCTCTCTAAGTCAGATGCCTGATTCATCTTTAGCTTGAACCTTGGCACAGATTCCCCCTAGAAGATTTTCCTGGGAGCTCTGTTGTAGAACCCTATGGCCACAAACTAAACCTTGTGATAGGAATATGTCACTTAATGCAAATTATGGTTTGTCCCCAGGCTCCCCGATCATATGTATTCCTTATACTCTGGAATAAAGTTGAGCTGATTCACCAATGTCTATATCCTGGAGGGCTGTCTCCATTCGTACCCACAGCTGTCTTGAACCCTTTCCTCTGCTTCTGTTCCCTCCACCTTGTAGATCAGTGCAGTCAATGATCTCGAGGTAGACACAGAACCACAATTCTTTATTTTTTAACCCTAATCATAGCTGTCCCCAATATCATGCTATATGAGTTGTATAAGTATAGTTCATTATTAGGCATTCATCACCTATATATATGTTTGTACATGTATGGACGTCAAAGGACAACTTGTGGGAGTTAGTTTTTTTCTTCTCTCATGTGGGTTCTTGGCATTGAACTCAGTCATTATACTGATAGCAAATACATTTTAAACATGGAGCCATCTTGCTGGCCACTCACCTCACCCCCAATTCTTACTATTAACTTGTGAGAATCTGAAAAAAACCCCAACTATTATTAAGCTTTCAATTTCAAATCTGAACCTTCACATGTTCTTTTGGGATTTATAATATTGAAATCTCTTTTTCTCTTCTCATTTCTTCTCTCTGTTTCTTCCCTTTCTATACAACCCACAGTTGTGTAGATGATGATATACATGTGATAGAAGTGTGGAGAAACATTCCTCTGCTTTCCATTTGAGAGTGATATTTCAGAGTCATACAGGGTCCTATATAAAAATGCTTGGGTATTTTTATATTCTTGAAAATGGAACATTTAGACATTTGGATATTAAAATAGGATCATTACTCTCTGTTGGAGTTTTGTGGGGTTTCCAGGAATTCTTGCCTTCATTTCTGGGAGTACTTCAAATGCATTTCCCTTGATGTGGTTGAATACATCTCTTCTGATCTATGATGTATTGCTTCTTCCAAATCAAAACATTTCACTGGCTGAGGATGCTGCTCTATCACAGCATGTTTTCTTGGATATAAATCAATCTTTCTTGGCTATATCCTAGATAATTTTGGATTTAAGATTGTTCCCTGCTGATATACCTACAAAAAATCCAACTGGCTGTGGCCATTCCCCTTTTGTGCTGCTCAAGCATGTTGTCAGTCTTCTATGTCCTCTGAATCCCTACATGGAAGATAAGTCTTTTTGAGGCATCCCACTGAAACCTCTCTCTCCCTAGCACGGGAAGAAGTCAAATTTTTCTCTGCCTTGACCTAGACATTGGTAGAGAGTTCATAGAACTCTGTCAAACCCCCTCCCCAATTCTCTTAAAAGTCCATTTCCTCTAGCCTCTCAAACCTGTTGTAGGAATTGATATGAACTTTTAGTGAATGAGAGAAAAATCTTGACCAGCTAGCTATACATCTGACAGAGGATTAATATCTGGAATAAACAAAACCTCAAATGCTATCAAGGAAAACAGCCTAATCAAATAGGCTCGGGAACAGAACAGAGTTCTCAAAAGAAGAAATACAAATGGGCAATAAATAGTTGGTTTCTGTTTCTTTTGTATATTTGTTTGTTTTAAAGTGTTGAAAAATTGCATCTTTACTGCCCCCTTTTCTTGTATTTCTGACCTGCAGGATTTGGTAACTTTCAACCTAAAACTTGCTTTGTAGCCAAGGGTGTCCTTGAGTTTCTCATTCTTCTGCTCTTCCTCTCAAATGCTGGAAGTACAGCTAGAGGCCACTGTGTCCAGCTTAAAATGATTCTATTCTATAGGAAGTAGATGATAAAACTGAAGCTGTTTAGATGAGCAAACATTACAGCTGTTCGCCTTGAACAACTAAACTAAGACATTTTAATGCCTTTCTCTGTGATAGGATGAGAAATAAATGTATCAGTTCTATCCTGTATCTGCATTTTTTTGTTTTATGTAACTTTTTATTATTGGTCCTTTTTGTGTGGCAATGCTTACAGCATCAGGACTTTAAGCTGTGTACTGATCTAATTCCCTGGTGTGCAGCCACACTCCCTTACTGCTGTTGTTTTCTGTTGAAATCCACCACGCAAACCTCTGAATTTGGATGAAAGCCAGGTGAACGGGATGTGAGCTGCTTTAGAGTAGGAACTGTGCCACATTTTCCTACTGCCCATCTACATCTTCTCAGCTATTTTTACTCTATTAGCTGAAGCTGTGCAGAATCTCATAGGCGTGTAATCTGATAGTATCTTGTCTTCCTTCTACTGCAAGTTATCTTGTTCTTGGCCTCTTTCTCTGCTATTTCCTACTGTGATTCCTATGAGAATCTGCACAGCCATTTTGATATGGTCAAAAGAAAGATAGTTTTACATGGGCCAGTGCTTAGGCACTGGAGATGAAGATTGGTCTTTTCTGTCTCAGGCTGAAAATTTTGAGGTGCCTGTGCATGGTTCTTCAGAATTTCTTCAGTGTTGGTGCACTTATTTACTAAGTTCTGATGACTCAGATACAGACTTAAATAAACTTTCCTGTACATTTCTCTTTTGCTCTTCTAGTTCACTTTTCCTGTTTCTTCAGTTAATTTTAAAATTCATATATATATATATATATATATATATATATATATATATATACATTAATGTACATACACATACACACATACATGCACATACATATTTCTCACAACAGATACATACTCGGTGAAACCCACATAGTATCTCTTTTCATTAACTGAAGAATTCCAAGCACTTAAAATCATGCCTGGGGCCGGGCGGTGGTGGCGCACGCCTTTAATCCCAGCACTCGGGAGGCAGAGCCAGGCGGATCTTTGTGAGTTCGAGGCCAGCCTGGTCTCCAAAGCGAGTTCCAGGAAAGGCGCAAAGCTACACAGAGAAACCCTGTCTCAAAAAAAAACCAAAAAAAAAAAAAAAATCATGCCTGGAATCTAGTAATCACTCACAAAAAAGAAGTCAATTAATCACTGTGTCTGAATCATGTAATATCCAGAGGATGGGCAAGATAAGTGACATTCCTTGCAGAATGCAGTCTTGTGAAAGTCTATTCCCCAGTGGGTTTGCTACATTTTATGACTGATCATTAATAAGGCATGCAGTCAACATCTTTCTGCTGTAGGGTGTAAGACATGCCACATGGCTCTTCTGAAATAAAAAGAGCTGCCTCTTCATGCTAGCATCAGGCTCTCCAGGAAAATGATGTTTTATTAGGTGAATGGTAACAGCCTAACATGGAGTCCAGCATGATGGATTGTTCTTTGCTCATAAATAATGCAAAGATGATGCACAGCAAAGATAAAGGCCCGTGATTTATTCCACATAACCTCTATGTAAATCTTATAAATTGTACACAGCCGTGTCTGAAACTATGACAGAGGTTGTGGCACTTCAATGTGGTGACAGTGGCAAGCATTCTGTGTGTTGAGAAAAAGAGCTGAAGAAGACATTCCTTCCCATTCCCCTCTGGGACTCTCACCAGGAAATAAAAATATTATTTTCAGAGTTAAGTGGAAGACTCAAGAATAACAACAGTATGTATGTAAAGACAAACCAGCTCTACAAAATCACATTACATAAAGTATTATAATGAATTTCTTTATAGTTAGCAAATATGTATATATGTACGCACTCATTTTTTTCATTTATAAAGCTACACAAATTGCACTGATACACCTTTATATGTTTGCAGAGCAAACCAAAAAAAAAGGGGGAAGCATTTACCAATTTAAGCCAGAGTGTGAGATTAGCTTTGAAAATTTCAAGATTGACATTTTAAATCCTTGAACATTGGTTTTCCATTGTATTTTTTATTAAAGTTGCTAAAAACATAGTTGGATTGAATTTTAACATTTTGGAGAAGTTGCTGGATTGTAGGCAGAGTCTCCATGCTGCCTCACACTTGCTGTGGGAAAGTCATAGTGTGTTATGAAGACAAAGTTCAGAGAAGTCATGCACGACTTGGAGGAGGTGAAGCCTTGCACATGACCAACTACTTAACAGGTTAGAGATGAAAATGTAGATGAGGTGGATAAGCAATACTAAAATGGGGAGAGTCAGAGGTCATAACGCCCCCTTTCCCCAACATGAGGTCAATATAGTAGAGCACTGAGGTTTCATGACATATAAAGTAATATATGACAACGAAATATGAAATTTACAGCACGTAATCCACAGGAGTTTTTCCATTCCATTTTTTCAGTTCAACTTTATTCTACAATCATTTCTCCTTTCTCTTTGAGTTTCCAAGAGCCTTTATGGAATCAAAGGGAGTTCACTACAAAGCAACATAAGCCTAATTAGCTAAATCGACTGAGATAATATTGTTAATGATTTCTATAAACATTTGGCAAAGGTCAACTTTTAAACTTAAATAAGAGATTTTTTTTCACTTGTATCTAAATAAATGTGCTGACTAGTAAGAAAACCACAGCAAAAATCTCTGCAATTTCCATCTGTGTCATTGACCTTCACGGAGACATTGTCTTTAGGATAAACACTGAATGCTTTGTTTCTCCCTCTGATTGGTATTTGGAATCAGATTTTGCTTTAGGCATTTTCTTATAACAAACACTATTTTCCTAATTAATTAAAAGGAAACATGATTACAACATTAAGAGTAGGAAACATCAATATAAGGAATTGTTTCTAGCAATGGCCCTGTGCAAGTACAAAGCACTATACAACTTTGCTATCCGTGAGATCAAAGAACACATTATTAAAAGTCAGTGGGCTTCAGCTCTGAAAACAATGAGGGTGCCATGACACAAGTGAGGTGTGACCCTCTTGGAAGCTGGCTTTAGGAATCAATAACACAAACAGTTTAGATACTGCTCTTTACAAATACAATATGATTTGAGCAAAAGAACTTATTTCCTTGGAAAGTTTAGTATTAGGGAAGGAGTTGTTACTGTTAAAGTGTCTGTATCACAGGAAGGTACTCTTACACTGTCAAAACACCAAGCCAGCCACAAACCCTTTAAAATGGTGTACTATCTACAAGATAGGCTAGGATAATGGTGGCACACAGCTTGTGGGAGTAACCAATCAATAACTGATTTGACTTAAGGCCCACGCCGCAGGACGGAATCTATATTCCACACTGATTGGGCGTCAAAGAACTTAAGACTAGATAACCCAGGGACCTAGAAGAAAACCAAATAAGCTGGTCTAAAAAAAGAAAAAAAATGATAAAATGACTCCTAATGATATTCTGCTATACTTTTAGATCATGGCCTTGTTCAGCCAACATCAGAGAAGCTTCCTCCTACAGCAGATGGGAAAAAATATAGAGAGCCACAGCTAGACATTATATAAAGAAAGAGAGACCTTGGAACACCCACTCGTAAACATGATGTCTCCATCAAATTCCCCTCTTCATAACTCAGGGAACACTGAGAAAGAAGAGGTGGAAAAAGTACAAGAGCCAGATGGAGGACACCAAGAAAACAAGGCCCTCTACACCACCATGAGCAAAGCTCATATGAACTCACAGAGACTAAAGCAGTATTCACAGGCCTGAATGGGTCTGTATCAGACCCTCAATGTATATGTTATGGCTTCCAGTTTAGTGTTTTTATATGATTCTTTAGTACGGGAATGAGTGAGTCACTCACTGTCTCTTATGCCTTCTCTTGGGTTCCTTTCCTTCTGTTGGTTTGTCTTTTCCAATTTCAAAGTTATGGATTTCATTTTATGTTATTATATTTTATTTTTCCATATTAAAAATGAATGAATGATTGAATGAATGAACAAATGAATGAACAAATGAATGAATGAATAAAAACCTAACCACTAGGGTAAGGCTAGCAACTCAATTTATACATGCTAGGAGAGGGAAAAATCAATTTTCTCCAATAGGGAATGGATTAATTTTACATTTCATTGTGATCTGTTTTTTTTAAAGTAGTTTTCAGACTACATTGGAGATTTTAACATCTAAAAGAGTTTCCTTCTCATTAGTTTTTAATTCCCATTGTTAATGAATAAATGATAACTCAATTGTGTAAGATAAGTAATTATGGGAAGAAAGTCTCAGCCTTGTGTTAGGAAACAATTTTCCTTGGGTCTCAACTTTCTCCTATTCTTTCTCTCAGGCTTATCCTCCCTGATACCCCTAGATTCTCATTCCAGGAATGTTTGTAGAGTGAACAACCTTGGGAGATGCAGCCAATGTCTTTCTTCAGATATAATGGCTGGTTTGTGCACTATAAAATGTAAAGATAACGATGTCTTTCATCTCAAAAGATGGGCAGGCCTGTCATGTATTGTCACATGTTACATTTTCATGAGCTGATTATTCTTCTCCTGAAATTTGATTTGGTGAGAAAGGAGGTGTAAACAGGACACCTGCCCTGCCTTGGTGGAGTGTGGGTGTGGTCAAAGTGCCCCTCCCTGACTACTGTAATCACAGTGAGAAATAAGGGTCCCATTCCCCAGCCTTAGAGACCTCCTATTTTCTTCAACAACAGGCAAACTGTGACTACCTTGTTAATTCAGACTTTTTGCAGACATTTACAACTATTTTTATTCTTTGAAAAATTTATACATGCAAATATTGTATTTTCATAGTATCCAAGCACTCCCTCCCTCCAAATTTCTCACCCCCACAGGAAATTTCCATTCCAAATCCATGTCATCAGTTTTTATTCTTTTGATCTTCCTTTTGCTTTTTGATTTTCTTGTTTTGTTTTAAAGTTCTTTTTGACCATCTGTCATTCAGAAGCATAAAAATGGCCAGGTAGATTATTAGAAGACACATGGCTGATGTAGCTAATTTTAAAGTTGCTGTTTGTAACAAAGGGATGTAAAAGGAATTAAATACTACTGGGGAGCAGACGATGAGAATTATTTTAAAAGTATCTAGGAAGAAACTGTAATTAATTTCAATATGTCACAGACAAGAAGAACTGAATTTGAGACGGGCACATGTTGGGAAGAAGAGTTGGAGGGGCAGAGAGGGGGTGATGAGAGAGGATAATGGGGTGGGGAGAAATAACTAAAAATCATTTTATAAATGTATAACACTGTCAAACAATGAAAATAACGAAATATTTTCTGGTTGAATAAATGGAAACATAACAAAACAAGAACGCCTTGTACTTGAATTTTTCCATCGTTAGGTTCATCTTTTCTGGTAAAGTTTCATCCTCATTACTCTTTCTTATACATATTTACACAAATATTTTATTTTTGTTCCTTGTCGATATGGATAATTGATGGTTTCAAACTGGTTTATGTGGCTCTTCTCTTTTACCCAGACTATCTGCAAGTATACAGGTTTTGAAATTTTATAATTCACTTCCTCTTTTTTATATTTACCAAATCCTTCCCATTTTCTCTCACATTGTCTCCCTGGTATGGCTGAATACATGATCACATACAATACTCTGCTGAATTTAGGGCTGACCTGTCCAGTAATTCCACATATCTTGTTTAGTGTCCTGAAGCTTCATAGAAATGTCCTGTTCTTTACCTTTGGTAATATTAGGGTTTAGGAAGGGTTTGTAACTTCTTATTCTGGCAAGAGCAACATTGAATCTGTAAATATATGGTGTGAATGAAGTGTTTCTTGGCTCTTTCTTAACATGCTGGGTAGTGTTGCTTTTATTTATTAAATACCATACCCCTCAACCTTATGGTTTTTGAATTATTCTCTTCAGGGTGCCAAATTCACGGGTATTATACTCCACGATTCACCTAGACAAAAGAATTAAGACTTCCTATTCTTATTTCTATTAGGTCAACTCTAAGTATGGTTGATGTGGACTTTACATATTAAATAATTCATGGTTAGATATATTTAAATATTTAACTTTTATAATTCATTTTATAATTAACAGTAGATTACAATGATCTTGATAAAATGTAGGTATTGGAAATACACGTTGATTACTTTTATCTGTCTTTTATATTCATTTATTATACAATTTTGAAAGCATGGCAATCTTTTATCTTTATTTTCCTCTACACGATTTAACTTGTACAGAAACATACATGTTGTTTTGTGTGATTTTGCTTATCATTGTGATCATTAAATTCCATGTAAGTTAGGAACTATAAACATTTTACTATTCTTGCAGTGACTCACTGATTGGATGGACTTCCCTGCAAGCTGTCAAGACTACATTGGGTTTGAAATTATAACTACAGAAAAGATAAACATTTATGAACAATGGCAGCATCAGGTCAACTTTTGTATTTTATAATCAGTGTCTACTAAAGGTTATTTTCTAGAACCTTGAATATAGGGGAATAAAGTATCAAGGAGAATGGGATGAAAAATAAGCAAGCTAAAATATGAGTGTTGTGTTTTTATAGGAACAACCTTCATGTGCACTCCTTAAAATGTATTTTTAGCTTTATTAAAATATGATTAACAAATTGAAAGTGTATACATTTAAAGTGTGCAACTTGATGTTTTAACATATGCATGATTTGCACCCTGTGAAATTATCATCATAATCAAGGTAGTTCATATTTCTATCATTCCAAATCATCGCTAATTACCATTTTATTTGTGATGAGAACACAATGTTTATCCTTGTAAAAATTTTCAAGTATGTGATATGGTGTTACTGATTATAGTCTTCATGCTATATATTCGACCATGAGAACTTTCAACTTTTATAAAAGAAGCTTGCACGTTTTGATTGAGATTGCTCCATCTTTCTCACTTTCCAACTCCTGGCCCCCACCTATGAGTTCTACTACATAACCACACTATTTTGTTTAGCATCATGGTACACAGCCTCATCTATTTTAATGCAAATGCAGAAATTTCCTGCATCTATTTGGTCTTATTAAAGGCTCAACACTATTTGATATTATATAAACTTATGTATGAGATTGACCACATTTGTTTGTTTAAAAAAGTTATTTTGTCAAGGACCTCAACATAAATCCAGCTACTCTGAACCTGCTAGAAGAGAAAGTAGGAAGTAATCTTGAACGCATTGGCATAAGAGATCACTTTCTAAATATAACACCAGTAGCACAGACACTGAGAGAAACAATCAATCAATGGGACCTCTTGAAACTGAGAAGCTTTTGTAGAGCAAAGGACACGGTCAACAAGATTTTTCACATGTTGGATCATGATGCCCAAGTCAGGGGTAAGTTTATAGATCTCCTTGCAATTCAGATATATTTTATTTCATTTTATTCATTGAGTAATTTCTGAGAATGAATTTCAATATTATGTTGAAAATTGGGGTGAGAGAGGCATCACTACTCAGATACAAATGCCTATATCTTTACAGTTGAGTATAATGTTACTAATGTGCTTCATATATATATATGTAACTTTTATTGCATCTTGGTTCATATTGATATAACCAGAAGTTTGTATCAATTTTTCTTTACCAATTGCAATGATCACATGGTTTTTCATGTTGTTAATGTGCAGTATACGTTGATTGATTTTTGTATCATGTAGCATCCATATATCCTGCTAATAAATCTCACTTGATCTTGAAGTGTCAATACATGTGCCGTACATTGAATATTTTTGCATCTTACATCATGTATTTTGCTCTGTGGTTTTCTTTCTAGTGTTTAATATCACAGTGTACTGGTTTATGAAATAACTTTGAAAAGTTCCATTATATTATATTTTGAAAGAGTGAAAGTAGAATATTGTTATTAAAATGCTTGTTAAGATTAGTCAGTGAAGTCATTTATCTTGGCATTATTGCTGTTGTCTGAGAGTTTTTTTTTTTTATTCAGTCTCATTCTTTTATTCTAGGTATTTCATTGCTTCTAAATTAAGATTCAATAAATTGTGTGCATATAAGAATTTCCTATTTCTTTATCTAGTACCAAAATTATTGACGCATAATTGTTTATAATATCCCATATTATTACTTTTAGTTCCTAAACATCTATTGTAATATCTCCTCTTTTATTTTTAATTTATTTGTTTTCATTCTTTTTCGTCTCCCCAAGAATTAGTCAGGTATGCATGTGTTTTGAAAAGCGACTTTTCCTTTTGCTGCATCTTATGAGTTTTGGTATGTTTATTTCTCTGGTGATGGCTGGGAACAGTGCTAATCTCTGAATAGAAACATGAGATTTAGAAGGCAGTTTGACCACACGACTGTTTAGAAAAAAAACTTGTAGAAGGTTCTACCCTTAGGGTTTATGACCTCCTAGCCATAGATTTTTCTGGGTAACAGAACCAGGCCTAATTTTCTATTTCACATCCAGTGTTTGGTTACCACTATAACAGTCATGCCATTATTACATTAGAGAGTGCATCTCACCTAGCAAGCTATTGTTATAGTTTAAAGTATTCACATCTAGCTAAGACTGACTCTCCTCTACTTCCAGCAGCCTAAATAGCATCAGCTGTGCCTGTGAAAGCTATCTAATAAGGAAGACACTTTGAGTTCAATTCCATCTTGCTTTGTTTATGTCCTATGACCAAAATGTAGGATATCTTCATTCAAAGAGTCTCACTATAAGGTTCTGGGGCCAGCCAAGAGCAATGCCGGTAGCCTGTACTATTTTGGGAGCTTTCATATATTATAGGGAGTTATGACACACCTGACACTGGTATTTTTGCCTAATAATCCACGGCTTCTGAGAGGAAGGTTATTCACCCATGGAGGGTACCTCCATTCAAACACTTGTTTTAGATAATATTCTTCAATAAGCTTATAAAATAGTATATTTCCATGGCTTTTTTTATACATTCTAAGTTTTGGTTAATATTCTCCTCCTCTAATATCTTCTTCCCTACCTCTACACTTTCTCCCTGACAAGAATTTTTCACCCTCAAGTCTCCTTTCATCTACTTTCATATCTTCCCAATTCCTTAACTCCCACTCCATTTATGGTCTTTTTTTAAATCTTTCTATCTTTTACTGGTACACAAAGTTAAACATACCACTCTAAAAATTCATAGTTAGGATTTGCATATAAGGAAGAACACCTGGTATTTGTCTTTCTGAACCTGAATTACCCTATTTTGTATAATATTTTCCAGTTCTATCTATTTCTATGAACATTTATTAATTTTAGTTTTTACAGCTAAGTAAAATTTCATTGTATATCCCACGTTTTCATGATCCATTCATCCATTGGTGGGTGTGTATCTGCTTCCACTTCCTCACTAATGCAAATAGAGGCAAAATGAACATGGATGTGCTGGTGTCTCTGATTATACTTCTATTTGTTATTAATTAATTAATTAATTAGAAGTAGGGTCACTAAAACCTAAATTGGCTTATTTATTTAGATGGAATGGACAGCATTCCCCAGGTATCTTACTGTTATGACCTACACATTGCACGAGCTACAGGTATGCACTGCTGTATTGTCTCACACATCTGTATGTGGATGTGGGTGTTCAAGCTAAGGTATTCATATTTGTGCAGTAATAATTTGCCTGACAACTATCTCCATAGCTCTCTATAAGCTTTTACATAACCAAATGTCTTGTTCAAATGAATATGTGTGAATAGGGTTTTGGGCCTTCAGTTAGCATCGATGCCTTTTCTTTTTATAATAATCACATGTAATTGTATTAATTCTGAACACCCATAATGGTAACTTGAAAGACTAAGCACTTCAAAGGAGAAAATACTCTTGAAAAATCTAGTTCCAGGTCTAGAGAGATAGTTCGGTGATTGAAGGCTCTTGCTGCTGTTGCATGGGACCTTAGTTCACTTCTTACCCCTCATGTTTGGTAATTCACAAGTGCCTGTAACTGTAGCTTCAGGAGATCTCGTGTCTTCTTCTGATTTTTGCAGGTATCCATAAACATGTGGCAAACGTATACACACACACACACACACACACACACACACACACACACACATACACACACACATCTTACGAAATGTAATTCCAACTTTAGTTTCAAAGACCCTGGAAGCTGAGGCCCAGAAAAGATAAGCTACTTCTCCAAGGTCACACATGTCAAAATAGTAAAGCCGAGACTCTGTGTGTGTCCCTTCACTCACTCATCGAAACCTATGTTCTCCCTCTGAGGCAAACTGCCTTTCCAACCAAGATGAAATATGAAATATAATGAGCGGGTTAGGCACTTGGAAACACATAATGCTCTAAACACACTATGACAACAATGTTGTCCTCAGGAAATTAGAAAGCAATTTAGAAAAATGAAATGGGTCAAAAGAGCTGTCAGTGGAAACAAAGGCTGTAGATCAGCCAGCAAATGAGTAACTGCTTCTTGTGCTTGAGAGTTTCAACCCCTTGGGGTGGGAGGTAAACCACCAAATAAATTTAAAAGGATTACTACTGAGTGTTTCTTGTGAAATGTTGAAGACATTTATATTACACTCTCTGCACCTTTAATTTCCTGTACAAAAACAGAATGACTTTCACTGTTCTCATGTCTTAAGAGGGTTATTTTCCATCATATTTTTTTTTTAAAATCCCATAAAGCTGTTTTTAGAAAGAGGAGTTGATCATTCTCCTTACAGAATCCAGTCTCAGATATGTTTGGAATTAACCCTAAATTCCCTTGTTCTGTCTCATTTTATTGATGACTGACTGACATCTCTTTCCTGCCTCTCAGGAATCCAGGGCAGAAAATTAGCCAAGGAGATACAGTAGCTTCATTCTAACCTATGCTTCATATGCAATTTTAATGACAGATCTACATACATTACTCAGCCCTTGGTACACTCAGAGGTCAATCCAGCATTTAAACAGACATTCTAAATGGAAATGAGTGTCCAGTCATTTATTCATGATCAGTGTGATAGAATAGCAATTCTCCAAATCATCTTGAGGTAGCAGGAGCCTGGAAAATCAACAGCAGCCATTGATTTCTTCGCCCACTTGATTTTAGCAATTGCACTTCAATTGCATAGAAACTCAGGAAAGAGAGACCTTTCATGCTATTTTAGTGGGTTTTGTCTGTACTGATCAATATGAATTGTGCATTGGTCTATGAATATTATTTTGACTTTGGCTGACTACATCTCCAATTAACTTATAGGTTCCTAAAAAGGTCATTGGGAATTTTCACCAAGCCTAGTTAAGTGCTGTGAACCTTGAAGTTAAAATCAGCAAACCTTGAATTCCAAACAGCTGACAGAGGCCATTGTGGAATGGCAGTTGACTGAGAACTCTGGTTTCTAGAGTTCTTTTGTGTTATAGCTAAATAAATGGACATTTTACAATTAACTGCCACTATGTTGTCATCTAATCTCATAATAATGAATCAGACTGCTGCCAGGCATCTGTTACTAGTGGTAGGTGGTAATCAGAGATGTGGACTTCTATCAAGATGCCAACACGTTGTTTTCCTGGAACCTGTGATTATATTGCTATATGAAGAAAAGAGTTGATCTTCAGCTGCATTAAGGCTGATAGTCAGATCCCTTGAAAAAGATTATGTCAATACGTGAGTGGTACTAATGTAATGTTAATGATTCTTAAAAGGTGAAATTGGTAGGAAGGTTGCCAGAGTGTTGTGAGGTAGGAAAGATTTGACCAGAAAAGGTGGGCTTTAAAGTAGAAAGAGACCTAAGCCAAGGGTTGTGGGTGGTATAGTAGCTAGAGAAGGCAAGGCATAACATTTCCAGAGAGAATACAACCTTGCCACTACCTCTATTTTTGCTTGTGAGACTCATCACTTTTACACTAGAAATGACAGGTAATTGATGTTTGTTGTTTTACATTGGCCAATTTTTGATTAAACACTAATTAATGAAAGTTATATATGTATTTATATTTATTTACATCTATCTATCAATTTATCTATCGCCTATCTATTCAACTATCTATCTACCATCATCTATCTATGTATCTATGGGGAGACTATATGCTATCATGTGATTTCTTATATTTCATTTTAACCATTACTTCATTTTTCTTTTGAAATGTTATTGATCAAAGGCAAGGCTTCCATATGCTAAACAAGTGATTGATCACTTAGATACACCCCCATTCCTGTATAGTACTTTAAAATATACTACGAGGAATATTTATTTCTTCCTCTGTTTATAGAAAAATCACTGTTTCCAAAAGCCTGCTATTGTGAACTTGCCATAGAAACATCCTGCACATATTCCTTTGCTTCCATGCAAGGGTTTCTCTTATACATGAAATGAAATTATTAGGGTATATTAAATGATCACTCTCCATTCAAGCAGATACTGAAAAAATTGCTGCTTAACATAATGAGATCAATGTGTACTTCTACCAGCATTATAGACTTTTGCTTTCTTTATATCTGTGCATGACCTAGATTCCATACAATTTTCTAAAGTGGGTATTTTGAGTTTTGTATTATGAATTGCTATAAGTTACATTGATGATGTGAAAATTTTAGGTAATTTCTGGCATGCATTTATTCTTTTGAATATTTCACTTAGAACTCAAAAGTAACATTATTGGTGTGATTGATCCTAACATGCCATATACAGATATGTGTTTTCAGTCTCATCTCTCTCCATATGGTCTGCTTATTTGTGATTTAGTCATTCTGACTTATACCTCTGTGCATGTACAATATTGATTCTTGATTTTATCATCACCTTTCACCTCTATCTTTCATTTGGCGCTCCAAGACTTATTTTGGACTCATGCCTTCTCTTTCAGTAAAACTTAAGCAAGGCCAATTCATAGAAAAAAAAATCAACCAATCAACCAACCAACCAACCAGATACCAACCAACAAAACAAATATCTGATGACTGAACTTTGTCTTTCAGTGATTTTCTCAGAAAGTCTCTTGAGAAAATGTAGTTGGAATTTTCCTGTGTCCATCCAGCTCCTGTAGCTGCTCAGACCCAAGTAAACACACAGAGACATATTATAAACTGTATGGCCGTGGCTCAGGCTTCTTTGCTAGCTAGATCTTACAACTTAAATTAACCTATTTCTATAAATCTATACTTTGCCACGTGGCTTGTGGCTTACCAGTATCTTTACATCATGCTTCCTCTGTGTCTGACTGGCAACTCCTGACTCAGCCTTCCTCTTCCCAGAATTCTCCTCTCTCTTGTCCCACCTATACTATACTTCCTGCCTGGCTACTGACCAATCAGCATTTTATTTATCAATCAATCAGAGCAACACATTCACAGCATACAGAAAGACATCCCCAGCAAGAAAAACTTTTACTCAGTTCTCATACATTCAGTACTACTTATCTGTAGTGTTTGTAGTATAAGATGATTTGGTGTCTATAATTTTCTTGGCTTATTTTTCTTTAAATTAAGTTTAGGTGTTGTAACACAAGTTGTTAGAAGGTCTTATTAATAAAAACAAACTCTGGAGACAGGTATTGGGGTGAACACTGAAAGATCAGAGAAACAGAATGAGCCACATCCAACCTCACCTTGCCAGTTCCTCAGCTGATCCTGTTTCCTCAAACTGGAAGCCTCTGTGTCCTCATCCAAATGGATCTCAGCTGAACTGCTGCTAAAAGCCTAAAGGCTTAACAAGCCCCAGTTCCTGGTCTTCAAGCATTATACCTTTCTGCTTCCCGCCATCACTTCCTAGGATTACTATGTGTGTCACCATGCCTGGCTGCTTCCAGTGTGGCTTTGAACTCACAGAGATCTAGATGGATCTCTGCCTCCAGAATGCTGGGATTAAAGGTGTGTGTATGCCAACATTTTCTGGCCTCTATGTCTGTCTAGTGGCTGTTCTGTTCTCTGACCCCAGATAAGTTTATTAGGGTGCACAATATATTGGGGGACACAATATCACCACAAGATGTCATTAGATATTTGTTATTACACTCCCTTCATCTTATTTTGCCCCTACTCCATTCATCTTCTCTCAAGTTTTATACCATACGTACCCATATACATATATTTGTTTCTCATATGGAGGATAAGATGCAATATTTGTTTTTCTGAGTCTGGCTTATATCACTTAACACCGTAATCTCTGGTTCCACCTATTTTCATGTATATATCATGAATGGTTTGTTTTTATGGCTTACTCAAACTCCTTTGTGTATGTGAGTATATACCATAGCTTCCACATCCATTTATGTGCTAGTTGGTTGGTTTTTTTATCTTAGCTATTGTGAATACTGCCATAACAAATACAGATTGCACATACGTCTGTGATATATGGCATAGCCTTCATGATTTGATTTTACTTTCTGGATTGATAGGAATATCCATATCTATAATGAGGACATTTATCAGTAGAGTATATGCAACAAGTATACAGGAGAATTCTCTGAAAACCACAAGACACTAGCTTGGACTTACATTTAGCCACAATTTTATGTCCAGTTATGTTTGTTTCATACAATATCATGTTCATCAACTGAATTTTAAAATTCACCACAGGTTCTTCACCTCCTCCAATAGTAGTTCGTCTTATCTTATTGATAGGTCAGTTAGGTCTTTTAGTAGAGTAATCCCTTATGTAAATTGATTATAGCTACAATTGACTATGAAACTGGATTTATTAGACACAAATGTAAGTCCTTCATACTGGTTCCCATTGCCACATACAAAATTCGCTCTCCCCTCTTCTTTAATCTTCTTAATAATTATTATTATTTGCCATGCTTACCATTTGTCCTTTAGCCTTACAAACTTCTTTGTGTGAAATACCATGCTTAAACATTGTTGAAATACCAGTGTAGCAGAAAATATGGCCCTGGCTTATATTTAGGAAAATTGAGAAACAGAAAGTTTGTTAGTCACTCAGTTTCATAGTCAGTAGTTATTAGAGCTAGCATTTGCTTGATGCAGTCTGCTGCTAGATTTCCATGGGAAACTATGCTCCATATTGCTTTTATTTATTAATTTTATAATCCTGGTCTTAGTCCCTAATTTATCTGGGACTTCATTCTTGTTTTCTGAAATTAGAAGATTGAAATAGATTATCACCATCAACCACAAACACTTCTAGTATTATTTTAAGATTCTGGAAAGGATCTCTCTTTACTTTTTCTTCTGTCTTCTGTTATAAAATGCATTTGATTTTTCTAAAGTCTGGAATTGACTTTCAGTACAATTATTGGAAAGATGCTACTTCTCCCATTTCTCAAGGGACTATCCGAGCTGCCCATTGATGCAATAACAGGTAAGGATTCAATCTGTGACAAATAGACCTCCCCCACCACCACCACAGAAGTTTCCATCTCAAGTGAATTAACATTTTAAACGTATTCCTCAGAACTTATGCCCTTGGAACAGTGGAACAGCCTCATGGGAGAGAGAATTTATCTAAGTAGAGAATTTGCTATCTTTCTCATTAGTTTTCCTTCAAATCTTCTTCCTTGTCTGTGTTAATTTAAGGGATGTGTCCATACAGCTAAAATCAGGTTCAAGGCCATTTGTAATCCAAGCCAGTCTTCCTTAAAACAAATGGCCCAATGTCATAAATAACAGACAATCTTAAATGAATCCTATCGAGGCTGGTTCTCTGTTGCAAATTCCTATGTCTCTAGCCTCCTTCTTAGCCATGGCAGGTATTGCTAGCAATGCAAATACCTCCTTGGTGTGTCATTGTCAGTTCTGCTTCAAATCAAACATGCAAAGCAGTTGGTCTCATTTAATCCAGCTATTTTCCCCAAACAGCAACTCAGAAAGCTTTTTTTTTCTTTTCTGTGGAAGAGAGGGCTTTGATTCACCTCTCTGCTTTGTGATAGCTACAATCCATGGAAATTTACAAGAAGGTAAGGTAATCATTAAAACAAAATTCAAATTATTTTTAGCATTTGAAATTCTTAGATGGTGCTCTCTAGCCTACACTTTCTGCCTTTTTTTTTTCCTTTATGCCATCTTTATACCTGTCAGTTTCTTTAGGGTAATGAATGGTTCAGTAGCATTTAGAGATGAGACACTGTGTTCTAGGAGACCTGGCAGGTTCTCTGTACATATATGACCCAGGAGAATCTCCTTGTTACATAGCCTAAGGCACACAGATGATCCCATTCCTTAACTTTCTTCTTTTGCTGCCAAAACTTCTTAGTTTTATCTTAAATCTTACAAGAAAAGGCAACATCACAGAAGCATTTCTGTGTAGTAAGACAACAGTGCACATGAAAAAAATTGGAAAATTGGAACAGTAAAAGGAGAGGAAAAGAAATTTTTAAAATATTATGATATGCAAAAGAGCTGCTGTCAGAGCATGTTAGCAGGTGCTTCTCAGATATTGTATCTGTGAGCATAAGTTGTCATCATTTGTAATGTAGAGATTCTGCTCCTCTGGTCAAAGTATAGTCCTTTCTCTTGCTACCAAAAGCATAACTGAGTGTCTTATTTTCAGATTCAAATGAGAAGTGCCCCTTTCTGAGAGTCTCTTTCAAGCCAAAACCATAAAAGCATAGAGCAGAGGAGATATCTGCTCCTTATGGCAGTTCCTTTACTTTTAAACCATACTCACTCCATCTTGGTTCACATTTCACATTTGTCACAGTTTCCAGGGTCTATATGGGACACTTCCCAGATCCTTCTATTTGGAGGTGTATTGAGTCAGCCATTTTCTCACTTTCTTGCCAAAGGGGCTATTCCATAGCTCCTTTCATGTTTCTCGCCATAAAGACCTAAGCTGGGCTACACAAAGTCTAGAGATAGCTCAGTCTCTGTCATTATGCTCTAGTGGGGACTTGTAAAGTATTCAAGAACAGAAAATCCAAGCCACCTTTTAAGCCTTATACTATATTTGCGTGTCAAAGGATAGCACATGATGCAATTAGCAGCTAGTTAGCTTAATTTATACCTTAAAACTTTAGTTATGAGGTACATAGTTATGGTGATTTTTTTTTGTGCTGAAATGTAATTTTATTTGTATGTTAATAAATAAAGTTGCCTGGGGATCAGAGCTAAAAGCAAACCATTTAGCAGAAGTCTGGAGGTGGTGGCACATGCCCTTAATTTGATCACATGGCAGGCAGAGCCTCTGCATAGTCAAGGACACAGCCAAGCAGTGACCCTAACCTTTAATCCCAGTACCAACCATAGAGACCTGGAGGGCTGTATAGATAGGCAGTGATGAGGAAATCATGTGGTTGGGTTTAGAACCAATGAGAAGGTAGAACAGAAAGGCAATAAAAAGACAGGTCACACAGGAGAAGGTCTCTCTCTCAGGGAAGGATGGCAGCGAGTGGTAAGCTAAAGGCTATTCGCTAGTGCTCTGAGCTCTTAGGCTTTTAACTCTGTGTTTAGCTCTGTGTTTCTTGTTTAATAAGACCATTTAGAATTTTGTCTACACACAGTCTTGATCTGATCTCATAAACATTAATGTCAGGACTATCTTTCAATGCTGTGTTTGTTTATCATGTACCTCCTTTTAGCCTTGTAATACCAGATTGGGAGGAACTCTCAAGAATATGCTCTTTACATGACCACTGAAGTCTATCAGAGTTAACCTACTTGGGAGAAATGATCAAGCTCTCCTTTCATATTCTGCCTTGAATTAAGTACATTTGAGATGGAACTGGTCCAGTCCTGGAGAATTGTGAACTATAGGACTTCAGGGGCTACAAAAATCTCTGACAACATTTTTAGTTAAGTATGGTTTACTCTTTTCATGTGAAAAAGAAGTTGAATATGTTTAATTTTCATTAAGAAGGAATAAAGTTCTATCCTAGACACATTATATACTTGATCTCACTTGCTGTGGGATGTTCTGTATGGCAAATGTGTTGCTCTGATTGGTCAATAAATAAAACACTGATTGGCCAGTGGCTAGGCAGGAAGTATAGGTGGGACTAACAGAGAGGAGAAAAAGAAAGAACAGGAAGGCAGAAGGAGCCAGCCGCCGCGATGACAAACAGCATGTGAAGACTCTGGTAAGCCACAAGCCACGTGGCAGGGTATAGATTTGTGGAAATGGATTAATTTAAGCTGTAAGAACAGTTAGCAAGAAGCCTGCCACGGCCATAGAGTTTGTAACCAATATAAGTCTCTGTGTTTACTTGGTTGGGTCTGACAGCTGTGGGACTGGCGGGTGACAAAGATTTGTCCTGACTGTGGGCAAGGCAGGAAAACTCTAGCTACACTCACTTCCTCAGCCACTTCAACTCTACAAGGCAGACATTATCTCTATTGGACAGAGGAGAAAAGTAAAGCTTAGAGACACGGAGACTTGGGTGAAGGGACATCCTTATTTACTCCCAACATTGTGATTCTACTAAGGCTGTAATTTTTTTAGGTGCTTTTCAGCTTGAAATTCTGCACCTAATTCTACATTTCAAAGACATCTCCATGAATCCCACCACCACTGTGCTTTGGAAGATAACATTACTGTATGGTGGCTTGTACCAGGTACCAGTACCTGTAAGTCCTTCACTGAGGGTGGAGTAGGCACACATAAATAATAAGAGGAGCATAAACTTTGCCATGAAAACAATTTCACTTTAGATTTCAGCAAAGGTGGTATTGGCAATTGCTAAGTCCAATCTCAAGCTTTGCTAGATTTACTCAGCAATGTTACAAAGCCTTGCCTAATGACATACAAGAAGAATAAAATACTCTGCAGAAATAAAGTAGCAGAGGATTTGTAAGTAACCTTCATAGATATTCAGTGTACAAGAGAGCCTCCTTCTTCAAAAGCACCCTGATATCATGGATGATGCTAGACTCTGTCCACTCACTACAGGGAATGGCTTTAGAAGAGCTCTGTCTCTTTTTGAGCAAGGCAATATTTTAAGGTAGTTGTCTTTCTGTTAAAAAGGGGCTGGTGGATCACAAAAGACTAATTGTTGCTGTGTATTAATTGTGAATGTATTAGGAAAATATTAAGATTTTTTGAATATCTGCTGTTATAGTATCTCTTTCTGAAATTATCTCTTGCCTTCCAAGACCCTGAGATTTGGTCGGACCTTGAGATCAAGTTAATAATAATATGTCTTGAGATCGTTTAAGATCTGATATTTTACTTTGTACTCAACCTGTTTAAGTTTGACATACCTTTAAGAAAACAATGTAACCAAGTTTACTATGCTTTTGTCTTAGTTACTATTCTCTGGCTGTAAAGAGGCACCACAAACAAGGCAACTCTTATAAAAGTAAACTTTTAATTGCTGGAATGCTTACAGTTTCAGAGGGTTAGTCTATGGACATCACAGTGGAAGTAGACAGGCGTAGTGTTGGAGCAGTAGATGAGAACTTTACATCCTGACCCATAGGCAGCAGGCAGAGAGAGACTGGGCCTGATTTGGGCTTTTGAAACCCCAAAGCCTACTCACAATGACATTTCTCCTCCAACAAGGCCACAAATTCCAATACTTCGCAAAGAGTTCCTCCAACTGGGGACCAAGGATTTAAATATATGAGCCTATGGGGCCATTCTCATTTAAACCACCATACCTTAGATTTCCTATGGTATTGGCTCTTATAGCCCAAACTAAATGCACAGATTTAATATTAATATTAAAATATATACACTTCCACACCCCTGATCCTGAATGTCATGGTGTGTATGTGTGTGTATGTGTGTGTGTGTGTGTGTGTGTGTGTGTGTGTGTGTGTGTGTATGTGTGTGTGTGTGTGTGTGTGTTGTGGCAATCATTTGCAGAAATCAGCTATCAGACTAAAAGCAAAAAAACTCTATACAACAGGCATCTCATAAATTGTGGAAGCAACATGTGAATATAGGTTGATAAGACCTGTGTGCAGTTTTGAGTTCTATTCTAGGTTGTTGGGATCAGTAAGACAACTTATTCCCCTTGTAAAATTATGTTAAGCATTTCTGTTAAAAAAGTATTCCTCAGCCGGGCGGTGGTGGTGCATGCCTTTAATCCCAGCACTCCGGAAGCAGAGGCAGGCAGATCTTTGTGAGTTCGAGGCCAGCCTGGTCTACAGAGTGAGATCCAGGAAAGGTGCAAGGCTACACAGAGAAACCCTGTCTCGAAAAACCAAACAACAACAACAACAACAACAACAAGTATTCCTCATTCTCTGCTCATACCATATTTTCTGTGCTATTTGATAAACACAGAGCAGAGCCATTTGTTAGAGACAGCAACACAGACAGAAAATGGGGACAGACATACACAACAGACAGGTAACACACAAGTGACCACAAACTGAAGACAGACCACAGGTACAGTGAAAGAAGTGGAGAATTCAAAATTTGGCTTGCTTTTGGTCTGACCTACTCCAAGAGGAAGTCCTTTTCTTTTTAATTCTTTAATGAGACATCAACAAAATCTACTTCCTGTTCCAAAGAATTTTACCATTATGAAGGACAATGTTAAATAAGGTATAATGGACAGTTTTCTAGACTATCAATATTTTCAAACCAAAGAGTGACACACAGATGTAACTTGTAGAAATGATCATGGTGTGACAAATGCTACAACAGATGTCCACACTGCGGTTATAGGAAAGTGAGGGAAGGAAAGATGAAGCACACTACCAGATGTGCTACTAATTTCTTAAATCTCACTGATGCACATGCTGTGTGTTTTCTACTTGGGGACTATCTACTGAATTGTAGAGAAGGAACATATTAATTATGTAACACACCTTTTTTTTTGCACACACAGAGAGAAGTAACCAATTATAGCTTAATTTTTCCCTATATAAATCAATCTAGCATTTCCTTCTTAAGGGCAAAAGAACCAATTTGTACTTCTGTTTCTTCCTCTTTATTTTTTGACAGGTAATTTTAACTATGAGTTGATGGTTTCCTAGCCTAAGGAGTCATTCTCTAACATTATAAACCCAATTATGAATTCTATTAACCTTCATAATTATATTTTCTAATTCCAGGATGAGACAGAAAGACTTGAAGACAAGGAGATACCTTGTAAATTGTTACATTAACATAGATAAGATTTTTTGATCAGAGAATAAACTTTAAAGTAAATTAGCAGAAATGTGAAGTGACACATGGAAAATTGTGTATTTTTTCTGCAACATCAACTTCTTGAAGTTTCTACAGTAAACTGTCTAGAAAGCAGTTTATTAAGAAATGATATGGTGACTGTCATTTGTAAGCTCCTTACATCGATCAGGTAAAGTGATTAAACCTGCATTCATCATCAGCATAATTAATCAGAAGATACAGCAGCTCATGCTCAGAGACTGATTAATCTGTACCTCAGGTACATGCATCTCAGGCTTCAAGTTCATATGACACATGCATCCATCAGTGCTGCCATGGGTATCAGTGTGCCTTACTACAATTATAGAGTAGGTAGGCATTCTCTAAAGAACAGTGTTAAACAGTATCAGGGGGGACTGAGCAGCAAACAAAAATCTAATGAAAGTAAATTTCTTGTTTATTATAGTTTTGTTCCTTTAAATGCTGATAAAAAGATTCTCCATTTTATAAAATTTACTTCTGATGTCGAATGACTTAGATTTTCTTAGTCTTTTAATCACTGAGTGCTTAGCTTGCGTTTAGTGACATAGCAATGATTCAACAAGGACTTTGCTCCAAACAGTTATTCAACCTGTGTTCCACTGACCCCAAACCCCTGCTCACACTTCTGCAGTTCTCCTAGATCCTGGAGCTGACACTTAAGTAGCCCCCAGACCATCATCCCAAGGACCACACTCCTATGCAACCAAATGCAATTTTCATTAAAATATCTGATTATATCTATAACTAATTCTTTCCTGGATATCATTTATGTCCATCATTATTTTGAATGGGATTGATTTCATTATTCCTCTTACAGTAGTTTTATTTTTTTGAGTATGATGTAATGCTGAATTTTGTATGTTGGTTTTGTTCCCTAAAAAATTATTTAATTTGTCTGTCAGTCTTAAGTCATTTGACCATAACCTTTAGCTATTTCCATAAATAGAATTTGTAATTAGTAAAGAAAGATGAACATATACCTTTCCTTCCTATTTATGTTTTTATCTCTTTCTTTGGCCTAATTGCTATGGCTAGAACTTTCAGTAAATTATTGAATAAGTGAAAAAAAAGAGTGTACAGTCTTTTTTTAAGAAAATTTTTTCATTCATTTTGCATACCAATCAAAGATCCCCCTCTTCCCTCCTCCTGCCCCCCCAGCCTCTGCCTCCCAACCCACCCCCCACTCCCACCCACAAGAAGGAAAGGCCTCCCATGGAGAGACACATTCAGTAGAGGCAAGTCCAATCCCTTCCCCCTGCCTCAAGGCTGCAAGAGGTGTCCCATTATAGGTAGTGGGTTGGACTAGGCCCTTTGCAAGGTGAGACAGTTGTGTAGCTTGATCTGCTTGGAAGGCCCCCTGGCGGTAGGATCAGAATCCATCTGGTGCATGAGTGGGCTTTGTGGAACAGTCTTCTTTTATTCCAGACCTTACAGGAAACATTATCATTATTTCCTCATCCAGGAGGGCAATATCTGTGAGCTTGATAAGGACTTAGATATGTTTTCTATTCCCAACCTGTTCAGGATATTCATCATTTTAAATTTTGTGTATGTGTGTGTGCACACATGTGTGTATGCAATGGCTCATGTGTGAATGTCACAGGGAAACTTCACAGAGTCACTTCTCTCTAACATGAGGATTCTAGGAATTCAAATCATCAGTGCTGGTGGCAATAACCTTTACCTGTGTAGACGTGTCACTGGCCTAGAAATTTGAACGGGATTGTATTGCATTTATAGACCAATGTAGTGATAATTAACATATTAATATCTTACTGATATTGATTCATTTTGTCCAAAAAAAAGTTATTTTTCTGTCAATTAGAATTTCTTTACCTTTCTTCAGTTGTTAGAGTTCAAGACTTGAATGTGTTATATTAGTCCTTAAGTGTTTTATTTTTCAAGCTATTGTAAATTTTATATTAATTTTAAAATTAATTTTTACTTAATAAATATTTGGCAACAGTGCATATATATACAGAGTAATTTTATGTGCCTATAACTTTCAATCTTTTAAAATTCCCTGATTATTTCTGATAACTTCTATGTAAATCATACACTTCATACAAAAGTAATCATGATATTGGCAAAGAAACATAATCCCTCACATTTTTGTGATCATTAATATTTTTACTTTTTTTGTATTATTGTCTGGTCAAAGTCATTTATGATGCTCAAGAAAAGCAGAAAAACCGAAATCTTTAATTTATTCTTAATGAAGATGGATTCAAATGGATTTATGTTTAAATATGATTTTAGTAATATTTGTCCTCATCAGAAATTATTTTTAAGACTTATTTTTATTTGCCTATATGTGAGTGCATGTGTGTGTGTTTGCAAATGTGCACATAGGTCACAGAGAGCATGGATCCTCTGGTTCTGGAGGTACAAATGGTTGTGAGTCACTTGAAGTGTGTGTTAGGAACCAAATTCTTATCCTATGTAAGAAGAGTACATGTTCTTAACCACTGAGCTATAGGATGCCATTATAAATGAAAAAGCTTAATAGATTTTATGGCTATCATTTATTTCCACCAATATTTGATTGAAAATAAAACACATACTATATGTGCTAAATCTATTCATTGAGTTTTATGTGTTCATAGTTGTAGGTTTTTATGGTTGAGCTCAATTTGAAGCTTATAAATTTACAAATGTATTGTACACATTTGGGCTTTGCCATTTGATTAAGAAATATGTGACTTCTTTTGTTCAAGTGCACAGAAATATACTTCCTCATTAGTATTTTGACTTCAATTTTTTTCTAAGAATTTAACCTCTATGGATGGACAATGTTAAGATATCCATTCAGCTACAGATACCATTTTATGTTTCTATTTTAATTTCCAATATAATTTCAAAACTAAAGCACAAGAAATCCTCATTTTCTCTTTTCAGATTCTGAGAAACTATTTGAATATGATGCACACAAGGAGACACACAAGAATGCTTTTGTTTTCTGACCTCAAAAATGATTATAGTATAAAGGCCAGTCAGAGGAACCATATTTGGAGTAGACAAGCAAGATGTTCTTCACTGTCTGAGAGGAGCCACTTTAATATATTTTCATAGAATACTTATTAAATTACTAACATAGATCTAAAATTACATGTGGCTGAAAGGAGTGAAAACCATCTATTAATCTTTAAATAGATGAGAAATATTATAGTTGAAAAATTATTAGAGGACTACCTAAATGCTAGACTGAAAAGATAATCATAGTAATAAATCACTTTACCTTAAAGGAATGTACGGGATCCAGGATGTCTCTTACTGAAAGTATTCAGTAGGAAGTAATGGGGACTTTGGGGAAAATGTTTTGAGAAGTTCATGCAATTACCAGACAGCATGCTTCAATGGAATGACATAATTTTATCTCTTATTTTTGTGTCACCATTATGTACTATGTAGTGGCTGTGGATGTCCATGTAATGTTCAGAGTTTTAACCTTGAAATCCGCCTCTGGTTCATAGACTTTGACCTCTGTGAATCCTGAAAAGACTCTTGGGTAACCACAAACTGTAGTTCCCAACAAACAATTCTCCAAATCAAACTTGTGTCTTAATGTAGGAATACTCCATGTAGGTCACACTAAAGGGGTTTTTTTTTTTGGTAATTTTATTTTATTATTTATTTTTATGTGATTATTGGTAGTAATTATGAAAGACTACTTCAGATAGTTTCCAGTTTAATTAAGACCTTAGAGGGAGAAAGCAAATTTTAAAAAGTTGAACTCAGAGAGAAAATTTGGAAGGGTAACTTGGGTACAGGTGATGAGATAAGAAGATTTTCTTAGGGTTTCTATTGATGTGATAAACACCATGACTAAAATCAACTTAAGAAAGAAAGGGTTTATTTTATCTTACAGTGTATAAGTCCATCATTCATGGAAGTCAATGCTGCAAGTCCAAACAGGAACCCTTAGGCACTAAATGATACAAAGGCCGTGGAAGAACACTACTTACTGGCTTTCTCTGAGTGGCATGCCGAGGCTGTTTACATTAGTACTATCAAGCACCCAGGACCACCAGTCAAGGAATGGTACTACCCACAGTGAGTTGAGTTCTTCCACATCGATCATCAATCAGGAAAATGGACAACAGGTTTGCCCACAGGCCAATCTGGTGAGGGCACTTTCTCAGTTCAGGTTACCTCTTCCAAAATGACTCTAGCTTATATCAAGTTGACATAAAGCTAGCTAGCACAAAGGTGCAATAATTTACTGCATGATACTGGGAAAGAATAGGAAAAGAAAACAAAGTCATGGCTACTACAGAATTAAAAATTTATCGCTTTTCCAAATGGTTAATGCAAATTGAAAAGGCTAAGTGAACTTAATCACTTTTCCAAATGGTTAATGCAAATTGAAAAGGCTAAGTGAACTGCTGTTAATTTTGAATAGTAAATCCTTTGGAATTTTAGAAAGTTAGAATCTAAGCTTAATGTTAAACACAAAGAAGAGCATGGCCAGGAGCAGAAAATAGGAAGTTCATAATTCTTCAAAGACATCTTCCAGAATTCCAAGGAATTCTTAATGAGGGAAAGGCAGGAATAATGTATCTTTGTGAAGATATATTCAATGTGGACTATCAATAGGACTTAAGTCCATACACTCAGGCGATTCCTTTACTAAGAAGGATGCATGTTTATGCTCCCTTGTGGGTGAAGTATGTACTGTATTACTATACAAAATATACATTAATTTCTTTGGTATTATATGTATTATATTTCAACTGTAATTATTAGTATTATTGCATGAGATAAAGCTTTTCCCCATATATAAAGAACTGTTTTGGGAAACAGGAATATAATATATTAATAATTTGAAGTCATGCATAAATGAGTTGATATGGTTGAATTCTTAAAAGATCATACATACATATATTATAAATATATGCTATATATGTGTAATATATATCAAGGGTAAGTTTTGTAGTGACTATGTAACTTTACATTGTAGGGTAAAGGTCACAGAACTGAAAAAAATGAAATTTGGTTCCTATTTGGACAGTTGTGAAAATGAAGTCCAGAGTTTACAGTAATTTTCTCAAAATTGTATTGCTAATTTTAGTAATAATAAGATAATAAATTTATTGATGATTTAAAAAAAGATTGTATAGATTGTGGTATTTCTCTACCAACAGAATTTCTATCTGAAAGGCAAAAGAATAACAAAGAAGTGGCAGTTTGGAAATGGGAAATCAGGGTCAAATGCTATCCTACCCACGGTCAGACAAAATGATAGTGATACAATACTGTGTTTGAATTCTGAGTCTCTTCTGGAAAGCTGTCATAGTGGGGCCACCATAGGAACACTGGAGAGAGTCTACTACAAAATCAAAAGTTGAGAGACAATATGGGTGGGCTACTCTTATGGGTGACTGGTCCCAAAGTTCTAGACCAATAAAATAAGAAATGTCATCTCTAGAAACACATTCATGTTGACTGACTATACCACTGATGTAAAGGAGGCAGAAGATGAGTTTAATGATAATGGGGCTATGTATTGAAAGATGCTTAATGTTAAGGCTTTAAATTTTTTTAAGTATCAATACCTAGTATTATTGCTATCATCATCATCATCATCATATTATTATTATTGTTATTATTATTATTTGAGGCACACACAGAGGGGGAGGGAAGAGAGACAGAGTGAGGGAGAAAAAAGAGAGAGAGAGAGAGAGAGAGAGAGAGAGAGAGAGAGAGAGAGAGAGAGAGATGTGTGAAGACCTGAGGACAACTTTTGAGAGTCAGTTTTCTTCCTTGACCATGGGGTTCAGATTAGGATTTATAGCTTGTGCAGCAAGGGCTCTTCTATACTGAGCCATCTTGCCCACCCATAATGTTAAGTTGTTGACTGATCTGTACTTTATATCTGAACATTGCAGGAAATTGGAACAGGGCCAGAGGTCCTAGCTATGGAATTGTAGATAGAAGCAAAATGAATAATGGTAGAGGAGTTAGGTAGACCTTGAGAGAAAGAAGTAGGGGTCCACTCTCTGTGGTAGGCAGGTAACTTCTTCTGTAACCTCTATATAAATATATAGATAAAAGCAATTATGCACTTATTTTTCTTTTGAATACAATTTCATGATTCTATTGTAGACAGAATACTAAAGATAGAAGGTATATCTCTAGTCATTTTTCAGGTTCCATTTTTTTCTTTCCACTGGGAGCAGGACTTCTAACAGTGATGCTACTCATTTGATTATGTCGCATTCATCATTTGACAAAAAGAAAATAAATCAATATAATATCCCTCAAAAATGTCAGACACATTTTTTTTCTTTTTTTTCCCCTGGGTCACTGGTAAAAAGAGAACACAGAGCGAATCAATCACATGAAGGATTTGAGGGACCACAGTTGACTTGTGGCTGAAAGGGTTCATATGATGATAAACACATACACCTAACAGGGGCTCAGTATAACTCCCCAATGACCAAGAAAGAGAAAAAAGAAGATGACTGGTTGCTCCTACAAATGCAAAACTCTAAATGTTAATATCAGCTTGAATGAATGTAGCAGTAGATTTATTCACAATTCCTGAGTATACAGGGTCAGACTGATTGAACTCTTGATTTTGACCTGTGAAGCCACAGCAAAAAAATGTGGTCAAACTCACCTTCTAAGGCATGGAAAATACAACATTCTTAAGAAGTGGATGTGATTCTTTGTTACACAGCAGCAGGTAGTCTGCTCTATACTCTGTGCTGTGTGTTGAAATGTACACAACACCACCCTCAATTCTTCTGAGATTTTTCGAATGTAATAAAGAAGATGGATGGACAAACACAAGTTTAATCCTAATGTATTAAATGTAATGATGGATGTGACAATGGATTCTGCATAGGCAAATCAGAAGAGGTTTTCATATACAGTGATTGTTGATTTCTAGGATGAAAAAATGGTGTATAGCAGGAAAATGTATTGCAGGACAAAAGAGACTCAAATCTATAGCATATGAATATTTACATTCCTGAAAATTGAGTGGAAACACAAAGAAGGCTAGTTTCAATTTTTATAAGAAGTTAACTGTGTAAATGCAACTTAGTGTCTTGAGAGAATGTCCTATCTCAGAGTATAAATATATATATACATATATATATGTATATATATATACACATATACACACACACACACACACACACACACACACACACACACACACACACACATATATATATATATATATATATATATATATATATATATATATATATATATATGTTATTGTTTTCCACAGAGATTTTGTTTTTTGCATGGTCTGGCTGAGCAGGACTGATAATAAATGAGCAAGTTAATTGAAATTGAATGATGTACTTAATAGCTTCAGTGTCTTGGAAAAGCAAGGTTTAAGCCTTGAAAGTTTCAGTTCTAGGGAAGATTAGAATCATCTAAAAGAGGCTTGAAATCTCAAGAACAAGGGCTTTAAAATTTCCATCATGTATTTCTCTCTCTTATTATTGGCTGGATGTTTTTGACTCTGCAGTATTAGGAATCTGGTTTTCTGTGACTCTGAAATGTGTATCATTTATACCCCTAAGGCTATCTCATGATTGAGCAGTCAATATTCCAGGAATTACATCTATAGTTCTTCTAGTGGATGGGGTAAGTGTGGTATGGAATAGCTAAGATCAACTATACTAACACCACTCTCACTCTCCATGGGTTGCGATTGTATGTTTCTGTTTATACATTGTTGATCAGTCATATTCATATCCATGTATAGCTGATGGAAGGCAAGGAAGATGGAATACTATTTTTGTTGTTATGTGAACTGCTAAAAGCTACATATAGATCCTTAAAGAATGGGCTTTGCATAATTATCTTCTGAGAATAAGAATATGTGCTTTTACTTTATTTTTTTAAAGTTAATTTACATTGTTAAAAGGTGAATTATTTTTGTCATCATATTGGTGTTTTGAAATACAACTAAAATACTACTTCTTCAAGATTTTTATATTCAAGTGGTTAATGGGTCATACAATGTGAGGTGCAAGAAAGCATAGGCATAATAAGAACTAAATATATATATATATATATATATATATATATATACTAAATAATACTGAGTTTTAATAGGAGAAAGCAATACAGAATTTCTTGACTATAGTTATTATCTTTTTGAATTTTTAAGATTTGTTTATCTTACTTTATGTGTATGAATGTTTTGCTTGGACATATGGTTGTACATCATTTCTGTGCCTGGTACCTGCAAAGATCAGGAGAAAGTAACAAATCTGGAACTGGAATAAAGTACAGTTGTGAGCAGTCATGTGGATGCTGAGTACTGAGCTGGGGTCCTCTGCAACAGCAACAAGTGCTCCTACTGCTGAGCCATCTCTCCAGGTACAGTTTTTATTTCCTCACTTTTAAGCACTAGTTATTCATCAAACTACTTTAAAGTTTAAATTGAATTATTCCCAAATATTAGAACATAAATTGCCCACTTCTAGGGAAAAGAATTATTTTTTTTATTCCATTTTATGCCTGTCAGAATAGCTAAAATCAAAAACACAAATGACATCTTATGATGGTGAAGATGTAGAACAAGGGGAACACTCCTCCATGGTTGGTGGGAGTGCAAACTAGTACAACCACTATGGAAATCAATATGGTGGTTCCTCAGAGAATTGGGAATTGATCTACCTCAAGACCCAGCTATACCACTCTTGGGCACATTACCATAAGGACACTTGCTCAACTATGTTCATTGCAGCTTTAGTCATAATAGCAAGAACCTGGAAACAACCTACATGTTCTTCAATGAAGAATGGATAAAGAAACTGTGGTACATTTACTCAATAGAGTATTACTCAGAGGTTAAAGAAATGCCATCATGAAATTTGGAGGCAAATGCATGGAAGGAACTAGAAAAGATCATTGTGAGTGAGGTAACCCAGAATCAGAAAGACAAAGTGGACATTAATTGCTAAGTAATGAACAATCATACAAGCAACAATCTACAGACCCAGGGAGGTTAAATAACAAGGAAGATTCAAGGGGGAAGGGCACATGGATCTCCCTGGGAAGAAATAGAATAGATTTTGGGGGTGAACTAGAGGCAGGTGGGGATGAGAACAGGAGGAATTAGGTAGGGGGTGGGAGATATGGAGGGAGAGAGTACTGGGGGAGTTGATTGGATTTGGGGGTCATTTGGGGAACTATGTAGAAATCTAGCAGAGTAGAAACTCCCTGGAGTCTACAAGAGTGATCCTAACAAAGCCTCATAGTAATGGAGGATACAGAGCACAAACTGGCCATTTTCTATATCCAAGCAAGTCTACTATCAGTGGGACTGAGACATCAATCCAGCCACAAAACCAACCTACATTCTGTCCTGCTTACAAGAATTTCTGGGGCAATGGTGGCACTTTCGGAAGCATGGGAGTGGCCAACCCGTGACTGGTCCATCTTGAGGTCCACTTCACTAGAGGGATTCCATGACTCACACTATCCAGATAGCCAGGAACCAGAGGCAGGACAGTCCAGAGATCCAGAGACCCAGCATAGAGTCAAACACTACTGACAAAAAATAATTAAATGAAATGATTCCTAATAATATTCTGCTCTACTCAGAGATTGGCACCTAGCTCAAATGTTATCAGTGAGGCTTCACCCAGCAACTGATGGAAACAGATGCAGAAACCCTCAGCCAAACATGGGAACTCTGCTGAAGTGGGGGGGTGATTGCAGGACATGTCCAACAGAATAAACTAAGCAGGACTTATAGGGGCTCTCAGAGACTGAAGTGACAATTAAGGAGCAATATAGGTCTGAGCTAGGTCCTCTGCATATATGCTATGGTTGTGGATCTTGGTGTTCTTGTGGGACTACTAACAGTGGGACTGAGGCTGTCTCTGACTCTTTTGCCTGCTCTTGGGACCCTTTCCCTCCCACTAGGTGCCGTGTCAGGCTGTGAAAAAAGAAATTTAAAACTATTCATATAGTTTAAAAATAATTCAATTTACTAAATCTAACTCCCCCAGAAGTGGCAGGAACTTGCTTCATGGAGACTTGTGATAATAAATAAGCATTTTTTTGTCATTTAAAAAAATGTAGAGTTTGTAAGTTGATATCTTTGAGTGACCTTTACTTAGAGCTTGAAAAGGGAAGACTTTAAATAAGCACTTCAATAATGCTTGGGGAATGTTCTTCATAAAAGAAAGTTGGAAATAAAAGGCCTTGATAGATTTGTAAAACAGAAGTCTTAGAATCACAATAAACATGGAGATGATCAGTTTAGCACTTTATGGAAGAAGTAGAACAGGTACAGAGCTCATTACATCCATCTTCAGAGAACTGCTATTATGTGCCTAGTTTGACAGTTTCCCTAGACCTGTCTTTGCAGAGATGGCATTTAGTTAGTCTGTGAGCTCTCTCCGCGAGGAAAATCCTTTGGGAACTTGCCACTATCAACCAGGGGCAATTATTTAATGTAGTTCTTTCGTGAAGTGCTGTAACTTTTGGGACAAATGTGTGGCTTAAATGAGAAGTCCACAGGGATATTTGACAAAGATCTGGTGTGTTCCTTAGGAACTTGAAAGTCTCATATATGTGCAAGGTGATATCTATCTATCTATCTATCTATCTATCTATCTATCTATCTATCTATGCAAATGTTACAACATTTTATGTAAGAGACTTCAGCATCTTCAGATTTTGGAGTGCATGGGGATGTTGCCATAATCCTCTACATACACCAAGGGATAATGTTTTACGACCTTAACTATCTAGTTTTCAACAAAGAGCTAATACAAGAAAAAGGGAATATAATATTAATATATTAATATCACATTAATAATATCATATATGTACATGTAAGATTTTCAAAGGCTTTAGTATCTCACTCTAGTTGATGTTGAAAATCTTCAAAGCAGCTTGTGATTGCCAAACTAGAGATTTCAGTTGCTGAATAATTGAAAATATACTGCAACACACAACAGAGAAACATGTGAATCAATTACTAAAAATAAAACAAAGAGAAGTCAAGCTAACCAAAGCTCTGTTTAACTATTAGCTAATCAAACAGAAGCTTCACTGGCTACATACTTCAGTAATTAGAAATTTCAAGATCACACTAGCAAAGTCATTGAGCAAAGAACAACTACAAATTAGAGAAACTGAGAAGAGGTGGAGTTGAATGTCCACAGACTTCTTATTACAGTCAGCTCTTGTGTCCATTGATTCCACATCCATGGATTCTGCACCCATAGATTCAATAAACTGTAGAATGAAAGTAATTTGGAAAAAAATGTGTCTGTACTGAACATGTTCAGTTTTAATTTATTGCTATTCTCTAAATATTATAAAATAAAACTATTATATATAGCATTCATATTTTATAGTTTTTCTGAGTAAGTTGGGTATAATTGAAACACACAGGAGGATATACAAGGAGTAAATGTGAATATTTGTTGGCAGAGTTTCCCTGTCCCTCAGGTACTCTCAAATAATCACTCAGAGGCTTAATATTAATTATAAATACTTAGCCAATAACTCAGGCTTATTGCTAACTAGCTCTTACATTGTAAGTTAACCCATATTCCTTACTTACACTCTGCCACCTGGTGGTACCTTCATTAGCATGGAATGTTCATTTCCAGTTCCCTCTGTCTGCTTGGTGACTCTTGACTCCTCCCTTCTCCTTCCCAGCTTTCTCAATTTGGCTTTCCCAACTAACTGAGCAGCTGTTGGCCAGTCAGGTTCCTTAGTAAACCAATCACAGTGACAAATCTTCATAGTGTATGAAGGGATTATTCCACAGTAAGAGACTTCAGCATGTATATCATGTTTTCTTTCTCATTTGTAACACAGACACATTGGCTCTTCCTGAAACTAGAGTCTAGTGTGAACTACTGCTTTTTAGATATGGACGATGTCTCAGCTCTCCTGAGTGTTGAGTTTAGAATATATCTTATACACACACACACAAACACACACACACACACACACACACACACACACACACACACACACAGAGAGAGAGAGAGAGAGAGAGAGAGAGAGAGAGAGAGAGAGAGAGAGAGAGAGAGAGAGCTTAGCTCTTCACTTGACAACACTGCCTATTTGATTACTTAGACTAGTCATAGTCAATCTTGGAAACAGAAACAAAAGATCTTAAATATAATATAAGATCTCTCTCTCATTAATATGGCTGAAGATTGAAACTATGCCATAAAATAGAGACTAGAAGGTAGTGTGATGAAATATTCAAATTCCTGGCAGAAAAAGATAATCATGAACCTATATTATTAACAAAATCCACCCAAAGCACAAAACAAATAAACAATAAAATGAAGATATTTTAAGATAAATGAAAAGCAGAGATTTAAAAATGTACTCACTGCTGGAATAGGTCTATAAGAAATACTGAAGACTGGAATGAAATGAACTTATATGATAACTGAGTCTCCACATGAAGAAATAGAAGGCACCAACAGCAGCTACTTCACTGGCAAATATAAAGATAGTATAAATTAATTTTTGTTGATGAATCTTTTTTATTCACAAGGCAACTGTAAAAAAGTAGTTAAAATCTGTAATTATATAATATATAAAAATGTCAAACTAATTTAAAGTGATCTAAGCATACATAAAGGTATAATTTCATGACAAAGTACAAGGTAAAAGGAGTGAACAGAGCTCACATAGAGCAAAGTTTTGTATACTACTAAAGTTTAATTTGAAGTAATTTAACTACAATGCTTTAGGATGCTAATTATAGTTTCCAGACAAACTCCTGAAAAAATAATTCAAAAATATGACAAAAATAATGAAAATTATACACTAGAAAATATCTACTCAACACAAAAGAAAGTTTAAAAAATCATTTAAGATAATAAAAAATAGTCCACTACAGATGTAATTCCTACCACATACATAATATTGCATATGTATGGACTGAATACTCATAGCAAAGAATGGCAAATGGGTTAAAATGAGCATAACTTAAAAAATGAGCTCTGTGTAAAAAAACACTTTGTGATCAATGATAATGAGACAGAAAGTGAGAGAGTAGAAGATATTCCACACAGTATTAAATGAAAGGGAACAATTTTTATAATTGTATTAGTCAGGAGTCTCTAGAGCAAGAGAATTTACAAAATGAATCTCTCTCTCTCTCTCTCTCTCTCTCTCTCTCTCTCACACACACACACACACACACACACACACATACACACATACACAAACATGCATGCATGCACGTATAAAAGGAATTTATTAGAAGGACTTACAGGCTGTTTTCCAGCTAATCCAACTATAGCTGCCTTTGAATGGAATGTCCAAGAATCCAGTAGCTGTCAATATGTGAGGCTGGATGTCTCAGTTGGTTTTCAGTTTATGCTGGAATCCCAAAGAAGTAGATTTGCCCTTGAAGGATTACACTTGCTAGTGAGAGCAAGATCAAGTAGGCAAGGAGCAAGGCTTCCTTCTTCCATGTTCTTTGTATAGACTTCCAGCAGAAGATGTGACCAAGATTAGAGATGGGTCTTCCCATCTCAAAAGATCTATATTGAAGATGTGTCTTCCTGCCTCAAAGATCTGGATTATAAATGGATCATTTCATTTAAAATAATTTAATTAAGCAGAAAATCCCTTACACTTGTGCCCAACCATTTTGGGTTTTAGATAGTTCTAGATATAGCCAAGTTGATCACCAAAATAGCCACCACAGTAATACTAGATAAAGGAGAAATTAATATTTGAGATAAAAAAGTACTAAAGAAAACAGAATTTACTTTTGTTCACAGTTTGACAAGTTCTGCTGTATCTGTTCCTTTTAGGCCTGTGAGGTAGGCTAGGGTAGAAGAAAGCTGTTGAGGTTCCACTATTCCCTCTGAGGATGTCCCCAGAAGCCTCACCTCTTTGAGATTCTATCATATGTGCCATGTGCCAGCCTGGGGACCAAATCTTCAACATATGGATCTTGGAGGACATTTTGGATCCAATTGCAGCAATAACCACATACAAAAGATACTTTAGTCTCCTTATATTAGCTATAAACATTTTGTAAATGAAATTTTGAAACAACTTAATTTATAATTGCATCAAATACAATAAGCTAGATGATTAAGTCAAACGAGGTGAATAAAGCTTTTACACCAAAATCTATAAAAATGTCATTGGAGGCCTATAAAGTACATGTCATCTCTGGGTCCTCACTCATGTAAAAGTAGGTGGATATGTTGGTTACCTGTCTTTCCAGCACTCTGGAGGCAACAACTGGATCCCCTAAGCTAGCTGGTTAGCTAGAATATCCAGGATTAAGGAGCTATAGGTTCACCAAGAGGTCCTGAATTAATAAAAAAATTATGGAGAATGATTGAGAAAAGAAAAAGAAAAGTGTTTTGTTAACCACTGAATTCCACACACATGTTCACACATGCAGACTTGCACACATGTGTGCCCATCCACATGTTATCATGCATATGTGTATCCATGCTATACACATACAAAAATGTTTCTGAATGAAATTTAAGCTTAAATGAAGATATTCCATGCTAATAGATTAATATATACTATCTATATCAGCGGTTTTTAACCTACTGGTCACAGCCTTTTGGGGGGTTGAATCACCCTTTCACAGGGGTTGCATATCAGATATCCTACATATCAGTAAGATTACATATAGCAAAATTACAGTTATGATGTAGCAATGAAAAATTTTATGGTTGGAGTCACCACAGCATAAGGAACTGTATTAAAGGGTCACCGCATTAGGAAGGTGGAGAACCACTCATCTACATGATAGCATTTTAGACCAAATTGAATTTCCAGATTCAGTGTGTTCTATGTGTCCCCCAATTGGGGCAGATATTGAGAAGCTGAATCTGAAATTCATATAGAATTGCAAGGAATGCAAATTATCTTGGTGAATGACAGAACAATAATTGGTAAAACAATCATATTTTAGAGATGTCATCTCTACCCTGACCCTGTTCCAACCTTTGGCACATTTAGTATTGAGATTGATTACATTCAGGAAAAAAATAAATGAAAAATGGCCATATTTTCCCCCTATCAATATGAACTATGAATTTTGTTCAGGGACAAAAATAAAGTGCCTGTTACTAAACAGAACAGAGATGTTTTAAATTGGGAACCAGGGAACACTGGGGTGTGTTTACAAAACCCTTACCCCATGAGGTCTCTCTGAGATGAATTGGCATGCCCTTCTCAACATGGGAGAATAGACTATAGTATTTTGATTTAAAAAAAAAATTCTCCTCAGCCTCTATCTGCCGTTCTTCTTATCAGGCCAGTGAAGGAATGCAGGCTGCTGCCTAATAATTTAACCACCAGAAATGAGTAATGCTCATTCAGAGAAAGGACTTGTATTTTGTCAGATACCATGCTCTGCACAGGCTTCTCAGTGGGATAGCCACGCGGCATGCAGAGCCACTGTGCACAGGGTAAGCAGATGGTGAAGAAACCATGTTAAGCCAACTAGTGAGGAGAGGTGGATGTGAAGACTCACAGTCCTGCAGAAGCAAATACTCTAATAGACACTGAGTGGGTGGATCCTCATCGTTATGGCTCAGGTTCTGATGAGTCTGTGTCATTATCCCTGTTCCTCTTTGTTAAAGTAAGGCCTGATGGATGTGAAGGGATAGATACCTTTGTGGCTGAGAGAATATATTTTGAGGAGGCTAAACCTAGGCTTAGGTTTAGTTCTGGAACTTCAAGTCACAAAGTCAGTTGGCAAACATCCCAAGGCTACTGTGGTAGTTAATATTAATTGTCTGCTTGGTATGATACATAGTCACCAAGGAGACAAGCATGAGGGCATGTAAGTGAGAGGTTATTCAATTCAATTAAGTTGATAAAGGTGGGAAGACTCGCCCTAAATGTGAAATACAGCACTCCATGGATTAATATCCTATATATATATATATATATATATATATATATATATATATATATACACACACACACATATATACATGCTTACACAATGTACACACACACACACATACTAAAAGCCTAGTTGAGTACTAGCAGTCATCTTTTACATCTTCCCGATTGTGGAAGCTGACTCATGTTTCTGCCTCCATTCCTTCCTCATTGTGATGGACCATATCCTGGAAATGTGGACCAAAGTGAATCCATTTCTTAAATTGATTTTGTCATGCATGTTATTGGAGCAGTACAAAATATAGCTAAGATATAGTTTAGTTTTGTCAACTTCAAACTGCCCACCCCAGTGCAATTTTCTAATAGAGCTGTGAGAAGGATTAAGTTATCTAAAGTATACAAGGTATTTTCTTGCCATAAATGACATTTCTTAATATTATTCTTTATTAACTGAGAAGCTGATGTTGGCTTGCTATCAGTATTCTAACCAGCCCTTATAGGGTTTCAGACCCTTGAGCCCAATTCTCTTAATTAGATAAAAGTCTGATTTGCCAGAACTATAAAAATTTATCCCCAGAAGTTATCCCAGACTTCAGCTGTGAATAGCACTCCAAGCCTACTACTTTAAGAAAATAAGAATGGATGGCAACATATTTTATGGGAGGAAATAATGAAAGATTCCCACAGTTGCCAAATTTGAGGCATAAACATGCTCTTAACTACAAAGGAACCTGACAATGGTATTTGGAACTAGAGTCGTGTATCAATCTTGTAAAAAAGTCAGAATACATTCTCTGTGTTGGGGTGACTGGGAACTCTCAAACATGTTGCAAGAGGTTATTCTATAGTGTTAGTTTTCTTTCTTGCTTTTTTTTTCTTTTTTACAGATAATGGAAGTAATGGCAAGAAGGTTAAGCTATGTGCCAAACAGGAAATACTGTTTAATAGTCTACCTTGCAGCAAGGTCTGCTGATTCTCAGGTTACTGAATTTTACTTGAAGTGCATAGAAGCAAGAAAGGCAGACTTAAACACTGACTATGAGAGCTTCCAAAGGGAAGTGGAGCCTTAAATATCACTGCAGTAATTGAGGGAAATCTGGATGTTTTCATCTACCCTACACACACAAGTTTTTTTTTTTTTTATCTTGTTTTGTCAGTCAATGCTCAAGTCACACAGCTGGACAGTATTATCCTGGAGGAAAAAAAGCTCTCTTGACTTATTCCAATGAAAACTGTACATTTGAGACATTGATAGAGAAAAGAAGTTATGAAATTGTCCACACTAAGCCAGCATGTTACCTTGGTGGTAAGTCAAACCTGAGAAATGAGCAATTGGAGGAGGGAAAAGTGAGGGACAGACCAGGAGCTTGGAGCTGGCAACAGGCCAGCAGGCAGTAGAGAAGGAGCTAAATTATGCATCTTATTTAGTATATTTATTGAAAGAACATTTCTAGGCAAACATCCCAATACAAATGCCACTATCAGTTAATCACCCGCTGTTCTGAGCAGATTTAGAGCATCACAATTCTCTCATAATGGTTTTTCTTGGTGTTTGCTGAGTTTACAGCCTTTTATGAATTGTCATTCCAGGAGATTTTAAATAGGATGAATTTGTCCTTCATTGTGGCTGTTCAGCAAAGTCACCAGTGGGTTACTGTAAAACAGCACACAGAAAGAGAAGAACATGTTTGTTCAAATGGCATCTAGCTTGTATTTGGTTGGCATTTATCAAAATATCAAATCATGGCTCTTCTTTATTGTTCACTAATTTATTTTAAGATTTTATTTGAGTAACTCTTTATTCTGTAGTTTGAACTTTAGATCCTGTGACTCAAAGATACATAAAAAATTATCCTGACATCAGTAAGTACAGTATTAGAAGGTGATTAATAGCTTGTCAAAGAGGAAGGCTGACCTAGACACACACAAGTTCAAATAATGCAAGGCAGACAGATAACTACTTTTATTCTACCTGTAGACAGAAGATAATAGAAAAAAAGTTATCAGAGAAGAAACGATAATGCATCATTGATAGAAGGATAGAGTGATTAGGGCTCTAAATTTTCCTGACAGTGTATAAGTCACAAAGAAAGGAATGTTTTATAGCTCACCATGGTGGAAGCATAAAGTTCAAGATCATCCATTGGTCCAGCCTAAGGTAAGTCTCATGGCAATAGATTCACTGTGGGAAGGCATGAGAAAGAGAATGATCATTATGTTGAGTTTGAAAGACAAAGAATTTCCAGGCCCAAGGTTGCTCTTTTGTTAACAACTTAACTCTTGTGAGAGCTTATCAGGGTCTTGAGAAAACTGTTTGATGCCTTCTAGAGTTAGCATTCTTAACTACTGAGCTACAGTCCATGAATCCTCATGTCTTAGTTAGTGTTGCTATTGCTGTGGTGAAACATCATGACCAAAAACAAGTTGAGGAGGAAAGAGTTTATTTGGTTTAGTCTACCACTGAAGAAAGTCAGGGTAGGAACTCAAGCAGGGCTGTAACCAGGAGGCAGGAGCTAATGCAGAGGCCATGGAGGGGCACTCCTTACTGGCTTGCTCATCATGGCTTTTTCAGCTTACCTTCTTATAGACCCTAGGACAACAAGTCCAGGGATGGCATCACTCACAATAGGCTCCACCCTCCACCATCAATCACTAATTAAGAAAATGCCCCAAAGCTGGAGAAATTGAGAATATGGAGACATTTTCTCAATTGAGATTGCTTCATCTCAGGTAGCTCTAGCTTATGTCAAGTTAACATAAAACTAGTCAGCACACCACCTATCCCATTTTTAAAGGTTCTGTCACTTCTCAACATTGCCACCAAAAGACTAAGTTGCCACAACATGAACCTTTAAAGGGTCACACTCAAAGCTTATCAAAACCATTGCATTGGTCTAAGTACACAAAACATAGGTACATCACAAGTTAGACAATGCTCAACAACCAGTCCTCGAGAGATAATGGGGATCTACACAATGGTAAGAAACTACATGTAGTTTGGGGACATGTGGAATGTATTGAATCTGGAGATTCAAATGGCTGAAATGCCATCATATAGATAGTATATTTTAATTTATTAACATGGAACATGGGAAGTTTTCCTAATTTTTAATATTTTATTCAGTACATTCATACAGCAGACTCTACTGGAACCACTTCAGTTGCATGGATTCAGAACATGGAAATTTAAATTTTGCTTTGAAAAAAGTTCTGGAATTTTTTCAAACATGTGTTGACCCGCGTAGCTTGAGTTTTCCTGCCTGGCCCACAGTCAGGACAAATCTCTCTCACCTGCCAGTCCCACAGCCGCTCAAACCTGACCAAGTAAACACAGAGACTTATATTGGTTACAAACTATATGGCCGTGGCAGGCTTCTTGCTAACTCTTCTTATAGCTTAAATTAATCCATTTCCATTAATCTATACCTTGCCACATGGCTCGTGGCTTACCGGCATCTTCACATGCTGTTTGTCATTGTGGCGGCTGGCAGTGTCTCCCTAACTCAGTCTTCCACTTCCCAGCTTTATTCTCCTCCTTGTCCCGCCTACACTTCCTGCCTAGGCAATGGCCAATCAGTGTTTTATTTATTGACTAATCAGTAACACATTTGCCATACAGAACATCCCACAGCACTTCCCCCCCCCCTTTTTTTTTTCCAAAAAGGAAGGTTTTAACCTTAACAAAGTAAAATTACATATAATTTGGGAATTTGGGCATAGCTTCTCTTACTACTTCCTGCTGGAGGGGGGTGCTGTATTTTATGGGGACACAAAGAAAATTTTAGGATTATGGAGTAGTCCATGAGGGTGTATTGTCTGAGCTAGTCGCCTTGAAACAGTTCTGGATGTTGGATCATCTGGGCCATGGTGTCATCAGAGACCTTTCAGGGGGTCTTGGCTGGTCAAACCTGATGTATCTTAATCTTGAACAAATCCATAGCCTTTGGCTTTCTGTGGGAACAAAAGCAGAGTCTCCTTTCCAAAGCAACACATCCTTACATCCAAATTTTGAAGTCAAGGTATCTTTAAAGTATACATATTGGTTTAACTCAGTTTCCTTTACAATCAAATATCTCTCTGCAGTTAAGAATCCCAAAGACAACACAATCCAGATTCTCTATGTAATATTCATCTTTATGTGGCTTATTTTCTATATTAATTTTACTGTCTCTTTAAAGACTTTATTTTTTTAAACAATGTATTTGTTTATATAACTGTATATATCACCTTTTTTGTCTCTTTCAAGCCTACATATATTTTACACACATTGTAAACTATCACATCTGAATCTGTCTTATTGTGAATCTCTTGCTTTAAACTGCAGCAGCTGTGGCTGCTGGCTCTGCCCACCTCAGCTTCCCAACATGGCCATGGTTTTCCGCCAGCTCTGGGAGCTATTGTGGGTCTATGCTTTTATCCAAGCAACGTACAGCCCAGAAACCTCTTTTTTTGTTTTGTACTAGCAAAGTCTAAATCCACCACACAGCTTAATGTGCCACTTGCAGAGGCCTCATTCCTGCCATACTGCAGGTCGAGCGCGCACGCCAGGAACCCACCAGTAGCTTAAACCGGCAGCTGCCGCTCATTTGAGAGAGACAATTAGGAAGCTGTTTTTAGCTCCTTTAGAATCTTTTTTCTCAGTTTTTAGGTGGAAACTCTGGCCACCACGTTGGACGCCATTTGTAACTAGAGTTTTCCTGCCTGGCCCACAGTCAGGACAAATCTCTCTCACCTGCCAGTCCCACAGCCGCTCAAACCTGACCAAGTAAACACAGAGACTTATATTGGTTACAAATTGTATGGCCGTGGCAGGCTTCTTGCTAACTCTTCTTACAGCTTAAATTAATCCATTTCCATTAATCTATACCTTGCCACATGGCTCGTGGCTTAACCGGCATCTTCACATGCTGTTTGTCATTGTGGCGGCTGGCAGTGTCTCCCTGACTCAGCCTTCCACTTCCCAGCTTTATTCTCCTCCTTGTCCCGCCTACACTTCCTGCCTAGCCAATGGCCAATCAGTGTTTTATTTATTGACTAATCAGCAACACATTTGTCATACAGAACATCCCACAGAAGACCCGTAATTACCTGAAACACCAAATGCAAAATCTCTGCAGAAGGAATACTAGCTTCATAGGGTTCCATTGTGTGTAATGATAGTTCTTTCTTTCCAGTGCTTGCACATATTGTTGTAGTAAACCATATTTACTTAGAATGAGAATTATATGCTGGGCAGTCGTGGCACATGCCTTAAATCCCAGCCCTTGGGGGCAGAGGCAGGCAGATCTCTGTGAGTTCAAGGCCAGCCTGGGCTACAGAGTGAGTTCCAAGAAAGGTGCAAAGCTACACAGAGAAACCCTGTCTCAAAACTCCCCCTCCCCCAAAAAAAACAAAAACAAAAAAGAAAAAATAATATGATAAGAAAAACACTTGAATTTACTACATTTAAAAATCTAAAAAGAGAGACTCAGGAGTAGTGAAAAATAATGTTAATTTTTATGGCCTGTGTTAGCTTCCACATGCATGACTTGAATTCAGTATCACATTTCATATATCCATTTTCACATATGGAACATGAGCGCTTCTCATCTTTTGCCAGCTTTGGTATTATTCAATATTTTTTAGTGTGACAGTCATTTTTCAAATATCATAGGCACTGTTTGTCAGCAGATGCCTCTCAACTCTTTACATTTACTCTTGTTTTCCGTTGAGTTTGTATTTTCTCAGATCCTGAGAACTTATGAAAAACTTTAGCACTAGAGTCTGAAGAGCCTTTAATGTCTTATGAAGGTACCTTTAAGCAGTAATGAAAAACAACAAATACCCTTAATGTGCTCTGTTTCAAAGATTCTACTGACTCTTCTTTACCACTGTTGTATGTGAGTCTGTATTTTCAGCATATAGTCTCAGCTTTTGGTTAGAAATTGATCTTTTTTTTTTTTTTCATTGTCTAAGGAAATGATAAGATTTGGATTTTTATCCACAAATAAAATAGGTCACCCTTGGGAGACTATTACAAGTTCAAGTTACTAAAAGTTTGAAGCTGGACTACACATTGGAGAACCTATTATGTTCCATATTCATGCTTTTGTATACTTAACTTTGATAAATTTCCTTAACTGATGAAAAGATAAATTATCCTTGTTCTTTAACTATTGCTAAAATGAAGTGGAAAGAAGATTGATGTACACAAACTCCAATTGGAGTGAGGAAGGCTTTATGTTCTAGGCATGGTTTTACATATTTGATCTCAGTGTCTAGAAGCAGAAGCAAGAAGATTGCTTCAAGTTCAAGCCCAGGTTCATCTACACAGTAAGGTCAATTGTAGACAGTGGCTACATAGCAAGACTCTGTCTTGCACTCGTTTCTACTCCTGTCAACAATGAATGAGGGTTCCTCTTCCCTTACACCCTGAACAGCCTTTTTGTCATTTGATTTCTTTTCTTTCTTTTTTTAAAGATTTATTTTAGTGTGTGTGTGTGTGTGTGTGTGTGTGTGTGTGTGTGTGTGTGTGTGTGTGTGCACATGAGTGTGGAGGCCAGAAGAATGAGTCAGGATCTCTGGAGCTCTAATTACAGGTGTTTGTGAACTGAATTGTGTACTATTCTGTTGCTATGAATAAATACCACGACCAAAGGGAATTTGGAGAAAAAAAGATTTATTTCCTCTTAGCCTTCCAGGTCACAATTCAGCCTTGAGGGTTGTCAGGTTAGGAATTCAAAGCAAGAATCTAAAGGCAGGAATGTGAAGCAGAACCCATGGAGGAACATTGGTTGCTCACTAGCTCCTGTTCAGCTAACTTTCTAATAAAGTTAAAGAACTTCTTTATAGGGATGACACCACTCACAGAGGGCTGGGATCTCCTACATCAATTATCAAACAAGAAAATGCCTCTAAGATATGCTAATAGGCCAATTTGGTCAAAGTATTACCCTGGTTGAGAATCCCTTTTAAAACTCTCAGTTCTGTCAAGTAGACAGCAGAAGCTAACCGAGGGACCAAATGACACTGGTGCTGGGAATAGAACTGAAATCCCCTGAAAGAGCAGCAAGCTCTCTTAACTGCTCTTACGTCTGTGTTGTCCTGCCATTTTATTTTTTCATAATAGCCATCTGACTGTGGTGAGAAAGCATCTCAAAGTAGTTTTGTTTCTCATTTTGCGAATAGCCAAGATGTCAAACACTTCTTTAAAAGTCTATTAAGCCATTTGTAGCTCTTTTGAGAACTCTCTGCTAAGAGTTGTACCTGGTTGTCCAATAATATTTTTCTTGATGTTATGTAGGATTTTCTTCTTTATTTAGCCTAGATATACTTCCTGTGTTGGATAGATAGCTGGCAAACATTTTCTCCCAGTCTGTAGGATGCCTCTTCCCTTAATTGACTATTTTCTTTCCTGTACAGACCCATTTTAGTTTCATGAGGTCCCATTTGTCAATTTGTCAATTGATACTCTAATTTTCTGAGCAGTCAAAGTCCTATTTATAAGGTCCTTGGCTATATGGGTGCCTTGCAATGTACTCCATACTCTCTTTTTTACCAACTTCAGAGGTCTTTGAACTTTTACTTGAGGTCTTTGATCCATTTGCAGCTGATTTTTGTGCAAGATAAGGATTTAATTTCTTTCTTCTATATATAGGTATCCAGTTTTTCCAACATTACCTTTTAAAGATCCTGACTTTTATCCAGTGTATATTTTGGGCATCGTTGTAAAAAACACCGGTGGCTTAATTGCATGGATTTAAGTCTGATACCTTTTTTTCTATTCTATTAATTGGCGTGTGTGTGTGTGTGTGTGTGTGTGTGTGTGTGTGTGTGTTGGTACCATGCTGTTTTTATAATTACTCTAAAGTATAACTTGAGATCCTATATGACAATGCCTCCAGCACTTTCCTTTTAGCTCAGAATTTCTTTGTCTAGTTGGAATCTTTTGTATTTCTACATAATTCTTCCCTGATTTTATTTCCTTTTTTAAAAAAATGTACATTTTCAAAGTAAAATAAGGAAGAGAAGAGAAAACACTACTTTAAACCAAAACCAAAGTTAAGATCTTCATCAAGTCATATTTCTACATAAATTTTAAGATATTTTTCCCTAACCCTATGTAGAATGATATAGAGGTTGTTCACATCCTTGGTTAGATACATACCAAGATATTTTTTGAGGCTATTGTGAGTAGAAATTTTGCTCTGATTTCCTTCTTCATTTGTGATTGGTGTATGGAGAGGCTACCTATTTTGTATGCTAATAGTGTGTCCTTCCACTTTCTTGAAAGTGTTAAGAAGTTCCAGGAGTTTTCTAGTGAACATTTAAAGGTATTTTGTATATAACATCATTTCATCTGTGAAGAGGGATTTTTTGACTTCTTTTTCTATATAAATCCCCTTTGTTTTCTTATCTGGTCTTATCATTCTAGCTAAGACTTTGAACACCATATCGAATAGAAATGGAGAGAGTACTCAGCTCCATATATCATTGATGTTAATGGGTTTGGTGTTAAGTGTTTTTGGCATGTCATAACCATTGTAATCATGACTTCCTAACAGCTACAGTTGCCTCCACTGGACCTGTCATTAATCAATTATGGATTTGAGTAAGGCACACAAGGCCCTACCTCTCCCTAATGAACTGGCTTCTAGTAGACCCTGGAAGAGCAGTTGTCTTTAGTTGAGTACATATGGATGAGCTCATTAGGCTCCAGTGGATAATTTAAAAACCATTGTCATACAGCCAGTCCTGGTTAAATGTACTGTTCCACAAAATACAACAAAAAGACATGAATATGAAAAGGAGACTTGTATAGAAGGTAGATTTATTGACAAGGAAAGGAGAAAGATAGAAAAAGGTTGGGGGTAGGGGAATGAGAGTAACCAGAAGAGATTGTATACATGTATGAAATTGTTAAAGGACAGATTTAACAAAATTTATAATAAAAATCCAATATAAATAAAATAATCATGTTCTTTGTATCCTTAAGGTAGTCCTTTTTATCTGTCTTCTCCTAGTAATTTAGCTACTTTTCTGTGGCAGCTTGATTAAAGTCTCTTATAGTGATGATATTCCTGGGTTCACCTGAGACTCAGAGATCGCAGTATACCATCACGCCCTAATGACCAATAGACAGATAAAACTATCTACTTACACACTTGATAGAAAGAATTAGAAGGGAAGATGCAGTTTAAGAATTAATTTTACACAAAAGAGTCACAATGACAAGTGAAGCTAATAGCAGATGATTAATGGGTGGGTCATCTATCTCTGTAGAAGGTGTTTAAGCTTGGTGAAGTTAGTAGCTAAGAGACCAATTGAACTTTTGAAACAGTGGACAGTGTTCTTTTGGGTCTCATATTCCAAGTTCTTATTTTGTTATCTCCCTATATGTTTAAAGTGCAGTGCTAATATTTTATTTCCAAGAACAGATTTAGGCTTAGGTGTGGAGAAAAATGTTAAATGATAGTCTTATATTACACTCCTCTTACACAACTCTTCTTTCTGTTAACTGTGCTGGACTTGTGTCTGTCTTGATGACTACTCAGAAATGGAGATCAGTAAGATATTCATTTCTGAATGAGTGAAAAGAAGGTACATGATGGAAATCAGAGGTCTGAAGATGGGCTTTTAAGTTTTTTCTCTGCTTTTATCTGGCTTAATGCCACTAGCGAACTCACTAAGCTGAAGTGGCATCACATATTTGAGATAAAATAAGGACAGGAGCTTTGTAGAATATCAATAAAATATTTTTAAAGGTATGTCGCAATTGAAAGTATCATAACTTAAGAAGTGAGATATGGTGCAGGTAAATAGAATTAGCATATTTTCCAACATGGCTGTGATTATAATGCCATTAGAAAACATAGTGGTTCTCTAAGGAACCTAGAACAGTACACTCAGCTTTCTAACATCAACCAGTCTGAGGGTGTGTTTTCAATTTCCTTGATGATGACATGTTTTAATGTTTTAAAAGAAGCTTAAGCCATTAAAATGCTTTATAGTATCCTTTGGAGAGGTTTAGTGCATGTCTGGTTATCAGCACAGATTGTGATCTTTTAGTTGTATTTTTACAGAACAAAATGACTCCTGAGTTTCGTCTTCCCATGACAAAATCATAACCAATTGACATAATGCTCAAAGATTACACATACGTTGTATAAATGAATATTCCTTAAAACTTCTCTATACGTAATTGATTTTAATTAAGACATGAAAACAACAAATTGATGAATATTCAGCTCTTCTTGAGCATGGGGACAGAGGTGAAGGAGCAAATGTTTTCTTGCTAACCTGGCTGCATTACACTGAGTCTTGCAGGAAGGAGATGAAAGATGGCTGTATCTTCAGATAGAGAAAACATCTGGCTTAATGTAAACTGTAGGAATTGTGCAATAAAGCTATAATTACAAACGTGTCAAAGAATCTAGTATGAGCTGCTGAATTTGCAGAGCAAAACATAAAATTGGCACTCTACGGGACAGTGAATATCCTTGGACTTGGTTATCATTTTTATAGCATTTCCTCCACTTCTTGGTGATTTACTAGAGTGATCCCCTTGTTCCAGTATATTTTGCTCTACTAAACTGCATTTTCCCACACATTCCAACTTGTTCCTCTTTAGGCTATGAATGGTAAGCTTTTACCTTTTGCTCCTGGAGATAACTCCTATGAGTATTCTTAAGGTACCCCTGCTGTGTAGTGAGTGACATGCAATATCTATTAAGTATGCTTAGGAGGTTGTGGATTGTTATGACATAATCCTACATTAATCCATTTAACACACAATTGTAATGACACCCCCTCTACCTGCCTCCCACCCATTTCAGAAAGCAAGACAGGATATAGACAACATTCCAGGACTAGGAAATAACAATAATTCAGAATTTTGTTTCTGGTCTACACACAGTACAACTATACTCATGAAGCCTTATCTAGGATTTAACAGTTGTTGCGACTTTAGTCCTTAATTCACAGCTTCATAAAAAGTGATCTGTCAATCCTCTACAAGTCTTTTTTTATTTTATTTTTATTTCCCATGGACAGCTATTTCTTTTGACTTTTTTTTTTCAGTGAAACATATATGTTGAGCGTTGATCTGTCAGGCAGGCAGGTCCAGACTGAAACAGATGCATGCAACTCAAATTCAGCCTTTGAGCAAAGTTTACTAAAGGGACAACTTTAAAAGGTGTGAACAGAATATATGGAAGCAACTCAAGATGGGGTGTTACTTATGAAGAAGTCTAAGTACTATTTAATGGGGAGGAGACCATCCTGTACCATTTGTGGGAAGCTTACTTGGACATCGTTGACAGTAGAGCTAAAGGAACAAATTGAAGCTATTCGCCCATAAGGATAGTATATTTCACAAGGACCAATGTTATCACATTAGTTATGTTTTCCCTGTTTCTGTCACAAGGTACCTGAGCAAAGCAACTGAAAAAAAGGATGAGTAATATTTGTCCATAGTTTAAAGATGAGGCAGCTGGTCACATTGCATCTGCAGTCAGGATGAATGCTATTACTCTACTTGCTTTCTACTTTTGATGAAATCCAGGACCTCAGGCCATGGAATGGTCCCATCCATATTTAGGGAGGGTCTTCGCAATTTAGTTAACCTAACCTAGATAATCCCTCACAGATATGTCCAGAGGTGTATCTCTTTTGTGAGTCTATAATTATCAAGTTGAGCATCAGTATTAACTATCATAGCTACCAGCAAGTGTGGTAGCACTGGCATTGCCTCTATTACTGGACTTAGGTGGTCTCTGCGTAGGAGCTCATTACAGACATGTAGGAACTTCGAAACCTGATAGCTTTGAGAAACAAATCATCTGAGCCAAAAGGAATGTATTCAAACTAGAACTCTTTAGTTATAGATTAGAGAAAGTTTTGAGGTATTGTGTTGGTTATTCTTGGATTCCTATCTTTCCAGATGCATTCTTTTTTTTTTATTAAGAGACTTTTTATCATTTTACATACCAATCACAGATCCTTCTTTCCTCCTCCCACCCCTCCAGCTTTCCCCACCCCCACCCCCATTCCCTTCTACAAGGCGGTAAGGCCTCCCATGGGGAGTCAGTAGAGGCAGGTTCAAGCTCCTCTCCCTGCCTCAAGGATGTGCGAGGTGTACCACCATAGGGAGTGGGCTCTAAAAAGCCACCTCTTTTTCACTAGGGATGGATCCTGATCCTACTGCTGGGGGACCCTTAAGCAGCTCAAACTATACAACTTTATTGCTTATGCAGAGGGCCTAGTTCAGTCCCAGGGAGCCTCCCCAGGTGTTGGTCTGAATTTCATGAGTTCCCACTAGTTTAGTTTGGTTGTCTCTGTAGGTTTCCTCATCATAATCATGATGGCCCTTGCTCATGGAATCCCACTTCTCTCTCTTCAACTGGACTCCTAGAGCTCGGCCTGGTGTTTGACTGTGGATATCTGCATCCAAATGCATTTTTAACACATCATTGCCCAGCTTGACATATATGTGTATACACACACACACACACACATATATGTGTATATATATATATGAGTAAGTACCAAATTATTGATTAGCTGGAGTTTCATAAACCTATCTATGCTTTTACTGAAAAGCACATTTCAAAGTCAATTTTGAAAGGCCACTCAGGAGATTTATTTATCAACATTATTCACTCATCCAAGAACTACCAATTGGTGATTCTACTCACTCTGTGCCATTTCTGGTACGAGCAATCCCAGGTGTAGTAGAGAAAGATGCAGGCAAGCATTTGCCTTGATGCTACTTAGGGAATAAAATATGATGAGAAATTAAGTTTCTGAGTTCAGCAAATGTCTGTGGCACTTGCTTGGGGTCATCAGCTTTTGTAGGGCACTGGCAATATCAGAATTTTTGAAAGTGCAGTTTTGTTATTATAAAATAGATGATATCTTATAAGGTTTTTGAGAATTAAAGAACATCAGCCAAACAGGTCACTATGAATGTGCTTGGTGCAGAACAAGAGGACAACATATTAACTGCAGTGAGTACTGTGGAGAGCAGCCTAGATAGAAGATTGAACATGGGTGCACACTGAGTGATTCCTGCGGTATCATCTAGACAGACCTCAGACTTACAAAGTTTCTAGCAATTAAAACCCATTTGGACTAGAACTTATGCCAATAAAAGGGACAAACAAATTCCCAATAGAAAATCTCACCACCCCTATCTGAGGAGCTATTGGCATTTGATGGCTGCTGAGAGAGGGAGTCACTTTTTTGGGGGGATATGGCAGTTAGGAGGTTGTCAATAGTCCATTGGATGGCTTCACACCTATTTGCATATGACCAATACTAATGAGATCAGTGGAATGTTAAGAAATATAATATTATCTTATAAAGAAAAGTGCAGTTTTAGGGTCTGGGGTGATATTGACTATGTTTGGAAATGTATGACTTTCCAGTAATGGCTTTGGTAGTCTAATAATAATAAAAGATAATTCTGACATTAAAAGTATTTTTAATATTTATTGCCCAGCATGGTGGCACACCCCTTTATATACAGAACTCAGGAAGAAGAGGCAGGCAGATCTCTATGAATTCAAGGCCAGCCTGGTCTACAACGCAATTTCCAGAATAGGCCGGGGCTACACAGAGAAACTCTGTCTTGAAAAACAAACAAAAATATTTATAGTTCTTAAGAAAAGCAGATATTCATAGTCATAGTGATAGTGGATTCTGGCATTGGGGTGCCATTATGAAATATCCTTTTCTTTCCATTTAGTTAGCATTTTTCTCTTACTGTATGATAGCTTTGGAGTTAGCATCTGCTAAGGTTTCAATTTGTTCCACTACTTTTGGAACTCATATTGAAATTTAAACACTCATTATGAGATATTAAGAGTGGAAACCAGGTGAGGAATTTTTATGTCATGATTTGGAGGCCCCTGTCATAAACAAACTGTAACTGAAGTTTTCTCCTGCCCTGCCCAGCCCCATGGACCCTGCAGCCATTTATAAAGTAATCACTCAGAAACTTATGTTAATTAAAACTGCTTGGCCATTAGCTTAGGCTAACTACTGACTAGCTCTTACACTTAAACTCAGCCCATTTCTGTTAACCTATATGTCACCACATGTTCTGTGACTTTACCTGTGTGCCATTACATGCTGGCATCTCCTGACTCAGCCTTCCTCTTCCCAGAATTCTCCTTGTCTGCTTATCCCGACTATACTTCCTGCCTGGCTACTGGCTAATCAGTGTTTTATTAAACCAGTGTTCAAAAGCATTATCCCACAGCATTTTCCCTTTTCTGTTTATTTAAAAAGGAAAGTTTTAACTTTAACATAGTAAAATTATATATAACTGCTATGGGATGGTCTGTATGTCAAGTGTGTTGCTGATTGGTCAATAAATAAATCTCTGATTGGCCAGTGGCCAGGCAGGAAGTATAGGCAGGACAAGGAGGAGAATAAAGCTGGGAAGTGGAAGACTGAGCCAGAGACACTGCCAGCTGCCACGATGACAAAGAGCATGTGAAGATGCCGGTAAGCCACGAGCCACGTGGCAAGGTATAGATTTATAGAAATGGATTAATTTAAGCTATAAGAACAGTTAGCAAGAAGCCTGCCATGGCCATACAGTTCGTAACCAATATAAGTCTCTGTGTTTACTTGGTCGGGTCTGAGCAGCTGTGGGACTGGCAGGTGAGAGAGATTTGTCCTGACTGTGGGCCAGGCAGGAAAATTCTAGCTATGTATAACAAAACAGTTATCAAAAAAGAATTACAGTTATAATATCGAGTCTATTTGTATTTAGCAAAAGTAAGAAGATATCCTATTTATCCTATATTTTTAAGTCTAAAGTTTCATATTTAATTTATCTTTTATCATGACCAAGGAAAACCATAATTATAAATATCTAGTCTTCAACTACATCAAAGACCCCAGAAGAATATAATATCACCTAAGTAAACAGGAAGAGCATTGTAAGCAACTTCCAAAAATCTAGAATGACAGAGACAGCTGCCTGCCTGTACAATCATTCAAAGTTCCTCTGTAACATTGGGGTACCATCTTCAGCTCATAGGACTAGTCTCTCAGTCAATTTTTTTTTCTTTTTGTGTCCTGTAGAATGTTTGGCAGTTTCTTCTGTGAAGCAGGAACCTGAAGGACCATCTAGCCTTGCAAAGTTCAGTGGTCATCTTCCTATGGATCCTGCATGTCCAGGTTATATGACATTTTGTCAAGCAGTCCAGGCAAGAACAGTTTCTTGCCCAAATGGCTATTTTTGCCAAGAAGAAAATAAACTCCATATAGGGTGTCTTCAATGCCCATCTTTCTCTTTGAAGTAAATAGTGATGTCAGGAGCAGACATAGCTCAATGTCCAGAAAAGTCTAAGTTTTTAGAACATTTCAAATGCCATATTCTGTAGGTCTTTGAAGTGTTTGAAGGTTACCTAATAGAATTATATCTATGTATACCCAGAAAACTTAACTAACATGACTATAAGTTTGATTATCATAGATGACTAATTATTTATCTGTATGTAATTAATGAAGTAATGCATTGGTGGACAGTATTTAACAGTGAGGATTCTATCAAAGCTTCTTTCCCTACCACTGTACTAAAATGTTGTTCATTAATGTCATGATTGACCTATTAATTGATAAACCAAAGATATATACTACTTGTCCATTGCTGCCATCTTTCTGGGCCTATATTTTCTTTGTGATACTTGGGTAACCTTTTCTATTTATTCCTCTATTTATATTTATATAAAACATTATGAACTCTTCATTACTTTATCTTAACTAATATCTTAACTTTTTATCTTTTTATGTAAGAATATTTGGGGTTTCCCATCAAAATTCCAACACAATTCTTCTCAACTTCATATGGAAAAACTGAAACCCAGGATAGTTAAAACAATCCTGAAGGGTAAAAGAATCACTGGAGGTATTACCATCCCTGATTTCAAGCAGTACTACAGAGTGATAGTAATAAAAGCCATAAGGCATAAAAATAGACATGTTGATCAATGGAATCAAACTGAAGACCCAGATATAATTCCACACACCTATGGACACATGGCTTTTGAGAAAGAAGCCAGAAATACACAGTGGAAAAAAGACAGCATCTTCAACAAATTTTGCTGAGAAAACTGGACAGATGAATGTAGAAGAATGCAAATAGATCTGTACTCATCACCGTGCACAAAACTCAAGTCCAAGTGAATCAAAGAGATTAACATAAAGCTATATACACTGAAACTGACAGAAGAGAAAGTGGGGAATAGCCTTGAATGCATTGGCACAGGAGAGGACATTCTGAACAGAACATCAATAGTCCAGGTACTAAGATCAACAATTAATAAGTGGGACCTCATGAAACTCAAAAGCTTCTGTAAGGCAAAGGACACCATCAATTGGACAATGCAACAGGCTACAGAATGGGAAACAATTTTTACCAACTCCATATCCAATAGAAAACTAATATCAAAAATATATATAACTCAAGAAACTAGATATCAAACAATTAAATAATTTAATTAAAAATAAGGAATAGAACTAAACAGAAAATTCTCAACAAAGGAAACTCAAATGGATGAGAATCACTTACTGAAATGATCAACATCCTTAGCCATCAGGAAAATGCAAATCAAAACTACTCTGAGGTTCCATCTTATTGCAGTCAGAATGTCTAAGATTAATAACACAAGTAAGAGCTCATGCTACTGAGGATGTGGAGCAAGGGCAACACTCTTCCATTGCTGGTGGGAGTGAAACTTGTATAGCCACTATGGTAATCAACATGGTGGTTCCTTAGAAAGGTGGAAATTGATCTACCTCAGCATCCAGCTATACCACTCTTGGGCATATACTTAAAGGATGCTTATTCCTATAACAAAGGCATTTGCTCAACCATGTTTATTGTGGCTTTATTCATAACAGCCAGAAACTGTAAGCAACCTAGATGTCGCTCATGCAAAGAGTAGATAAGGAATTGTGGTACATTTACAAAATGGAGTATTACTCAGTTGTTAAAAAAAAGTCATCATGATATTTGCAGGCAAACAGATGGAACTAGAAAAGATCACCCTGAGTGAGGTAATCTAGACCCAGAAAGATAAACATGGATGTACTTACTTATAAGTATATATTGCTGTTAAGTAAAGATAACCAAGCTACAATCCACAGACCTAGAGAAGTTAAGTAAAGAGGGATCTGAGGGGATACATTGATCTCCATGGAAGGGTAAAATAGAATAGATTTTTATGGACAAACTAGGGGCAGGTGGGAAAAGAAACAGTGAGATTGGGTGGTAGAGAGATTAGGGAGGAGGTAGAGAGTGTAGAGGGAGATGGTTGGAATTGGGGGAAATCTTTGAGGGAATGTGGAAACCCAGTGCATTGGAAATTTCCTGGAATGTATAGAGGTGATCATAATGAGGACTCCCTGTTGCTAGAGTTTTCTCTCCGGGTCCTGCCAAGCCCTGGCAATCCAAAAGCCCACTTATAAAATAAACACACAGATGCTTATATTGCTTACAAACTGTATGGCCATGGTAGGCTTCTTGCTATCTAGTTCTTTTATTTTAAATTAACCCATTTCTATTAATCTGTAAGTTGCCACGTGGCTCGTGGCTTACTGTTACCCTACATCTCGCTTGTCATGGCGGCCGCTGGCAGCATCTCTCTGTCTCAGTCTTCCACCTCCCAGAATTCTTCTCTTCATTGTCCCACTACCCTATCCTTTCTGCCTGGCTACTAGCCAATCAGAGTTTTATTTATCAATCAAAGATAACACCCACACGACTCATTGGACTTGGAGAAGTTGAGCTGATGTGTTGGTACCTACATTGAGCCTTTACCCCTAGTTTCTAGTCTCTTTCATGTGTGAAGGTACTCTTCAGGCTATCAAAAGAGAAACATGGACATTTACCCAGCCACAAAACCTTTGTACTACAATCTGTTCTGCCTGCAAAACAATGGTGGAAACGAATTTGTGGGATTAACCAACCAATATCTGATTTGACTTAAAGCCCACTCCACATGAAGAAACCCATATCCAGCACTGGTAACCAAGAACCAGACATTAGATAACCCAAAGACCTAAGTACAAACTAAATACTACTGGACAAAAATAATAAAAAAATAAATAATCAAGAAATATGCTGCTGTATTCATAGCTAAGTTCCTTATCCAGTCATTCTCACAGAGGCTTCCCCTGGCAGCAGATGGGAACAGGCACAGAGACCTACAGCCAGACATTATGTGAAAAGCATCTAAATGTGAGGTCTCTGTTAGATTCTCTCCCCTTGGAGCTCAGGGAATCCCCTAAATAGAAGGTAGAAAAAGTGTAAGAGCCAGAAGGGATAGAGGACACCATGGATACAAGGCCCTTTGAATCAACTAAATAAGGTGAATATGAGCTCAGAGATGGAAAGCAGCAAGCATGGGGCCTACATGGATCTTCATCACATTCTTTGTATATATTAGCTTTTTGAGATAGGGTTTCTCTGTGTAGATTTGTTCCTTTCCTGGATCTCACTCTGTAGACCAGGCTGGCCTCGAACTCACAAAGATCCGTCTGGATCTGCCTCCCGAGTGCTGGGATTAAAGGTGTGCACCACCACTGCCCAGCCTCTTTGTGTATATTTTATAGCTTTCAGGTTAGTATTTTTAAGCAATTCCTGACTTTGAGAACAAGTGGGTCTCTGACTCTTGGGTCAGCTCTTAGAACTCTTTTCCTCCTGTTAGGTTGCTGTGTCCAACTTTTATATAATAATTTTTACTTCATATTATTACACTTTATTTTGTGATATCTGGTGGTTATCTCTTAGAAGTCTGTTCTTTTCTAGTGAGAGACATAAAGAGAGTGTATCTGGAAGGGAAGAAAGGTGGGGAGGGACTAGGAGGAGTAGAGTGAGGGGAAACTATAATCAGTATACATTGTATGAGATAAGAATCTATTATCAATAAAAGGAAACAATTAAAAAAAGAACCCTTCCCTAAAGAAGAATATTTGGGCTTCTGTGGATTATTTTCCTTAACTATTGCATCCTTATAACTTTTTTTTGTATAATACTATGCTTGACAAATAGAAATATCAGTAGAAATTGACCAATAGAAATATCAATAAGCAAGTTGAGATTTCTTGAAAGCTTTATCAGCTTCCCTGGGAATTATTGTTTCTTTTTCCCACTCTATCACATATTTCTCTTAAAAGCACCACTTTAAAAATTTCCAGACCATCTTTTGGGTATATGCTCAACTATGTTCATAGCAGCTCCATTCTTTACAGAATGGAGTATTACTCAGCTGTTAAAAATAATGACATCATGAAATTTGCTAGCAGATGGATGGAGCTAGAAAAGATCATGCTGAACGAGGTAAACCAGACCTTGAAAGACATTCATAGTATGTACTCACTTATGGTGGATATTAGTCATAAAGTAAATGATAACCAGGGTATAATCCACAGCCCCCAAAAAGTTAAGTAACAAGGCAGGCTTGGGGTGTGGCGGGGGTGTACATGAATCTCATTGTGAAGAGGAAATAGAATATATATCACAGGTATACTGGGGCAAAGGTTTGGATGGAGGGATGGGCATTGGAACAGAAGGCATCAGGTGGGGAGAGGAGGTAGGGAGAGAATACTGAGAAAGACAAATGGAATCAGGGACATCTCTGGGATGAGCTAGAAACCTAGTGCAATGGAAACTCCCAGAAATTTATGAGGGATGACCCTAGCTAAGACCCTTAGCAATGCAACATATGGAGCCTGAATTGGCCTTCTCTTGTAGTCAGGTAAGACTTCCAGTGGAGGGACTGGGACCTCAACCCAGCTGTGTAACCTCTGACCTACAATTTGCCCTGCCTACAAGATATGTTGGGATAAAGTTGACACAGAAATTATGAGAGTAGCCGACTAATGACTGGTGCAACTTAAGACCTATACTATGAGAGGGTGCTTACCCCTGGTCCTGCCTAGAGAGCCATGACCCAGAGACTGGGCATCCCAGAGACCTAGGATAGAATCAAGTATAACTGGCAAAAAAGATAAAAAAAAGTCAATGAAATGATTCATAATGATACTCTGCTATACTCATAGATTGTTGCCCAGCCCAATTGTCATCAGAGAGGATTCATCAAGCAATTGAGGGTCCAAGGACATCATGAGAAACATACAGAGTCAATTGACCTGGGTTCATAGGGGGCTCATGGAGACAGAAGCACCAACCAGAGAATTTGCATGGGACTGCCTAGGGCCCTCTGGGCATGTGTTGCAGTTGTGTGGCTTGGTCTCCTTGTGGGACTCTGGGCAGAGGAAGTGAAGGTTGTTTCTGATTCTGTTGCCTGCTTTTGGGACCCTTTCCTCCTGCTAGATTGCCTAGTCCAGCCTTAAGAGGAGAGGAGGTTCCTAATCTTGCTGCAACTTGATATGTCATGGCTGGGTGATATAAATGGGAGGCCTGCAATTTTCTGAGGGTTGGGGAGAGAGAATGGATGGGGAGAGGAGAAGGTTGGAGAGTGGGACTGGGAGGAGGGAAGAAACTGTGGTTAAGTGAGGAAAATTAATTAATTGATTAATAAAAATAGAGTGTATTCATTAAATAAAATTTCCAGAGCATAATTTGTTATATCATTGTTCATTTTTATTATCCCTTATATCTTTGATCCTAGTGTCATGGCTGCTACATTAAAGTGGCCTTGAGAGCAGTTAAAAAAGCTGTTTCCACATTAACTTTTATTGCATTTTTTAATAGTTCTGGGATTGAATACATGACCTCGTACATGCGAAGCAAATACTGTATACCTGAGTAATGCAGACAACTTTGATATTATTTTTACATTAAAAAGTTGCTTTAGAAAGTTACTGTGGAATACTCTGATGGGTGATGTCGTTCTGTATGCTGTGAATATGTGTTGCTCTGATTGGTTGATTAAAAAAGAGTGAATGAAAAATGGTGCAAATGTGATGTTAATATTTTGTTGTCCCCAAGGCAGTTTTATGAAGTAATCAGCTTGGTATGAAACATCTATAGCTTCAGGTTCCCTTGATAGAAAATGCTGGAAATAGGGATTTATAACGAAACAAAACTCGTGTTTGCAGTGTCAAGAGATGGAATAAGTTAAAGAATTTATCAGTGAATCACATTGGTGTAGCAAATTCATGTGACAGGGGTCATGTGCCTAGGCAATCAGTCAATGATGGCTTAGTCACTCACCTCAGAAACAAGAGTCAGCTCTGTCTCAGATTCTCAGTTGCCTTTAATCAGAGGACTTCACTTCTCTAAATGACATTTTTAGTTTAGTTAAATTATCAAAAATATTACTTCATATAATACCTTCATAAGCCTCCTATATAACAAACTAATCCAATTGATGTGAACTATAAATTATCATCTTTTCTTTATCTTCTGGTTTATTTTCCAAAGAAAATACACAACTAAAAACAAAAGCACTGCTATGTACATAAGACTTTCTAGCCTTACTGGTTTTTTTTGTAGACGGGTGACAAATGGCTGTAAACAAGGGCAGTTTCTTGGATTGTAACCTTGACCCATGAAGGCCAAGGAATGTATTGTTCATTAAATGAGATTCATTTTGCTGTCATATTAGTTATGCTTACAAGTTTTAGATCCAGAAGAGATTTTTCAGGGACATACTATTCCTGGAACAGTAAGCATGCTAATACAGATGAATACTGGAAGTGCAGAACAAATTTCAGTCAGCACAGAAAACATCAACAAGGAGAAAGGAAGGAATGAAAGAGAGAAGGAAGGAGAGAAGGAGGTTGGGACAGAGATAGAGATGAATGGGTGTGCGTATAGAGAGCAAGAGAAAGGGTGAGAGAGAGACAGAGACAGAAAAAGAGAGATAGACAGAGAGATATAGAGAGAGGGAGAATGTTTACACATTAATTTTTATTTCATTTTTTATGGTGCTGGGATTGAATACATGGCCTTACACATTAGAAGTAAATACTGTATACCTGAGTGATACAGACAACCTTGATATTTTTACATAAAAAAAATTGCTTTAGAAAGTTGCGGTGGTATACCTGTGTACACTGAAAGATCTGTCACTTGAATTGGTTTAATAAAATGCTGATTGGCTAATAGCCAGACAAAAAGTATAGGTGGGTCAGCCAAACTGAGAATGCTGGGAGGGAGAAGGGTGGAATCAGAGGAGATGCCAGCCAGCCAGTGAGGAAGCAAGATGTGTAGAAAATGAGATAACAAACCATGAGCCACGTGTCAAAGCAAAGATAAGAAATATGGGGAATTTAAATGTAAGAGTAAGGTAGTAGCAAGCCTGAGCTATTGACTGAGCATTTATAATTAATATAAGCCTCTGTGTGTTTATTTGAGAGCAACTGTGGGACAGGATAACTCTGTCTACAGAAAGCCAATTATTTTGACAGTTTACATTGTTTTCACAGTTTTGGGCAAATACCAACTATTCCTTTTTCACCCACATTATGTCAAGATGTGGGAAGAGTCTGAGTTATTTACACAATCACAGGCTTACAAATTGTTTTGTCAGAATGTACTAAATGATAGCAGAAGACATAAGGTTTTCAACACACAGAGGACTTGATCACCCAGGACTGTAGACAGTGAAAACTTCATGTTTACATTGACTTGGTTTCTACTCTATCTTAGTTTTATAGCGATAACATGGACTTGGACACCAGTCATTGCTTCACACATGGAGGCTTCATATCTAGATTGAAGTACATGGAGTTTAGTGAAGCCTCAGTATTACAAGGGAATGTTGGCACATCTTCCCAGACTTTTCTCTGGATGGAACTGTTATTTGTATTATCCTCAGAAAATTTGTTGTCCATTCCAGAAGAAGGTACTATCTTCATTTTCATGTCTATTTATCACAAAACTATTCTCAAAATGATAAACAATATCTATAGGAGAATTTTCATAATTATTCTTTAAAGCTTTACATTTTACAATTATAAAATTTTGCTCAAGATATGAAGAACATTAATTAATGATAATATTAATGTATACCATGCAGTGTCTTCCAGGTTAAACATTTTATGTTTATACATTAACATGCTCAATCATGTGTAAGGTCAATTAGAATGAAGTCAAATTCATTGATTTTAGACAATGGACCATGTCAATAGGAAGGGAAATGTCTATAGTTTCTATAACAAACACAATGGGAGACGGAGGTTGTAAGCGCTGCGTGTTAGTGCATAAGTGTGCTAGTTCTTTTTTACCAGACTCTTGTAAAGCAAGTATTATATCTACCTACATATTGGCTACATTGGATGTTCCTTAATCAGCATTACTGAAATTATAGTGCAATGTGTTGAGGGTGTGAACATTAGCTTAAAATGAAAAGCAGTGGTACTTTATTTAGAAATAATACTCCCTAAGTAGTAAAGGATGAAATAATAGAAACTACTAAAATCCTTTCTGTAGACTAAATACCAGAGAGAGCTTTTGCAGACTGGAGGGACTTCACTTGGGAACTCTGAGCATAGTTAGCTTTGTGTGTTTCCTTCCCAGGTCTTGCAATTAATAAAAATCAATCATGGATCAAACATGGGTAGAGTGCTCATGTTGTAAGGGCCCTAGAGAACCTTGCAGGGTATTGTATTCCATATGTTATCATATTCCCAGTGAAATTCATCACAGATCATCAGAATTCATGAAAATTGATAAGGACATAGATATAGTAGGTTAGATGGCAAATCATTTTTATACGTGAAGAAAAGCATTGTTCATGAAGTCTTTAGTTGTTTTGTACTCCCTCACATTCTGATTACTACTATCCAAAACCCAACACTTATTTCTCTAGTATCTAGACTCATACATGATAATAAGCATAGACTGAAAACTTTAAAAGTACTTATTATTACTGTTTTGCCTTAAGATTCAAATTCTGATGGTCAGCCTTTTTACATTGCTTTTAAAAGAACAATATTGAGTAAGGAGGATTATTTACCCTTTTGACAGATGAGAAAGCTGAACAAAGAGATGAATGACCTTCATTTACTTCTCAGAATATGGTAAAAGAGATGATGGTTGGATTTAAGAAAGACCATAATCATAAAGATCTATTTATGGGACTTTGTATAATTTAGATGTCACAATTACTTTACATTAAGAAGAATTTGAAAGGAAATAAATGGAAAAAAGAGACAATTAGGAAACAGAAATATTGATTTAGCATGTGGAGGCTGGTGATAGCTCATGAGTTTAAACTACAGATGTCTTCTTAGATGTATGACTACTGTATGTTTCTTAAAATGACCCTCAAAATTATCACACTTTTCTTATAATTAAAATGAAGGTGATAATACTTTCTTTTGGAACTGTTATCAGGGCTATACAAAGATTAAGTATAAAAGTCCTGTAAATTGTCTGGCAAATAATAAAGCCAATAACTTTTACTTACTGCTAATTGTATTCTTATCACCATCATTGACATGAGAATAATTGTAATAAATCAGCAGGCCAGGATTTACCAAGCTTAGTGTCAAAATGTAATACAATTGGATAAATAAGACTGGAAGCTTTCATTGAAGATTATAAATCAATTCATGATAAGGAAAAGGAATAGTAGTTCATTATTTAAGAAAAGAACATAGGAACAAGTTCAAGTTATCAGATACTATTTGATTGTTGCTGTTAAAGTAGATTATAGGATTCCTATATTTGACTGTCTTGTCCTTTTAGTAGTTCATAAATCCACATTCAATATACTCATTTTAACTGTACACAATTATGATCATTTGTATATACAGACTCTAAAAGTCTTTGAGTTCGAAATGAGAATACATCTCTTTTTCATATGATCCAAACTGCATGTTCTATGGTATAGAATTTAAGAAAGTATTGCGTTAATAAGACCTTTATTGGTTTTACCTTGTGGTGACTTGAATAGTTCTATATATCCTTTGGTGACTTGAATAGTTCTATATATCCTTTACTGTTTTGAGAACCTAAAAAAGTTCACAAGTTAAGAGACATCAGAGAAATTGTACACTGGTTTAATGGGGTTGAAAATAGGTTTTGCCATTGTCCATAAAATGTGGACACTGGTATCAAAAACCTCTTACCATTCATCTAGTGTAGCACAGCTGGGCAAGGTCTTTGCAGCTGTGTTGTCAGACATTGTCAAAGGATTTAGGGCACAGGAAAAGAAATATCTTCTTGTCATATGACTGTACATTTCTTTCTTCTTCTACCAAGACTATTGGAAAGTACTCTAACATTTTCGATCCATCATATTAATAATAATTTAAATATATGAGATATTTCCTTTCATAACTATATCAGTTTTGTGATTAAATCCAACAGTAAGAATAGCAAATATCTTTCAATAGAGGTTTCAATATATTGTGGACTGCTGTGGGATGTTCTGTATGTCAAATGTGTTGCTGATTAGTCAATAATTAAAACACTGATTGGCCATTGGCTAGGCAGGAAGTGTAGGCAGGACAAGGAGGAGAATAAAGCTGGGAAGTGGAAGGCTGAGTCAGAGAGATGCTGCCAGCCGCCACGATGAGAAACAGAATGTGAAGATACCGGTAAGCCACGAGCCATGTGGCAAGGTATAGATTAATGGAAATGGATTAATTTAAGCTGTAAGAACAGTTAGCAAGAAGCCTGCCACGGCCATACAGTTTGTAACCAGTATAAGTCTCTGTGTTTACTTGGTCGGGTCTGAGTGGCTGTGGGACTGGCGGGTGACAGAGATTTGTCCTGACTGTGGGCCAGGCAGGAAAACTCTAGCTACAAATGGCGTCCAACGTGGTGGCAAGAGTTTCCACCTAAAACCTGAGAAAAGATTCTAAAACGGAGCTAAAAACAGTTCCTAATTGTCTCTCTCAAATGAGCGGCAGCTGCTGGTTTGAGCTACTGGCGGGTTCCTAGCGTGCGTGCTTGACCTGCCTATGGCGGGAATGAGGCCTTTGCAAGTGGCACTTTGAGCTGCATGGTGGATTTAGCCTTTGCTGGTGCAGAGCAAAAGGGGAGGTTTCTGGGCTACACGCTGCTTGGCTAAAAGCATAGACCCCCGATAGCTCCCAGAGCTGGCGGTAAACCATGGCCATGTTGGGAAGCTGAGGTGGGTGGATCCAGCAGCCACAGCTGCTGCAGTTTAAGGCAATAGATTTACAATAAGACAGATTCAGATGTAATAGTTTACAATGTGTGTAAAAGATACGTAGGCTTGAAAGAGACAAAAAAGATGATATATAGAGTTATAGAAACAAATACATAGTTTTAAAAAATAAAGTCTTTAAAGAGACAGTAAAGGTAGTATAAAAAATAAGCCACGTAAAAATGGATATTACACAGAGAATCTGCATTGTCTTGTCTTTGGGACTTTTAACTGCAGAAAAACATTTCATTGTAAAAGCTGTTGAGTTACACCAAAATGTATATTTTAAAGGTATCTTGACTTCAAAATTTGAATATAAGGATATGTTACTTTGGAAAGGAGACTCTGCTTTTGTTTCCACAGAAAGCCAAAGGCTATGGATTTGTTCCAGATTAAGATACATCAGGTTTGATCAGCCAAGACCCCCTGAAAGGTCTCCGATGACACCATGGCCCAGATGATCCAACATCCAGAATGATTTGAAAGCAACTGGCTCAGATGATACACCCTCATGGACTATTCTATAATTCTAAAATTTTCTTTGTATCCCCATAAGATACAGCGCCCCCCTCCAGCAGGAAGTAGTAAGAGAAGCTACGCCCAAATTCCCAAATTATATGTAATTTTACTTTGTTAAGGTTAAAACCTTCCTTTTTGAAAAAAAAAAAAAGGGAAGTGCTGTGGGATGTTCTGTATGTCAAATGTGTTGCTGATTAGTCAATAATTAAAACACTGATTGGCCATTGGCTAGGCAGGAAGTGTAGGCAGGACAAGGAGGAGAATAAAGCTGGGAAGTGGAAGGCTGAGTCAGAGAGATGCTGCCAGCCGCCACGATGAGAAACAGAATGTGAAGATACCGGTAAGCCACGAGCCATGTGGCAAGGTATAGATTAATGGAAATGGATTAATTTAAGCTGTAAGAACAGTTAGCAAGAAGCCTGCCACGGCCATACAGTTTGTAACCAGTATAAGTCTCTGTGTTTACTTGGTCGGGTCTGAGTGGCTGTGGGACTGGCGGGTGACAGAGATTTGTCCTGACTGTGGGCCAGGCAGGAAAACTCTACCTACAGTGGACTTTGTAGGTTTTTTGTAGGAATTCTTCACTTAGTTTTGATGGAAATACATGAGGTAGATAATGCTTCTGTGTCTATTTAATGGATAATGAAATTGAGCTAAAAGCAAGGTATGAAAATGTGCCAAGATTATTTACTTAATAAAAACAGTCACCGAGCAGTGGTGGCACACACCTTTAATCGCAGCATTCAGGAGGCAAAGGCAGGCAAATCTTTGTGAGTTTGAGGCCAGCCTGGTCTACAGAGCAAGTTCCAGGACAGACTCCAAAACTACACAGAGAGACCCTGTCTTGGAAAAAAAATTAAAAATTAATAGAATCATGAGGCTGGGGAAATGGTTGAGTTGGTAGAGTTCTTTCTCTACAAGCATGAGGATGTTAATTCAAATCCTCAGGAACCATGTAAAAAAGTAGGTATAATGGCATGCACAAGTAATCCCAATGCTGGAGAAATGGAGACAGGATGACCCCTAGTACTCATCAGCAATTCAGTCTACATGAATTAATGAGTTTCAGATTCAGTAAGAGAAACTTCGTCTAAATGTATGTATGTATGTGTGTGTGTATATATATATATTTATATATATATATATATATATATATATATAAATAATTCCTCTATTGCTCTCCTCTCCTCTTCTCTTCTCTCTCTCTCTCTCTCTCTCTCTCTCTCTCTCTCTCTTTTTCTCTCTCTCTCTCTCTGAGAAAACTGAGTGTTGCTGTGATGGCATATTTGCAGCTCTTGGTGGTGAAAGGAAATTGTATTTATTTTTCATATATCAGTCAAATACCTTCATTGACTGAAAAGTTCAAAATATGTCCCATGGCCTCTGGATTCTCTATGTTAATTTTTTGTCATGGAGGATTGCATGGGTGTATAAGAAATGCAATGAGAACACATAGAAGCTCTTGGCTCCTTCTTGTGCATATCCTATTGATGACATTTCAGTCATATGCTGTCAAAGTAATTTGGGTACACATGGAAAATGTAGGTTTGATGGCTAATATTTGTTGTTAGCTTGACAGAATCTGAAGTCAATTAAATACAAGTGACTTGATACTTCTGTGAGAGTTTTTTTTTTTCATCAAATTATTTTACATGGGAAGACCCACCCTAAATATTTGTGGGATCTAATCATGGCAGCCCAGCTTAATGAGCACAGAAGAAGGAAACTGTCTTTTGTCTGCTTATATTCACTCTTGCTGACAAGGTCATCTATCCCATTGCTGCAGCATTCTTTCACAGATATTAGACCAACTTCTTCAGGTTTCCAACTTAAGATCACCAGCTCTCTAGCAATCCTCCAAGCCTTCTGTGCCAGATTGGGACTGTGTCAGATTGGGACTACAGAGACATCTAACGTCATGGACTGAGCACTTACCAGGTTGCCAGACTTTGCAGTGTTATTCATTGTTAGACTACCCAAACCATATTGTGTAAGCTAAGTCAATCTAATAAACTCTCTATGTGTTAAGCTCTCTTTCTTAGAGAAATAATTATGTCTATGTGTGTGGGGGTATTACATATGTATATTTATTCATTCATTTATTTATTTGATCAGTTCTCTTCCTTTAGTGAAACCGGACCAATATAGCAACCTTCCTGTACGAGGAGGAAGGACATTGGTGAACACTGTGTACTTTTTTTTTTGAAGCTCCAGATGACAGCTCTTACTGAGTCTTTGTTGACATTCATCATGATAGACTCTTGGATCACCTGGGAGATGAATCTATGGGCATGTGTTGGAGATTGTTTTGACTGCATTAATTGAGGTGGGAAGATTCACCTACTGTGGGTAGCATAACATTTTGGCTATGATTCTGGACTACATAAGTGGAGGAAATGATCTGAGTAGGTGTAAGCATGTACTCATGTTGTAAGATTATCTTTTTGTGCACTGTGAAGATGTGTCTCTGCCAAGGCACCTTTTGTTTGGTTTAATAAAGAGCTGAACAGCCAATGGCTAGGCAGATGATGATCAGCAGGACTTCTGATCAAGATAGGAGCTCTGAGAAGGAATCAAAGAGGGAGGACTTGCCAGTAAGATGTGGAGGAAGTCAGATGTACAATATGGAGGAGAGGTAATGAGCCATGTGGTAGAATATAAATTACTATAAATTGGTAAATTTAAGTTTTAAGAGCTATTTTGGAACAAGCCTAAGCTAAGTCCAAGCCTTCATATTTAATAAGAATTCATTATGTCATTATTTTGGAGCTAGTATCCCAAGTCCTACTACATCTGGTATCCAATGTGGAGGCATGTATATCTAAGTGTAGGGCCTATGAGCAGCTGGTGTACTACTCCATGGGAGACTAGATAGAAATGCCTGCCACAGCACAGGCTCAGCAACTTCTCAGACCTGGGACAGTTAAATGCAGCTCCTGGCCATGCCTGTTGGCATAGGGCTCAGCTTTCATGAACCCAAGTGGTGTGGACCTAGCCACCAGCACCATATTCAAAACAGAGCCCTCAAAGAAACCTAAAGATGCACATAGGACTTTGCAACATTTCCAAGAGCCATAGCATGTATATATCCAGGTCTAGACAGAGGGAACCTCTGAACAGGTACAGTGTGTTTGAAAATGTGCTTAGGTGCTGAAGAAAAGAAAATGGGTAAAGACAGTCATAGAAAAAAACAGTTTGAAAATGCTAAAGTAAAGTCTTTTAAAAGAGAGTAAAGTAATAAAAAGAGTAAGCTACACAGGACATCTGGATCCTATATAGTGCATTATTAATTTTAAAATTTTAAAATGCTAATGGACAAAAAACAACAGCAACTGAGAGACATCAGATTCTGGGGAAAAAAACTAATAAATTATGTCAGCCTATATATTTTAAGAGTGTCTTAGCCCTGGAATGGAATTCAGGAAATTTCTTGCATTGGGAGAGAGGTTATGCCTTTGTTTCCAGAGGAAGTGAAAAGCTATAGATTTCATCAAAGTTAATAAAGATCACATTTGATCAATGGTGCAGTAACTTCCTGAATCTTGACTACAGGTGTGAAGGAAGAAACCAAGAAAAACTGCAAGGTAGGTAGTGTATTTGCTGATGTTTCTACATGGGAACAGCTCTGAGACTGGATGAAAAAGGATAAATCTTGTTGGCTACAGAGTCCTCATTATTTATTATTACATGTCATTCTTTCATTTGCCATAGATGGAGATTTATATTACAGTTACTTTATACAGTCCAAATTGATTTATAAAGTTGACAGATGCCTTTTACTTGCTCAAACATAGAGCAGAGAATCATCTTTAGCTGATTTGTGCACATGGCACATTCTATACTTGTGCTAATGTAGATATGTATAATACCTTTAAAAGTCTATGTGTTTTCAGAACAAAAGGACCAGACATCAAAGAAGACAAGATACATAGTCCAGAAGATCCCCTAGAATGCCTCTCTTGTCGTTTCTTCAAAAATCCACACCTGTAACAACTTCAAAGCTGCTATTTGAGATGGTCCAGTCTCACATACTTATTCTAGCCAGAACTCAGATAAGCTCTGCATTTTCCCATTACACAGAGACTGGACAACACATGATACAGCTTGCCAGTTCTCTCCCAGGAATTATCCCAATTTTCTGAGAGTCCCCTAAAATTCCATTACCCCAAGACAACAGGGAGTAATTATAAGAACATAATGCTCATATTCCCAAGAGTTGAAGTGGGTGGTTTTGGTCATTTAGGGTATGTATGTTTGTCATTGTTTAGGAGAGGTTAGTTGCAAGTTGTTATTGATCATGGTCAGGGAGGAAACTAAACAAAGGACGTTAGACTAAATAATTTCTTTCCTCTATTCTTTCTCTCCTATCTAGTAAAAAAAAAAAGGCAGGGAGTATAGGAATGATAGGATAAAAGGGTAGATTATTGAATCTACTTTAAAACTAAAAAAAAACAACTACTGGTCTCAAATATTTTACATTGATATTGATTTTATATATTGATACAAATTTATCATTGTTTTTGTTAAGACACTTTATATATATATATATAATATATATAATATATATATATATATAATATATATATATATATATATATATATATATATATTATTTCTACTCTTATTAAGGTATTATACCCAAGCAGCTCATTCAAAAATGAGTTTCATTCAAGGACTTTCCAGTCCTTGAAAGCTTTTATTACAAACGTTTTTTTGTTTTTTTTTTTTTTTTTTTTGGTTTTTCGAGACAGGGTTCTCTGTGTAGTTTTGCGCCTTTCCTGGAACTCACTTGGTAGTCCAGGCTGGCCTCGAACTCACAGAGATCCGCCTGGCTCTGCCTCCCGAGTGCTGGGATTAAAGGCGTGCGCCACCACCGCCCGGCTTATTACAAACTTTTTAAGATAATTAAGAAATGTAGGTTAGTAGTTAGTCATCTATAACATTCAAGTTTGTGGTTGTGTTAGATATATTCTCAAGGATAAACATATATTTTATATAAATTGGTGATCTTGAAGCATTTCAGATCTACAGAATATGACATTTAAAATGTTTAATAACAAGGCTTTTCATTACATTGAGATATGTCTCTTCCTGGCAGCACTAATTTACTTCAGAGAAGATGTTGGACATCAGTGAACTTCCATGTGGAGTTTGCTTTCAATGTGGCAAAGCTAGGCACTTGGCAAGAAACTGCCCTTGCCTTGACTGCTGACAGTATGCTGTCTAAACTGGACGGATAGGACACAAAGGGAGTCAGTTGCCAAACTTTGCCAAGACAAGGTAGTTCGGTCCTTCAAAATTCCTGCTTCACAGAAATTCTGTCAGATATGCTAGGATTGTAGGCCAAAGAGGGGTGCCCCAATGTTGTGAAGGAAACTTGGGTGACTACACAGGCAGCTTTCTGTCTCTGTCATTCCTATAGTTTTGGAATTTGCTTGCTCTGCACTATTTGTTTACTCAGGTAATATTTTATCCCTCTCAGGTCTTTGAGGGAGTTGAAGACTAAATAGTTAAAGTTTTATTCTTTTCTTTGTTATCAAATTCAAAAAAGAAAACAAAGCTCACAAAGGAAATACAAAATTTATAAAGATTGAGAGATATAAAACCTTAAGTTGTTTATCTAAGAAAATGTTTTAAGGTCTAAAAAGATATTTTTAGGCTGGTAATACATATTATGATAGAAAGAGGCTTAGGTACAAAACTTTGAACTCACCAAGATAGGAACTCACCAAGTTTGCCAACTACAAATGGACTGGACATCGTGAATGTAATTCTTACCTGATAATAGTTCTTACTGTATATAGTTTTACTGTGTTAGAGTTAAAACCTTTACTTTTGGGCAGAGCCAGCAACTAGTTGATAGGAATTAGCTATAGAGAGTATGGAGGTAGCAAGAAGATGAGTAGAGAGACACATGGGAAGGAGTAGTGAGGGATTTGGAGTCTCATGGTCTTTTTGGTTTGGGAAAAGCTAGAGTTGCTTTCTTGCTGAGTCTCTGGCCCCAAAAAGGAAGGTCAGCTATTTGCTTCTCAACTTCTCTGAGCTAGCAGGTTTTCACCCCAACATTTGACTCCCTAGTCTTTATTGGTATATAGAGTGATAGAGATTTAGTTAAAAAATTACATTTTGTGACAGTGACAGAGCTGTGCTGGCAGGGTTGAAAATCCTGCCAGGCCATGGCCTGAAGGGTGGGGCACTGACTGTGGGGCTTCAGGGCAACAGATGGTAGTTAAAATGTCAAGAGATTCTGTGGCATTTGCTAAGCTGAGTGAAAACAACACACTGAGTTCTCTGTCTTGTGGATGTGATGTGGCCAGCTGCTTTAGGTTCTTGCCATCTTGATTTCCCTGTTATGATAGACTGGAACTGTGAGCCAGAGTAAACCTTTTCTTCCTTAAATTGATTTTGTCTGTTTTATTTATTTATTTTCTCAGCAACAGGGAAAGAAATGAAGACAGGTTTGTAAATCAGAAAAAAAGAAAATAAGAGATTGATGAAACTGACGTTTATTGAAATATTGAAAACAGTAGTTTTCTTTGTGTTTGCTGAGAGCGTAAGTGGACACACTTTCAATGTCAAGGATTCTAGCTAATCTCACAAATGACTATATACATTTCATATAAGAAGATGGAAAACTGCTGGGCGGTGTAGGCACATGCCTTTAACCCCAGCACTCGGGAGGCAGAGCCAGGTGGATCTCTGTGACTTTGAAGCAGCCTGGTCTACAGAATGAGATTCAGGACAGGCACCAAAACTACACAGAGAAACTCTATTTCAGAAAAAAAAGAAGATGGAAACTATCTTATTAACTGAAGACTGTATTAGAAAAAAAGTGAGCTGATTTGATTACATATTACTATTTATATTGTCAATGCCAGATAATTATTTGTACACTGTATGATTTGTATGTACATATGTAGAGTAGCCTTACCTCACAAGTCTGATAAGTATGAGCAGGCAAATATACTTTGTTCATCTAAAACAATTTTCACTTTTAATAAGATAGTAGTGATTTTAAGAGTTTAGAATGATGGATGATAAGCTGTGTACAAGGAAACCTTTTTATTTTCAACCTTCCACCACATCCTACTCTAAGCCATGTAGAATAAACCATTTCTTTCTTTATATCTCCCTATGTCCTCTAAGTTTACTTATTGAGGTGCTTATGAATACTTGGTTGATTTTATTTTTTGGTGTGTATATCACTGCTGAGGATAAAGCTCCTAGTTGCTTAATTCTAGAAGTACTCTGCATCTGGTAGTCTAGGATGCAGTCATAGCATTCATCTTAGCATGTAAAGACCAATGAGCATATTTTTTGCAGTAATTGTGTGTACATTGAAGCAGACAGGAAGAACTATGTTTTCAAGTACAGTATAAGTGACTATGTGGTTAAGTACAGTAGGCATTCTTAGATTCTAAGGTTTAAAAGTCATTAATCTGAGATGCAGTCATTGTGTGAGTGAAACTAGTCAACTGATGTGAACAGATGATTCACAACTCAGGACAATGTTAAGATGCCTGATCTATATCTCTACTGGAAATGAGGCAATTGAAATTAAGTCATAGAACTGTATAAAAATGACAAATTAAGGGAAGAATAACTTATGAATGTTACATAGCACAAGAAAATTCAAGACAGCTGTTTAAATCAAAAGGATCCATGTTGAGGAATAGCAGTCTTCCTTAATTAGGAAGATTGTTTTTACACCCACTGCAATACTGAACTATTGAGACAGATTTTATGAATTCTCTCTTCTCTGGAAATTTGTCTTCCTTTTAAAAAGTAGTTATTAAGAGAGTTTTTCCTTGCCTGAAACTCATCTCATTGCTTTCTTTTCATTATAAGTTTTTTCTTTTTCTGTGTCGTGCCAGAATGGAGACAGTTGAATGTATCGCTCTGCCTAGTAGAGCTAATTTTTCAATTTACATAAATAAATAACCTGCCAAAACTAATTACTTCTCTTCAAATTCTAAATACATTATTTCTCCTCTTTTTCCAGTCTGTCTTAGTTTAATTATTTTCACATCAGTTGTCATTTTATGAGCTGGTTTAGACTAAAAAGGCATAATCGGATGTGTCTTACTGTTTTAATTTGACTAATTAAGATTGCTGCTTTTGTCTGGAGATATCTATTTATAGCCTTTTCATTGTTAGGGGGGTATGAGGGAACACAAACACTAAAGAACTAGAAGGAAGCATGTGTATTTACTTACATTTACATGTTAAATGACCATTATCTCCATTTTTCTCGCTTTTGTAAAATTATTTTTCATTTGCCTCAAAAACTAGAAACGTGTCTAGGAAAGCAGGTCATATCTTCTTCAACCTTATGATGCATTTTAAAAATAAAGACTGTCTTAAATATTGCACCTGAGGTTTCTGCATCGTCTTCATGGTTTGAATTGAGAAAATTGTGAACACAGACCATGATTGCTCCTAGAAAACAGATGGTTAGCTGAATAACCATGCAATTCACAGGATGTAATTGCCTGGTTGTGAGAAAGATTATACAGAAGCACCTGGGAAATATAGAGGAAGAAAGAACAGGGGGGAGAGCATGGTCATTTTTGCATTAATAATATAGTTTCTGGAGATGAAATACTTAAACTCGTGTCCTTCTAAGTGGCTACATCTTGGATTTATTAACATACTGTCTTTCACACTAATCTCAGAAATTATATACTTTTTCTCATTATCTTTAATACCTGATTGTGTAAAACAAATCAGACTCCAGAGCTCCTTCCCAATAGGAAACTGAAATAGACTGGCTTCACCATTAACCCCAAACAAGTCAGGTTAGGTGCTGTCTGCCTGTAACACTAACCTATTTATTACTTGTACTTTGTAATCCTCCCAAAAGTTAGCTATTCTGTTTTCAAAGGTGACACTGCACACACACACACACACACACACACACACACACACACACACACAGAATGGGTAGACTTTTACTCTAATTAAATATTTTAAAAACTGAAAACTACGTTCATCTAGTTTCCAAATCAATAAAAGGAATGCTATTGTGTAGGTGATACCTTTAAAATTATAATAACAGTTAGTGAAGAAGTTAGTCAGAATGATCAAATACATGGTTATCTTACCTTAAATTTGTGAAATAATATTTTAACTAATCATATATATGTGTTTGTAGCTAAAGTTTTCTCCAGTCCCACATGGGCATGCAGCCACTCAGACCCAAATAAACACACAGAGGCTTATATTAATTATGAACTATATGGCCTAATGGCTCAGGCTTCTTGCTAGCTAGATCTTACATCTTAAATTAACCCATTTTTATAAATCTATACCTTGTCACATGGCTCATGGCTTACTGGTATCTTTACATCTTGCTTCTCATGGCGGTGGCTGGCAGTGTCTCCTCACTCAGTCTTCCTGTTTCTAGAATTCTTCTCTCTGCTTGTCCCCCCCTCCAATACTTCCTGCCTGGCTACTGTCCAATAAGCCTTTTATTTATCAACCAAATCAGACAACACATTCACAGCAATACCCACAGCATATGTTTGTCTTACATGCATCATTTCTTGAGTTATACATTTTTCAAATTAAGTCTTCCTTCTATTCTTGTGGGCATATCAGAGAACCTTCATTACATTAATACTTTTAGAGTAAAGTACAAAGCATACCCTTTATAGATACTGAGGTAGGAAGAAATTTTTTTAATATAATACCAACAACCATGGAATAACCACAAGTATTAATAGATGGGGTTACATAAAAACAAAAAGTGTAGTTTTTTTTAACTCTTTGCTCTTTGGTGGCTTGCCACTCAGCTGCCAAATAAATACACAGAGATGTACTCTTACTTATGAATGCCCAGCCCTAGTTTGGCTTGTTTCTAGGCAGCTTTTCTTAAATTAAGTTATTCCATTTATTGTCTACATTTTGCCTCTGGGCTTTTACTTTTCTCTATTTTATATGCCTCTTTTTCCTTCTTATTCCAGGGCTGGCAGTGTGGCTAGGTAGCTGGCTCCTGATGTCCTCCTCTCTTTCTCCTTTTCTCACTCCTCCTTACTCTTCTCTTCATTATTTAATCTCTCTTCCTGGCAAATGCATCTATTTCTCTCTCCTGTCTAGCTATTGGCCATTCAGCTCTTTATTAGACCTACAAAGTGTTTACCTTTTCAGAGTTAAACAAATAAACATAAAAGACTGCAACACCCTTACTTATAGAATCCCTCCTCTCTCACACTGATTGGATTTCTATAAGCAAAGGACATTGAGATCATGATGGGAAAACATACAGAGACGACCAGCCACATCAGTGGAAACCCATGAACTGTGGACCAATAGCTGTGGAGCCCCCATGGAACTAGACTAGGCCCTCTGGATAAGCGAGACAGTTGTTTAGCTTGAACTGTTGGGGGGCCCCTAGGCAGGGGGATCGGGATCCATCCCTGGTACATGAGCCAGCTTTTTGGAGCCCAGTGCCTAAGGTGTGACACCTTGTGCAGCCTTGGTGCAGGGTGAAGGGGCTTGGAATTGCCTCAACTGAATGTACCAGGCTCCGCTTACTCACCATGGGAGACCTTGACTTGGAAGAGGTAGGAATGGGGCGTTGATTGGGGGTGAAGGCTGGGGGAACAGGAAGAGGGAGGAAGGGGGAATCTGTGGTTGGTATGTAAAATGAATAGAAAATTTTGTAATAAAAAAGAAGAAAAAGAATTCAACACATCTTTGCATCATTACACAAATATTCCACAGCATAAAGAAATGTAACACATCTCTAACTAGTATTTCACAACAAAAAAGTTTCTGCATAGCAAAGAAAAAAATCAGCAGAATTAACTGACAGCCCACAAAATGGGAAAAAATCTTCAACAGATATGTTTTAGACAAAGTTCTAATATCCAGAATATACAAATAATTGCAGATATTAAATACCAAGGAAAAGAACTATCAATTAATATATGGGGAAATGAATTGAATAAAGAGTTTTCAATAGTAGATATGTAAATGCTAAATAATTATTTTAAAAAGTGTTGACTTTCCCTAACTGTCAAGGAAATGCAAATTCAAATTGCTCTGAGATACTGCATCATCCAAGCCAGAATGGCTACCATCAACTAACTTAACAACAGAAGTTGGGAAGGATGTGAAGAGAATGGATGCCTTGTTTAGTGCTGGTGGAGGTGCAGATTAATATAGTCACTGTGGCAATCAGTTTGGAGATGACTTCGAATAATAAAAACAGAAGTATAATGTGGCCCAACTATTTCACTCCTGGGCTTTTACCCAGGAACTCCATGCCCCACCATAGAGATAATTGAACAGCCCAGTTTATGGCTGCTTTATTCAGTATAGAAAAAAATCAAAGGCAACCTAGTTGACCATTAATAGATGAATAGATAATAAAGCTTTGATTTTATATATATATGTGTGTGTATGTATACATATATATATATATATATACATATATAATTATGAATGCTAGTCAGCTACAAAAAATGGAGTATTGCAGAAAAATGAATGCACTTAGAATGTATAATCTTCAGTAGGGTCACACAATCTTAGAAATAAAGGAAAAAAACATGTTCTCTCTTATATTTGGAATCAATTAATGTATATACAAATTTATGCATTTATATAAAATAATGTACATCTGGGTAAAGTATTGCATACAAAAGAGAGAACAAGGAAAGCTAAACGTGGGGGAATGAGATGAGGAAGAAGTATCTGACTGCAGGTGATGGACACAAGTCATGTAATGGGATATAACTGATTTTTTTTTTAGTTCTAATTAGGTCATGGATTTTCTTTTTTTTTTTTTTGATTTGGGTTGTAGATAAATGCATAATATGTTTGGTACTAAAAGCAGAAAATTTAACAAGAAGTTCCTCAGCTTTTGTTTAAAATGCCTATTATAACTCTATAGAAGTTGATTCAGTTGTATAGGCTTTAGGTCTTTAATTTTGGTATATAAAGTTTTTTATTTATTTGCAAGTTTTTTATGATAAAGTTTATAATATTAAAAAAATTGAATCCAGCAGACAATGTAAGCTTCCAGTTACACATTGAATCTATTGTAGCAGTTCATAAAATAAGAAAATGTAATAATAGTGCCTACAGTGTAGCTACCACATGATGTGCTTTCTTGGTATATTCTCATAAAGACCTCAGAGAAATATAAAAAGTAATATAACTATTATTTTCATAGATTCACAGTGAGCTTCCTGAAACTCAAGGAGGTATACAATTTGATCAAATTCACAGATTTACTTAAGTGTAGAGCCGGGACCTGAATTGACGTGAAATCACACTACCCAAGGCTGAGACACTTGCTCTATTAACAGCCTTCTTTCCACACACCATGCTGCTCAGTCCCTGGGTAGAAACTGTTTTCAGAACTATTGAAAAGCTCTTGAACAACCAAACACAGTGGTGTCCCAGTGTCCTTGTGACACTGAAGATGCAGGGACATCTTTGCCAACTGTGATTTGTGTCTAGGTACGGGCAGCAGAGATTACTATTTTCCAGTTTTCTTCCTTATTAATTCTTAGATGTGAAAGGTCTATGAAAAGAAGAAATAAAAGTGGAGACAGGATTAGATTATTTGTATTTATTGTCTTGATGTTTCAACTCTTTTCACTTTAATTTACGGAACTTTCAGTTTTTGTATGTTGCATGCATCATTTAAAACAGCCTTTCTTTCATTTTCACACACAGTGAATGACACGTTTTCAGCATGCATAACTTCTGTTTCATACTGGGTAGCTACAAGTTATATAGAGTCAGTCTAGCTATAATACCTGGCTTCACAGAGTACTTAAAATAACAGAAAGGTACAAGTCTCCATCTCATCTATTTATAAAATGCATAGATGTGAAAGATACTAATCAATTCATCTTAAACAGGAAACCAGGAAGACACAGTCAAGTTCAAAATGTTAAAGGAGCACACACACTCATATGAAGTGAAGAAATGTTAAAATAAATTTACAAGAAGAAGAAAGCTTTGTTTTCCATAATGAGCAGAGTAAGGGAAAGTAAGTAGAGATTTTACCAGATTAAATTTATGTACATGTCTACAATGAAAGCCAGATATGCCTCATTCCACTTTCAATGAGCTGAGTGATCCTATCTAAGAGAGTACCATGGGAAATTATAGAGCAAGTTTGAACATACTTCTCTGACCTCCACATGCATCATCCCTACACATTTGCACATGAACACATACAACATATACTACACATGCATTCACATGTACACCTGAAAATACATAAATAAAAACTAAAGAAACAAAGTAAATGTTAATATTTAGATGTTTATAACAGATATTTTCATAAGACAGACAACCAAGATCAAAGGAAGTTGGCCATGATTATAAAATTCAACTTCATGTTCCTTGGTCCATTTATTTGTTGATTTCCAAATTGACAGAATCTAGAATTGTCTGGGAGACACATTCTGTGAATATTCCTGTGGGAGATTATCTTGACTGTGTTGATTGAAGTGGGGAATTCCATCTCAATCATGTCTTGGACCAATCATTAGACCCTGTGTCCTGTACGGTACAAAATGGAAAAAGTGAGCTGAGCACTAGAGTTTCTACATTTCTCTCTGCATTTTTTGGGGGGGGGTGACATCACAACTGTGATGACTGGCCTATATTTTGATCTGTGAGGCAAAATGAACCATTTTTCCCTTCTGTACATGAAATTCTAAACAATCTTAGTAAATAAGAAACACAGAGCCAAAATCAGAGGTAAATAGCCAAAGAGATCAGAGAGTCACGACTATCTTGTATCCAACCTTCTTATTAAATAAGAAACACAGAACCAATGCAAAGAAGAAAGCCAAGAGGTCAGAGCTAAGAGCTAAAACCTGACCGCCGTCGCTTCCCCTGAGAGAGTTTCTTCCAGCCTGACTTGTGTTTTTATTGCCTTTCTGTTCTGCCTTCTTATTGGCTCTAAACCCAGCCATGTGACTTCCTCATCACTGCCTGCCTATACCAGACCTCCAAGTCTCTATGGTTGGTACTAGGATTAAAGGCTTGTCTCACCATGCTTGGCTGTGTCCTTGACCACACAGAGACTCTACCTGCCATGTCATGGGCTGCCACCACCTGACTGCTCTTTCTGGCTCGCTATGACCTCTGATCTCCAGGCAAACTTTATTTATTAACATACAAATAAAATCACATTTCAGCACAAATAAAATATCACCATACCCTTCAATTGCTTTTGTCAGTGTACTTGGTTCAGCAACAGAAAAGAAATCAAAACACACAGGGTTATCCAGCAGGTAAGTAAGTGAAGGGATCCAAGGGTAATCTATGATGCAGAATGTGCAACTGACTTTGGGGATGACTAGGAAAGGTGACATTTTTAGATGCCAATCTGCTATGGCAGACAACATAAGCAAAGTAAGTACCAAAGAGTGATCCCCTGCTGCTGATAATTTTCCAGTGCACACATATGATTGGTTGTCATAAAATGATTCTTAGCAAACCTACCTCACACAGCTGCTAATAAATACTTTAGGTGCATGGACTGATGGGCAGTCCATCATCATCTGCATTATGTGTTTTGCTGTGTGATTTGAGCCTGACTGAATCAAGTCACTTTTTATTGTTGAAGCATGGCTAATTGGCTTTATTTGTGGGATACTGAACACTAGTGACACAGTGTTATCAACAATGATGACATTGTCCTGTCTCTGAGACCCCAGAAAGTTCTTTTAAAAATGTATTTCAAGGATGTCATAAATTTGACTGCCTCATTCCACCTCACTCTTTCTCTGAAGGTAAATTCAGAGGGATCTTTTGGAAATCAAATCGGCTGTAATAGCATTCTTGCAGGCATATTTTCTTCTCTAGGGACAGTGGCCAAAGGGGAGAATCCTCCACATGCACTTAAAGATGTAAATATTTTAATGCTTCTCCAGTTTGCAAACATCGCCTAAGTTAAAGAGCAGAAGTTCTTAGAGAATTCTGTTTCTCTATAGTTTTCAGGGCAGCCCGGCATTATTTTTTAATTGCTTCCACCTCCAGATTGCCCCTTACCAATACAGTCTTCCACTTCAGAGTGTCCCTCAGCATATAAATGTCTCATGGACACGTCCCAGCCATTCCACTCTGAACTACACATTTGCATCTATCCCACCAGAGAATGGAGTGAACTTAAAAGCTATGAGAGGATGAAAAGTTCTAGATAGGCCACTGCAAGATAAGGCAAGGGCAAGGGCACTAAATGTAGCAGCCTCTGATGCAAGTTGTTGGCTATGCACTTTGTCTCATACTTTTGCATCTAATAAGCGATTTCATCTTTTACAAGCTACACAAGTTGCCTTTGAATAACGTGTGCAATGAGTTACCTACTCTTGCTTTTTAAAAGGAGAATTTTATTGAACCTGTCATATTTGAAGATGTATTGTTATTGTTCACCTGTTTTGAGACTATGAGCAAGAAGTGTTTGCAAAATGAAGTTGTAGCTGTTTCAGAGGTAGTCAATCTTCAGAATTTCATACTGGTTTTTAGAAATCTGGCTATTGACTATATTTCTTAGATGAAATATTCACCTTGACTCATAATACACAATTCTTACAACATCAGCAGGGCTTGGGAACTCTCTTTAAAGTTTCATAAACTAGCAGTGGCAAATATTCTCAAAGACTTTATAATCCTCAGTTTGTATGATATGAATTTCCCAGTTATTAATTTATACTAATATCAGCCTTTTGGGCCTCAATAATTACAAATGTTACCATTATAATTTTCCTGGTTTTCTCTGTGCAATTAACATTAGGCAAAATGATATTTGTTTATGAGTAGATTTTTTTTTAAGTTGTAGTAGAAATTCCAGGGTTGAAGAGGTCATGGAGAGAAGGTAAAAATGACAGAGTTAGATAGAATAGCTCAATAGAAGCCAGCACATCATTGGTGATGGTTCGGTCTCAGTTGCATTGGAGACCACAACATATTGGGGATGTCAGGACTGTGAGATAACTACTAAGGACAGTGGCAGGTGAGGGGTGGAGCAGGCCTGAGCCTATGAGACAAGCTATGGATGCTGAGAATGAGAGTCAGAGAAGAGGATTCGCAAAAGCCCTTTGGAGGATAGAGATCATGGGTAAGTGCCAGATGTAAGACACTGTGTGGTGATATATTATTGTGTACCCTAATAAAATTTACCTGAAGATCAGAGGACAGAACAAGCCTCTGATTAAACATAGAGGCCAGGCAGTAGTGGCACACACCTTTATTCTAGCACTCTGGAATCTGGATCTCTGTGAGTTCAAAGCCACCCTGGACTACATGAGATTGATTCAGTGTAGGAGAGAACACAGAGCCAGGCAGTGGTGACACACACCTTTAATCCCAGTGATGGGATACACACACACCTTTAATCCCAGGAAGTGATGGCTGGACAGAGAAAGGTATATAAGGCATGAGGAGACGGGAACTAAAGACTTTTCGGCAGAAGCATCCCTTTCAGCTAAAGGCTCTTCAGGCTGAAGCCTTTTTGGCTGAAGAAGCTCGTTTGGCTAGAGGCCTGTTGGCTGAGGCTTTTTCAGACTGAAGAGTTCTAGAGGTAAGAGGTTCCTTTGTCTCTTGATCTTTCAGCATTTACCCCAATATCTGGTACAGGTTTTTTTTTTTTTTTTTTATTAAAAGACTATTTAGTAGTTCATGTTACACAGTGTGCTAAAAGTTTGGCTCTACACTGCTAGATATTGGTTATACTCAAATGTTGTTTTTATTCCCTGGTTCTTTCCTTTGGATTAAGAAAAGATTTAACTTGTTAAAGACAGTGCAGGAACCCACAGTTATGAGACTGGATAATTTTTAAAGACTTGGATTTTCAAAGTGTTTGAAGTTTCAAAAGGCTGAGAGAGACTTTTAACTTTATTTTGAGGTTTAAGAAATCTTGATGATAAACAAGAAAATAAAGATTATGATTTGATGCTGTTTGTGTTTGAAGTTGAGAAGGGATCAATTGTGATGGTTAGTTTTTATCAACTTGTACCAAAATAGAGACACCCAGCAAGAGGGATCTTCAGCTGAAAAATCCTTGTGAGACATCTTCTTGGTTAATGATGAATATGGGAGGACCCAGGCCACTGTGAGTGCCATGGACTCTGGAGATGTATTTCTGAGTTGTAGAAAAAGCAAAGCTGAGCCACTCATGGAGAAAGTATAACCAGCTTTCTCTGTGGGTAGGCCTTTCCTCTGCTCCCACTTGAGTGTCTGCTCTGAATACCCTCAAAGATGAACCATGGTTGAGATGTGGAAGCCAAATAATGCATTTCCTCCCCAAGTTGCTTTTCAATAGTGTTTATCACACTAATAGAAAGTAAACTAGAACAAATATATTAAAGAAATGTCCTGGAATATAGAACTATATATTTTTGCTTATAGTCTCCCTCTGGTGATTAATAATAGCAACAAAATCATGTTTGTTTGCTGTGACCAGCGATTCTTGGGTCTATAAGCCTTTGTTACTAAAATTACTTTATCTTTAACTATTTTCTTTGAAAACAGATTCTTCTCTCACACAATACATCCCATCCACAGTTTCCCTTCACCCCTTATTCCTTCAAGTCCCACCTTCTATTCCCCGGATCAACTCCCCTCCCTTTCCTCTTCAGAAAAGAGCAGGCCTCCCAGAGACGACAGCCACACAGGACAAAGCAAGATATAGTAAGACAAGGCAAAAGCCCTCATATAAAGGCTGGATAAAGCAACCCAATAGGAGAAATAGGGTCCCAAAAGTAGGCAAAAGAGTCAGAAGTGAGATACACCCAGTTACACTGTTAGGAGTTCCACAAAACCACCAGGTTCATAGCTATAAAATATACACAGAGGACCTGGTGCAGACCCACGCAGGCCCTGTGCTTGCTGCTTCGGTCTCTGTGAGCCCATGTGAGTCCTGCTGTTTCTTGTATGTTTGTTTTGTTTTGGGGTGTTTTTTTTTTTTTAAAGTTATATGAGAAACAAAATCAAAACATACTTAGTTGTCTATTTAGGTTGGAGTAAATGTTACTTCAGTAAACTGAATTAAATTGATTAAATTTATTTTGTGTTCACACATTTATATCATACATTCTGTGAACAATAATACTCTACATGTTCATGAATCAATTGCTGTTTTGACAAATGTATTCTCAGACAATTTCATCATTGTGTGAACATCAAAGATTATCTTTATACAAATCTTTACTGTTTAATCTATTGAACACCTGGGTTATATGATATATAGTCTATTGCTTCTAGACTAAAAATCTGAACAGATTAACAACTAAAATTATGAAAGGACAATAACTCATAATTTTAAGTATGCATTCATTGACCAATGCAAAATCCTTCTACTATCAATGTGTTCAGTAAGTTAAAAATGTAAAAAAAAATGTACACAATATGGTTATTCATTCCATTTATTAGGGATTTCAAGTTGGGATAAAAGTGGACATGACTCTTGTGCTGGGTAGTTTTCTGTGAACTTGACACAAGCTAAAGTCATCTGAGAGGGAGGAGGGAACCTTAATTAAGAAAATGCTTCCATAAGATGGGTGGGGCTAAGGGTGAGCCTGTAGGGCGTTTCTTAATTAGTGATCAATGGGAGAGGGCTCAGCCCACTGTGGGCGGTGCCACCTTGGACTGGTAATCCTGACTTCTCTGAGAAGGCAGGCTAAGCCATAGCGAGCAAGCCATCAAGTAGTACTCCTCCACGGCCTCTGCACAGGCTCCTGACTCTAGGTTCCTGCCCGGTTTGAGTTCCTGTCCTGACTTCCTTTGATTGTGAACAGTGATATGGAAGCCAAATGAATCTTTTCCTCCCTCAGTTTCTTTTGGTCATGATGCTTCATTTCAGCAATAGTAAACCTAACTAAGAGAGCCTTCAAATATTTGATAGTTGTTGAATATTATGTTCTTTGATGCATATAAAGAATTACTAGAATATGGACTCCTTTTAATCATTATAAACATTATTCTGTATTTGCTCAATTTATCTTGACCTCTACCTTGGTTTTTATATAGCTCTTCTATTTCATTGGAAAAAATAAAAATTGTGCATATTTACTTCTCTCTTTGTGTTGGGCAGGAAATGCCATTTCTATTATTTTATTAATGCTACTCCAGGTATTTATAAAGTAAAGGTATGCCTCATGTAGGCAACATGCAGTTGTGTTTTTTCAATACAATTCTGGAAATTTCTGACTTTCAGTTGTAACATCTCCACTTAAATTTAACAAAATGAACTATATTTTCATTTAAATTTACTATTTTGTCTTTATCTAATTTTCTTTCCCCTATTTTTGGTTTCCCAATAGTTATTGAAAAATTTTAATATTCCATATCATTTGCCAGTGGTATTTTAAACTATACTCCTTATTTTATTAATGATTATTAATTAGGGCAATGTTTTCAATGAGTATTAAATATTGTATCAATGATCTTCCATCACAACTGACTTTGCTTCCTCTTTTATCAATGACAGTTAGCAATGTGTAGGAGGCATCATTTTTGAAAATTTCAAATAGACAGAAGGAGGCATTTGCTGGCATTTATTGGGTAGAAGCCTGGAAAGATACTAAGAATCCTGTAATGTATTGGAGAACCCCTCCTTGCAACACACAACTATCGTGCTTAAAATGGAAGCTGTGCCAATATTGAGAAAATTATAATGTACATGAGAAAGTCATGAACATCTACTTAGGGTAAACATCATATCCCTTATACAGTTTGGATTGCACAAAAAGCCTTTTCATGTATAAGTTCTTACTTAATATTTCTCATTTTGAAAGTGAATAAGATAGCAGGATATAAATGATATGATGGGGAAATGGAAAAAGCAGGAAAGGGGGTCTTTAGGAAAAGGGGAAGGAGGTGGGTAAATAACAATAAGGATGTCTAAAAAGGCTATAAGGAATCATATTAACAATCTACCTATAAAAACTTACAATGCTCTTAATTTCAAGTATAGGTATACATATATTGTTTTAATAAACCTTTCTCTTTTAGGCTGACAGTGTTCTCTCCAAGAGCCAAAGACCACCTAACAACGCCCTCCCCACCCAACCAGACATAAGAAGCTCTCTTTTGAGTTGTTGGTTAGGACTCTCCAAGAGATTCGCCAAACATACAGCCTGTTGTTGCCATTGGTTATCCCCCAAAGGTGGAAAGTAACTCCCATTTGCTGAAGATGTCTGAGACTCCTACCAGTCACATCAGAAATGGAGCCCCAAGACGCCTGAGCTGAAACTGATCTTAATGTCACCTCCCTGAAGACTAGCTTTCATAGTACCAAAAAGCACCATTCAAGATTCCAAAGAAGGGAAGCAACCAAAAGCCCCACCCAACAAGGGTACCTTGAACCACAGTTATGACCACCATGCTATGATAGCCCTAAGGGTACACTAGTGGCGTGAACACCCCACCTGTAATCAACAGGTATCTAATTGGACTTTAGACCTACTCAACAAGAGGGATACCATGCTTGGTACTAGAAGCCTAGAAAACTACTCAATGCTAGTATAGTCATGGTTATTGGAGCAGAATCTGCAACCACTAATTTACTGAACCAGGATAATCCCTGAGAACAATCTACAACCATTTGTCCTTATACCCACAGATAATTGAAGTCTTCATCCTTAACAATGAATTTTCTCTTTGGAACAGATGGAAACCACGAGGGAAACCAAAACTAATCTGTGGTGATGTATTGTGTCCCCCCAATATACTGTGTCTCCCAATAAAATAAAACTTGCCTGGAGATCAGACGAAAAAGGCAGCCAGGCAATGATATCACATGCCTTTAACCCTATCACTTGGCAGGCAGGGATCTGTCTGGATCTCTGTGAGTTCGAGGCCACACTGGGAACAGAGCCAGGCACGGTGGTACATGCCTTAAATTCCAACACTAGTTAACCATGGAGGTCTGGAGGTCTGTACAGACAGACAGAAAGTGACGGAGCTTGGCAGGAAGAGGAAGTGATGTAACTGGGCAGAGAGAGCAAATCATATGGCAGAACAGCAAGGCATATATGGATGGGTAGTCAGGAAGTCTTGCTTTTGGAAACTGTGGAGTTGGTGAGGTAAAGTTAGTTGTGGCTTTCCCTATTTTGCTTATCTCTCAAGTTTTCACCCTTATATGTGGCTCTGTGTTTTTTGTTTAATAAGACTGTTTAGAAATTTGTCTACACTAATCAAATGCATAGTTGTGGAGTCCAGTCCCAATAAATACATTTACACAATGCTTTACATCTAAAGCTCAGGTAACACTGTGAAGGGGTGGTGGTGGTGGTGGTGGTTGTTGTGGTGGTGGTGGTGGTGGTGGTAGTGGTCGTGGTGGTGGAAAGATTGTAAGAGTCAGAGAAACAGGGAGTTTTCTGCAAGGCTATGTCTCCTAGTAATATCAGAAGCTTTACTGACAATGTCCTACCAACATGACTGCCCAAATGTGAGCTGAACTAGGGTGATACCAATAAGCATATCAAACTAGATGGCCTAATCCTACACAAAGAGCTATAAGCAACAGAAGAAAGCCAATAGCAAGAGAGGTGGTCTTTCCAAAAGAAGGGCACACTAGTTGGTTGTTCTGTGCCAAATCATCATCCCTGAAAACATACATATGAGTAGCTTATATGGACTGAACAGGTTATACTTGGAATATATATATATATATATGTGTGTGTGTGTGTGTGTGTGTGTGTGTGTGTGTGTGTTAGGAATCTATACAGTCACAATTAAATGAAAAAAAGGCTATGAATTTGAAGGAAAGCATAGAGCAATAGATAGAAGGGTTTAGATGGAGGAAAGGAAAGGAAAGTGATAAATGTTATGTTTGAATTATAATTTCAAAAATAATCAACAAAAAGAAATTGAAGTAACATTAGAAACATGGGATTTAATTTGCTAGCTTCTATCCTGAGTGTGACTATTATACCATTGGTCTTCAGGTAATTTAAATGTCTTATTATACTTTAGTTAGTTGGCATTATTGAAACTTTGCAGCTTCTTATACTCACTTTTCTTTCTGGTAGACCCCCGGGTTTTCAATGAGTATTGTTCCTTTGCAAACAGAAAAAGCATGTTTAGCCTTTTGGGTCCTGCAGATTACTGACAAATTTCTTCTGCTTTTTACATCACTTATTTGACCTTTGTAGTTGAAGGTTATTTTCTCTGACTGCATTTTGGATTGACGGATTTTTATAGTTATTATATTTGATTGCTCACATTTGACTGTTTCTTAGCATTTCAATATTCTGCTCCTTTGTCTATCCTCCCACTTCTGATGGAACTCAGCAGTTATTTACAAGTATTTTTTGCACATAATGTTACTTTTTGTTTTGGTTCCTTTCACATTTTTTCTTTATTTTCAGCAGTTTGGTGAAGTTGGTTTGAAGTTATATTAGTCATCATCTTTGTATTATTCTTTAAAAATTTGACACATGTAAACATAGATAATTATGAAGACTCTGTGTGTGTGTGTGCGTGTGTGTGTGTGTGTGTGTGTGTGTGTGTGTGTGTGTGTGTGTGTCTGTGTGTGTATTATACAAAAATGTTTTTGTATGGAAGACTTAATTCACTTAATATGATTATCTCCAGTTATATCTTTATTTTTCCTTTAAATGGCATGACTTTATTCTTTATGGTTGCAAAAAAATTCCACTGTGAACTGTACATTTTCTTTTGTCCATTCCTCTGTTGTTGGATAACTAGTTTGGTTCCCTAATTTATTTATTGTGAATAGTGTTGCAAAAAAAATGTTGATGTGCCAGTATCCCTGTGATATGTTGACTTGGGGTCCTTTGGCTAAACTGCCATCAGCTTCAGTTCTTTCAAAGTGACATCATAAGCATTCTAAAGCTGTCTAGAAGGGTATGTCCTTGTAGAAATATATCCAAGGGAGTCAAGGTTAAGATAAAATAAAAATAAATGGAAAAGAAAGAAAGCAAATTTGAAATAGTGTTTTATTTAATTTTGTTACTCATCACAAAAGCAAGACAAATAAACTAAGTTTTGTGTAACAGTTTCCTCCAAAATTGAAATATTCCATCTATTAGGGAAGCTCCCTAAGACAAAAGGCCAACAACTCAAACATCTTAGGAAGTCCCTGAAACGGACCAGATTCCCTAGGCTCCTCCCTCCCGGAACAAGTAATAAAGTCTATTGAGAGTCACTTTCAGAGGAGCCAGGCAACAAAGAAAACTCTCAGACAAGCCAACCGGAAAAGAAGACCCTAAGATCGGACCTGCTGCTTGGAAGGAGTTTAAATCAATTGAGCCACTTGGAAAGGACACTCTCCAATCTATTGAGCTGCCTGCAGACTCTTCAGTGTGCTCTATGTTCCCAGCTTTTGTGTGCACTCATCTGTGCTGGGGTCATTTCTGCTCCTGTAAGTAACCCCTCACTTATATTTCTGTAAGTAACCCCAATAAAACTCATTGATTCACCAAGTTAGACTTTGGTGATAATCATACTTTTATCTGCCATGGTTCCCAATCTAGGGCAATAGACATGTGACTAGTGTCTCTCCAAGAAAAGTTTTGTTACAAAACATCAACCAACCAACTAAACAAATAACCAGAAAAACCAACAAAAGACACCATCTTACAATACTGTTGGTTTGCCGAGTAAGAATGTCTCTACACTGATTTTGATACTAATGTGCCCAAGCAGAGTCCTTCATGGGAAAGAAGGACAGTGTATATGTCATTCTAGCTTACCATACCTGGTCTTTCATTAATGTACTTGTTTGACCCCGCAGGGCTCAAAGTTCTCTTTCTAAGCAGCAGCTGTGTTTCTTAAAAGTGCTTGTGAGCCTCCTGAGAGCACACCTGGTCCTGAAGCTGCATTACCTTTTCAAGGTGATAGAAACAAAGGCCTTGTTAGCATGTTATCCTTGGTGGAGTAGAACAACGGATTCTTTCAGGAAATGAGGCAACTGGCAAACAGGCCTGGCTTTATGACCTTGGATTATTTTGACCAGTTACTAGATTCCAAATATGTCCCCAAACATTTTGAAGAACTCTTGACTATACAACCTTCCAGTTGAGAGTCACAAAGTAACATCATTTGTGGCTACAAGAAACAAAAATACTACCCAGCCACATCTTTTTTTTCAGATATGCAGCCTACCAGAGACAAGGGATAAAATAGTTAATTCCCATCCCCATTATAACAGTTGGAATAGATTTGTAGCCTGAAAACAATAATTATTTGAATAGTAACAGAATAAATAAAAAAATCTATATGATTAACTACGTGGATACTGAGTAAGTATTTAATAAAATACAATAATGCACAGTTTTGGCTTAAAAGAATTATCAGGAATGCAAAACATAAAGATAAATGTCTTTAACGATCTGATAAGTTAATGTAAGAATTGTAACAAATAGGTAAAGTTTGATAAGGACAGAAAAGCATTCAATACTGCTTAAAATAAAGTTACAGAGCAATATGCATAAGTCTGTGAAGATCCTTCTAAGTATATGTATATATGTGTCATATTCATAGACAGGCAGGTTATATGAAAACAAGCCCTCAAAACTAATGTTTACCTTTGGAGAGGGTAGTGGTGTTGGAAAAGTTGGAAGTACATGTAATGATACATAAACTTTTATATCACTGAGGGTTTTTTTTTTGTTGTTTCAATGAGCATACATTGAGAAATTTTTATGTGATTTAAAATTAGGGAGTTCAAACAAACAAACAAACAAACAAAACTGAACAATGAATACATGTGTGAGGCAGTCTAGACACAGGGATTGGTGGGTTCATTAAAGTTTATAACAAAATCCCTGGTTTCATCCTCCAGCACTTCATTACTGTTCCACAGTTAAGGACTCTAATTAGGAATAAATGCATATCTCCTCACCTAACTTTTAGGGGTTGAAATGTGAGTACACTTTTATTATTATCAGAAAAAAAAGAATGTAGAAATCCTTTTAATATTGTAGAGAATAAAACCATGTCTTTTTGTTATTATTTCACATTCCCCTGCTGCTCACAGGCTTTTTAATGAGACCATTTTTTGTTGTTATTTTATGTCATGTAATGTTTCTGTTATCTCACATCTTATTCTGCCTTTGTTCTCTCTTTTTCAGCCCCTTCTGATTCCACAGAATAATCTACAGTGAGTGTTTTAACTAAGCATACTTCAAAACTAGAACTCTCCATGTGAGATCTGAGCCCCTCAGTATCAGGTATTCCCTTGAAACATTGACTTCCAAGCTTTAAATTCCTTTTATGATGTCATTAACCACTGCATGCTTTTCATGTTGTAATTATGTTTCTTTTGTGCTCTTTCTGTTCTTGGAGGTCCCAGATTAGCAAAATGGATGTTGCCTTTGTTGCTAGGTTTCTTTCCCCACTTTTACTCAATTTCTTTTCATTATGTACCCTTCTTTTATTAGCACATCTCAACTTTTTCACCTGTCTGCTGGATAAACTATGCTAGTCAAAAGCCTGGATGTTTGCACTGATCCCAAGGCTTGTCATCACTGAATATGACATTCTTCTATTTAACAAGTCCTGAGGGTCTAGGACTCTGCTTAGCTAAGCTACTGGCCATGCATTCCCCTCCCATGTCTCAAATATGCCCATCTTCTTGCTGTCAGTAGTGTACTTACTCTGTTTCTTATTGGATACGTGCTGTAGATTATGTCCCCTGCCAAGTCTAATTACTATGATGAAATTTTCTCTCCATGTTGACAATGTGTCAGTTGAACTCACAAATTTGTATCTCCTTTCAGTAAAGCAAATCTTTATCTTGTCTCTCTTTTTCTTGGAGTTCTAAATCTATAAGCTTTGCCCTCTTTTGTCGCATAGAGGTACATGTCAAAGGAAAAAAATTCAGAGCAGGTAAAAATGTTACTTTTTGCCTGACATACCTTCTTGTACATCTTTATGATGAAATATATCTCATGGAAATTATATGGTCTTAATCTTGCCGACAGTTCATTAGCCATGAGATCTATAAAAGAACTGAAATGACTTCTCTCCTGCCCTTTGAGTATGTAAAAATATCACCACGGAAATGGTGATGGTCACCTTTATTACTGCTGATGCAACATGAAGCAGAAAGATCACAGAGACTTTAAAACAATCGTCACACCTACAAGGTCTCACAATGCCTACTTCTTTATGCCTCTGCTTATGTGAAGTATATGCATTCTAATTAGAATCCAAAGAGCTCTTTCCTCTTCTGTGATAGGCATGATACATCTGCAAATGCCCATGTCTTAATCAACAGAAGCTGAGAACATTCCCTGGTGTGGCCAAGACTTTGTAGTTGTGATTAAGTTTATGATCTTGAGATGAGCAGGTGATTGTGTACTATTTAGATTATCTCAGTGTACCCACCGAGGTCTTTAGTGAGACAAAGAGGGAACTGAGAGATAATATGAAGACAAGCCTTCACTGACAAGGCAAGAAGTCACCTGTCACTTTAGATGGCATGGGTATGGACTCCTGACCAAAACTCCCACAAGGAAAGCAGCCTGGAAAACATCTTGTTTTTGGATCATAAAAACCCATTTTATACTCGATCAGTGCTATTACCCACTTGTGTTGTTTTAAAACAGCAAAATGCTTGGTGATTTGTCTCAGCAGCAATAGGAAACTAATACATTGTCCAAAGAGGCAGGTTCAATACATGATTTAATGGTTCAGTGGAAGTGCCCAGCTAACTTCCTAGAGAGTGAAATAGGCTTGAATTACTTCTTGCTTGTACCTTCTCAAATGAGGTTCATTTTTATTTGAACAACCAAAATGTCTGTCCCCTACTTTTCCCCTTAGGCTGAATTTACTTTAATATCTTCAGCTATTCACCACCTCCATCTATGTTTGCTAAAATGACTTTGTCATATAATACAGAAAAACCCCTAGATGTTCCTTTCTCTGTCTTCAGCAGAGGGGAATCAGTGAACCTTGGGAGACCTTCCTTTTATTGGAGCAATAAATCCTTCCACTGAGATGAAGACTTATTTTTACAACCAATTCTCTCTGCAATGATACTACAAAGGATCACAAGGCCAGTGGAGGCTGAGTTGCTGGAAGGACAACATCTGCATTTTCAAGTGTAAGAGCATCCCACCAAAAACACTGATCACCGGAAGATATGTTTTCATTACCCGTTATAACAAGAGGATACCCAGGAAATAAAGTGCTGCATACTATACTCTTCATGTCACATCAGTTTTCCAGCTTGACTGCATTATAATTCTCCCATGTGTTTTCATGCTTGATGTCTATTCTAATATCCTTTCTCATTTATCATTAAACTATCTGAGTTTCCTTCATAAAACACTAAATTAAAAGTATGACATTAATTACAGAAAACCCTTGGCTGCAACGTTTGTGTCTTGAGCCCAGCACTACACTATCTTATGCTACTGGGGTAGGTTCACTTTCATTTGAAACTATATATTTATTATATAGGCGGCTTTCTTTCTCATCTCATTCCAAACTATTAATCCAGTTAGTCATTCTCTTTAGGAGGGTTAATTGAAATCTAATTGAGTGGCCCCTGTGTACATATCTATATGTTAGGATTATGGTTAATGCATTTTAGCAGAGCTCCTATCTATAGCCCTGCTTTTACAAAGCTTATCAATGCTACGTATAAACACACACACACACACACACACACACACACACACAAATAGCAACTAGTATTTTATAATACAATATGCACACACATTTTAAAAAACTGGTATTTAATTAGGAAGTACATCTTCCTATGCATTGTCTTGATCAACTGTCCCCTCTCCCAAAAATAGATATGACCTTAAAATTTTAGGATTTGGGCAACTTTTTCTTTGACACAAACTTTTTTAATTATTGAACTTACACAAATATTTATAGTTGCCTTTTTCCAGCAGAGAATATGTGACATCTTTATCTGGATTTACCAGGACTACTTAATCACCAATGTTGTACAATAATGCTCCCCAAATTCTACAAATTCATCTCTTTCCAATAGTTTTCTTTCTTCTATTAATTGATGATGTGATTTGCCCCAAGCATTTAACCTTAAACTCTCTCATCAGAATGACATTTTATGCCTTACTATAGACTTGAAAAATAAAGTACAAGATGCCCAGTAAAATATGAATTTGAGGTAGGCATGAAATTATAATTAATATCAAATGTACCTCATTGAACTCACTATAGTTTTGTTTACCAGATCTAGCAAATGCCAAGCCAGTGTGCCTCAAACTTAAGTGCATCAGAATCACCAAGAAGGCTGGTTACAAAGCAGGTGGATGGGCCCCACCTTTCTAATTCACTATGTCTGGATGGGTGTTAGCTCAAATAAATTAGAAATTGGTTTGTAATTGTAACAAATTCTTTGTTCAGGCCTAAGAGACCTAGCACTTGGAAAATGACCAATCTAAGTCCATTCTCCTGACGGATAGCTGTAGCTCTCAAATTTATCTTTACATGAGAATAAACTGGCGAACTTATAAAACTATCATACCCTTGTTAATCTAGGTTATTGTTCAGACTTTGGGTTGTTAAAAAAGCTTCCAAGGTGATAGTGAATTGCAGGCAGGGACAATTTTGTTTAATTGTATGTACTGGAAATTGTGGAAAATATCAGTTTTATAGATAATTCAAGCCATATGAGCTATTCTAGCCTCAGTTTCCCAACACTTAAACTTATTCTCATAGCTTTGCTATCTAATTTATATCCTGCACAAGCACTTATTAAGTTGTCTGAAACATGACTATTTGAACTTTAAAAATATATTCAATATTAACATTTGTCTATTGACTAAACATGCAGCCCTTCTTTCAATATTTAAGGTATTGTACATTCTGTTCCTAGCACATTTAACCACTTTTTTCTTTTTTAGGTGTGCTACTTCATACACTGTTGATGCCCTAAAGAAGTTAAGCTACGAGCCGGGCGGTGGTGGCGCACGCCTTTAATCCCAGCACTCGGGAGGCAGAGCCAGGCGGATCTCTGTGAGTTCGAGGCCAGCCTGGGCTACCAAGTGAGTTCCAGGAAAGGCGCAAAGCTACACAGAGAAACCCTGTCTCGAAAAACCAAAAAAAAAAAAAAAAAAAAAAAAGAAGTTAAGCTACACCCTACTCCCATTCCCTTTCACTCTTGGCTTCCAAGTATTAGTTGCTGCTTTTATTCGGTGATCTTGTATTTGTCTCATCCCTCCCTTAGAGGTTAATGGCACTCTTGGTAGTTCTGGCCCTTGCTTTACTTGTTGCAAATCGAGAAACACCCTCTTTCTTCACGTGAGAAACAAAGATCTTCAATTCATAGTAAAACCATGGGAGATGGAGACTCAGCATTGTGAAAGCAAGAAAGCAAGTCGATTTCTTTGACACGTTTGAATGCACTGGTTGACTGCAGGAAATAGTTTTTAAACCCTAACACGAGCAAATCCTTTCTCCCATCTCTTCTTTGGCTGAGTAATATATATATATATATATATGTGTGTGTGTGTGTGTGTGTGTGTGTGTGTGTGTGTATGTCATCTTGTCTCCTGTCACTTATGTTTGTCGACTAAACAAAACCAGTGAGTGCCTTCATATCTACTTTCTACATCCTGCTTATTTTAAAGCTTATCAGGCACATGGCCTTACAGGTGAGCTTGGCTCTGTATACTTACAGTTTGGGATAGGGAAGCAAGAGAATTTGGGTGGGGAAATAGCTTGACTAGCAGGCATGAGTAGGAGTTTAGAGCTTTCTGTTCACTTGTAGCTTGACTTAAGCTGGCTTGAGGCACCTTTGAAAATCAACCATCAGATTTTATTTCCTACTTAAAGTTTAATAACCTTAAAAGATTTCAATTGGAGTATTTATTCATTCACTCAATTGATTCTTGTTCAACCGGTTTTTATAAAGTTCCCTTTATGTTTGGGCTACAGCAATGAACAAGGAGTCCTTATTTGCCTGTGCTTTACATCCTTTTAAAGAAACAGGTATGTTACCAAAGGATAAATTACAACAAGGTGATTAAGTAGAGGAAGGGAGTGGTAAGAAGGTTTCTTTAAAAGGTTCTGTGGATGTTTCTCTCATAAGTAAGGGAAGTTTTGGGCCGCATGGTTATCTGGGGATTTCTTGTGATTACACATTTTCAAGAGTTTTTATTTAAGTGAAAGCAAAGCTGCTGGAGGCCTGAGAACAAGGAGCACAACACGACCATTCTAGAAGATTGTCTGGTCTGCTCAGTATGGAGCAGAAGTTGGATGCAAGCAGAAAGAACAGTTGGGAAAGAAGATCATGCAGTCAGGACCATCAGTGGGAGGAGCCAGCTTTGTTGGAAAGACTTTGTAGGGATAAAACTGTTGCTTCTGAGGTGTCAGGTCTGTAGAGAGGGAAACCTGTGATTCCATTGCCTTATTAAATGGTTTGTTGAGTTCTGCATTCATTTTGAAGGATGAAAGTATTACAGATGCAATAGATCTATGGTTTTCTATTTTTATATCATATACAGCTTAAGTCATGAATTTTCTTGAAGTGGATAAAACAAAGCATCAGTTCCATGTTCTTCACAAAAGCTTAAAGGAAATTTAAGGAATTTTAAGAAAGCATCCATAAGAAAAATTAATTAGCTACTATTTTTTTAATGCTGTGACAAAATACCCAAGAAGAAACAGTTTGGGATAGAAGAGTACATTATGGATATTGGTTCCAGAGATATAGTCCTTGGGGACAGGACAATGAAGTAGCTGTGCACAACAGGGAAAAAGAGATGAACACTGGTGCTCTATTCACTGTCTCCTGCTTATTTAGTCCAGGACCCCAGCCCAGGGGATGGTGCAGTCCATATTCAACATGGCCTTTCCTCTTCATTTATTCTTTTCTAGAAACACTTTCAGAGATATGTCCAGAGGTGTGTTTCCATGGTGATTCTAAATTCATTCAAATTGGCAATGGAGATTAACCATTGCCTCTGCATTTCTGATTGGATAGCTTATAGAAATATAAGAAAAATGACTTTAGCAATAACTTTAGACTTTTTAAATCTAAATTTCAATTCAATTGTATACCCAAGTTTTCAGTTTTCACTTGTAGTTTTTATTCATGTCTATAAAAGATAAGTACACTGAATAACAAAAAATACATGTTTCCATTAATATACATGCATGCATTTAAACATTTACAGAAATCAAGTTAATTTTCTGAAAGTTATAGTAATTGATACCATATTTATGATATCAGTATGTGCAAGCAATCTGTTTTATATATTTAACCCTTATGTAATAAATAATTTGCTACATGATCAAACTGTGATGGGAGAAAGGGTACTGAAGAAAATGACATCAAGATTAACATAAAAGAAGCTAGTTTACTTTGGCATCACTTAACAAATAGAGCATGCTTGCAAAGAAAAAAAGCCTGTGAAACCTGAGCAAGAGAGGAGGCTATAAAAAACCACACTGAGCTCTTTCCTCATCTGACTAGCCCATTTCCATTCCTCAGAGTGCTTTCCTTTTCTTAATGAGTTCTCCCTGTTTCTATTTGCTGCCTAACTTAAAAGCCATGGCTTTGCTTCCATCTTTCTTCCTGGCAGCTGCAGGGATTTTCACCTAACGTACACTGTTTTTCTTTTAAACTTTAATAACATTGTCCTTTAGCTTACCTCTGAGTCCATTTCTCAACTCTTTGATTAATGAAACTTAGAACAGTAAAGGAAACCTCAGTTTTCCCAGTATCAAAATGAAGACTTACTCATTCCTTTCTTGTTGGGAAGTTATATTCTAAGTCTCTTGCCTTTTAGTCACCTGCTTGAGTTTCTCTAAGACCTTTTTCTGTAAAGCTGATCATATCTTCCCATTGACCAAACAATTCACTTTCAAGCTAGTTCTATTATGTTTTTATCTCATGAAAGAGAAGTTTAGCAACTAATGCTTTAATATTGTATTAATTCAACTTCATTTTGAAGGTGGAAGTGATGATTCACTGTAACTTAGGATTGAGATACAAGTTGTTGAAGGCATCTATTTTGGTTGCAATGTAGATTGTGTCCTGTCGTGGGGTCAATTATGTTACCTTTTCTTAACCTCAGTTTTTTTTCTTTTGTAATTGTGATCACAATCTTCAAAAATCATTACAATAGTCAAACATTATGTTTGCTAAGGTATTATCCCCTGATAGATCAACAGTAAGGGTTTCCTTTCTTTTGACTCTTTTCTAGAAAAAAGACAAGAGTTGCTCATAATTAGATCACTCAATTAGATTACTTGATAATGCTCTTCATACATAGAATATGCAATAATTGAATTATTGACCATGATATGGGAACAAAATACAAAGCATTCCCAAATGAAGATGTAAAGACAAAAAATGATTTCTTTGAGTTTCTGTGGCGTGCTCCTTAATACGGTCATTTTGTTTGCAGGAAATTTATTTTAAGACCATTTGGGTGTGAACAGTGCTATGCATGTTTATTTGTGCTAGTTAACTAATTTATACCTTAGGGTGAGGTGCATGCACAGTACTTTCTTTCAGGAACTAACTCTTCACGGGTGGGCAAGGGGCACATCATAGGAAGCACCTTCATCAGGAATCAACACCTTTAGAGGTGGTAATTTAGCACTCTTAAATGGAAATTTTACACAAGTGAGGTTGTTTATTATTAGCAGAAGAAGTGTTAGAAATAGTTTTCTATTGAAGAAATAAACGTGTTAATCATGGCTTGTCACTTAGAAAGTATGGTACCCCCATGGGCTTAAACAAATTGTAAAATTCAGCCAGCTTGACAGTGGAAAAACATCAGTGCAGGTTTCTTGGTCTTGTGACTTTCTGCTTCATGGAGTGTCGCTTTCTAGCTTGACTGTCCTGCATGCTGACTGGTATGCCACTAGACACTCATGAACTTTCCTCCTGAGAGCATCTCAGCTGCCTGCTCAGAGCTTGGCTACTGTAGAATATGTGGAACAACTTGCTTTTGTCTCTCCTTCTTAAAGAAATCCTCATGGTATTTTGGTTTAGCATATTAATTAGCAACGTTCAAGAGAAAGGTGTAAAGGTGTAACAATTTGTTCTTATTTATGTGAGAGGTCCTAGATATCTATCTGGAGAAACTTTGTTATGCTGAAAGGTATTTTTAAGTGTTAAAGTAATGATTAATTTGCTTAAAATGAATAGATTTTAAGCATTTTGTCAAAGTCACTAATAAGAGAATACATGTTTCAAAGGAACAAATTCAAAACAATGGGCATACTTATGAATACTAAATATAAGAAAGAATGCAAAAAGCTGTTTCTAGACTTAATGATTTCTAAAAACGCACAAAATTCAAAATTAGCATTCCTGTGGCTGTGGATTATTGTGGTAGTCACATGGATACTAAAATCAGTGAAGATGAAAAAAAATTGCTGGAACAAAGTTCAGGCAGACTTCCAAGTATCCACTCACTATAGAGTTGAACAGCATATAAGTCTGCAAGATGTGTGACCTCTAAATTAAAAAAAGCTCAGCTCTGGAAAGAAGACTCAGCAGTTAAGGCCTGAGTTTGGTTCCTAGCACCCAAGGCAGGTAGCTGACAATTGTCTGAAACTCTAGTTTCAGGGAATCTGACACCCTCATCTGGCCTCTGAGGACACTTGCACCAAAGGGTACTTATCTGCCCCCACTCTCATATACAAAATAAAAAATTAAAATAAACATTAAAAGGAAGCTGACTTATGTGAAGGCATCCATAGATTTTACTAAAGGTCATTCACATAGGCCTGTAATGCTTGACTGTCTTTAGTCACTTAGTCTAATACAAGGCAAAAATTGGCTTTTACTGTGGATTACATTGTTAGGACAATATTATCTGATAAACTAGTTTAGAAAGACCTATGGATTAAAGAAAATATAAAACATTCTTATTGGCTAGATTATCCTAAGACCTCAGATATTATCTCTCTGAATGTGGGCAGAAGCCAGTCTGGAGAAAGAGCTTTTGAAATGTGCAGAGTTTGGGGTGTGAGCAACTCAAGTCTGCTTAGTTAACACTTTTCCTGACTCAGAATAAAATCTTATTACTGCGGAAGGAGGGGAGAGAGGCTGCCCACTCATCAAAATGAATTCTTTCTTTTTTAATGAGTATTTTGCACTGATATCAGTTGCCTATAATTCACAAGTCTGATAGAAACATAATTGGATAATATCCAAGGGTGAAATACAGACTTTGTTTAGTGGTATATTGAAATTCAAGTTATTTCCTACATCTTACTGGAACGTTCTTTAGTTTAGGACACTTTAGAACATCCGATTTTAATGTCCTCTGCACCAATCTACATGTATATTTGCATGTGTGTATATTAGCCCATGCCTTTCCACTCAATATTGTTGACGAACATCAGTGTGAACACAGCACAGACCATGGTCTGAGAAAGGCCATGGCCCCACTAACAACAAAAAGGTAAACCAGAAGTCACAAACCAGTGCTTGTCACATATGACTAACCTCCTGTGGACCCGTTAAAGTGAGTTTGGGAAATAAAGATTTTCAAAAAGCAAAAATAGCTTGAAGACTTTAGCAGCAGTCTAGACTCAAGCTTCAATAAGTTTGATCCTCATTTTGCTTTGCTAAGGCAGTTCCCTGAAGTAAATTCAAAGTGTGAGCCATTGTGACATCTGCCTTCCTGCTGCCTGAACACTCAGATTATAAGCTATGTCATATAATTCAGATCACAGAAGAAAAACCTCTACCCCTCCTTGGGTTTGCCTGACAGCTGAAGATTTCCTAACTACAATGATCACCCTGGTAAGTTCATGCCCATTTATGAACTTGATTACAATTCAGAGAATTACAGATTTCAATAGTTTTTCTTTCAGAAGCATGGCTCTAACCTCAGGTTTCTTTAAGTGGGAAAACTCTCTCTTTAGCTGTCTCTCTTTAGCTGCTTTCAATTTATTCTTCAAGATAGTCATAGACTGGGTAGTTCTTTCTTCATTAGGAGTTTTCCTTATGTATTTTAAGGCAGGTTTTCTTACAACCTTCAACGGAATATAAATATGTACAACATCAGATTGTTTTAAGCTGAGAATGTAATGATTGGTTACCCTTGATTGGGAATTTGATTTGAAGATATGCCTAGGAGATTACTAAAGCATACCTCTGGACATCCTGGTAGAGGTGTTTCAATGATAATATACCCCGAAAGATATGACCCAATCAGTGGTTTAGTATATTGATGGATTCTAAATTCCAAAAGATCTTTGGGAGGTGGTGGGGTCCTGGAAGGTGGGGTCTAGTTTGAGGAACTGGGCTGTTATATTGAGGGGGAATATCTTGTCCTTGGCCTCATCCTAGCTCTTGTTTGCTTTCTGGTTGTCACAAGGAGAACAGGTTTCCTCTCTCATGACCTTCTTTCATGATATTTCTGCCCTGTCACAGGCTTATCAGGACTGGAGCTGGCCCTGATCAATTGAAACTGCAGAAATTATCAGCTGATGTAGATCTCTCCTTTCTTATGTTGCTTTTCTCATGAGTTTGCAGCAGTGATGAAATGTCTCACAAAATATGCAGGGTACGTTTGAGAGCAGCAAGGCAGAGATTGCGTGGCCTCCAAGGCGATAGACGATGCTATAAACAACACAGGGACAGTGCTCTATGAGGAAAATCTCACATGGTTTTATGGAATCGAGTCACCTTGAAAGCAGAGCTTGAACCCGTGTGTAACTCTGGCATGTAGAAATGTGACAAAATGTTATTCCCATTGTAAAACAGAGGCCTGTTGTTTTGAAAGATAAATGGGTAGTTAGTGGTATAAATGGGTAATATCTCCAAATAGAGAAAAAACATACTGGTTATAAAGAGGCAGAATGTGGTATCAATTATATACTAATTTAATATGTGTGCACATAGAAGTAGCTGGATTCATACAGATTGCAGAGTTAATGGGTTTTTTGGTCTGTTGGGATTATGGATGATTATAATTTTCTTTTCTTTGCTCAATAATAATGATTTTTAAACATTCTGTGATGAGCATCTTTTATTTTTAATAAGAAAATGAATGGAATATATCTTGAAGTCTTAACAAATGCAGAGAGAATAATTGGACACGTGTTCTACCATTTCCCTTGGTGGGAAATATCTTTAGCTATAAACAAAAAAACAATTAAGTGAGTACAGATGGGTTCTGTCTGGTATTTCATCCATTGACCCACAAGTCACATTCCCTGTGTGCTCTACTATCTGCCAATAACTTCTCCCATGGTCAGACAGTGCTGAGAAATGTGTAGGTATTGCTCCTATATCTCTGCTGTACTAAAGGAGAAAAGGAGGAAGGTTCAGCTGATACAGCTAAACCCAAAGTGATGAGCATATAACGTGGGTTTATTCCAAGAACCACTTGAGCAAACTCTTGTATAGATTGGTCGATATGTATGAGGGCAAGTGCACTCAAAGACAATATAATCTTTCTCAATCTTAGCACTAGTAGCATTTATTTTTGAAAAACAAAATATTAGTTTAAAGGGCTATCCTGTGCAATGCAGTTTGCTTAACCTTATCTCTTCTCTTTATTCACCAGCTACAACTGACAAATGAAAGATGTTCTCAAATATTCAAACATCCCTTGGAATAAGATTAACCCTGATCAGGACCACCACCTTAATAAATGCCAGACTATGATTTTGGTATATGGGATTTTAATGTTGTGATTATTTCTTTAATACATGTGATAGATAATTACTAAGTCACAGATTGTTGAAGGAATAGTAAGCTCTTTCTTCTCTTTGGTATATACGTCTAGAGGTATGAAATTCACAGGTTGGATGGTTATTGTATGTCACGAAGGACCCAGAGTTCTCCTAGCTTCTGCTTGACTATTCCTCAAGCATATATTCTGAGAGTTGCCTCTTTGTTCAAATTGCCCTTAGGTATCCTATCATCAAAACCATTTTCCATCTAGGAATCAGAAGTGACAGTGAAGAATTCTGGGATATATATATTTGATTCAACTTAAGAGAAGGTCTGGAGGTCATGTGCCTCTTGTCATTCATAAAAGTGGCTAGAACTTAGCCTCATAGCCACTTTTAACTTCATGAAGGCAGAAAAAAAGTGTTTTCTAGAGCTAGAGAGATGGCCTAGTGGATAAAGGTACTGGTTGCTCCTTCCAGAGGACCTGGATTTCATTCTCAGTCCCCACACAGAGGCTCACAAATGTCTATAGCTCCAGTTCCAGGGGATCCTGATGCTCTCTTCTGGACTCTATGGCACCAGTCACATATGCAGGCAAGACATCCATACACACAAAATAATATAATCATTTAAAAATAGATGTCTTGTAGCTGTACACAATGTTACCTTCGTCTATGTGGGATGAGAAATGAAAGGGGACAAATGGAGAGTGGAGGATTCTTCTTTTACAGCAACATATGGCATGGTGTTAGAAAGGCATTTTCATTTCTTTTTTTGAGACAGGGTTTCTCTGAGCAGCTTTGTGCCTTTCCTGGAACTCACTCTGTAGCCCAGGCTGGCCTTGAACTCACAGAGATCCACCTGGCTCTGCCTCCCAAGTGCTGGGATTAAAGACATATGCCACCACCACCTGGTTGGCATTTTCATTTTCAAAGAGCCTTACTTCTAAATAAATTACCACAAAATTGCTATAGAGTATCACAAAATATATCTTAGCATAGTTAAAATAATCTAAAATTGGGCTGAAGAGATGTGTCAGTGATTAAGAGCATGTGTACTACTCTCACAGAGAACAAAAGTTCCATTCCCAGCACTTATAACCACCTGTAACTCCAGCTCTAGGGGATCTAACACCCTCTCTTGGACTATGCACCTGCACTTTCAGGTGCATAGCTCCTTATACAGGCACCTGTAACTAAAACTGGAATAAATCTAAAATAGCAGCATTATTTGTAATAGCCAAAACGTGGAAACAACCTAGATGCCCCTCAACTGAAGAATGGATAAAGAAAATGTGTTACATATACACAATGGAGTACTACTCAGCAGAGAAAAACAATGACATCGTGAAGTTAGCAAGCAAATAGATGGAACTAGAAAATATCATCCTGAGTGAGGTAACCCAGACTCAGAAGGACAAACATGGTATGTACTCACTAGATGTAAAGCAAAGGATAACCCGACTGTAACCCACAGCTACAGGGAGCCTAGCTAGTAAGGAGGACCCTAGGAAGAATGCATGGATTGCCCAGTGATGGAGAAATGGATGAGAAAATGGATGAGATCTTCATGAGCAAATTGGGGGTGAGGGGGATAATGGAGGGCAAGGGAAGGGGAATGAGAGCTTAGGGGAGTAGGAGGTTTGAGCTGGAATGGGAACAGAGTGGGAGAGCAAGGAAAGAGATACCTTGATAAATGAATACACCGTGGAAATAGGGAGAAGCAGAGTGCTAGGGGGGTTCCCAGGAATCCACAAGGATGACTCCATAATAGACTACGGACAATAGTCAAGAGGGTGCCTGAACTGGCTTACTCTGGTGATCAGATGGCTGAATATCCTAACTGTCATGATTGAACTCTCATCCAGTGACTGATGGAAGCAGATGCAGAGATCCACAGTTGGGTCCCAGGCTGAGCACTAGGAGTCCAAAGAGAGAGAAGAGGGATGCTATGAGCAAGAGATATTGAGACCATGATTGGAAAAAGTATAGTGTAGCATGAATCTTAAAAGTTCTTATTAATGAAAATAAAACCTGGAGCTGGGTATTGGGGTGAATGTTGGAAGGTCAGAGAAGCAGAACAAGCCACAGTCACCTCACCTTGCCAATTCCTCAGCTGATCCTGTTTCCTCAGACTGGAAGCTTCTGAGTCTTTATCCAAATGGATCTCAGCTGAACTGCTGCTAGAAGTCTAAAAGCTTAACCAGGGTCTAGTTCCTGGTCCTCACACCTTATATACCTTTCTGCTTCCTGCCATTATTTCCTGGGATTAAAGGTTCACTTCTTGGGATTAAAGGCATGAGTCACCATGTCTGGCTGTTTCCAGTGTGGCTTTAAACTCACAGAGATCCAGATGGATCTCTGCCTCCTAAGTGATAGGACTAAAGGCATATGTGCCACCATTTTTTTGGCCTCTGTATCTATCTAGTGGCTGTTCTGTCTCTGACCCCAGATAAGTTTATTAGGATGCACAATATATTGGGGGACACAATATATCACCACAGTACAGAGACAACTAGCCAAACTAGTGGAAACACATGAACTGTGGACCGCTATCTGAGGAGCCCCCATGGTACTGGACTAGTCCCTCATGTTTAGCTTGAACTGTTTAGGAGGGCCCTAGACAGTGGGATTGGGACCTGTCCCTAGTGCATGACCCTGCTTTTTGGAGCCTAGTGCCTATGGTGAGACACTTTTCACAGCCTTGGTGCAGGGAGGAGGGCCTTTGACCTGTCTCAACTGAATGTACCAGGCTGTGCTGACTCCCAATGGGAGACTTTGCCTTGGAGGAGGTGGGAATGAGGGGTGGGTTGGGGGGAAGGCTCAGGGGTAGGGGGAGGGAGGACAGGGGAATCTGTGGTTGGTATATAAAATGAATAGAAAATCTCTTAATAAAAAAATCAATACAATTTACTTGCCCACTTAAAGAAGTTAAAAACTGTTTTATCTCAATCTTTCAAATAATCTAATGTGTCTCTACTTTCTCTGAACTAGAGAAATCTGGTGAATATCATTAAACATTTGCATTATTTGCATTAAGATTACTTCTTAGTCAGTGTTCTCCTGAGAGAAAAATCTGAGAGCAGGGTTTCCAAAAAGAATGTTTATCCAGGGAGTGATGATTGGGAATGGGAAGCAGAGTGTGGAAGGGAAGGAGCAACAGTATAGGAATGTGTTTCCAAGTCCTCCTCAAGAGAGGTCACTGATGTCAGATTCTTCAGGGCATCCTGAGTAGCATTGTGAAGCATATAATGAAATGACCTACTTGGGGGAACAAATGGGAAAGGCTTTTATCAAACTTTCATGTTCTTACCAGTTAGTAACAGCTTCAAAGGTGTTTGCCCTCCAGATTTCTAACTGTTCGTGAACGCATGCCAGGAACTCCTGGCTTCTCCTTCCATGGATCCATTGTACCTTTAAGCTAAAAATGTGGGACTCATGCTGTGCAGGAAAGATATGCCACTTTTCTGAATCTGGTTTTGGAGGCATGGCTGATGCATTAGGTCAGACACGTGGAGCTGATGTAGCACATAACAGACTGGGAAACAATTTTCTAATCCTGGGTTTCCTGTTTAGGAGAACAGATGTAAGGTGTCTTATTTGCCACTGTCTTAAAGAGCAGTAATGGAGTTATAGATACTTCATTTGGGATAGTATATAGGAGATTCACATACATACACAAAGAATGTGAATATGTATCCATACATGTACACCTATATGTATATATACACATGCATGTATTGTAAATGTGCACATAAAGATAAGTTCTCATGCCTAAATGCTATAGTAACATACATACTTATTGGTATATTTAGCATTTATCAAAATAAACACTGTAATTATAAGGTACTTTCTCTGAAAACTTACTAATTAGAAGCATAAGTAGAAATCACATGAAAGTTGCATCTAGTGTGCTCCTGTCTTTGAGTCAGGTGTGGTACTACAATGATTTGTACACTTAGTTTCTCTTTTAGCCACTACAGAATGATCTGGCCAATATATTTGACTCAATTGAAAGACGTTGATTATATTGTGGAACATATAGTTGAATGTGTCATAAATGTTTTCTAGAAAGGGTATCATGTTAGGAATTTGAATAAAATGGTTATAGAAGCAAGTAATAAGGACAGAAAGTAGAGAAACTGTTCCCATTATGAAGGTTGTAAACATACAGCAAAGAATTCTGAGTGACAGATGCTAATAATTATTTTTGTAGTGTCTAGAAGAAATTATTGAAAACCTATCTAACCTTGTGATATTTGAAAAACAATTCCCAACCTGTTATTGAAAATGTGTTTGTGTAAAAAGTGTAGTTTGATAACATCATACAGAACTGAATCAACTAAGTCAACATATTTTTTTCAGCTAACTACAATATGATTATAATATGTTTTGGCTTTAAGGCTCCCATGGCAATTTGAGATTTTGAAAAACAAATTATACACATTATACCATTTGCGTGTATTCTTGACATATAAACTCAGCCAAAATTCCAATGAACATAAATCTGAGCAAGTTTACATTTGTATAACTCTAGCATTAACTGTCATCGGAGTTGGTTTGGCTTAGCATGATTTTTTTTTTTTTTTTTTTTTTTTTGTTTTTTTTTTTTTTTTTTTTTTTTTTTTTTTTTTTGCAAAGACAAAATTAACTTTTAATTTCCCATGGAAGCCACAGAGAGAAACATAGCGATGGGAGAATCTCTTCAAACACACAATGGAGAATCCCATATTAAGCATCTTATCTGATTTGACTTATCAGATATAGCCAAGCATGCAGCTCTTTTAAATCCATAGATAAAGCCCCAGCTCTGAGAATGGATAAATGTCAGTGATACTTTTTCATATCTAATATCAGTCAAAACAGCTTTCATCGATATAGTAGATGAATACATAAACAATAAGATATATAAAGTTTCTGCCTGATACAATTTTCCTTCTAAGCAATTACTGATTATGTGCTTCTCTGTTACTTAACACAATGAGTACCAATCTCTGTCCCCTTCATACTTATTGGTATATTTAGCATTTATCAAAATAAACACTGTAATTATAAGGTACTTTCTCTGAAAACTTACTAATTAGAAGCATAAGTAGAAATCACATGAAAGTTGCATCTAGTGTGCTCCTGTCTTTGAGTCAGGTGTGGTACTACAATGATTTGTACACTTAGTTTCTCTTTTAGCCACTACAGAATGATCTGGCCAATATATTTGACTCAATTGAAAGACGTTGATTATATTGTGGAACATATAGTTGAATGTGTCATAAATGTTTTCTAGAAAGGGTATCATGTTAGGAATTTGAATAAAATGGTTATAGAAGCAAGTAATAAGGACAGAAAGTAGAGAAACTGTTCCCATTATGAAGGTTGTAAACATACAGCAAAGAATTCTGAGTGACAGATGCTAATAATTATTTTTGTAGTGTCTAGAAGAAATTATTGAAAACCTATCTAACCTTGTGATATTTGAAAAACAATTCCCAACCTGTTATTGAAAATGTGTTTGTGTAAAAAGTGTAGTTTGATAACATCATACAGAACTGAATCAACTAAGTCAACATATTTTTTTCAGCTAACTACAATATGATTATAATATGTTTTGGCTTTAAGGCTCCCATGGCAATTTGAGATTTTGAAAAACAAATTATACACATTATACCATTTGCGTGTATTCTTGACATATAAACTCAGCCAAAATTCCAATGAACATAAATCTGAGCAAGTTTACATTTGTATAACTCTAGCATTAACTGTCATCGGAGTTGGTTTGGCTTAGCATGATTTTACAGAGTCCAAAAGATAACCTACAGTGAAGTTTCAAGTTGTTGAGTTGAAAGTACTTTAGCTTTTGTTACACTCCCTCCTACAAATGTTATGCCACAAAACATTCACTCTGTAGACGCTTATGATAGTTTGCTTAGTCCTTGATGGAAGCCTCTGGCTTCTGAGAAATAAAAAGTTTGATCTAAGCTACAGGAGACAGCATGCCCAGGAAAACAGCTGGGACATGAACTTGAAGAGCATATGCAAAGGAGTAGGAGAGAGGTGGCATTTCTGGGAATTTCCATTGCAAACAAAGTAACTGGAGAGATATGTGGAAAATGGTAGAAGGGCGTCAGTACCCAAACACTTTACTTTCAGTTCAAGTGTTAAGTGTATAAATCTGAATATCTAGTTACTGCTTATTGAATCACAACTAGGAATTTTACCTCCACTGTGCTATCAATTGCTCTCCAGCCTTCTGAAATTTCTTCTTTACTGTTGTGACAAAAGACTATGAAGTGGCAGTAAAGAATGTTAATCTAATTCAGGATGCTGCACCCCACCTCTTCATTTCCAGATCAGGAGTGATGAGCAGTTAACTCTGTCAGTACTGTCATCAGGTTTATATCCCTTTGTATTTAGAATTGAGGACCCAGGGTTCTTCTTCAGTTATTGGAGGGGAGGAAAAACTGAGTAATTTTTTCTTTTTTAACCAACTAACTCTCAAGTCTTCAAGAGATGCATTTACTTTGAGAACATGAAAGCTTTTCCATGCACTGTGGTGTTCCCTTATTTCCACAGGATACAACCTAAAGTCTTCACTGATGTGTCGAACCTTTTGACGTTGTAGGACCATGTTGTCTTCTACAAAGTTCACACCTGAGAACTGCACAATTGATTTTAAAAAGTCATAGAAAAAAATCTCATAATGTTTTAAGTAATTTTATATATATTTTTGTTGGGCCACACTCATAGCTACTCTCTGCTGCATGTGACCACTGGTTTGCACGTTAGATTGGCCTACAAGGGTGCTTGAAGTCACAAACAGTATTAACCCTTACATGTACCATATATTTCATACTTTTGTGCTGCCCTGGTTTCCTTTCTGCTGCTGTGACAAATATCATGACCAAAAGCAACTTGGGAGAAGAAGGGGTTGATTTTAGGCTGCTACAGGTTATGGTTCATCACTGAGGAAAGTACTGGAGGAACTCAAGCATGGACTTGAATGCAGAAACCATAAAGAACCAGCTTATGCTAAGCTAGCTTTCTTAGACATCCCCATGATACCTTCCTAGGAAATCTTCCTTCCCATAGTGATCAGTTGACAAGTGAGATAAGCCCCCATAAACTTGCCAATAGGCCATTCTGATCTGGGCAATCTCTTGACTGATGCTGCCTTTTCAGGTGGCTCTAGTCAGTGTCAAGTTGACAGATGAAGCTAAGTAGGACACATGCCTATGATAAAATGGTATGTATATTATGCACATTAAGAGATTAACAATAATAAGTATAATATACAATAACATAATCATGTGAATGTGGTCCCTCGGGATCTTCTTGTTGTCATTCTTGTAATGATATGAGATAATTCAATGCCTGTATGTGAGGTGAAATGAAGTAAGATATATTCAAGGGCATCTTGAATACTCACATGACAATACTTTCTGAGATAGACATCTGGAAAGCTGATCTTATAACCAAGAGAGCAACTGAGCGAGGGGCAGAAGGGTAGTATGTTCAGAGTGAATACACAGGACAGAAGGGTGACTCATGTCCAGTGCATGGTGGTGTAAGATTTTACCCTAGAAGGCCATGTGATTTGGTTTAAGGAAGCCAACTCTTGGTTGAGGGGGATTGCTGGAGTAAGAGATGAATCAACAACATTTTGGAATTCTTTATCAAAATCTGAGGCATCTCAGCAAACATTTCAAAGAACCTTAATTTGTCTTGATGGAAAGAGTATTGAATGATAAGTAGAGAATGAAGACATTGTTCAGAAATATTCTTTCTATTTACTGACCTTTGTGAAAAAAGTACATTTTACATTACCTTGAGTCATATGATTTTTAATGGAATGCCAGTGAGGCAAGAGAGAAGGACATCAAAAATTAAGGAGACTTGGGAATAGAAAGGACCTTCTCACTCTGGGGTTTTACCAGCAGAAGTTCAGCATTCCAGCACAATTAACATTTACTTTGAAGATTTTTTTACATAGGGACAATATTCCTTTCCTATATGTTTCAAATAAGATTTTTTTAATGCAATGGACATATTTAAGGCCTAAGCATATATATCTTTTGAATGTGACCTGTCTCCTCTCCCAGATACAAACCTTTGATTTTTCTAAGAAGATCTCAAGAATGACTATTTACAGTAAAAGGCATGTTTTAGCTCTGTTCTGAAACCCTTGTGACTCATAGTTTCACCGTATGGGTTTGCAATCCTCTCGAAGGCATTTCTCTAACAGCTTTATGGTCTCATTTCACAAAACCAGCAAAAAGGTAGGAGGGGAAAATAGTTTCAATAGTTTCTTAACAATCTTTTAAGATATAACTTTAGGTTCACCAAACTTTATATATATATATATGTGTGTGTGTGTGTGTGTGTGTGTGTGTGTGTATACATACACATATCTATATATAATATATTGTGGACATCATTAAGACTGAAGCATGGCTTTCTCTTGAGAAGTCACCATACATTCTTGCTTGTATCTGTTCCTTTCTCTGGTGGTTTTTTCTTTCTATCAATCCTTGTGCTTACATCCAGGTTAAAACCTTTCCCTAATAAACTCTAACTCTGCTTCATACTAACTTATCCTGAAATTCTTTCTTATAGTGAAGTCAAGAATCATGACTTCACCTGAGTTCCTATCTCTGGAAGAACTTCTCAAATCAGTATGGGACTTTTTCTGCAGTCAGGACTCCATTACCACTGCCCTTGGGAAACTGGAGTTGGTCTGAGGCCAGAAACATGCCTGTATGATTTGTTTGCCGTACTGTGTTTTCCTCTTTTCTTGGTGAAGTTACATTCACCATGTAATAAAAATGGACTTTTGTACAAAGAACATGATAAATCTATAATGGATGAAAACCTATGACCTGGAATCAAGCTTAAACAGAACCAGCAAAACTATATTAAATTTACAAAGAGCAACAAGCAAATATTTATGACGAAGATGCAAAGTTCTATCATACCTTCACGTCTCTATCTCTCTCTTTTTTTTTTTTTTTTTTTTTGGTTTTTCGAGACAGGGTTTCTCTGTGTGGCTTTGTGCCTTTCCTGGAACTCACTCTGTAGACCAGGTTGGCCTCAAACTCACAGAGATCTGCCTGGCTCTGCCTCCCGAGTGCTGGGATTAAAGGCGTGCGCCACCACCGTCCGGCATCCTTCACATCTCTTAACTGAGGATTTTAACTAGATTAAGGATACTCTTTTCCCCTATCACCTCCAAATACTTGTTTAGGTAGCTAATAGAGTGTAGAGTGTTTTTCTTCTTTCTTCTGGTGAAGTTACAATCATTCTTCTTATTCTGCTGGATCTGCAAAGAATAAAGAAAATGTGATGTGAGAGCATGTTTGATTAGGAAATATTAATATTAATATGATTGAAATCTAGCATGAGTCATATGATCAAGGTGGTTGGTCTGGACTCTCATCATTCTTTCTTGAGTAGAACATGAAGCACCAAAGACAATTTATATGGCTTTTAAGACCTTAATGTTTCTATATGTTTGTATATATTTCTCACTGACATGAAAGTTGTACATGTAGATTTTCCATAATAATAGTGTAACTGTTTCTTTTTAAAAGGGCTATAGAACAGTATAAAATTAATCTTGGATTAGAAAGGATCTTAACTAATATGAACAGGGTCACCAAAAACTAGGCCTCTTGCCATTTCTATTCCTGGCAATAATCCTAGAAGTCATAACTTTTATGTGCTATGATTACATCATTTTCACTTATAGGTATTCCTGACTAAGGGCATGACCTGTTATCAGTGGTAGTAGATATATGGACTCTTCTAATCTAAACTATAACCAACACAATCTTAATCTTCCTCCTATGCCACTGAAGTTTACACATATTTCTTCCTGAATCTTGGCTCCTGACCTACCTGTATTTAGAGCATTTACCTCAGAGAACTTATAATCATAAATTTATCTGCTCCTTTGAGATTTAGATCTTTACCAGGCTCTTTCATGCACTATAATCATTCAATGTATTCCTCAAGAAAATAAGAAACATATTTTTAAAATGTAATCACCAAAACCAGACAGTTTCCTTGTATTTGTTGAAAAGTATAAATGTAATATCTTTAAGTGATAATCAGATGAGCTCATCACATTGGTCAAATTTCTGATGATCATCATCTAGGAATTTTCCAATAACTCACCTAAACACTAGAAAACTGTACCCCATTTTTTTCAAAAAATTTAGTTCTATCTGTACACCCCCTTAAAATAGTCAAATGAAGTCTTTCTTTCTAACTCATTTAATACAACTGTTCTTTGATACTAAAGTCAACCTAAATTATACATGTTACAACAAAAAAATTATCTGTTTTTTGATTGTCATGAGGTAGAAAGAAGTCAGACTAATAAATGGTCATAAAGTTGGAGGATAGCTGTCATTATAGAATCACATTCCAAGTATAAGCTCAACAATAGACACAATGAATAGAACTTTTTGATGGGAAGAACAAGAATAGGTTTGGTTCTGAGGTCCTGAGAGTTTTTTTCCTCCATTACTGACAAACTTTGGAGTTCTTGTATGGAGGACATTGAGGCATTTAAGCTTGTAAGAAGGGATAGGGCATTTTGAGTCAATCATACAGGACCTTTGATTTGGGGAAAGGTATGGACTTCCATAGTAACAGGACATTTTAACTTATAGAACTTATAAATTTGAGACACACAGGTATAAAATATTTTTATTCATTGCACACCAACATATACATTGAAAAACTTCTATACTAGCCAGTTTCTCTATCATCTGAGCCATATACCCTGCCCTTTAACAAGTTCTAATATTGTCATTATTTCTTTATTTTTTTATCTATGTGTATATGTGCTCATGTGAGTACATGTGTAGACCAGAGGGCAGCATTAATGTTTGGTGTCCTTCTTGATCACTCTCCATTTTATAGTTAATTAATTAATTAATTAATTAATTTAGTGTGAATGAGTGTGTATACATGTGTGGACACACACTTGCCATGAATATTATGTGAAGGTCAGGGGGCAATTAAGAGGAATGAAATCTCCTTATTTTATTTTTTTTATCATTTGGTTTCCCAGATAAAACATAGTTCATTAGGTTGACATCAAGTACCTCTTTCTACTGAGCTATCTCAAAGGCCTCAGCTTATTTTGTAAGGCGGTTCTCTTAATAAGCCTGTATCTTGTCATCACAGCATTACTAGTTGTTCGGTAAGATTTAGAGTTCCTCCTGGATATGCCTCCTCAATGCTAGGATTACTGGCTTATGCCACTGTGCCTTGTGTTTCACATTGTTGCTCTGTGTACAAACTTAGGTCCTCATGCTAACCACTTTACTGATCAAGCATATTCAATGCCTTTAGTGATTGATTTTTATAATTGTGGTGTTATTAGATACTTGGGAAATATTAAGTTCAACTGCAAATAGCAGAAAATCCTAATAGGCATTAGCTGAAACACAAGAGAAGTCAATGCAATTAAGAAACCTGAAGATAGTTTGTTCCAGCCATGATGACTTTCACACAATATTTGCAGAGACTAGCCTCTATAGTTGATCAGTGTACTGTCTCTCACGTTTGCTGTTGGTCCATATGATACAAGGTCATCAAACCCTTATTCCCAGCACACTGATGGAGAAAGATGAGACCTCTTAAATAAATTATTTCAAAGCTTTATTTATTTATTTTTATTATTTATTTTTTAGTAAGAGAAATTTATTATTATTCCACACATTTGAAAAAGATTATATAACATGACCTGAATATTGGATAAAAATTTCAGAATGTAGAAATGTTCATGTTTGTTTCATACAGGTGAAATACTGCTACCTTGGAGATTAAATGGCAATGAATAAAATTCATTTCAGCTATAGTATAAAGTAGCAAAAATATAAGAATAATATCAGTGAATGTATGTGTATTACTTTTCTTGTCATTGTGACAGAATTTAGAAATGGTTTAAAGAAGGAAAAGTTTATTTTGGCTTGTGGTTTTAAGGAAAACAGTCCAACATGACGGGGAAAGCATACCTTAAGGAATTTTTTTTAATCTGGCTCATTTTTAATTTTAATTAATACACAAAACAGAACATAAATACATATTAATGAGGTAGCATATAATGTGTTACACACATATATAAAGCATCATGTTCAAATTAGGCTAAACATATTTACTTCCAAAAAGGTTTCTAGTTCATTTTTTTCTAATAGAAATCTTTATTCTTTATGTAATTGGTTTTATTCTTCTCTCATGTAATATACTCTTGACTGCAGCTTCCCCTCCCTTAAATCCTCCCAGTTCCCCTCAACAGTTCCCCTCTCCCCCATATCCACTCCTTTTCCATTTCCCGTCAAAAAAGAGGAGGCCTCCCAAGGAGCAAGGCATAACAAGTTAAAATAAGATTAGGCACAACCCCTTGTATCAGGACTGGGCAAGGAAACCCAGTAGGAGGAAAAGGGTACCGACAGCAGGTGAAACACTCAGATACCCCACACCCGCTGTTAAGAGTCCCACAACAACACCAAGCTACACATGCACATTGTGTTTGCAGGGACTTAGAACAGACCTGTGTAGGCTCCATGATTGATGCTTCGGTCTCTGTAAGCGCCTGTGAGCCCTGTTGGGCTGTGTTCTCCTGGTGTCCTGGAACCCTGTGGCTCCCACAATTCTTTATCTTCCTCTTCCTCAGTCTCTGAGGGAAGAGACCCAGTAGAGATCTCCAGTTTGGGTTCTCTCTCCACCCAATGTTTGACTGTGAGTCTCTTCATCTGCTCCCAACAGCTACCAGAGGAAGCCTCTCTGATGATTGAATGGCTAGAGACCTAGGATTTTAAAAAAATCAATAAAAACGATTCCTAATGATAACCTGCTATACTTGTAGATTTGTGCCTAGCCCAACTGTGATTTCTTTATGATGAAAACTTTCAGAACAGTGAGTAATTTGAGCCAACCCAAGAGAAACGTTTTGAATGTTAAAGCCAGGAAAGACATCATGGCAAGGATTTCCTAAGCCTGCAGAACTCACGTCACATCCGGACATGACCTGAATGAAGGAAGATCTACAGTTTGTCTACCATCTTGGATTTCAGCCTTGCTCTGAAACAGTTGTTCCTTGCTATTTTATCATCTTCCTCTTTTGCAGTGGGAATGTTTACTTTGTGCCATTGGATTAATTTTCTCTTACTTTATTGGGACCCCCAACTAAGAGTGTCTTAATTTTCAGAAAACACTCAATACTCAGACTGGCCAAGATCCTGGATTTCAGTTGAAGAGAGGGAGGAAGGATTATAAGAGCAAGGGGGGGTGGGGTCCGAATCATGATTGGAAAAACCACAGAGATAGCTGACCCACGCTAGTGGGAGCTCATGGAATCTGAACTGACAGCAGGGGAGCATGCCTGGGACCGAACTAGGGTCTCTGAATGTGAATGAAAGTTGTGTGGCTTGATGTGTTTGTGGGTCCCCTGGCAATGGGACCAGGATTTATCTAGGGTGCACGAATTGACTTTTTAGAGCCCATTCCCTATGGTGTGATGCCTTACTCAGCCTTAATATAGGGGAGAGTGGTTAGGTCCAGACCCAACTTGGTATGCCAGCCTGTGTTGACTACACAAGGGAGGCCTTACTCTCTATGAGGAGGGAATGGGAGTGATATGGGGGTAGGTGAAGCAGAGTGGGAGAAGGGGAGGGAGGGAGAACAAGGGTTGGTATGTAAAAGAAAAGAAAAAAAATTAAATAAAAAATGATTAAAAAAGATTTTTTTCATGCGAAAGGATAAGAACTACAGTGAGAGTAAGAAATATAAGTGTCTGTTTCATAATTGCTAAAACAGCGTTTTTTTCAAAGTGACTGCTTAAATAAAGGCATTGAGAGGATGGAGAAGGGGAAAGAAAGAGAGTGTGTAGGGGGAGTTAGAGAGAGAGAGCTATATTTCTGTTCTTTCTGATCTCAGCAGTAGCTTATTGTCAAAACCCAGAAAGAAGAAATCCTTGAGATGACCAGTTTCCTAAGGCGAGTTTTTCATGGATACCAAAGCCAATATACTCACCAATAGGGTAGATTTGATTGATCTCAAACCTTCCTGTAGTTTATCTCTAAGGAATATGCTTGGCTCTAATGAATGTTGTGAAAGACTTAGTTTCTGTTCTGAAAGAAAGAGTGCACATTGCTCTTTATACTTAATACTTCCTTTTCACAATTCTGAATTTGGTTTGTTTGAGTTGTTTTTGTAATGCTCTCCATCTGTTGCAAAGAGAAGTTTCCTTGATGAGGGGCGCAGCTTACATTGATCTGTGGGCATGAGGGCAAATATTTAGATAGCTGTTAGGGATTATGTTAGTTTAGTGAAGTGGTTGTTGTAGGTTCTCCTCCAAGGTCCATGCCATCACTAGCACTAAGTAGTTGGCACAGAATACTTATCTTCTCTTTTTAGTTATATCACAAGATAAAATACTCAAACTCAGAAAATTTCAATAATAAAAAAACAGGTGAAAAATTTAAATATACAATAAGTGCTACAGACTCATTTTCATCATTTAAATTCCCTTACAATGTATCAATCATTGAGTTTATAAAAAGAGTTCATAAAATTGGAAGTGGTGGGGAATAAGGGAGGAAATGAAGAGCATGGAATAGTGGATCTATAGCATCAAAATGCATTGCATGTATGGGTGAGATTTCCAAACAGTGAAAAAATTATGTTCAACAAGTATCAAATTTATAACCCAAAAAGAAAAAAATAAATAAAATGTGCCATCTCTTTCCATGCAATTACCACTTAGAATTGTGTGTGTGTGTGTGTGTGTGTGTGTGTGTGTGTGTGTGTGTGTGTTGTGTGTGTGTATGTACCGTGTATGGACTAAGCCACATAATGAACACTTGGTTATTTGAATAAAAAAATCATACTATTTTGGTGTCTGGAATAATAAACACTTGCTTTAGCAGTCTCTATGTCTTCTGAGTTTTTTAAATTAATTAATAATTTATTTTACAGCCTGGCCTGCAGTTTCTCTTCCCTTCTCTCTTCTCCGTCCCTCCATCCCATTCCCCCATCATTTCTACCACCCAATCCACTTCTCCCTTTCTCTTCAGGAAAGGGCAGGACTCCCATGGACATTAAAAAACAAAACAAAACAAACAAACACAAAAAAACACATGGCATATCAAATTGCAGTAAGACTAAACACCTCTCCATGTATTAAGACTGGGTAAGATGACCCAATATGAGGAGTAGGGTCCCAAAAGTCAGCAAAAGAGTCAGAAATAGGCCCTGCATCCACTGTTAGGAGTCCCACAAAATCAACCTACACAACTGTAACATACATGCAGAGTGCCTAATTCAGTTCTACGCAGGCTCCCTGATTGTTGGTTCAGTCACTGAGAGCCCCTGTGAGCCCAGTTTAGTTGATTCTGTGGGTTTTCTTGTGGTGTCCTTAACCCCTCTGGCTCCTACAATCCTTTCTCCCCTCTTTCTGCAGGATTCCCCAAGCTCCACCTAATGTTTGGCTGTGGGTCTGCCTCTCTTTCAATGCCTTATGAAGCCTCTCTGATGACAACTGGGCTAGTCACCAACCTATGAGCATAGCAGAATATCATTAGGCATTACCACATTGACATTTTTCGCTATAGTCATGTTTGGCTCTATCCTAGGTCTCTGTCTTAACAGTTTTAAGCAAGTAAAGCACAGAAGGGCAAGATATAAAGACATCTCAGTGTTGTATATCCACAAAGAAAAGATGTTTGTGCCTTTGTCTTACTAGAATTGGCATTCTTGAATATTCATGAGAAAGATCCATTTGCCATCCCACTCCCCTGCTGGCACAAAATATGTGTATAAATATTAAGTCTGTGCATAATTTTACAAAAGTAGATTTTCCCTAGAGGTTAAGTATGCTAACATAAGTAAGGTCTTGCCCTTCTGTAGATTTTACTAAGTGAATTTAAATCATAGAAAGGTTGTAAACATCAAAGAAGAACATAATACTTCACAGTGTCCCAAAGGAATATAACTAGACATATTCAGAGTATGCAAAGGATGGGACAAGTTACTTGGGATGATTTTTAAGTAAGCTTTGCTCTAAAACAAAACACTTAGAAGTTATTTCAACCTAAAATTCACAGTCTAATGAAATTTATTACAATGAGACTGGCTTTCTAAAGATGTGATAAATGTTGCATACTCAAAAGTTTCAGTCTATCTTAAAAACAGACTAGGCATTGAAAAACAAAAGCAGTGAGAGCAAAACAGCCAAACAAACTCAAAATAAAACTTACATTTGTCAGAATGGCTAAGATCAAAAGCACTGTGAACAGCTTATGTTGGAGAGGATATAGAGCAAGGGGAACACTCCTCCACTGTTGGTGGGAGTGCAAACTTGTACAGCCACTTTGAAAATTACTATGGCAGTTTGTCAGAAAATTGGAAATCAATCTTCCTCAAGACCCAGCTATACTACTCTTGGACATATACCCAAGGAATGCTCAGTCCTATCACAAGGACACATGCTCAACTACCTTCATAGCAGCATTATTTGTAATAGCCAGAGCCTGGAAACAACCCAGATGTCCCTCAACCAAAGAATGGATAATGATAATGTAGTACATATACACAATAAAGTACTGATCAGCAGCAAAAAACAATGACATCATGAAATTTGCAGGCAAATGGATGGAACTAGAAAATATCATCCTGAGTGAGGTAACCCAGACTCAGAAGGACAAACATGGTATGTACTCACTCATAAGTGGATACTAGATGTAAAGCAAAGGATAAACAGACTATAACTCTTAGCTCCAGAGAAGCTAGCTAACAAGGAGAACCCAAAGAGAGAAGCATGAGTCATCCTGGGAAGGGAAAATAGATGAGATCTCCATGAGTAAACTGTGGAGGAGGAAGGAAGGCTAATGGAGGGTAGAGGAAGGAGGATGAGAACATAAGGCCTTCTGCATAAGTGAGACAGTTGTGTAGCTTGATCTGCTTAAGGGATCTCCTGACAGTAGGATCAGAATCCATCCCTGGTGCATGAGCTGGCTTTTTGAAGCCCACTACCTATAGTGGGACACCTTGCACAGCCTTGAGGCATTGGGAAGGTTTGGATCTGCCTTTACTGAATGTACTAGGTTCTGCTGACTCCCCATGGAAGTCGTTACATTCTTGTAGGATGTAGGAGGGAATGGGGGTTGGGTTGAGGGAAGGCTGGAGGAGTAGGAGTAGGGAAGGGGGGATCTGTGATTGGTATTTAAAATTTAAAAAAAAAACCTGTCCTTTGTACATGAGCTGGGTGTTTGGAACCTGGGACCTATGCAGGGATACTTTGCTCAGCCTGGGCGAAGGGAGGAGGGGACTGGACCTTCCTGGATTGAATCTACCAGGCTGAGCTGAATCCCCAGGGGAGTCCTTGCCCTGGAGGAGATGGGGATGGGGAGTGGGCTGGGGGGCTGGTGGGGGGGCTGGAGGAGGGGCTGGAGGAGGGAGGACAGGGGAATCCATGGCTGCTATGTAAAATTAAATTAAATTATAAAATAAATTTAAAAAAAATTTAAAAACCGTAAAAAAAACCCTAAACACCCTACCTATATTTGTGTGTTTGCTTTATTAGTCTCTGAATCTTGATAAATAAATTCAGTTGTTCATAGTCTTTCATTACTTTTTCTTTAAGAAATATCTACTCACATTGTATATCATGGTGGTAAATATTATGTTTCTTTTGATTTTTAATGAAATGTGTCCTTTTATCTGAAGAAAGAAGCAACATTTCTTTTTCTTTTTGACCCTTGGTCTTATATGTTTATAGAACCACAGATAGTCCAATAAAAAATCTTACTTAAGTGAAATGGTCAAAATGTTATAGGGAGGAGACAGCCTGTTAGCCTGTACCTCCTCGCTGTGTTCTCTGAAGGTGTCAGTTTGGCCAAACCCATGATCAGCTTCCTGAGCATGTTCATATGGTGTTTGTGGCAACAACCAGTTTACTGAGTAAATATTTATTCAGAAAATCAAAGGGAGAAACACACATTCTAATTAGTTACACATAGATCCCCTTCTCTGTTTAGGAGAATTTGGACATCTATTCCTGTAAAGGTTTGGGATGTACTTTGATGGCATTGATTCTGAGTATCCAGTAAAATTAGCAAACAAACGCATGAATTTCAGGTTGGGAATGGATTACCATTTGGGTTCTCAAGTAATTATTTAGAAAGAAAGTGATAACTGAACTTTTGCTGCATACATTTCTTCCAAGTGTCCCCAGAATCAGCAACTTGGGACTTCTCTGGTGTTCCCAACCCCTGCCCATAGTTACACTTTTCAAAGGACAAATAGACCTTCCCTGATGGTATGCTGGCCACAAGAACCATTTTATTTGAGAGATAGTCTTAACGTAGGTCAGCTGTTATTCAGAAATGTAATTTGTTTCTAACACCTGGCTTTTAAAAACTAAAACTAAGATTGCAGCCTGTATATCTTTCATCTTTTGTAATACAATCACTTAAATCTACTAATTTCCCATTTAATCACAAATATTTGGGGGAATATGTAGACATATAACAATAAATACTAATTCACTTTCATGTAGGTCAGATAGGAACAGTCAATATTATATGTAATTTCTGCCATAAAATCTATTTTCACTTATTTTAGAACCCATCATTTAATTTGACCTGAAGACATGAAAAGTGTGTATAACATGAATTAATTTCAGTGTAAATATCCATAAACTCAGGTGGATCAATTAGATAGATAGTGTTGCTCGAATTTTCTTTAGATCAACATGCAATTAATGATTTATAGTATTTATTTTTGTTTTATAAATGTTAGTCATTAATTTTTAGTCCTAGCTCTCTAATCAATTATTGTTTAATAACCCTATTAACACTTGATAAAGACTGTTGCTCTATAGTCTACTTTTTAAGGTATTGATATAGTCACAATGGCTTAACTATGTTTATTAATGCGATAATTTTTATGTTTTTTACTTGCAATTTATGTGTTTGTTTAATTTTAAAGTGTATCTCTTGTACATGATATGCTGTTGAGTCTGGATTGGCAACTCAGTATCATTTCTCCTATTTCTCATATTTGACTCTGAAGTAAAAACATGTACATCTAGCATCGTTTGTGATGTGCTTGTGTTTAAATATGGTTGTTTCTCTATGCTATGACTGGTGACTCTCCTTTGTTTTCCTGTTCCTTTGTCTCTAATCTCTAATCATTTCTATCCAGTCACTTGGTTTCTGACCCTTCCATTTTGTTTTCTCTGTTGGATACAAGCTTTATTTTGTGAAATTATTTAATGGTTGTCCCAGAAATAGCAATATGTATCCTTAATTATCAAGTCTATTTAGAATTAAATAGACTATGTAATAGCTCTAAGTAAGAATTTGGTGAGATTATTGGTCTCAGTGTAAAAATAATCAGTCATTTTAGAGCTTTTTTTTTTTTTTTTTGGTTTTTTGAGACAGGGTTTCTCTGTGTAGTTTTGGTGCCTATCCTGGATCTCACTTTGTAGACCAGGATGGCCTCGAACTCACAGGGATCTACCTGACTCTGCCTCCCAAGTTCTGGTATTAAAGGCGTGCGCCACCACCACCCGGCAATTTTAGAGTTTTTTAAAGAGATTTTTTTTTATAACTTTTAGTGTTTTTTTTATATTTTGAAATTAAAATAAAATTATATTATTTTCCCATCTCCCTTTCCCACCTCTAAACTTTCCCATGCTGCCTGCCCCCTCTCTGACACTTATTTGACAGTACCAAGTAAAATGATGGGATGCAGAAACTGTACATTAAAAAATTTTGATTAATTCAGTATCAAATGATGAAATAAGAGTTGTAGATAAAATGTATACTCTTTCATTTTGTCAAATTTAACTAGCTGTGATTACTTCAAAGCCCTGTTATTGTCATGCTTTATGTAAATGCTTTGTCATCTAATGGGAAATGCAAATTTTCATAGTAACAGTGTGTCACAGTTTTCTTGACTTAGTAATTGCCCATACTCTCCATAGGATATCTATTCATCCTTATTTTATAAATTAATGAGTTGAGAGTTGATTCATTATCAATCCATATCAAAAATTTACTTACCTATTTAATGTACATAGTGTATATTACTGTTGTGCACCATTTTGTGAAGTTACCTTGCAGTAGTCCCTAATTATCGTAAAAATAGCGATTTACATTCTTTAAAGCGATAAAATAAGTTAATCATGAAGTTATCAATTTAGATTTATTTTTAACTAAAAAGTACGGTGTCTCATTTTACACAGGAGAAATGTGCCTTGTCATTCACCATGTGCCACATGGTGTAACATAGAGATCTCAGAATCCTTGTTGTTTATATATTCTGCCTGATTATGATGAAGTGTGACACAAGCCACAAGCCAATGCACAGATGTGCTGTACGCTCTATGAGAGAACAGGGATGCATGCGGAGGTGCAGTAGAAGGGGAGTGATACCTAGGCAGTTTCCTAGAAGGGGTGAAGCTTCAGCCAATGCTCAAGGGTGAGCAGGTCTCTACCAATAACCCAAAGGTAGCATGATTAGTAGAAATAGAGCACAACACATACAACACGGTTTCAGTAAGGTGGAAAACAAATAAAATAAAACATACATGTGACTTATTTAAGAAACTGTGGAAGATTTATGGTGATTCTACAATGAAGTGTTTGCCTCGAACTCACAGAGATCCACCTGGCTAGGCCTCCCGAGTGCTGGGATTATAGGCGTGCACCACCACCACCCGGCTAATGAAGTGTGTTTTTAAGGACTGATGACAGTCAGTTTTTAAGAACTGACCAAAGAGGACCAGAATCAAAAGGGGTGAAGATAAGAGACTTACAAACATGCTGTGATATTGATGTAGCATTGGACTGAGTTAAGTAGGAGAGTAGTTATATTTACTTTGGGAAAGTAAAAAAGGGTAAAAAGGATCTACTTAAAAGGAAATAAAACTGCAATTCGAGAGAAGCTTGAGAAATTTCTGCAATGACTGAGAAGATAAATGATGACTTACACTAACACTGTTTCGAAGGGTATGAAAGGGCAAAGATGCAAGTGAGAGACAGAGGACCAGTCAGGGTGGACTGGTGGGTAGGCTCACTACACCGAGTTAGTTCTTTTTATAGCGTGTTGTCGGTAAAAGCTGATAAAGTTTTAGCTAGATTGGCTGGATTCTTTTTTTCAAAAAAAGAGATTCTTTATGGATCTGAAAGAATGACTAGAATGTAGAATGATTTTGTATATATACTTGTATATATGTCATTTATATGCTTCCACTAATATATATTATAATATTATATGTAAATACACATACACACATGTATATGTACGTGTGTGTGTGTGTGTGTGTGTGTAATGTTTACATCCCTTCTGATAATGGTATTGCTAATAATTGCTTGCTATATAACACAGACTAGAAAGCTTCCAGTGCTGGAGAGATTGTACAGTGGTCAAAAGCACTGCTTTTGCAGAGGACCCTAGTTCTGTTCCCACCACACACATCGTCCGGCAGTGCACAGCCCCCTGTAACTCTAGAGCCAGGGGATCCAATGCCCTCTTTAGGCTTCCATGGCTACCTGCTCTCATATGTACACATTTATCCTCCTCAGACACAGATGCATGCAATAATTTAAAAATGGAACAGATCTTTAATTAAGAAGAGAAAATTTTCTTCAATATATATTTCCTACTCTGTACTATTTTTAAAAGTTGATCTAGATGTTTTGTTTTATCAGGGATTATAAGTAAAGAGAATTGTCAGCTTTACTCTTTTACAACTATTTGAAAGTAAGACTAATTAACAGGTCTTCAATAATATGTTCTTATAAAAAATAATGCTAATAATCATTGCAATGCTTTGTGACGTACATAAAAGTATTAGAAATAAGATTGTGTTCCTTTGCCATGAATGCACATTAAGAGTTTCTGCATAAACTTGCTTGGAGGAAATTTAAGTAGGATTAGAATTTTACTATATCATTTTGAAGAAGGAAGAGAGGGAGGAGGAAGAGACCTTAAATATCATATGTGAATTAATAAAAAATCTTGCTTCATTTATTTTTTTCCAAAACTTATATGGTCTCTGTGGTTTTTTATTTTAGTCAGTTTCACGCTGCCTTTGTCTGACTCCTTATGGACTCACAAATTTGTAGAACTTAGTTATGTTCATTTATAAAGTTATTTTTTCATTTTTCTATCATAGATTTTGGTTATGTTTATAAAAAATTACATTTCTGGTATGGAATCCAGTATGACTATTCTAAATAACACCAGCTTGACTTCATGTAAGTCTCATTTTGTTCCCAACATGTGGAAGTGAGTCACAGAGGACTCAGTCTTAGAGACTGTTCCATGTATTCACATCCATTTACAATCCTGGTTTGGAGAAATATTGCTTCCTCTTGAGACTTGGAAGATCCCTTTACATCAGTCAGTGGGACATTCTAGTCAGTTTCTCAGGAGTGTTGAGAAAAGGAAATCTGTTTCCAATCAAGTTCACAGTACATCAAGTTCACAGATAGCCGGCATAGGTGCTATGTTTAGCTTCATTTTTCTGTCTCCCCTTAGTGTTCCCCACTACAAGGAATTCTCCCGGCCCTCCTCTTCTCCATAGGATGGAAAGTACTCCTTCCTATGGAAAACTCTGAATTATATAAGGTCATGTGGTTGTTATAAGGTTTGGAGGCCACTAATGTTTACAGCAGTATAAAGTCAGAGATATTGGTATCTTGTCCATGAACATTCTGCTAGGTAAATTTATAATTACTTGAAATGATCACCCCTTTACAGTTTTCATATGCTGTATTTTGTAGGACTTTAATGTGTTGAGTTTTTTTTCAAGTATGAAATCCCTATGCACTTATTTAATAATTTGGGTATTTTTTTAAGTTTTCAGACAATATCATTACTAATTAGTTCCATGCCTTTGGATTATAGAAGGACATACCTATGTAGGTCTATGTTTTATAACTTCTCTATTTAAAATGTTTTCATTGTTTTTGGTGTATTAATTTGGTTATTTCATTATTTCATGGATGTTATACTACAGTGATTAATATACTGGAAAGCATTTTTCTTATGAATTATTTTTTATGTGACTTTTTGTCACTGGCAGAATTTAAAAATGTCTATGACTTATACATCAGTATTCTAGATGAGTTATTATGGTATTGTTTTGTGTATATGTACACGTGTGCACTAGTCTGTTTTCTAGTAAATACACACACATGTGCTAGTGCGCATGGAAGCCAGAAGACAATCCTAGTATCCTTCTAAGGTTCTGTCCACACTTTCTTTTGAGGGAGGGTTTCGCATTTGCCTGGAAATTCCTGGCTAGGATAGACTGGCTGGCCAGTGAGCACCAGAGAGCCACCCATCTCTTTGTTTCCAGGGCTAGGATTTCAATGCCACCATTTACATATTTGTTCTGACGATTTGAGATGGGCATCCACTCTGGGAACTCCTTAGGAAGTGTTCATGAGCTAGCTGTCAGATGTACCTTGGGGAAATATAACCTGTTCTGACCACTTAAGTTTCTATCGTCTTGACCTAAAGACAGGGCCACCCAGCCTGACCTTTTCTGCTGCACTCCTACTACTGACTCTAATATCAGAGTCTGAAAAGACCTAATACAAAGGAGCCGCTAAGAAATTATGATTTAACCCTGAAGTCATCTCATTACTGCATTATTTCCCTTTAGCTCCCTCCATTTCTGCCCCGGCTTCCTCTGAAAGTGGAATTTAATCTGCTCCCTTTTATATAACTGCCTTGTAAGTTAAAATAACTTACATTAAGTCATCTCAAGTCTCCTTAATTTCCTGTGAGAATAAGTATGACTTTTTCAATTTTGATGAGTAATATGAGACACAGCTTACAGCCAGTAAATTCTAGAGCAATATTCGAACCTCCTCTGATTTATATTTTAGTTTTTTAATAATACACTCTAGCAAGCTGTATGACACTTTCATTATTGTTGACATGCTTGGGGTTAAAGATGAAGCTTGAATGCCATAAAATGTCTTTGAAAAAAAGGCAATGCTTGTAGTTTGATTTCCAGTTTTATGTTTTCTTCAAAGCATTATGAATAGATTTCAGAGGGTTTGAATAACAGATTTTTTCTTCTCCTGACAAGCAGGATGTACATGTAAAGTTAACACCAATGTTTGTTGTAGGATACTTATTAATGGCACATACAAAATCAGAAATATTTAAACACTTGCAGAATTTTTTACCAACTCAACATTCTTTTCAGTAGAATTACTTTTGTAATATCTCTGTGCTGAGAGGGCATATGTATGTATGGACGATTATATAAATCTTTTCCCCAATGAGTTGTGAAATACATCTTCTATTTAAGAATAGAGAAATCATATTACATTGTGAATTTCCCTGTTTCACAAAGTAATTAGTATTGAGACTTTAATATCTCACTCAGCCCTAGTGAAGGGGCATATATCTTGTTCCTGGTCTGTGGATTCTAATTCTAATCACTATTCTATAGGACTGTGACTTTCCAAAAGAAAAGCTTGGCTTTACTATCCATCAGTGCAATGTGTTGTTCATCGTCCAAAGCTTGAACCCATATTTAGAAAGAGAACAGTAAGAGTGAGATATAATTGACAGTATAGAATATATTGTCAGTAGTAAATTACATAGTACACAGTTAAAGTAATAGCAGCAGAAACTTAAACACAAAGAAGAAATGACTTAAGCATTGATTTGAATAAGCTGCAGTCTAATTGGGAAAAAATGATTTCTTAGTGACTTGACTGATACCTTTCTCATATTTTATCCATACATTTGCAAAATGGATGTTACCTTGAAATACATTTTTATACCTTATAATGTTTTGATCTACTCACCATCGTCACTCTCTGGTGGCATCCTTTTATTTTGGGGACAAGGGCTGTAAATGATGCTGCCTGACTCACGTGAAGCACCCGCGGTCACTGTGCTTCTGCTCCCAAGATGTGGCACCTCCTACTTTGCGCTTGATGTTGATACTCTTGCAATGTTTTCATGCACAAAGTAGAGTGGCCGCCCTGTTATGTACTCTTTTAATGTTACTTTCATAACAGTTTCCAGGGACCTGGAAAAGGAGAACTGGGGGCTTCAGACTAAATCATCAGGTGTTCTTTAAAAGACATGAAAGGAAGAGGATGACTTGGGAAGAAGGGCTTCAGGCTGCTAGGAAGGACGGCATGACAGGGTGATAGGGGATGACAAGGACTGACTTCCATTACACGTCTGTGAAACTGTTAGAATTCAACAGTTAGCTATTAACAATATCCAAAGAAAACACCATCAGTTGTTTGGAAATAGATGAGAATTTACCGTGTGTCTGAAGTTTCTTACGCTAGCTCTTATGGTTGGAAAGCTTAGAATTACTGGTGTGGAGTATGTGTGTGTGTGTGTGTGTGTGTGTGTGTGTGTGTGTGTGTGTGTGTGTGTGTGTGTATGTGTGTGTTTTTGTGTGTGTGTGTGCTTGTGTTAATATAAATAATATTTATGGGCTTTTCCTTGGATTTTTAGAACTTCAGTGAAACAGATGATTAGCCCATACATTTTGAATTATATGAATTAGACCTCAGAACTCTATGCATTTGCTATACTACAAGACTTTTTAATCTTTTTGAATTAAGTTATAGCAACCCAAACTTTTATAGCTTTTTTCTCTTTTCTTTAAAAGTTTGTAAAATGAATAGAAAATCTCTTAATAAAAAAAAGAAAAAAAAAGAAAGTTTTTTCTTTCCATTTTACATACCAACCACAGTTTCCCCTCACTCCCCTCCTCCTACTCATCTCTCACCTTCCCCCCACCCTACCCCTCATCAGCTTTTCAGAGAAGGTAAGGACTCCCAGAGTCAACAAAATCTGACATATCAAGCTGAGGCAACACCAAGCCCTTCCCACCCAGTATCCAGGCCAAAAATTTTCTTTTGAGGATCCCCTAAAGATGTCTTCACCCCCAGAAAGCAGGAAGTAATTTTAAGAAAACAATGCCCACATTCCCAAGAGGTGGGGTGGATGGTTTTGGGGTCATTTAATGAGTTATGGATATTGTCATTGTTTACAATGGTTGGTTACAAGTTGTTAATTGTTAATGGTCATACAAAAAGCTGAACATGGAGATTAGATTCAGAGGTTTTGTTTAAAAAAAAGGAAAAAGAAAGAGAATATAGATATGAGGTAGATCATTGACTCTATTCTGAGAAAAAAGATAAAGAAATAATAGGATAAATGGGTAGATTACTGAATCTACTCTAAAAAAGGGGGGAGATACAAAAATGACAAAAGGTAGATTATTGAATCTACTAAGAAAAGAAAAAAAAGAATATAAATATATAAAATAAAATGGGAGATTATTGAATCTACTTTTAAAAAGGAACTACTTGTTTTAATAGGATAAGTATTGAAAATTTTTTTGTCTGAGTTTATCAAATGTTACAGGACTGGACATTGTTAATATGTATAATGGAGTTTTTTGTCTGAATCGGTCTAATGATGATAGATTAGACATTGTTAATGTAATTCTTGACTGTAACCTTCTTTTATTATCTTAGACAAACAAAAAGAAAATGTGGTGATACATTGATTCCCCAATTTATTGTGAATCCTAATAGACTTATCTGGGGTCAGAAGACAGAAGAGCCACTAGACAGACATAGAGGCCAGAAAATGGTGGCACACACACCTTTACTATCACTTGGGAGGAAGAGATTCATCTGGATCTCTGTGAGTTTAAGGCCACACTGGAAACAGCCAAGCATGGTGACTCATGCCTTTAATCCCAGGAAGTGATGTCATAAAGCAGAAAGGTATATAAGGTGTGAAAACCAGGAAGCAGAAGCTTTTAGCTGGTTAAGCTTTCAGGCTTCCGAGAAGCAATTCAGCTGAGATGGATTTGGATAAGGACACAGAGGCTTCCAGTCTGAGGAAACAGGATGAACTGAGGAATTGCGAGGTGATGAATCTGTGGTTTGTTCTGCTTCTCTGATCTTCCAGCATTCACTACAATAACTGGCTCCAGGTTTGATTTTATTAATAAGACCTTCCAACAATTCATGCTACAATTGGGTCTTATGACCATGTATCAATCACTAAAGTTGTGAACTCACTAGTGGTGTGACATGTGGCATCACCAAAAAAGACACACTGGAAGATATTCAATCCTAGAGGTTTATTGTGATGGTTAATTTAATTGGCTAATCTACTTGTTCATTTACTCTACATTTCTAAGTAGACCTGTGTGGGAATACTGCATTGGTTAGCATCTAAACCAAGATACTGAGCAAATGCAATTACCATCTCACTGTGAGGGTGCCATCCAATTAGATGCCTCAAGAGTACTTGACTATACAAGGTTTTTGAAGCCAGAATCGATCCATTCTGGCTGATAGGTGAGCTACACATCAGTCTTCAGCCCTTGACTGAGAATTACACCTTTGATGTTCCTGATTCTCAGCGTTTCAGCCTTGAACCCAAAAACAGCATAGGATTTTGAGAACTCCAGCTCTGAGATGCTACACTATGGAAATTATCACCCTCCAAATAGTGGGAACTGAATTTCTTATAAATGCTTTAGGACTGAGAAAGCTCAACAATTTCTCAGCTGAATTACTTATGTTGAAAAGGAGTGCATATGAAAACCTTTGTTATGAGTTTTGGTTGCTATTGAAATTATGGAAAAGTTTTCACTATCACATAAGCAAAGGCATGCACTATATTGGGATCCTCAAGTTCCCGGTTATTATTACACATAATTTTGCAAGAATATTGACAGAGAAGTAGCTATGGGATCAAATGCTTGGGCAGGGAAAATTAGAGTTGTCTTACATTATTTTATTTTATTACATTTCATTTTAAAATCATCCATAAGAACCAGGCCCGATTTAGACACTTCCTCTGTTGGTACCCTGGTTTTGACCCTTTAAATTCTCAGAGAGGAGGGATAGGAAGCCAAGTCAAGTCAGCCAGCACACTTTCATCCTTTTGGGACCAACTCTGTCATGCATGGACTCAAAGGACTTCAGCACTGTGCCTGAATTCTTTTTCACTTCTGCTCAAATTCTGTATGTTTGGCATTAAAAGGGAATTTAAGGATTTGATAATCCTGGTTCTTTTGCTTTTGCCATAGAAACACTTATTTCTTCAGAACAAAATAGTTACCTTAAAAGGCTAGGTGTGCTACTTGCCCGTGTAATGTATACACAAGAACTTCGTGCTATCCTATGCTTTGTATAGCTAGCCCTTCAAGAATTTCCTGCTAGAAATTGCTTGCTTAGATTCTGGAAAATTCTCTGCTGTATTTACCTAAAATTCTCTCCAAATCCATGATGGCTATTTCACTTAGACTTTAATTAGTGCAGAGGGATTTAGCTATTTCAGTGTCCTGAGTTACAAAATCCCAGAGGAAGAGTTACAAAGGCCTAACTGCTTAGAATTTGGATATTTTATTTATGGGCTTATACAGAATAGGACAAATACAGCCAAAATAGATTTAATTTCTCACTATGATATCATATTATGACATAATAAAATAACCTTTTTTTCCCCCAGTTATTATGTGCCAATTCTGTTGAGCCTCAAGCAAAATACTGATTTAGGTTAAAATCTGCATTTGAATCCTGTCAGAATTTAATATATGTCTGAAGTACTTAACTTTCTCATCATTAGTATAAATATCATTAGAATCATTAGTAATTGATCAGTGATGATTACAGTCACTTAATGAGCAAGGTCTGGCATTTTTTGGACTTTAATTATAAAGGGAGGAATAAATTTGAACTTTAGTGTTATTAAGAAGAGAAAGAACTCTTGAACAGAAATCATGAAGCAGCTGGATTTTTTAAGTCACTAAACAGGAAGTTTAAAGGATCTTACAACAGCAGTCAGATTTTACCCATAAAAGTCCTGAAGCCAGTGGGTCTGTCTAAGCAAATGGCAGCCTGGGTTTTTCCCATTAGCTAACAATTTGAGTCTCTGTGACTGCAGAAGCCAAACAACGGACACAGCATCCACAGCAGGGCAACATCTATTGCAGTTGTGCCTCATACTTACCAGAGCACTTTTGAGTTTCAAAGAATTTATTTATTTAACTGTAAATACAGTGCTCTTTTGTTCGTGGAGATGCAATTATATTATTTCCAAACAGCTAAACAAGGACTGCCACTGTCAAGCAAGGGCTGTAGTATGCAGTGGGCATTTTTAGTACAGGAGAAAGAAAGAGCTACTACGAAAAGGTACACACTGAACTTGCATTACAGTATTATAAATAGAAGGCTCCTACTAGAAGGCAAATGGCTAAAGTTGATTGGAATAAAACTTGGCTTCTAATGTGTGTTGATTTCCATGGAGCTTGTCATTGACCTGTTTCAGATGTTATGTTATACATTTCTAATGCCATCCCTTAGCTCTGGGAAGACTTGTTATAAAACGACTTGAACATGAACAATGTCTTATATAGTACTACTGTACTCTGCTAAGGATATGTGATTAACTAAACCACACAGATATAGGGTGTTGGGTGGGAAGAGCAGCTCTCTTTTGTTAAGTGGCTGCTTACTTCTTTTAGTTATAGCTATCTGTATTACCTACTGTTTTTTTTTTGCCTTTGTCTCTGAACATTTTAGAAATAAACTCCATATCAGTTATATGGTGTAACAGAAATGTTCTACCACAATTGGATTGGCATTGAAAATTTCAAGTGTCTTTCAAACTTTTTATTGTATTTACTTGGTGTGTGTATGTACACACCATAGTACATGTTTGCAGGTCAGAAGATGACTTGAAGGACTTGGTTTTCTAATTTTACCATGTGAGGCTCAGGTATTGAACATAGGATCTCAGAATTGGCAGCAAATGTCTTTAGCCCACTGAGCTCTCCTGTTGGCCCTTAATGATAATTTTGATGTACTCATTCTACAGTGCTTTATTTTTTTTTGGAAGAAAACCATACCATTATTTCAAAAATACTTTTAGTTTTGCAGAAACATGGACAGAATGGTGCTCATGTTTCTCCTGACACATGAATGAACTTTCCCTCACCATTTTCTACAACTAATGAACATTAATTGACACATCACAATCTGTTAATGTTCATAAAGTACAGTGAAATTTGCTGGGCTCATATTGTCTATTTTGGACAAATGAATAGTGATTTGCATCCACCTTTACAATATTGGATACTTTCCTTGCCTTCAAAATCCTCTATGTTCTACCTTTTTATCTGTCCCCTCCTTCTAAACTCAGAAAACTACTGATATTTTTAGTGTGACCACAATTACTTTTGCCTAAATATCACACAGTAGAAATCATACAAGCTTTGGTCTTTGCAGATTGGCTTCTTTCCCTAAGTAACATAATTTCATGTTCTTGTTTCTTTTCAGAGCAGAATAATATTCCACTGTCTGGGTGTATCCTCATGTTTTTATCTGTTAGCTGAAGGACATGTGGATTACTTCCCAGGTTTAGCAATGATAAGAAAAGATGGTTTAAGTGTCTGTGCAGTTTTTCGGTGAACATGTTTTCATCTCCAGTATGTAAATACTAAGCTGTGCTATTGTTGTCTCTTATGGTATATACTTACCTTGATGAAAAACTTCAAAGTTGTCTTCAAAATTATATATACCTTTTTTTTTTTATTTTTGAGACTACAATTTATTTACAGCATATTTCCTTTCCCTTTCCTCCTAAACAGTCCCATACATTCCAACCCAGTTTTCTTCAATTTTTGTCCTTTTCTTACTACTTGTTATTGCATGTATATGTATATACCTAGATTCCTAAATATAGCCTGTTCAGTGGCAGGCTAACCAATTTTGCTTTTCCCTGGTGAAGGCCACTTCTCTCATTCCCAGCAGTCCTCAGTTACTATGTTTCTTTGGGTGGGATTTAGGCACCATGGGCTTTTCTCCATTAAGTTCAGCATATTCATGGGTGTCATCTTTGTTCAGCTCACATTTGAGCTGCCATGTGGGTGAGACTTTGTGGGTATAGCTTCTGATATCACTAAGGAATTTAAATTCCCATGAACAATAATTAGTCATTTCTCTTGCTCCACATTCTTGCCATCACTGGATTTTGTCACTGTTCTGTATTTCTAGTTCCTATTCTGAAAGCATTGCATTGTTGTTTGATTTGCATTTCTCTCATGGCATTTATGTAAAGCAAATTTGATAAGTAGTTTACTTCATTGGTGAGGTTTTATGGGATCTTTATGACATATTTCATCCCATTGTTTATTTCCATATTATTTAGTTTTATGAGTTCTTGTGTAGTTTGACAACTTCTATTAGAAACATCATTCATTTTGCTTGTTTGTTTGCTTTTTTATGTGTCTATTTTACTTTATTTTTTTTGATACTGGATTTTTCTGTGCAGCTCTGGATGTCTTGGAACTCAACTCTGTAGATGAGGCTGGCCTCAGCAATCACATAGATTCACCTGCCTCTGCCTCCTGATTGCTTGCATTAAAGGCTTGGGCGGCCACTGCCTGGCTATATGTATCTTTTGAAAATGTTCTTTTCATATCTGTCATTTAGGTTACTCTTCCTTTCAACGTATTTTGTTTAGCATACAAATTCAATTGTAAGTGAATCCAACACATCAACTCTTTCTTTTGTGTACTGTACCATTGGTGCCCTATCTAAAGTCATCATCAAATCCAAGGTCAGTAGGTCAGTGACATATTTTGAATTAACCTTTTGTGATCTATATAATATTTATATCTGAATTCATTCATTATATATGGATATCCATTGCCCCAGCACCATTTGTTAAATGTACTGTCTTTGATCTTTTTGTATTGCCTTTATACCTTTGTCAGAGATTGACTGTATTTACAAGAATGCATCATAAGCTCATTGTATCGCTCATTCTAGCTACTTGTATGCTTTTGTCAATACTATACTACCTTGATCATTATAACTTTATAGTAAGAAGTTGAATAGTATCCGTCTTCCTGTCATTAAAGGAGAAGAACTCAAGATAGTACTAGAGACTCTGATTCTTTTACTTAAACTCCATAAATTTTTGAATCTAAATATATTTACAATTAAAACAGCTGGGATTTTGATTTCACTTGTATAGATCATTGCAAGCTGGTGAGAATTGTTATCTTGACAATAAAGTGTATTTTTTCTATCTATGAAGTTAGAATACATTGTTATTAATTTACTTCTTTGATTTCTTTCATGAGGTTTACAGCTTTTTCTCTACAGAATGTATACATATTTCTTATACTTTCTATCTACAAACTTCATAACTATAACATAACTATAACATAACTATAACATAACATAACTATAAATGTTACTTCTAAAATTTTGGGTTCTATTTGCTCATTATTGGGAGCTAGATAATATATTGAGCTTTTTATATTAACCTTGTTTTCTGCAACCTTTCCACAAAGGTTTAAGCAGTTCTAGAGAAGTTTACATTGGTTCTTTTGGCTTTCCTATGTAGACAATTACACCATCTGTCAGTGACAATAGTTTCATTTCCTTTTTCATAATCAGTGTATCATTCTTTTCATTTCTTATATAATTTCAGAACTAGTAATTGCATGTGATTCAGAAAAGCAGAGGGGAGAGAAGATGTATCATTGCCTTATACCTTACTTAAGTGAAGAAGGCTTAGAGGTGTTCTTCAGAGAAAGTTCTGCATGGGAACTGTAGATACTCTTTGTAAAGTTAGTTTTTCCAATCTATTCCTAGTCTCTAGAGTGTTTTATTATGAATGAATATTAGAAGATTTCATGTTTCTGTCTCCATTGATATGATTACAACATTATTTCTTCTTCCTTTTCTGTTATTATCAGTCAATGCTCAAAGTATCTGCAGTGATGTTGCTTTAACTTCTGACATTAGTAATTTGTGTTCTTTCTCAGTTTTTCTTACTTACCCTGGTTAGTAATTATTTTGTTTTATTTACTGATTTCTATTTTCAGTTTTATTACTACTTGCTTTAATTTTTGTATTTTTCTGATTACTTTGGATTGAATTTGTTATTTTTCTATGTAACTTTTTGTGATTAAGAGTTTATACTCAACTCTTTTACTGGCTTTTGGGACTCTATTTCTTATACTGAGTCTCCTTCCCCAGCCTTAATACATGGAGAGATGCTTTGTTTTACTGCAACTTGATAAGCCAAATCATTGATACTCATGGGAGACTTGCCCTTTCCTAAACAGAAACACAGGGGAAGTGGATTGATGGGTGGGAACAGAGGGTTGTTGAGGAAGAAACTAGGCAGAGAAGAAGAAGAGGAAATTGCATTTGAGATGTAATATAAGTAATTTAATTAATTACAAAAATAATTTATACCAATGGATACTTGATGATGCTTTATATATAAAGTATCATATTATTTAAACACATATATAGAAAATTGTCTAGTCTAGGAAGCAAAACAAACTTTCGTGTGCTGAAATCTGCATATTTGTAGCTAACATTCATGCTGCTAATAACATTTACTGGACACTAGTATATTCAGTTTTACATTCTCTTTCTAGTGGTATCAGGCTTCTAAACTTTCTTAAGCTTCTGAGATTTTTACTGGTATTATTTCCTTTTTGTCTTGGTTCCTTTAAATTAGTTCTCTTTCAGTCAATTTGCCCAACTTGATTATTCCTTTACTATCCAAGACACCAAATTTAGTACATACTTACTCTGACAATAATAAAAATATTTTGTGATGAAGATGAAATATAATTGGCAATTGTCCAAAGTTGTTAGTTGGACATCATGACAACTGTTGACTAAAGGCTTTCTGGTCACCTAATAGTTGAAAGAATTTTGGCTTCTGTAGGGAATTGTATTCTTTTAATACATATTTTTACTGGTTTTTATCCCTGTGGAAGTTTGTGGTGGATTGTGGATCACAGAAAGTGGGGTGCAGAGAGGTAAATAAATTAATAGGTTGAACAAATGCTATTTTTACATAATTTTGAGATACAATTGAGATCTGGACCACATACTCCTCGCTAAAACTTCAAACTTAAGATCTAAACATTTTCTTACAGAGACATTCATAACTTTATTCCTTTTTGATATCTAGGAAATATGTAGTTCCCTCTTTTTCTTCTCCAAAAATAATGTACAAGGGAATAATCTCGACTGACTTTGGTAATGTACTCGGAATAAAACTCTGATCAGACCATAGACTCCTAGAATGTCCTATGTGCCAGGGACTCTTCTAAGTATTGCACATACACTAATTTGATTAGATTCTACTACAACATTGTACAATTTTGATGTTCTCTGTTTTGGAGGCTAATTCATTTTCTTGAGGTCACAGAAGCAGTTATTTATTTGAATCTATAAAATTCTGGCCCCAGAATCTAATCCTTTATCACTGACATGGCTTCCTCTGAGTATGTAATAGTAAGAGTCCTAAAGTATTAATTACCCTTACATTTTCTATTCTGAAGAACACCCTCTGATTCTCTGCCAAAGATAAAAGAGATTGGCAAGTGTTTACAGTTCAGTGGTGTATGTGTGTGTGTTTTGTTTTACAAGATATCAAAACTCTACCATCAATCACTCACATGCTGATATGAAGCCCCTCTTTAATTCCTTAGCTGTAATAATTTAGCAGAAATTTGACCTTAATTCATTTTCACCAATGTAAAACTTGTGGGAGTTCTGGATGTTGCATTTACTGTTCACCCACCTTACTCTTTTATGGTGTTAGAAAAGTTAGGTCTTGCCCCAGTCTCGTTGAGGTAAAAGTAAAGTAATTTCTTCTACTCCACATTGATTAATCTAACTCCTTGGAGCTTTCTTTTGATTGCACTGCTTTCTACAACATTATAATCAAACCTCTTGAAATGTAGTGGAAATTATTTGACCACTAACTGATAATGGAAAACAATTTATTCACAGTTACCTATGTCAAGTCTCTACACTCTTTTTTAATAAATATTTTTATTTTATAATTAATTTAATATATCAGCCACGGATTCCCCTGCCCTCCCTCCTCCCACCTCCAGCTTTCCCTCTGAATCCACCTCCCATTCCCAACTCCTCCAAGGCAAGGACTCCCCTGGGAATTCAGCCCAGCCTGGTAGATTCAGCTGAAGCAGGTCCAGTGCCCTCCTCCCTGCACCAATGCTGAGCAAAGTGCAGCATTATTTGTAATAGCCAGAACCTGGAAATAACCTAGATGCCCTTCGACTGAAGAATGGATAAATGAAATGTGGTACATTTATACAATGGAGTACTACTCAGCAGAGAAAAACAATGATATCATGAGGTTTGCAGGCAAATGAATGGAACTAGAAAAAATCATCCTGAGTGAGGTAACCCAGACTCAGAAAGACAAACATGGTATGTACTCACTCATAAGTGGATACTAGATGTAAAGCAAAGGATAACCAGACTTCAACGCACAGCTCCAGGGAGGCTACCTAGTAAAGAGGACCCTAAGAAAGGCTCTACACTCTTTAGATAAAGACATAAGCAATTTATTTTTAAAAATTCAAAGATATTGTGCCTTGATTTCCTATTTATAAACTGTCAAAGTTATATTGCTGTGTAAATTGCCTCCTAAAATGATTTGAATTAAGTAATTAACATATATAACATTAATGTCTTCTTCCATAGAATAGGTGCCATGTCTGTGCTTAGTTTTTAGTAATAGTGCACTTTCCTGAGTTGGAAAAACTTATTTCTCCTTGATTATATGTATATACATATGTAAATCCACATGTTTATATATAGAAAAATAAGTGTAGATGTATCCAACCTTCTTATTAAGTAAGAAACACAGAACCAATGCAAAGAAGAAAGCCAAGAGGTCAGAGCTAAGAGCTAAAACCTTACCCTTCCTCCTGTGGTGGTCCTACCTCTCTGAAACAGAGCTACCCTTGTGTTAAAGTCTTTATATAGAGTTCCTGTCCTGCCTTCTCATTGGTTGTAAACCCAACCACATGACCGCCTCCTCACAGCCTGTCTGTATAGGCCTCCAGGTTTTCCATGATTGGTATTAAGATTAAAGGCATGTGTATCCAATAATGGCTGTATCCCTGAACACACAGAGACTTACCCAGCTCTGCCTACCAAGTGCTGGAATTACAAGCGTACGCTACCACTGCCCTGCTTTCCTATGGCTTGCTAATAGCTCTGACCCCCGGGCAACTTTATTTATTAACATACAAATAACATTTTAATACAAATAAAATATCACCATAAGTAAGTATAGTTGCAACAACAATTCATTTAATAAAATGCCGTTGGTCTTTTAAGAATATAACTAAATAACATGAACTAGTCAGGGAGGGAGGGAGAGATTGCTAGGAATCTCTCCAGCTGTGATTGATTTAGGGATGTCACTCAGTGGCAGAGCCTTGAATAACATGTTTTAGGGCCTGAATTCAATTCCCAATCATAAAATTGTGATTGATAAGTATTATCAAATATTATTATTTATCAAATTATCAAATATTAACAGGTATAATAAAATGAATGACACTTGCAAAATTTCATTGAAGAAGTAATGCCCATTCAGAGAATGAAAAGAACTCCAGTGTAGTTTAAATTTAAGGAGGAATGAGGAACAGTAAGAGATAATTAAATATAATATCTTAATTTACCATACTAAAATTTTGGTCTTCTAATAAAAAAGAAATATCCAGTAAGCAAGCTGCTAAAATAATTAGTCATACCCATCATAAAGGAATTATTCTGGCCAATGTTTGTTCATTTTAGTAATAATATAATAATTCACATAAATATGAATAGTGCATTCTTTGTAGTGGCTTCAGTTTTATGCTATATATTATGCCATTTCATGCATGGAATTATGTATGCTATTACATGCACATTCAACTATATATCACCTCTTATGTATTCCTTCAGTTATTGAAGCTACTGTCTCCAGCACCACAAAATATGTCTATAATGGAGGTAGGGCTCTTCAGGTAGAAATTAACTTAAAATAAATTCCCTTAGGGTAGGCCTTAATCTAATCTAACCATTGTTGTGGTTCCAAGGTGAAATGTTTCCCATCAGATTCAGCTATTGGAAAACTTGGTTCTAAATTTGTGGCACTGTTTGGGGAGGTGGTGCAGCCTTGCTGGATGAAGTACATCACTGAGGGTGGCCTTTGAGAGTCATAACTGCATTCCACTTTCAGTTTACCCTCTCTGCTTTGCATTTGTGGTTGGAGTTAAGATCTCTCAGCTTCTGCTCTGCCTGCCTGCTGTCATTAGGGACTCTCCCTCTGGAACCATAAGCCTCAAATAAACCCTTCCTTTTATAAGATGTCTGGGTGATGGTGTTTTAGCACAGCAACAAATGTAACTAACACATCCAGTGATTTTTATGAAAGCGGAATCTGATAGCATATGGAAAGGATTCGGGATATGCAGAGAACAGAGAAAAGTCTAATGTGAGAACCCAGTGAGACAGTGTAAAACAAAAACAGATAAAGAGAAAGCAAATATACCAAGTTCAAATTTTGGACTTCCAGAAAGGGGAACATGAATTTTAGTTGTTGAGTAGTATTTTTGTAACCGTGGTCTAGAAACCTACTGTACTTCATCTCCTTTCTCTGTATCTTTCAGCATTAAGCCTGAAATCCTGCAACTGGGGACTTTCATGGAAAAAAAACACTTGATTTTACAAAATTATGAATCATTATTCTGTTAGGGGCTGTGCTGGTTAGTTTTATGTCAATTTAACACAAGCTAGAGTCATTTTGGAAGATGACCTCAATTGAGGATATGCTCCCACCACATTGACCTGTTGACAAGCCTGTGGTGCATTTTCTTGATTTATGATTTATTTGGGAGGAGCCCACTGTGGGCAGAGCCACTCCTGGGCTAGTGAGATAGCTGAAAGTTTTCTTGTGTTCCACCTGATCCATAGCCACTTAGACCCAAATAAACACATACAGGCTTATTATATTTTTTAAATATGGCCATAGCAGGCTTCTTGCTAGCTAGCTCCTGTATCCTAAATCAATGCATTTCTATAAATCTATACTCTGCCATGTGGCTCATGGCTTACCGGTACCTTTACATCTTGTTTCTCATGGTGGCGGCTGGCAGCATCTGCTCTGTTCTGTCTTTCTCCTTACTTCTCTCTAGTTAGAATGTCCTGCCTAACACTATCTGCCTTACCATTGGCCAAACAGATTTATTTATCAACCAATCAGAGCAATACATATTCACAGCATACAGAACCACATCACCCATCATTTCCCCCTTTCTTTCTATTCAAAAGGAAGGTTTTAAATTCAACATAGTAAAATTACATAACAAAATAGTTATCAAGCAAGAATTATAGTAATATCTAGTCTATTTGTATTTGGCAAAATTAAAGAAGATATCCTATCTATCCTATATTTGTGAGTCTAAAGTTTCATATCTAATTTATCCTTTATCATAACCAAGGAAAATTATGACTATCTAGTCTTCAACTACATAAAAGACCTCAGAAGGATATAATATTACCTAAGTAAACAGGATGAGCATTGTAAGCAACTTCCAAAAATTTAGAATGACAGAGACAGCTGGCTACCTGGATAGTTACCCAAAGTACTTCTGCAATGTTAGGGCATCCATTCTTCAGCCTACAGGCCTAGAGTCTCTCAGTTGCTTCTCTCTGTGTCCTGTAGGATGTCTGGCAGTTTTTTCTGTGAAGCAGAAACCTGAAGGACCATCTTGCCTTGCAAACTTCAGTGGTCATTTTCCTATGGGTCCTGAATGTCCAGTTTATATACAACATATTATCAAGCAAGGGCATTTTTTTTTCTGCCAGTGGCTAACTTTTGCCACAAAGAAAGCAAACTCTATAATGAGGTTCTTCAATGCCCATTATTTTCTCTGAAGTAGACTGGTGTTGCCAGGAGCAGACATGTCTCAATGTCCAGAAAATCAAAGTTCTTAAAACATTTTAAATACCATATTCTGTAGGTCTTTGAAGTATTTGAAAATTACCTACCTAACTGAATTATATCTATGTATACCTAGAAAAATTAACACGACTATAAATTTGACTATCATAGAAGACTAATTATTAATCTGTATTTCTTAATTATCCATTACAATTTAAATGAGCTGCACAAACCTAATATCTTAAACAAGAGTAGAAATATACATACATTATAACAAAATTAACTTTAAATTTATATCAATAAACTAAAATCTATACCAATGTAAAATATTTTAAACAAATTGCTCTTTATAATTAGGATCAACAATCTACCCTTTTATCTTATCATATCTATATCCTATATTTCTATATCATATCCCCCCTTTCTTTTCTTTAGAAAGAGATTGACTTTGGCCAAAACCAATTTGTAACCAACAACCTAAACAAAGACAAACATCCATAATCCATTTTTGGGTATCTGGGCATAGTTTTCTAGGTTATTTCCGACTAACAAAGGATGCTGTATTCTTATGGGGATCCTGAGAAAATTAAGAATTATGGTCAAGTCCTGACTGGAATAGTCTTTGATGTTGTATTTTTTTTGAGCCAGGGTGAAGTTGATTTTGCATATTGGATGATCTGGGCCAAAGTGTCATTGGAGACCTTTCAGGGCATCTTGGCTGGTCAAACCATATTAACCTAGAAGCAATCCATAGCTTCTCATCTTCTGTGGAAACAAAAGCAAAACCTCTTTTCCAAAGCAATGTATCCTCAGACATAGATTTTGAAATCAAGATATCTTTAAAATATACATATTGATTTAACTCAGCAGCTTTTATAATCAAATGTCTCTCTGTAGTTAAAAGTCGCAAAGAGAGTATAATCCAAACTCTCTGTGTGATTTCCATCTTTACATAGCTTATTTTTATATTATTTTTACTGTTTCTTACAAGATTTTATTTTTTAAAACTATTTATTTATTTAACTTTCTATCCTCCTTTTTCTCCTTCTTTCAAGCCTGTGTACATTTTTACACACATTGTAAAATATTTAAAGTCTTATTCCATCTGAATCTGCCTTATTGTGTACCTGTAATCCCTCTCTGACCAGGAGAGATTTTAAACTGCTAAACTGTGTGGCTACTACAAATAGCAGCAGCCTTGACTGTTGATTCCACCCACTTCAGCTTCCCAATATGGCAGAACTATGTTTCCTGCCAGCTCTTGGGGAACCATGCTCATAGCTGACTCTGGGAAGCAGTGAGTCTATGCTTCCTTCAATGCAGCATGTAGCCCAGAAACTTTTTTTTTGTACTAGCAGAAGTTAAATCTACCATGCTGCATACTGTGCCACTTGGAGATGCTTCTGTGTACTATGGTGGGAATCTATCATGCTGCAGGTCAAGTCTACTTACTGGGAATTCTTCATAGTGTAGCTCACAGTTTGTCTGAGAGACACAACTTGGAAGCTGTGTTTAGCTCCGTTTTAGAATCTTTTCTTTTTTTTAAAGCTTTCTCAGGTTTTAGGTGGAAACTTTTGTTCCATGTTGGGCAACCAAATGTAGCTGAAGGTTTTCCTGTGTCCTGCCTGGGCTTTCTGCAGCTGCTCAGACCCAAGTAAACACAGAGGGGCTTATATTAATTATAACTGCTTGGCCATTAGCTCAGGCTTATTACTGACCAGTGCTTACACTTAAATTAACCCATAATTCTTATTTATGTTTAGCCATTTGACTTGGCACCTTTTCTCTGTTCTGCCTTGTCTTCCATTTTGTTTAGACAGAAAAAGGGGAAATTCTGTGGGATAATGATTTTGTACATTGGTTTAATAAAATGCTGATTGGCCAGTAGCCAGGCAGGAAGTACAGGTGGAATAAGCAGACAAGGGAATTCTTGGAAGAGGAAGGCTGAGTCAGGAGTGCCAGCCAGACACAGAGGAAGCAAAATGACAAGCCACACAGCTAAACATAAATAAGAATTTTGGGCTAATTTAAGTGTAAGAGCTAGTCAGTAATAAGCCTGAGCTAATGGTCAAGCAGTTATAGTTAATATAAGCCTCTGTGTGTTTACTTGAATCTGAGCAGTTGCAGGACAATGTGGGACACAGGAAAAATATCAGCTACATAGTGGTACTGGTGTTATTAGAAAGCAGGATAAAAAAGCCATAGTGAGCAGGCCAGGAAGCAACACTTTGCAGAAACTCCTCATCAGTTTCTGCCCTCAGGTCCCTGCCTTGAGTTTCTGCCCTGACTTCCCTCTAGGTTGAACAGTGACGGGGAAGTGTAAGTAAAATAAATCTTTTCTTCCCCAAGTTGCATTTGGTCATGGTGTTCTATCACAGCAATAGAAACTCTGTCTCAGTTAGAGTTTCTATTGCTGTGAAGAGACACCATGACCATGGCAACTCTAACAAAGGAAAAACATTTAATTGGGATGGCTTGCTTTCAGAGGTGTAGACCATTATCATCATGGTATGACATGGTGGTATACAGACAGACTCTCAGTAGTCTGAGACATTGAGTGTATCTTGAGTATAGGAAACCTCAAAGCCCACCCCCTCAGTGACACACTTCCTCCAACAAGGCCATCCATACTCCAGCAAAGCCACACCTCCTAATAGTGCCACACCCTATGAGCTTATGGGGTGGATTTTATTCAAGCAACCACAGACTTTAAGAAAAGGTCACTTTAGCATTCCATTTCTTGGAGGTTGTTGTGTGCAGCTAAAAATAAAATTATTTGGAGGAATAAACACTAATGTGATCATATTTGTATGTTTCATTCCAGGAAATTACTGAAGTCCTACAAGTCATGCATCCCTGACAGTTGAATCATCTGTAGACTTACAGTTGGCATACTAGGATGATTTTAATAATTATTAGCATGATCCCACCAATAATTAATGCTTTGGTTGTTGTAAATGTTTTAATAAAAAAAGTCTCTTCTATTTAGTTGTCTATTCTCAAAGTTATATGACAAAATAGATACTTTGGATTAATTTGCATGGAATGAATTCCATATTAGGGTTCTGACAAAACTTAGAAGTCATTTAAAGGTAGATTTTTGATAGTTTTTGTGCTACAAGACTCCCTCTGTAGGACTACATTTGTTGTAAATCTTTGTAGTACATTTATATTTCATACACACTTAGTCTCTTGATGACTCTGATTGCTCTTAATTGCATTTCTCATAGGTAGCGTTGGTGGTAAGTTTGTTTCTATTAACAACTGGTAGCTATGTGTCATCATGCCTAAAACTTTAGTCTCAGTTTAATTATTAATAATACCAATTTTCTTTTAGTTCTTTCTTTTTTTTTTTTTTTTTTTTTTGGTTTTTCGAGACAGGGTTTCTCTGTGTAGCTTTGCGCCTTTCCTGGAACTCACTTGGTAGCCCAGGCTGGCCTCGAACTCACAGAGATCCGCCTGGCTCTGCCTCCCGAGTGCTGGGATTAAAGGCGTGCACCACCACCGCCCGGCTAGTTCTTTCTTTTAAGAAGACATAAAAGCATATTACTTAACAGTTGAAATCAGTAAATGGAGCATTTTTATTTTATTGAGATTTAAAATTCATTCTCTTCTATTTATTAGAACACTAGAATTGATCAGTTAAAGAATCTCTGCATTTTATTTATTTTTGTGTTTTTTTTCACCTTTTTCATTTTTTATTTCTTGTCTCTTAGAAAATATTTAAGAATGATTTTGAAAAATTATTGTTTTGGTTTTGGGTCTCATGAAATACATACATATCTTCCAGCTTTCATGGTTGGTACATAATATATGTGTTCTATTTTCTTTTTTTTCCACATTAGTTTCCTCCTTTAAAAAATAAATTAGCAAACCCTTGGGGTATGACTCAGTGAATAAGAGTGCTTGTTATGAAACCAAAAGGACCTGAGTTTGAATACCCTGTATCCACATCAGAAAATAAAAATGAAGTGGTACATGGCTGTGTATACTTATAACCCCAGCTTGAGAGAGTAGAGACAGGAAGATCTTTATAGCACACTGGCCAGCTAGCCTAGGGAAAGTAGTATGTAATTAATTGGAGGGTCTATCTCAAGGCAATATGAAAGAATACAATTGAAGATGATACCTAATATCTTCTTCTGGTTCCTGCATATGAGTGTATAGCTGCATGCATCCAATACTCACATGTACAATGTACATGCACACACACACACACACACACACACACACACACACACACACACATTAATGATATGTGGAGGAATCTGTGTCCATGCTATGTGGAAAGTTCTGTGTTTATAGGATGATTCCACAAAATAAAATATCACATTCCACCTGGAGGAAAAATATGAAAACTGTGTAGTCTCTATGTTGTGTTAAACTTACTTCTCCCCAGCTCCTACCCCTAATTAAGCACATAATACACATACAGATGAGGGGTATGGAAATTGAACAGGACTGTAGCTCAGGTATGTGATTAATATATAACAATCAGTAGAGCCTATTCATTGAAAGATGAACTGGAGGAGGAGAAATGTATTTCTGATTGAGATTTGGATGTGAGTGAGGGAAGTAGAGGATGGTACCTGTCAGCCAAGAATTATGGTTTTCTCCTCCAACTTCAGCTTTTAAAAGAGTAACTGAATGTATATGTAGCCTTCCTTGCATAGGCTCTTACTAAACAGCCAAGTAGTTAAGCATTATTTGAGATTAAGTTTATAGTTTCAACAGAAGACAATATGTAGCAATAGAATTTTCCAAATAATTTGGTGGAAAGCTCTGTGCTGTGAATATGGGCTCTTTTGTAACCAAGGAATGTGGTGGGTTCTGTGTCTGTGTGATATGTAATGTTCTGGTTTTGTGAATGTGGAAGGTTCTGTGTCTGTGGAGAATGGAAGGTCATATGTCTATGGAATGTTCAGGGTTCTGTATTAATGGTATGTAGAGGAATCTGTGTCCATGCTATGTGGAAAGTTCTGTGTTTATAGGATGATTCCACATGGGTCTCATTCTATGGAGAAATTAGCAATATATAGCTGCTCCTAATATTCAGAGAATATTATCAGAATCAACAAATCTTGAGTCTTTTTTTCTAGCTACAAGAAAGAAAAATGTTGCCAATGTGTTTGTGTGACTCTGTGTCTGTGATTATTTTACCTCTGTGGATTAATACTACCAATAAGGTCCATACATTATTTGCAATCTGTCCACTAATTATGGGATTGGTAGATATTTATTTTTATTACTTAAAATTATTAATGTACTTCAATGAGGATTGTGTCTCTGGTTTTAGATATTACAGAAAGTAACCAGTAGACAAAAGAGACAAACCCCATGTAATTTTTTGCTAAGTAGATTTCCAGGGGAAATTAATTCCTGAGTGCCCAAGTGCTTGATGTACATTGCAGAATGTTCCTCTCTCTCTCTCTCTCTCTCTCTCTCTCTCTCTCTCTCTCTCTCTCTCTCTCTCTCTCTCTCTCTCTCTCCTCTCTCCTTTCTCTCCTCTTTTTTCCCTTCCCTCCCTTCCCTCTCCCCTCTCCCTCCCCTCCCTTCTCCCTCCCCTCCTCTTCCCTTCCCTCCCCTCTTCTCCTCTCCTCTCCTCTCTGGTACACCTGGCATCAGCAAACTATGTCACATGGATTAAATTTGGCTTTCTGTTTCACTTTTTAAATTGGTTTTTGTGAAAATGCTGCAAGTGCATGTTGCTTATGCATAATCTATAGGTATTTTGTGATAAAATGGCAGAGTTGAGTAGTTTTGATTGGGACTATTGGATTCCCCAAACCTAAAATATTTATTTGCTGGTTTTCAAATGCTTGGCAGGTCTTTGATTAGACAATAATAAGTCAAGTTTCAGATGTTAGTGTAAACCAGGATTACGATGGCTGGAGAGAAGAGAATAAATGACTGGAGCCTCAGTTTAGCTCATAGTATCTTATTGAGAGTTAATATATCAAAATTGGAGAGAAAAAAGACTGATAATTGTTGTCACTTCCAGCACACATAGCAAAATCATCTGTTTTATGTCTACTAGACAAAGGCTAGAATCATATGAAAGGAAGGAACCTCCATTGGAAAACATGCCTTCATAAGATCAATTTTCTTAATTAGTGATTTATGGGGGATGATCCAGTCCATTGTGAGTGGTGACATCTCTGGGCTGGTGGTCCTGGGTTCTATAAGAATGCAGGCTGATCAAACCAGAGGGAGCAAGCCAGTAAGCACCCCTCCATGACCTCTGCATCAGCTCCTGCCTCCAGGCCATTATCCTGCTTGAGTTCCTGTCCTGACTTCCTTTGATGATGAACAGTGATTTGGAAGCATAAGCCAAATAAATCCTTTCCTTCCTGAGTTACTTTTGGTCATGGTGTTTCATTACAGCAATAGTAACCCTAAATAGGACAGTGTATGTCTGACTATAAAGTAGTAGTTTAAACCCTGGGAAACAGGCAGAAAGTTAATGCAAGATCAGTTTTCTTATGTGAAAAAAAAAATTGCAGATGGGCAAGATGCTTTACTTTCACAATGCATTTAGGATTGGTGGATACCGTACATACACTTAAGTGTTTATTTTTTTGTGTTTGTTTGTTTGTGAAAGGGAATTGACAATTCCTTCTTTACATGAAAGAGAACATATCCATTTTAGGGCAGTAATTTGGTCTGAGAAACATTCTTTCAGAAAGATAAGTTCATCAGAAAAGTTTATCTGCTGCTTTAAAAAAATATGCCATAGAAGCTTTTAGGAAATGTTCCTGAACTTAGACTGGCCTCTGCTAAACCTTCTAAGGGAAATCCTTAGCCGATTGTAAACACTGCATTATGATCAGTTTAACATCAGAGAGGCAGAAGTTTCTATGACTGTCGGTACATATAATCCAATTATGAGTTGAATGTGAATGAGGTAGCAGCAGGTATTGACAATTTTCACACACTTCACTTTATTACTGAGAAGGATGTTCTGTCATCCTAGACCTTCTTCAATTAATGATAAAACATCTAAAATACCCCCAATTTGAGTAAAATTGACCTACTTTAATTAGATATCAAATTTAAATCTGAAGTTAGACTTTCTGGTTCATTTTTACAGTGACATTTTTAACAGAGAAATGAATGACATGGAATATTTCAGGAATAAAGAGACCTAACTGAATATTCAATGAGTTCAATTGTTTACATGGACTAACTTGGGAAAGTGGTTCCAATATTAACGGCAGAGAAATCAAACACGTTTCTTGAAAATGCCTAATTTGCCATTTGAAATGTCATTGTTAGATTCCAACTGATAATTTTACCATTAAGCAAATTCTCCTTACTCCTGTGGACATTCCACTGAAAGGTTTGCAATAATAAAATTATATGTGATTACCAGGAGGAATTTCTGGTCAGTATTGAGTTTGCAGTTACAGCCATATTACAGTTTGGAATCTTTATAGAAATGTTCTGATTATGCCTAGATTCATTTACATTGTACTTTTCCAGATTCAAAATATCTTGATTTTATAAGTGACAAGATTGAGAACCAGAAAGCCTAAGTATCTTTCCCAAGAAATCTGGGAATTTGAAAATCAAGGCTATGTCTCTAAAATCTTGATTGTCAATAAATACCAATAAATCTGAAGTCATTACCATAAAGGAATCAATAAGCTTTTATTTTTTTAAGAAAAAACTTTAATAAGAGTTTTACTGTAACCATTCTTATTTCATGATGTTTGGTGGATTTTATCTGCACTTAGCATTCTTTATATCCAACATCTGTACCCCTCCAAGTTCATCCTTTTTTTTCTTCCTATGTTTTACTCAACTAAACAATTTATAAGAAGACAGGATGGCTAACTCTTTTCATTACTATGTGCTCGCTCAATTTCATGCTATGTTCCTTTGAGTTAGATCCTTCAATCATCATTCTTTTATAAATTTTGATACTTAATTGAATTATAAAGTGCTATGTTTCCTAACTTACACACACACACACACACACACACAGACGTGTGTGTGTGTGTGTGTGTGTGTGTGTGTGTGTGTGTGTGTGTGTTGTATTGTATTGTTTATGTGAGACTGAGTGGATACAGACATTCTGCAAATAGAAAGGGTCCTATTAGAGAGGAAAAAAGAGGCTTAAGGGAGAGTCATGGCAGGAGTCATAGAACATGTGATATGAAAGTGGAACTGGGAATGAAAGGGTATAGGCAAGAACAGAGGAAAACAGATGTTAAACTGGAGATATGAGGACATCAACCACATCTGAAGATAGATGACTCAGGCATCCAGTCTGGTGGAGATACAAGCAGGGAAAGACTACAAATTCATAATCAGGTAAAACCATATCAGATCATCTAAAGTAAGATACACAAAAAGCAAATTACTATGATATACGGAGACTAATAATGGTACTAAGGACATATAAAGCACAACTATCTTGTGAGCTTCCTTTTCTATAACCAGTCTTTCCAAATTTGTACAGGTCTATATTCCATTAGATTATATTTGAAAGCAAATTTGTAAGTGCACAACTGTTGTTTATCATCTCTAGTATGATTTTCCTTGTAGTAATTTGAGAATTAACTCTCGACCATTGCCGGCAGTCTGTTGTGTGGGTATCTTTGTGGATTTCTGTGGGCCTCTCTAGCACTTTGCTTCTTCCTGTTCTCATGTGGTCTTCATTTACCATGGTCTCCTATTCCTTGTTCTCCCTCTCTGTTGTTGATCCAGCTGGGATCTCCCGCTCCCCCAAGCTCTCTTTCCCTCGACCCTCGCCTTTCATTACCCCCACTCATGTCCAGGCTGTTCATGTAGATCTCATTCCATTTCTCTGTCATTGGGCGATCCCTGTGTCTTTCTTGGGGTCCTGTTTTCCAGGTAGCCTCCCTGGTGATGTGAGTAGCAGACAAGTCATCCTTGTTTCATGTCTAGTATCCTGCTATGAGTGAGTACATACCATGTTTGTCTTTCTGAGTCTGGGTTACCTCACTCAGGATGATTTTTTCTAGATCCATCCATTTGTCTGCAAACCTCATGATGTCATTGTTTTTTTCTGCTGAGTAGTATTCCATTGTGTATATGTACCACATTTTGTTTATCCATTCTTCAGTTGAAGGGCATCTGGGTTGTTTCCATGTTCTGGCTATTACAAACAATGCTGATATGAACATAGCTGAACAAGTGCTCTTATGGTGTGGTTGAGCATTTCTTGGGTATATGCCCAAGAGTGGTATAGAGAATTAACTAAGACAGAACAATTGTACTATGTCACAATATGCTAAAAGCTCAAAACTTTGATGAAAACTTCTGTTTTAGTCAGTAGTCTATTGCTGTGAAGAGATACCATGAGCACGGAAATGCTTATAAAAGAAAGCATTTAACTGGGCCTTGATTACAGTTTCAGAAGTTTAGTCAATTATCATCATGGCAGGATACATGGCTGCATACAGGATGGCATGGTGCTGGAGAAGTAGCTGAGAGTTCTACATCTGAATGCAGAGGCATTGGGGAAAGAGAGAGCCGCTGGGCCTGGCATGGGCTTTTGAAAACCTCAAAGCCCACCCCAGTGACACACTTCTTCCAACAAGGCCACACCTCCTTATCTTTTCAAATAGTGCCATTCCCTGTTGACTAAACACTCAAATCTATGAGCCTATGTGGGCCATTCTCATTCAAACCACCATGTCTTTTAAACTTTCTGACTGTTGGCCGTCAATTCAGCAGGAGCATTTCCTCCTTCCTAGGAGCACATGTCAAGTGGAAATCACTGAGGAACCTGACTGAACTATAAACTCAAGTCTGAGTCATTTTGCTGCCATGACCTCCCTTTGCTGTCCCTAGTGAAGGCCCTCTTTTGCCTCCAGATTTTACTTCCTGTTGTTATTTTGTGGGATGTAAGAGCTCCTAAAATACCTTCTCCCAGATTCATGACACTAATCACTGGAAAAGGCTTTCAAGGCCATTTTAGTTCAATGTTTTAGCTAAAGAACTGGTTTGTTTTTCTGCACATGTCAGAAGATGAGAGAGGTTACTTTCTCATTCTAACACAGCTATTATAAAACAGGTGTTGATCTCTCTTATTTCAAATTTATTTAATTGCTAAATATTCCTCTGGTTTAACACAAATGTCCAAATCTATTTCTCTGTAGCCACTACCTCGGTCTTTATTTTGCCTGTGAAATCACGTAGGATACATTGCATTTGTCTTTTCCTTGCAGGTGAAAAATACTTTATCAGAAATCACATCTTCATTCTATATGCAAATATACTATTTCCCTGTTGACATACCCCTCCCCGCTTCATGTATATTCTCATCACTTGTTTTCTCAGGAACTAAATATGGCTTTGAATCATCTTTCATTTCTTTCTTTCTTCTGGATCTCACACAATATTATAATATTATGTCATTGAATTCCCATTCAGAATGATGCATTATATTTCAGCTGTTTTTGTCTAGCTGTACTATAGTAGAAGAAAAGGATGCGATTCATTGTCATACAATTTATGCTATTCTTATTGGGACTGAATATCTCATTATGTTTCAGCTAGCACATACCACAGTAACTGCATATTGAACTCAACTCCATCAGCCCTTATATCTTCCCCTAAGAACCTGTTTTTATTTTTTTCCTACAGTGCTACCACTTTGCCTAAGAGTAGTATATGGGAGCCTGTCTTAAGTTAATGTTTAGAAATGTTCTAAAATTAATTAAACCTATAAGTACATTTTCTATTGATAAATAAGTTGTTTCATAATTAATTCCATTTCTGCTACATAATGGTGCTGTACAGAAACATAAACTAAAGATGTTTCAATTTACTTATTCCTTTTAAAGACCCAGCGTGCTTTTCTGCACAGAGAATTAATTCAGTGTCAGAAATGAAACAGCTACTTTGCTAAGAATTACCATCTTTGAGTTAAAGAACATTTAGCTTAATTTGTCTTTTGTTAACCAGAAACTTACGGTCAGTGGAGTTTAAGAGTGTATTTTGCAATTTATTCTACTTATTTCTTAGCTGGTCTAACTTCACCTGCTGTGCTACAGGGTAGAGACTTAGAGAAAGCTACTCCATTAAGCAACCCTGCTGTGATGTTTCCAATGTTTAGAAGTTTAATGCATCTCTGCAATATACACTCACATGTGCCTGGTGAACATTTATTGATCTTCAGTAAGCTGGTATCCAAGAGAAATAGATTTCTACCCATGTAACATCAACTTGAATTATTATTTTTTTAAATTATAGCTTCCGTCATCATAACTGTAACCTACCAAGGGGTACTCCTTAGTTAATGGCCTAATTTTTATGAGATTAAAAGAAATCAGTTTCACCTACATTTTTATTGCTTTACATAACATTACATGGGCTAATAATAGGTTTAAAGCATGGCGGAAGGAACAATGAAAACTATGTACATCAGTCTCTGGCTTTGAACAGTGAAAGAACTGATTTCTGAACTTGGCAAACATGGGAGACTGTGTGTGTGACATTTTGACATTTAGTCAGGATGACACTTCATTTTAAGTGCTCAGCAACACGTATGTACACGCACACTCATGTACACACACACACACACACACACACACACACACACACACACTGTTCAAGAAGTGTTTCCCAGCATTCTCTTTACCCTCTAATACAATGTAGCATGTGTACTGGGACCAGATATTTTAGTCAAGGCTTTGTGTGAAATTACACTTTTAAGAGCAAAAATATGTCAGCAGGGTTGTTTGTGGCAGATTAGTATCTCCAATTTATATACAATTTAAAAGAATAGCTGAGTGGTGTATATATGGTTCAATGAGTTATTTTCAAAATATGTGTAGTATGTGTCACTCAGTGGAGTAATCCCTGGACTACTCTCCATAGGTAAGCTAATCCAATTCCCTTATTGACTTCTCCATTGGACACATTACTTAATAAAGTGGAAGCAAAGAGGATGTGATACTTGTGCCGCTTCCAAGAAACAGTTCTGAGACCAGGTGTGATGACATTCTTATCCCTTTCATGGTGAAGACAGAAAAATCACAAATTGGAAGCCAGTCCAAACTATAAAGTTAGACTCTGTCTTAAGACGAAATATAAAAAAAAAAAAAAACTATATATTTTAGAAAATCGGGTATCAAGTTTTGCAGTCATTCTGCATGTCTGCTCTTTCGTTTCCTCTTACACATCATCAGTGATCTCAGGATAGAGTGGGGCTGTCAGCTCTGGATCTAGGATAAATTAGAGGTGGATGGAACAATGGATGGCTTTTGTTGAATAAAACTGCACTAAAGGAATTAGCCATCCTTGCTATAAGTCCTTCACCTTTCTAAACCATCACCTTTCCGGGTTCAGAGTCCTGGGCCGGAAAAAAAGCACACAGTGTATAATGCATACTAGTTTCATGATTTCCAGTTGCTGCCCATATATAATATGGATATTTCCCAAATAAGCATCTAGCATTGTACTAACAGAATTTAGTGATTTTTTTGATCAAATGTATAGTTGATTGAAGAAGTAAAACTGGAAAATTAAGGGTAAACATGATAAAACTATCACTTAATACAACTGCGATAAAATTTAAAAAGCTCAATGGCCATATTTCTAATTTATAGGAAAATACATGCAACATGTTGAAAGGTTTTTCGGAGCTTAGGTCTAAATTCTCCCCCTCCTTTACTGAAAATAGATTCTTTTCTCATTCAATATATCCCTATTGCAGTTTCTCCTCACTCTGCTCTTTCAAGTTCCTCTCCACCTCCCCTCCCATTCAGTTCCACTCCCTTTCTGTCTCTCATTAGAAAAGAACAGATGTCTAAGAAATAACAACAAAACATAACTAAAATATAAGATAAAAAATCACAATGAAGTTAGACAAGGAAAATCAATGAAAGGTAAAGAGTTCAAGAAAAGGCACTAGAATTAAAGACTCACTCATTCACACACACAGGAGTCCCATTAAAGAACTGAACTGAAAGCTATGATACGTATACAGAAGGCTGGAAGCAGACTTATGCAGGCCATGCACATGCTCTTCAGTCTCTGTGAGTTCATATGAGCTATGGTCAGTTGATTTAGAGGACCCTTGTTTTCCTGTTGTCCTCCATCCCTGCTGGCTATTATACTTTTTGCTTCCTCTTCCATGGGGTCCTCTAAGCTCTGAAGGAAATGATTTGATGGAGCCATCCTACTTAGTGTTCTGTGTTCCAAAGTCTCTGTCTCTGTCTCTGTCTCTCTCTCTCTCTGTCTCTCTCTCTGTTTCTCTCTCTCTCCCTCCCTCCCTCCCTCCTTTCCTCTCCCCCCTCTCTTTCTCTGTCCTCCCTCTCCCTTTCTCTCTCTCTCTCTCTCTCTCTCTCTCTCTCTCTCTCTCTCTCTCTCTCTCTCTCTCTCTCTGTCCTCTCTCCTTTTATAATATGTAGCTGTGTCTCTATTTGTTCCCATTTGCAGCAGGAAGAAGCTTCTCTGATGATGCCTGAGCAAGGCACTGATCTTTGAGTATAGCAGAGTGTCATAAGGAGTCATTTTGCCACTTTTTAAAAGACCAATATTATTTTGTTTTACACTATGTCTTGGGCTATTCAGTCTCTGTTTCTTGGTCACCAAGCAATGTTGGTTACAGGTTCCACCTTGTGGAGTGGGCCTTAAGTCAAATAAGATGTTGGTTGATCACTTCTACAAGCTTTGTGCCATAGGTCTATATTCTAATTCCTGGAATCTGAGGACACACGGATTCTTTACTCGTTCAGTTTCTGCCAAGGAACTCAATCTCCCTCAAAACACTGATGGCAAAGAACACTAGGGACAACTGGACTTTGTCAATATTGTCGATGGAATTGTATGAAAATAAATTTCTGTGGTATTTTTAGTCACTAAGGTCACAGTAATATGTAAAATATTAATAATGTGAGATGTATATGCTATTTACAAAACCACCAAATTTATCTTTTCCATCTCACAAAATTTCCATCCAACTCTTACGAATTTTTGTTTTGTTACTTTTTTTTTGGCTTTGAGAAATAGTTGGCACAACCAGAACTACTGGCATAGATACGAGTGGTAAGCTATCCCATGGAATATGAGTAAACCAGCAATGGTTACATCACTAAAGACAATGACTTTTTTTCCTCCCAGAAGCCTGCACTGTGACTGGCAACTTTGGACAAGGTAGGGACCCATGAGCCTCCCTCCTGTCTATGACTGACTGTTCAGTGCCTCTGTCTTGTGCAGTACTCTGAGTTCAAGAATGCTGCAGCCACAACATACCAATAAACAGCTTCATTGCTTCTCTTTCTATCTTCCCACTGTTACATTTCTCTCCCTTCTATGAGGTTCTTCAAGCCTTGGCACTGCTATGCGTGTCCATTTAATGAGTCATATGTCTCTATTTTCACTGCTATTCACTAAAAAGAGAAGTTTCTGTGAGTAAGGTTGACCATTGTACTAGTCTATGGATACAAACATAAATATTTAAGGTACACTTTGACTGCACATCCATTTAGGAAAACAAAAGGAATAGGTTTACTCCAATGCCTATGACCTCCCAGTCATGGATCTTGACCCAGTTTATGTAGCATTGTGGGGCTTTTCCTGGAAAGGTGTGAATAACCATCTACTTACCACAGAGAGGGAGGCAATGACAGTGTGAAGTAACATAACTATGCCACCGAAGTCCAAGTTGGTGAACCCCTAAGTTTACTCACTTATTTACAGGGGATGAGGACTTACTTGCAGAAGCATGAGAGACTCAAAAACAAATCACCAAATGCCCATCTCTACCTAGGTGATGACTCACTTGTAGGAGCCATATCTATGGCACACCAGCATGACTTTATGGATTTCCACAAGTTGGAGAGTCTCCTTTCCCCAGGAATTACAACTGATTATTTAATTTTAGGAAGGGGCCTCGTGAATCTTAGACATTCCAGTTTTCCAAGTTTTGTGAGATTTGCTTACTTTCTGTTTCCTTCTTCCTTCCAGGGGGGAATCTTTTAATTGGGTAGAAATTGCTATACAGCATTCAGGTAGATATTATAGAAATCATGTCATATAAACAGTGTGAGTCAGGACACTGATGCATCCTTCTGTTAGGTGAGAGAGCTTTATCAACTCTGCCTTTGCATGAAATCAGCCACGCCTAGCCAAGTCAGGACTAATGCCATCATTTATTTATTTATTTATTTATTTATTTATTTATTTGCTTGCTTGCTTATTTATTTATTTATTTATTTATTTATTTATTTATTTATTTATTTGCTTGCTTGCTTATTTATTTATTTATTTATTTTGAGACAGGGTTTCTCCATGTAGTTTTGGTGCCTGTCCTGGATCTCACTCTGGAGAGCAGACTGGCCTCAAACTCACAGAGATCCACTTGGCTTTGCCTCCGGAGTGCTGGGATTAAAGGCGTGCACCGCCACCACCTCCCAGCTGCCATCATTTTTTAACCTGGCTTCCTCTTCTCACTTGTGCTTACCCACAGGAAATACACATCAAAATCCAAACTCTTCTATTTACTTTCCTTTGTGGAAGTCCTTCCTATGTCTTTTGTGGCAGCTTCAATCCAAGTCCCTGTGTGGTTGATAGAATTTACTTCTGGTTTCCTCTTAGAAATAACCCATACCATTTTACCATGACTCCCTCCACTCTTACCACATAGACTTTCTTTCTCTTTCTTTATCATCATAAGAGAATTTGGACATACACTTCTCTGCCTATAAGGAGAGACATAGGTTAAGCATAGCATTTTAAATGCTCCACAATGAGACCCACATGATCATATATATATATATATATATATATATATATATATATATATATATATATATATATATATAGTCTGTCAAAGAACATGTGTGAGAAAGTCAAGCATAAAAGAGGTCTCATTGTTGTTATAACAATTTCTCTTTTGCATGTAGATTCTCAAAATGTCATTCATAGATTCGATCAAGACGAATTACTCATTTTTATTAAATAAACATCTAAAGAACTCTCTGACAGCCACACTGAGATTGTTCCAGATACTCCTGTCCAAAGGTTGGCTCGCCTTACGTTCCCGTTCTTCTGCCACACTTCATTTATATTACCTCAAAAGGCCAAGACTTCCATCTAGAGTCATTCTGTACAACGATCAGACTGAGAGGAGAAAGCGTGTCCACAACCCTGTTGCTTATACAAATGATGTATCAGACCTCTACTGCCAAACTCATTGAAAGCCCATAAATTTGCATATATTTTACTGATGTGACTTAATTAAGAAATGAGTTGAATTTTAATAAATTCTATGTTAGACTGCTTCCTTAAAGTGAAATATTTGTAGCCAACAGCCTTTATGTCTCATTGGAAGGATTCTTTGTAAAAATTAATGTGTTGCCTATTTGGCTCCAATATTCTGATTGACTTCAGCCCCATTGGTAAATTTGTTTTCCTTCTAGTAAATAGAATACCTCACCATGATAGATAATGGTTCTCCATTAATGACAACCACATAGGACTTCCCATGTATTACCATCTAGGTGCCCAAGAGTAGTGTGGTTGGTTACCTTTATAATAGATCCTACTTTTTGTCCTTTTACTGGAGAATTGAGAAAATTATATTGATGATTATTACTGAAAGATGTGTATTAATTCTGTTTGAAATCAGCCTGGAGGTTTCTCAAACACTAGAAATAGAACTGCCTTGTGACTCAGATATACCACTTCTGAGCATATACCCAAGGGACTTCATATCCTACTACAGAGTCACTTACACATCCATGTTCATTTCCACTCTTTTCACAATGGATATATGCAATTGAATCAACCTGGTTGTTTATCAATAGACAGACAAGAACAATGTAGCATACAAATATCGTGCTTTTCTTGACTCAAACATAAAGAAAAATGAAGTCATGAAATTTGCAGGTAGATTGATTAAACTGGGAATGGTATTTTGAGTAAAGTAACTCAGTCCCGTATAGACAGAATTTTTCACACACAGATCCTAGCTTCAAAATTTTCCCTTTGTGCATTTAACTTAGAGCACAAGTGGAAGCAAGAAATTAGGAAGAAGCTTTGGGGACAGGAGACAGGTTCAGGGAAAGGTGGTAAATTCTAGGTAATGAGAGCAGAAGGGGATAGTTTGTGGGAGCCCGTTTTCAGGTTTCTCGTGGCTTTACCCAGCAGTTCTGCATAGAGAGGATGATTAGGACCACAGGCCTGAGTGCAGGTGTCTGAGATGGTCTGTACTTGGCTGTGCTGTGGGGAGGTCTTTTGCTCCACCCCTTGGCGTCTCTATAAATACCCTGGGGCAGAGACAGTCAGGGCTCCTTGGAATAGGTTCCAGGCCCTCTCAAGGCTATCCTTTATTTTCTATCTGTTTGTCTCCACAATTTAAACCCTTCTATCTAATATTCCTGCTGCTTGCACTCAAGAAAACTCTGGGGAACCAGAGTGGGCTTGGTGGGTAAATACCCCACAATAGTGTTGGGGGAAGGCTTAAGAAAGGAGTTGCATGGGAGTACTTAGAGAAATAGGAGTGAATGCAAAGGGGAGGAATTACTCAAAAGAATGCATGAAAAGGCATATGGAAGCCTTCTATGTTACAACTCAGTTAAAACATATAATTGGAGGTAGAGTAGAATGCATTGATATGAAAGAAGAGGGGGTGATACTGAGGATTAAAGAATTAAGCAGGGGTGTGGGCTGACAAATGAGGGAGGAGAGAGATAGTGAGCAGTTTAAGTAAAGCTATGGATATATAAAAATTCTCTATGGAAAGCCATTAGTGAATAAGATAATTTCTAAAAATAGCACCACCACCAACAAAAGATTTGGAATGAAATTACCCTTTGTGGCAGACAGTGCCACTTCTAGAAGACATGAGTTATTAAATTCAAGTTATGGTGCAAGATAGAAACAGATGGATAGGATACCTCCTTAAGAGTTATTAGTCAGAGGAGCCCAAAAGGTCTTCAAAATGACCAAGCTATTGCAGTCACCCCTAGTAGCCCACCATAGTTAAATGATAAGTCCCTATTGCTGAATGTAGCCCATGTTTTGCCTGCGGAATATTGAAAACTCAATCTCAAACACAATGGGGAACTTTTCACCCTGTTGACCACTGATGCAGTTCAGGAGACTCTGTGTAGGCTGCTAGAAGAAGAAAAGACATCAGTCATATTACCCATCACTGAACAGTACATGTTAGAAAATCAGCTTGCCAGGAATGATGTGCCTACTGTACAGTGGTGGCATGACTATCCTGTGTAAAGATTTGTGATTATATTTGAGGCCCAGTCCATAGGGGTAATTTCATGCTTTGTTCTGTAATTTTGGTAAAAACAAACAAACAAACAAAAAACCTGTGACAAGATGGTCATAGGTCCTAGTGTTTGAACCCGCAATTGTTATTTTGCTTCATGATCATGCCATCAAATTGCCTTCTAAAAAATTATATGTATACCCTTAAACCAGGGCTGCTCTCATTTGTATTTATAGTAGGACGTTGTAAATGCAAAGACATATAATTGATCAAAATACTGAGGATAAGAGACTGAGTTCTCAGTCCTAAATAGGACACCCCTTTCATCACACCTCCTCCATCAAGGAAGTATCACAGAAAAGGTGACAGGAAGAACCTAAGAGCTGAAGGACGGGGATGACTGGCATGAAATGTTGCCTTATGGGTATGAATGACATAGCTATTGCACGTATGAGCTCAAGCTGCAGTGGTTACTTGCACCAGACGAAACCAGCCAAAATGATAGCGGAGATGGAAAAGTGCTATGGAGCTTTGACAACTGATAGTTGCTGGGGAAAGGTGAACCATTCTTCTTTTAGGGTGTGGCCATTTGTAGATTTCCCATGCTTCAGAGGATAGACCTGTTTGTATTAAGTGCTGTTTGTAATTTCTCAAATTTGCAAATAAACAAACTGTTCTGCAGAAGGCAAATAAATTAACTAAACCTGTGGTTTCAGAGAGATTGTCACATTCTTTGATATCACAAGCACATTACTATACTATAAAGACATAGATATTTAAAAGTAAATAAAGACTGTCTAAAAATGTTCTTCATAGGGTAAAACCATGGAGAATGAATTTGATATATATAATCTAGCAATTATACACAATATTTCTATGTTTATGTGTTTGGTCTGTAGTTTTCCAGATATATGTAACAATATAAGAACATGATGAACTCAAATTTCTTCCCTTTCCAGTTCCTTTATGTGTTCTTATGGTTAGTGCATCTGCTTATGGAGTGTGGATGTGGAATGAGAGTTCTATAAAGAAGGTAGTTTCATGACCTAAAAAAGAGATGCATATTTGAAGTAGAATGAATCTGTGTGTGTGTAATAAATTTTCTTTTATACAGTATATTTTGATTATGTTTTCCCCTTCCCCAACTCCCCACCTCTCCACTTACCCAAATATATACCTGTTCTCTCTCATTGGCAAACAAGCAGACATCTAAATATAAGACAAGATAAAATAAAAAAACCCCATAAAATCCAGAATAGGACAAAACAAACAGCAAGATAGATAGATAGATAGATAGATAGATAGATAGATAGATAGATAGATAGATAGATAGATGATAGATAGATGATAGATGGTAGATAGATAGAAAGATAGATAGATAAGTAAAAGATCCAAAGAAAGGATACAAGAAACATATATATAGAGAGACACACATTTGCCCCCCAAAATCATAAAATACACCTTAAACAATAATATATAAGCAAAATACAAATAAGATTAAAAAAATATACCCAGACAAAACATAATGAGACAAAAACACCTCACAAAATGCCACTCTATTTGTTTTGTGTTGGTCACATATTGCTAGACATGAGGCCTGCCCTTGAATTTGGTTTCTACACACAGTGGGACTCCATTGGAGAAAACGAGTTTTTCCTTTGCAAGTAGTTATCAATCGGAGATAGCTTCTGGGTTAAGGATGGGGGCTTGTGAACAGTTCCCCTCTCAGAGCTGGAACCCCATCTGGCTTAGCCCTGTGTAGTCCCTTTGAACACCATCACAGTCTGTGATTCATGTATGTATCAGCACTGCTGTGTCTAGAAGATCTTGTGTCCTTGGTGTCTTCTCTCCTCTCTTGCTTTTACAATTTTTCCACCTTTTCCTCAGAGCTTCCTGAGACCTGAGGGGAGGAATTTAATGGAGATATCCCATTGAGAACTAAGTGTTACAAGTTCCCTCACTCTCTGCACGTTGACCTGTTGGGGGTCTTTGTATTTTCTCTCATCAGTTGCAGAAGGACATCTCTTTGGTGATGTCTGAGCAAGATACTGACCTTTGAGTATAGCAGAATGGCATTAGTATTCATTTTTTTACTAAGTTCTTTTAGTAGAATGGTAGTATTTGGTTTTCCCCTATGCCCTTGACCTATTTAGTCTAAGGTTCCAGTCCACCCAGGCTATGTTGGGCATGGGTTCCATCTTACAGAATTGATCTTTTATTTTTTTTAATTAGTAATTTTTATTTATTTATTTACTTATCTATTTTACATCCTGACCACAGTTTCCCCTCTATCCCTCCTCTTTCTCCCCCGCCCCCAAACTTCCCCCTCACTTCCTTCAATCTGCTCCTCCTCTGTTTCTGTTCAGAAAGGGACAGGCTTTCCATGGGTATCACCAACAAAGCATGACATATAAAGTTGTGGTAAGACTAAGCACTTCCCCTGGTATTAAGGCTGGGAAGGCAATTCAGTATGAGGAATATGTTTCCAAGACCAGCCAAAGCATTAGAGACAGCCCTTGCTCCCATTTTTAGGAGTCCCACAATTAGATCAAGCTACACAACTGTCACATATATGTAGAGGGCATAGGACAGACACATGCAGGCTCCCTGTTGTCGGTTCAGACTCTGTGAGCTCCTATGAGGCCAGGTTAGTTGTTTCTGTGAGTGTTCTTGTGATGTCCTTGACCCCTCTGACTCATACAATCCTTCCTCCTTCTCTTCAGCAAGATTCCCTGAATATGGCCTAATGGTTGGCTGTGGGTCCCTGCATCTGTATTCATCAATTACTGGATGAAGGCTCTGTGATGACAGTGGAGGTAGTCATCAATCTGATCACAGGGGATGGCCACTTCAGGCTATGTATCCCCTGTTGTTAGGAGTCTTAGCTGGCATCATCCTTACAGATTCATGGACATTTCCCTTGTACCAGGTTTCTACCTGACCCCTGGAATGGGTCTCAAGTCCTATCTGATATTGATTGATTGTCCCCCCCCCTCCAACTTTTGTGCCACCATGGAACCAGCGTGTTTTGAAAGCAGGACACCACTGTAGGTTGAAAGGTTTGTAACCAGGTTGGTACTTACATTTCTCCTCTGGTAGCATGCACAGTACTTTTCTGTACTATGAACACTAGTCAGTAGTGGTAAAGGGTCAGCTCAATGTCTCCATGTTAAATGGCTTATATAGTTGTTTTCTTTAGCAATATGGCCTTTCCACCAGTTTTGTGGAGAGAAACCAATAGCTTTGACAATAGTATGCGCTGTTTGGGGCCTCCATGGGCCCCCTTTGGCTAACAATTTAATTATATGAAACCCATTCCCAACTTTGTGGCTTTCATTTAGTGGAGAGAAATGTCAAGTTGGGGTTTTGTCTTCCCCATTATTTAGTGATTCCATTTAGATTTATTCCATACATGGGTCAATTTTAAGGAGCTTCTACTATATTATGTTTTCATAAGACCCCTCAAATGACCCTTAATTTTAGCTGTACCTCCTCATATTCCCTTCATTATCCTCTTCTTCCTCCCTTCCCATTTGATCCCCCAGCCATTCATAACTATCTATTCTATTTCCCCTTCCCAGGGAGATCCTTTCATCATTTCTAGTCTCTTATCTATAACCAACCTCCGTGATTATACAGATTGTAGCCTGTTTATCAAAGACTGCTGGCAATCATTCTCATATAGGGGAATATATACCATTGTATTTTTGATGATGGCCTTGATTATTATTTAAATAGACAACATTGTGGCAATGAGTACAATGATCAAGAGCAAGATCTGTTTAAAAAAAGTTCACATGAGAACAATAAGTTGTTAGGTAAGAAGAGAGGTGATTGAGAAGAACACAGGTAGCCTAGAATCTGACTCAGTCTCTTCTCTCTCTCTCTATCTATCTCTCTCTATCTCCTCCTGTGTGTGTGTGTGTGTGTGTGTGTGTGTGTGTGTGTGTGTGTGTGTGTGTGTGTGTCTTTTCTTTCTCTAAGTTAAATGACAAGCTGCATACATCAGTAGTATACTGTGGCATGAGAAAAATAGTAGACTGTGCAGAGAAATTTAGGGGAAAGGCCAGGGCTTTATGAAACCCAGCTTTAAGGTCTGTATTTAAAAGACAGCCCTCTTGGGAGTGTCATCAGTACACACCTGACTTTGTGTTCTCTCCTCTCAGTGCTTCATGGCAGGTTTATGGCAATTGTCATCAGGTCTGGTGCACTAAACGCTGACGAAAAGTACTCTAAACACAGAACACATTCTGTGCTCTTCTCCTGAAGAGGAAAGGAAAGAATAGACTGGGGAAATGAAGATTTCTTCACAGTTGTGTTGCTGAAGAGTGTGTGGAGGTGAGGTAATAAACTCCAAGTCACCATGTGAATGGTGACAGATTGAAAGAGGACAGGAAGGCAAGATGGATCCCTGGAGAATCACTAGAGAAAAGAAACACTCCCAGGATGGAAGATTGATGATGAGAGTATGAGAAAAATGAAAAGTACAGCTCAACCACGGAGCTCACAATAGAATTATGAGAGGGGTATTGCTCCTTTCAGATGAGGATTAGTCATCGTCATTTCCTTTATTTATTATTAAAAGATTTTATGAAGAAGTGTGCTAGTACATCTGGGAACAACTTTTCCAATGTCTTGGATTTGTTGAAATGTGATTAAATTGAGAACCTTTCAAAAAGGTGACAGCCAACAGCTACTTTATGACAAGAAGTGGATTTAGTTTAATCTTACAGTATAAGGGAACAGGATGGAAATACAATATTTTTTCCCTCTATCATACAAGATCTCACTAACATGGTCAGATCCCACTTGTTACTACCACCAATGTGAACTCTCTGAGATTAGGAATGGCTAATATACAGCTTTGTATCTATGGTTAGCTCAATATAAGACACAGACTGTAAATATCATAAATGTCTGAGAAATGCAGGTGTGCATGTCCTCCTGACCACTATAGATAAAATGAAAATATCACTTAAGCTTTTGCTTTCTTTTTATTCAGTTAGGCATTTTGATACCAAAAAGGGACTTACTACATTGCAGGAAGATGCTCTACCACTGAATTAGACCCCAAGCTCCACATTTATTTTAAGAAAGAAAATAAGTCAATTTCTGTAGTTTCTTCCTTGCCTGGGGTAAAAGAACTGTATCATATCTAAGGTAAGTTCTGTATAAATGAAGTTCTATCTGAAGGCAATCAGGATCAAGTGTGCATCATCTAGAAGAATCTAGAGCAGTGATTCCAATGCATCCTAATGATGTGAACTTTTAATACAGTTCTTCATATTGTGGTGAACCCCAACCATAAATTAGTATCATTGTTAATACATAACTGTAATTTCGGTACTATTGTGAATCATCATGTAAATATCTGTGTTTTTTGATGGTCTTAGGTGACTCCTTTGAAAGGATCATTCAACTCCCAAAGGGGTCACATCCCACAGGTTGAGAACTCCTGGTCTAGTGTGACTTGAGTGGCTTTTGAATTTCTGTGTTTCAAGGGAGCATTATTTCCAGGTTCATAAAGCATGAAGGAAAAGAGGATTCTTTTTCAAAACCTTCTATCTCAAACCTTATTTTTAGCTTTCTAGGGATTGTTTGGTATGTACGTTTTGGGCTTTTCAGTTCTTATAAACATTTAGTGATTCTCTTTTCAGAGTATTTTAAAACAACAGCTTGGTGAATTTTTCTGCTGCTACCTTATTCACATAATTGTTTGAAACTTGAAAGATACATTAGAAACATTATACTAAGACACTCTGGGAGAAGTGGCTTCATGGCACACACTGACAGTTGATCCATTTGTTACCCAAAATAAAATTCAAACTATTAAGAAGAAACAATGTTCTTTAAATGTAACATAGACAACCAAATTTCGCATTAGCCCTTAGCAACTAATTACAGTATCCTTTGCTTGTTCTGTGTTGTATTAATCTGCTGGTGGTAAATTTGAACATGATTTGGGGCAGGATTTGAAGTTAAGAGGTGAAGCAGCTGCTAGCATGTTCCTTTAGTGACATTTGCAAATGCTTTTTACATAGTGACCTCTATTTTAAATTTATGTGGCCTGTTTAAATGTCAAACAAGCTAAGTGGTGCATTTCATTAATGAAAAATTAATGAAAGCCTTGAGTTGGCATGTAGTGCTTGTTTATAATACATATAATTCATTAGGAAGACACCAGCCAAACAAGGGCTCTGGCATGGGTCTGGTGGCATTGAAAGTGGGTTTTATTCTCTCCCAGTTAATGAAAGTGCAAGACTGGGAAAAATACACATAAAACAGATTTAATGAGTCTTTGGGGAAGTCTTACAGAATAAAGTACAGGAGTCATAAATATCACATGTAAAATCTATTTGGCCAGAATTATTTAGGATTAGAAATGGCTGTAATTTTATTTTATAATCAAAAAGTATCCCAGTGTTTATATCAAGAAGTTAATTCCAGGCAATAGTCCCATATTCTTCTTTGAGTCTTGTAATTAATTGGGTTCAGTCTTGAACAAATCACTTCAGGATATTAGGAAACTAATTTATTTCTCCCCATGTGGACATGAAACTGGGAACCACTTCTCTTGAACTCAGGTATGCTTGTTTATTTTCTAAAATTCTACCAACAGTTAATACTGTTTATGTATCTATTTTTATAAAGCTATCTCTGCTAACCCTGGTAATTATAAAATAGGCTAGACAATTAATAATCCCTTCAATGCAAAATCATGCTTTTGTAGAAGCAAATGTTGATCAATACACAAATAGCTGACATATCACTGTTTTTCTGTTTCTATCTCACTTGTTTTGACTTTTGAGTCTTTTCTTACCTTCCCTTCTGTTATTTCCCAGTGTTTACAGGCATTCTACTATTTGTGGTTCATAACCATAGCCATTAGAGAAAAAAAACTATTGGTTATGTGGACTGTAGGTTTTATATTTATATATACATATATATATATATATATATATATATATATATATATATCCAAATCCTTCATTAATACATGAAATTAATGAATATTCTAAAGTGTATGAATACGTTGTGTTCAAGGCCTTCTATGGTCAATACAATGTTCATTCCTGTTAAACAAAATTACTAGGGTAAGTGTGGACAGATCAGAAATGCCTTAGGATACAGAAGCAGCTTAACGTTTGAATGGAGATGAAACATGATAATGGTTAGAGAAAGCAAGAGTAAGTATGCAAGAACATCTATAAAGATGATAGATACAGGTTAATTGGGGAAAGCATTACAATGGTCCAGGAAAAAGCACATTATGGGTTTAATGTTGTGATCAGAGGGATAATACTAATTTGAAAAACATGGTAATATTTGAATGAGTCGGCAAAGCAATGTCTTTATATGGAGAATGCCTGTATTCTTTGGAAAATTATATTTTTCTTCTTAGCCCCTCCTCTCGTGAATCTGCATTTCAGTATCATTTGATAGTATGGTTTGTATAATTACTTATAATAGTGTTCTCAATATTGATGGCACAGGGAATCATCAATGCCTGAGTTTTGTCATGAAAGGCTGTGGTTTTGTTTTTTTGTTTGTTTTGTTTTTTTGTTTTTTAATAAAGTTGTGTGCTAGTAACAGGATCTTCAGCTGATTCTCAGATGATTCATTACATGCAGCAAAGTTAAGAACCATTGATAATAGGGCAGTGTCTTTGGTTATCCTCTTTATGTTCCTCTGCAAAGTACAATGCTATTTGCACAACTGACTGACATGTTATGTTTATACATCTGTGAACTTGTGTTGCCTGGAATTCTGAATCCATACCACTCCACGACACACACTTCAGATTGATTTTTGTCAATTTAGGGAGTTAATTTTGGCAGACAATGAATTTTGATGGAAACATAGCTGTGATAATGTTGTGGATATGAGATTCCCAATGAGGACATTTCCAGTTGCTGATGGCTCCATGAGTTGTGGATGAGTTGAATCTGAAAGGAAAGTCAATGTTTTTTGTTTGTTTTTTTAACACAAAGACTTCCATAATTTGAGTTGAAATAGACTTTTAGCCTCCTATTATTCTTATAATAATTGCTACAAATGTATTTGGATTATTTTGACTGTGAGAGGATATTGAGTTTTAAAAGAGAACAGCCTGAGATGGTAAGATATTCAGAAGTTCAAATCTTATTCTTGAGATCAAAAACTTGTCCATAGAGTGCTGCATCCAGCACACACACTCTGTTTTCTCCTGGGATGGATCTGGGCATTTTTTTTCCAGGCAAGAATTGGTTAATAACATTGAAAGTTCGATGCTATTTACCTCAAGTTCAAATAAGTGCATTTGGTCATTTCTATAAGGCAAGAGCTGAGTGCACCTGCTCATTTTTCTGTACACACACACAGACACAGATACATACACACACACACACACACACACACACACACACACACACACACACACACACACCCCATGCATATTTGTCCAAATTTACCATAAGACCACAAGAACCATAAAAGGAATATTATTTTTCCCTTCTGATATCTCACAATATGGTCTTCACTGAAGATGATAATGATGATTTTTCAGATGGAACAAAGTCTATCTTTAATCCTATTTGGATTTCACAGTGAATCAAGGCATTATAGCCTACAATGTTTCTTGCATGCCTTATTTCCTTAGCAAGATGCCTCTGCTAATAAGACCTGTGCAGTCAGATGAAGAATTTCAATGTGATCTCCTTGCCAAGATGTAATCAACTCTTGCTACTGTTTAAGAAAAGGTCTTGGCTGTCAATGCAGTATCCCTGAGAACTTCGAGTATCACAATGACAGTTGCCAACCTATATACTGTCTGTCACTATCAAGAAGCTGGTAGCCATCCATAGACTCATTGAAACAGCAGAATCTCAGGATATCACCAGATGGGGCAATCTGTCATTGCTCAACCTGTAGCAGACAGGATGCAGTTGCTTTATATGAGTAGAAGGTGCCAAGTGCCACATCCTTTCAAAAGAGAGGCCAAGACCTGCCAATCATGACAATTGTTGTAGTGCAAAAGGTCAGATAGTCTTGTCTTTGAGTATCAGAAATGCCAACTTTCTGTCAATGATGAGGTCAAGTATCTGTACTGGATTAATAGCATGTGTGCCATGAACCTCAAATTTCCAAAAGGTCAGTACTAGTGCCAATCAAAAGTCATATGCAGAATGCAAGTTAACTTCTGCCCAAACTTTCATGAAATAACTTGGCTTTTTTTGTCTTTTCCCCCCTTTTATTGAAAATAAAGTTCTTTGTGACATAATATATCCTGAGTATAGTTTTCCCTCCCTCTACTCCTACCAGTTTTTCCCCACCTCCCATCCCATCCAGATTCATTCCCTTTTTATCTCTTATTAGAAGATAAGCAGGGTTCTAAGGTATAATAATACATTATAATTATATATATACATATATATTAAGATAAAACAAAGACTAACACATTGGAATTGGACAAACAGAAGGAAAAGATACCAAAAGAGGGTACAAGAATTAGAGACTCACTCATTCACATACTCAGGAATCCAATAAAAACTCTAAACTGGAAGCCATAATATACATGCAAAAGATCTGGTGCAGCCCATGTCAACCCTGTGCATGCTGCCTCAGTTTATGTGAGCTCATATGAGCTTTGATCATGTTGATTTAGAGAGCCTTGTTTTCTTGATGTCTTCATGCCCTCTGGCTATTACACTCTTTCTGGCTCCTCTTCCCCAGTGTTCTTCTCATAATCCCAAGGGGAGGAATTTGATGGAGACACACCTTTTTCGGGTTGAATGTTCCAATGCCTCTCACTCTCTTCATAGTGTTAGACTGTGGGTCTATGTATTTGTTCCCATCTGCTGCAGGAGGAAGCTTCTCCCATCTAATGCAGGAGGACTGCTGATCTATAAGCATAGCAGAATGTCATTAGGAGTCATTTTATTGCTATAATATTTTTTAGAACAGCTCTATCTGTTTTTGCCATTGGTCTTTTGGCTATATAGTCTCTGTTTCTTGGTCACCCCAGCAGTGTTAGGTATGAGTTCCATGTTGTGCAGTTGGCTTTAAGTCAAGACAGATATTGGTTGGTTACTCCTTCAAGCTTTGTTCTACCATTGCCCTAGTGAAATTTGCATGCAGCAAACCATTGCTAATCCAAGGGTTTGTAACTAAGTTCTCTATAACTTTACCAATTTGTTCCCAGTCTACTGTCATTTTGTGAAACCAGAGAAGGCATATTAATGCATCTTCTCAACCACTAGTTGTCAAAGATGATGGTAGATCATATTGATGAGGAACACATGTTCAAATAGATACATGGAATGTTTCCCTGTATTTGTGAGAGGATGAGAGTTGGGACTTAGAAATAAATAGATTCTCAAGTTGTAGGTATAACCGTCTTATTAAATAAGAAATACAGAGCTGATTCAGAGATAAAAGCCAAGAGGTCAGAGCAATAGCTAAGAGCTGAGATTAAAAACCTTACACTTCACTGCCACTGCTGTCCTACCTCTCTGCAAGAGAACTACTTCCTGTGTGTTTGTGCTTTTTATTGACTTTCTATTCTGACTTCTCATTGGTTGTAAACCCAACCACATGACCTCCTCATCACTGCCCGTCTGTACAGACCTCCAGGTCTTCTATGGTTGGTATTGTGATTAAAGGCATGTGTCTCCATGCTGGCTGTATCCTTGAACACACAGAGATCTGCCTAGCTCTGCCTCCCAAGAGCTGAAATTAAAGGCGTGCGCCACCAACACCTGGCTCTGCTATGGCTTGCTATTAGCTCTGACCCCCAGGCAACTTTATTTATTAACATACAAATAAAATCACATTTCAGTACAAATAAAATATCACCATATCAAGTGTCATCATTGATGCTGATTTGGGATACTATTTGGAGAATCACTTTTATACACAGACACACATAAGAGAAAATACTCACTATATGTAAATGATAGGAATGATCTCAGTTGTTGACTTTTTTTTTTCAACTCTTTTTCCCTTAAAATTTTTGACTGTCTTTGTTAGCATTCTTTGTCCAAACAACTCTGTGTTTCTTTATAGCCAGATGTTTTCTAGCATTAAACTAAGGAAGTTTCTCGATTCTTAAACACACATTCAAGCACAAACCCATAAAAATTTAGTATAGGAAAATAAACACTATTTCTTAGTCACTGGTGATAATAAGGGCTGAAATAACATTATTAGTGGGAAAATGCCTTTACTAAATAACAAATACAGCAAGACAATGTACTTCATGAACTATAAGTCAGTGGCTTCCAACATCTAAAATCTAGCTTTTCCTTTATTCTGAACACTTGATTAGGCCTCTGTTCTAGAAACTTTAGTTGCCTCTTTGATATACCAACTAATGTAAGTAAAAACTTCTAGAATTTAATAGGATTTGAAACAAACACTTAATATTTTTTTCTTTCCACTACATTCTGCTTATGTCTTCAAAATCTTATTTCATGGAGTCTCTAGTCCCGGAAGATGGATTCCACTGTTGACACCATTATCTGTCTTTTCTTATCTGTGAACAAATTTTATAGGTTGATCCTATTTGCAAAATTTATATTGAAAGGTGGCATTTCTCTTTGATTACCGTAGCATCAATAATAAGCAACACATACCTCTTCTCAATATTGTCCCATTTTAAGAATTTTTACTGTCAGTATGTGTTTTTCTCATCTTTATTTTAATATGCTTAAGTCTCTAGTACAGACATGATTTCCCTCTTGTTGATCAGACCTTGAGTATAATTAGAAAATTATTGGTTACTGTCAAGGTATGAGTGCTACTATTATAACTTTATAATTATTATCCCATCCTACTTGTTGTTTCATAGTTCATGGACATTGTAGCTGGGTAGGACTATTGGTTGCTTCTATTCTTTGAAAGTTTGTATGGCCCCCTTAGGGACAATGAAACCTAGTAGTCAGCGAAGCAGCTGGAAGTGTAGGACAAATAAACCCTTTCCTACTCTTCCTCAAAAAAAATAAAAGAAAAGAAAGGAAGGAAGGAAGAAAGAAAGAGAGAAAGAAAAAGATTGTCACTCCTACAGTCAGTACAATTAATATGTTTTGCATATGACCCCAGGTAGATGAATGAGAATTCACTAAACTCAGAATTAAAATAAACAAGTTTAGGATTTGAAAGATTTGGGGGGAAAAATTCAAGAATGACAAAGTACAAATTTTTTAATGTCTCCATCTTTTGTAAAGCTGAAGCAATTCTGTTTGGCTTATCCTGTTCAAATCATGCCATTATTTCCTCAAATTGTCAGTGCTTTTGGCTTTTTCCACATGCTTCAAATCCTCTTAGAATACAGCTTTTTCTTGCAAATTCCGATTTTCCCTTGAAGTTCAATTTACATGCCCATACTTCAGAAATGTTAAGTTTTTCCAGAAATCTTTCCTGTAACTGATTCAGGCTGGATAACTATTATAAATTAATTGAATGTTTCTACTTTGCCCATTTTAAAGCTCTTAGCAAAGTCTATCAGTCCCTTGTCCCTCCCTCTATAACATTCTGTGAGTAGTAGCATTGATTTTACACAGGCCAATGGTTCACTGAATATGTTCTTGATTCTTAGATCTTGAATTTGCCATGACCTGGAGGTATTCTAGTGCTCTTGGGCAGTTTGCATTCTGTCATACATCCTGTGCAGTGTATGTGCATGTGATTGATTTGGTTTAACTGTTTTGTCTTGAGGAGAGCCTCACATGAACAAAACAGAATTGATGATATTTCAAATTGCATGACATGTTGTTACCAACATTCGGTGTGTACTTTCTCTCCATTGTCTTACTGTTTTTATGCCTTTTCCCTAAGCTCTCCCTTTAATGAGTACTCACACATTTCTTGACATGGATTTTTCTGTAGCATGACTCTTAAAAGTTCTTATTCATAAAATCAAACCCGGGGCCAGTTATTGGGGTGAAATGCTGGATGGTCAGAGAGACAGAACAAGCCACAGCTAACCTCACCTGACCAACTTCTCAGTTGGTCTTGTTTCCTCAGACTGGAAGCCTCTGTGTCCCCATATCCAAATGGCTCTCAGCTGAACTGTGCTGCTAGAAGCCTGAAAGCTTAACCAGCCAAATGCTTCTAGTTTCTGGTCCTCATGCCTTATATATCTTTCTGCTTTCTGCCTCACTCCCTGGGATTAAAGGCTCACTTTCTGGGGTTAAAGGTGTGAGTCACTATGCTTGGCTGTATCCTTGAACAGATGGATTTCCGCCTCTGGAAAGCTAGGATTAAAGGCATGTGCTACCACTGCCTATCCTCTATGTTTAATATTGTAGCTGTTCTGTCTCTGACCCCAGATAAGTTTATTAGGGTACACAATATTTTGGGGAACACAATACCACTTCATTTTTCCTTTCCAACTTCCTCCACCTTTATATACATATACACTTACACTAAATATCTAGTGTTGCTTTGGTAGTTTTAAAAACAGGCACAAAGACGACAATGTCAGTAATCTTGTGCAGTATCTAGGGTATTCTTTGTTTTTTAGGTCTAGCCATGTGGTTGTGTGTAACACCAAACTGTCTTTTCTGATAGTGAGTACATTACAAAATTCCATATGATCCATTTTACTTATCTACTGTCTATTGAAGGATACTCTATTTTTTTTCTGCTATCTTTTTTTTATAGTCAGAACACACACAATTTGACAATTTTATGTTTCCTTCCTCATCTTGCTGTCTTTATTTTTTCTGTATGTTTATATCAGAATAGAGCCAATGTGTCATTGTCTTGATTGACAGAGACAGTGTTCTCTCCCTTTTTTTTTTGAGGGAACGTTGACTTTGCTTCCCAGCTTCCTTTGCTGATCAGAGTGCCCACGTGACTTAGCACAAGCCACCTGGAGATGAGTAATAATGGGAATCACTTCCATGTTATTTTTCTCTCCAGTCCTTCCTTTTTCCTGGAATGGTTCTGAGGGCTCTGGGCGACCTTGGGAACCTAGTGAGAAGGAGAAAACAATAGTACAATGCAAGAGACTTGGTTCTAAAACACATTTCAAAGTAGCACGAATAGCCAAATGGCCAAATGGCCAAATGAGGGAGGCTGACTGTGGCTGGTGCAGAAAGGAAGGAGGAAATTTCATCTTGTTTGCTGACTTCTTAATATTTGTTTTTCCCTCATAACTACTAGTACTCCTACCAATGGTGTTTCCATATACAGTTTTCAACAAGTACAGATTGCTCCCCAAAATGGCTGCACTGAATCATTCACAATGACAGGAAGATTCATATTTCCTATCATTCTATTCAATGTTGGATAACATTTTACCTGAATTTGTATTTGTTCCCAAACTGTTATATTTAAAGGGGAATATAGGCACACACACACACACACACACACACACACACACACACACATATATATATATATATATATTTGCATTTGTGTATTTTAAAATTGTTGGTGAAACTGGTGGTGCCTACACTATCTTCTAATACATTTAAAATTTTTTTCCTTTCGGCCGGGCGGTGGTGGCGCACGCCTTTAATCCCAGCACTTGGGAGGCAGAGCCAGGCGGATCTCTGTGAGTTCGAGGCCAGCCTGGGCTACCAAGTGAGTTCCAGGAGAGGCGCAAAGCTACAGAGAAACCCTGTCTCGAAAAACCAAAAAAAAAAAAAAAAAATTTTTTCCTTTCATGTCTATGTTTCAGATTTATTTGGTCTTATTAATTTATATGACAGAGGAATCTTATTCTTCTATAAACTGAGCTAGTTTTCCCAACATAATTTATTAAATAATTTTTCCTTTATAAATTAATATACACTAAATTCTCAGATAAGAGCTTCTGCATCTGCATTCTTTTCTATATCTCTATATTCTATTCATCAATTATTTTTCCTAATGGTAATTTAAAATGTATAAATTTGTAATATGAATTAATGTATGATATAGAAAGCTTTTCCTTTTTGTTCTTTGGAAAATGCATATTATCAATATATTAAGTGTTTTTTTCTATCCAAACCTGGACTCATTTTATTTCTCCCTCATCTTATAAATGTAATTTTAATTGAAATTGGATTTGATTTTATTGGCTCATTTGGATTGACTTGACATCTTTGCAATAAATCATACTAACTACAGGTAGTATTAACCAGTCACATTAAATGTGATAAGGAGCAATAACAAATTTACGTATTTCTTTGTGTGGGGTGGGTGGTGTGGGTATGTATTCTTGTGCAAGCTATAGGTTAATGTCAAATGTCTTCCTCTACTGTAATTCCATCTTCTTCTTCTTCTTCTTTTTTTTTTTTTTTTTTGAGGCAGGATCTCTTATCTATGGAACTGCAGATCAAACACTGATGGGACTGTCTGTCCAGTGAGCTCCAGGGATCCTCCTGTCTGCGCCGAACAGTGCTGGAATCACAGAACTGCAATGTCATATCTAGTGGGCTTTTTATTTAAGACAGGGTTACTCTGTGTAGCCTTAGCTGTCCTGGAACGAGCTCTGTAGACCAGGGTGGTCTCGAACTCACAGAGATCCACCTGCCTCTCATATCTAGCCCTTGATTTGGATGCGGGGGATCTGAACTGAGGTCCTCATGTTTGTGTGTGCACGCCGTTCACTCACTGAGTTTACTCACTGAGCCGTCTTCCCAGGCCCCCATTCCCTTCATCAACCTACGTCATTAGAGAAGGCTTCTGCATTGTTTTCCTGTAGAATTGATGCATTTGTCGACTAAGGTGGGTTGACTTCTTCTTTCTTCATTCTTCTCTTATTCAATACATTCCGACCACATCCTCTCCTCCCTCCACTCCTCCCAACTCCCCACCCCATGTCCAGACGCACCAGTCCTCTATTTTCCTTCAGAAAAGAGCAGGCCTCCCAGGGATATTAACCAAACATGCCACAAACAAGATGCAATAAGATTATGGATAAACCCTTCTATAAAGCCTGAATGAGGCAAGCAAGTAGGGAGAAAAGGGATCCATGAGCAGGCAAGAGGAGACATCGCTCTCCTCTGTTAGGAGTCCAACAAAAATCCCAAGCTAAACAACCACAACGTGTATGTAGAGGACCTAGCAGAGACTCACGCAGGCTTCATGATTATCATTTCAGTGTCTGTGAGCCCCCATGGGCCCTGCTTAGTTGATTCTGTGGGCCATGATTTCCTGATGTCCTCTAAATCTCTAACTCCTACAGTTCTTCTGCATCTTTTGTGGGTTCCCCGAGCTCCACCTAATGTTTGGCTGTGGGTCTATTATCTGTTCCCATCAACAGCTGTAGGAAACCTCTTTGATGACTTATTTAGGTTGAGGAAATTTTCGTTTTTATACCTGAGTTGTAATGTTTACCTAATACTTTCTTTTCCTTCTAAATGTGATTAAAATTTTTTAAATTGAAATTACTAATTAAGTTGTCAATAATTAAATTAATTAATTCTATTAGTTTTTAAAATCAATAGCAACCTGCTATAATGAATGATGCCAAATTAGTAGTTCCAGTGAGATGTATGTCTTTTATTCACAGAATGTTTATAATGTATCTTGAGAACAATTCACGTATAAATTAAACTATCCCAGAAATGAGGAGCAGATTGTGTGGTATGTTCAAGGTGCTTCCTCTGATTTCCTGCATATATTTTGTGTCCAACTTCAATCAATTTTTAAAACTTTATATTTTGAATAGGGTGAATTTCAAGATTCTCACACACATGAAAGATGTGTGGTTTTAGTCTTCAGAAATCTGTCTCTGAATTTCCTTTTTTCACTCTAAATTCCATATCATCCTTTTCCATATTTAGGGTGACTTTGTAACCATTCCTCATCTTTTGAAATCTTACTAATCATACCAAGGCCATTTTGAATTTTCTCTTCCCCTAGAAGTCTTGATTATTATATACAGAAACAATTAAAGTGCACCATGATCTTAGAAATACACTGGGCTTTGTGATCCTGCAGTTAAAAAATCAACTCACTGTAGCATTATGAAGCATGCACTGGGGTGTTATATGTGCTTTGCCCTGGAAGCACAAGATGAAAGGAAATGTTAAGCTTACTCCTAAGTGGACTGTGGTCTATGGGGAGAACTAGAAAAGCTTAAAAACAAGATGCAATGTGATAAGCTCAATAATTCCCTAAACAGATGAAGCAGAAAACCTGTATGTTTTATAGGAAAACCTTCAGAGAAAACTGTACTCAAATAAAAGAAGAGAGAAGGCATTTCAGACAGGATCCACTATATCTAAGAGAGAGTACTGAGGCATGAAATAGGGTATTTTCACAAAAGTTGGGATAAGTCAATAAACTGGTTGTGTATACAGCACACCCAGAAGGATAGAGTAGGCAAGGACAATAATGTGGGAGTTCTTGATGTGCACACAGCATTCTACTTTTAATGAGTCATGCAGAACATGGTTAAGTTTCCTTGATTTCCACCTTTCAGTAATGGATACCTTTGGAGACATGTTGTGCACATAATACACAATTGAATTTATGTTTGGGTAAGTTTTAAACTGACAGTACTGAGAATGACCTACTAAACTAAGGAAGATGGAGGGATACCCAGAAGTCACTACAACAGATAAACCAGGATGACACCATGTAGCCTTGAGTGATGCTGAGCCTAAGAAGAATATAGTGATGCTTTAGTTAATGGACCCAGAAGGACTTGCTGACATTTTAGAAGAGAAGTTAAGAGTCCTCTCTTAGGTACTGTTCAAAGTGACAGATATACAGAAGAATCAAGCTTAGTAAAGTTAGTCAAGTTTGGATATAGCAAGGTAGAGAGCTTGAGTGAGTGAGGTTACAACTCAGGATTTTCAGAATAGAACTAAACAGACACTTCTCAAAAGATGAAATACAAAGGTTTAAGAATATTTTAAAAATTCTTAGCTGTCAGGGAAATGTACATTAAAACCAATTTAAGATTGCATCTTACTTCAATCAGAATGACTAAGCTCAAATATACAATTGATGACAAACGCTAGTGTGGATATGGGGAAAGGTGAGCACTTCCTCACAGCTGTGGGGTAGTTTCCTCACAGCAAACTGGTGTAGTAACTATATTTTTGTCTTTTAACACAAAGTTTTGCTTGTAGCTCAGGCCAGCCTTAATCTCATGATTAATCCTCTGACTTTAGCTTTCTAAGTACTGGGGTTATAGGTATGTGCTAACACATGGGCTCATGAAGCTCTGTTTTCAACATATATACAGAACATGTATATTTTCATACCTCTCTGAACTCTATCCCAAGAGAGTTTATAGAGTCTGTAGTCCTATCACTATGACAGAAAACTCTTGAGAGTATATTTTGAATCTGATTGTCAATCATGTCCCCAGAAAACACAATAGTGCCTGACTGACTGGATATTTTAAAATATTAAATAAATACATAGCAAATGAAGTAAAATACATGAACAAATTTGTCCTTATGATATAGAATTCTATGATTATCAGAACATGCCTACAATCAGCGGCTCAAGCAATTTTATTAATTGCAATGAATGAACTTACCACTTTGTACTCAGCATGATTTCTTTTTGACCAAATTAAAACTAACTATCTTGAGAAAAAGAGAAGAGTCAAGGATTATTTTGTTGCAGCCTCTAAACTTTTGAATGAATATTTACAATTATTGTAGTGTATTTTAGATGAGAATGGACCATTCTTATTAAAATAAAAACTGAATAATTTTTGCTTATTTATAAAAATAACTTTAAAATCTGGGTACATTGGTATATGCCTATAATCACAGCATTCAACTGACTGAGAGGGGTGGATTTCTGTGAGTTCTAGTTTGTGTTGGGAACTACAGGAAGCCCATGTTTGAAGCAAACAAACAAACAGCCAAACAAACTAGAATATAAAATGATAACAACAAAAATAACAGACTTTCTGAGATGGAATTACTGGCCCTCCTCACTTGGGTCCTACAATTTTACTGTTTCTATATTTTTCTTAGTTTTCACTTTGTGGAGCATTTTATTCCTTGTTGTAATATGGCCACTATTTTTGCTTCCAATTTTTGAAATTTGAGAGCAGATGGCCTTGATACAAGAGCAATAACCTATAAAAAATGATGTATACATAACCAAATGAACAGACTTTTGATGATACAATCAAGTGCAACTTACATAAACTGAAGTGTCACATGTACAATTATATTTCCAATTATTTCACTGCATGAAAATTATACAGAAGTGAAAGTAGTTCATAAAAAATATAATATTGCATTTATCCAACCAAACCATTTTTAAATGGATTTTCTTTTGTTGCATTCTCAGTATCTACTGTCACAATCAGTTTGAAGAACATGTCTTTGCCATATGAAATTCAGGCATAGACCTGCATAAGTATTCTGATGGATAACTTACAACCCCTGAGAAGCAAGATAATCTGAGCAGTGATCCACTAAAAATAGAAGGAAATCTAAAGCTTGGTTTCTAATTCTAGAGTATGTAAGCATTCTGTGGATAAAGTAAAACACAAGCCCTGTTCGAGACTGTGCCTCATTGCATTCAACTAAAGTAATTTTAATTCAGTCTTATTTAATATCCAAAGAAGACCTATTGACCAGAAGATTGTCCTACAAGATTCTGTAAAGGTAATGACTCAGTTGTGAATAGTTGCTTCCTGTAACCCTTCTCAGACATAGGAATAAGAACTATAGTTGGTGAGTATTTGCATTTAAATCAGTGCAAATGCCTTTTTTCTTTTTTTTAGAAGTTAAGCTTAAATGCCTTACTTAGTGTTAGCTGAACATAAAGGAAGAAATTCTCTGAAATTTTCCACATAAACTATTTTTTTTTCATGTGTGGGAAATTCCACCTTTAGGGCAGATCATAGCCACAAATAACAAAGCTTGTAATAGAGAAAATTGAATTTTCAGATCATCTATACAATGTGGCTTTTTAAACATAGGAAATCGAGGTTGTTCACACTGCTTATAAATGAAATCATGGTTCCATAGGAAGTCACCATGATATAAATTAATGTGTGTCCTGGTGTTCATCTGGAAGCATAGTGTTTACCATAATGAGGTTATCCCTGCTGAACAGAAAGTACCAAAGACTTTCTAGTTTGAATATGTTAGAAGTACCCTTTACTTCAGGTCTTTGACAAAGGGGAATCTGGGTCCAGACATAAAGTAAAATATATTATTTTACAGAACAAAAACTAAATTCATAGACTACTCCAAAGTCTCTATATAACCTATTAAATTCAAACCAGTCATCCCTCTGTCATACATTTTCCAATTAGCATATGGAGTAAAAGGAAAGATGTACTCATTGGCATGGTTTGTTGTTAATGTTAAGTATGTCTATATCAGCTTTCATATTTTATTTTCTCCTTTGACTTCTCTCTTTCCTCCATACTCCATTACTTTCTAATGCTTTACTCTATGACAATGTAATACATCAGCGATATAATTTTCTTATAGGAAACAGAAGCATGGTTTTAACTAGACTCAAATGTTGTGATTGTATCATTGGTATTTTTCTCTGAGGCTAGAATTGAGTGAGATTTTCTGTGCTCATACTTTTGGGTTGTGCTGCAGTGAGGACTGAGAGGTACTACCTCAAGAGGTCAGTGGGTGACCAGACAAAAAGAACAGCTTTGGGTATATCCTGTACAATTACGATATTCCCAGATCTGCTTCTAAGCTTCTCAGTTCCTGGAACCCTGCTGTGTGAGAGCAATTTGAGTTAAACAATATCTCTGCAACTGATCACTCAATTTATAAAAGGCAGCTATGCAAGTGAAAATGCCCACTTGTTAATTAGAAATAAGACTATGGATGAAAGCCAGCCAAATAGTCTCTTCCTAAAAGGAAATGGTCATTGACTGCCAAATGCACAACAGAACTGTACTCAAGAACATGATGTTGTGGCAAGGGGGAGATAGCTGGATGGTCCCAGAAGCTGCTCAATTTGACAATGTCAAGTGCCAACCTCCTGCGAAAGAGTAGACTTGACAAATTGGAACAAGGTCTACCTTCTTGCCAAAAGATCGAGATAACATCTTTTAGTTAATACAGAAGAGGCATGCATATTTCTCACTGATAGCTTTTTATTTATCTAGATTTCAAAGAAACTACATCTTTCCCATCAACAAAACCTTTCTTCAAACTGAGAATACATAATTGAGTGTTGGTGCAATGGCAGTCACATTCAATCCAGTGTCCAAAGTCCATAAACTTGCACTTACGTTTTGGCATTACAAACACCCTTTCTTTCTCCTCCCTCTGTTCACAATACTTCTATATTGTTTTCCAGATCTATCTGCATGGACTTTACAACTCCTGAAACTGAGAATACTCCCATTCCAGACATTCCAATTCCTATTTTTCTTCTACAATTTCTTCCAGCTAAGATATATTGAACATAAACTAAATTTTTAGTCTTAGTTGGGATTAGGTATAATTAATGTTATGATATCCATTCTATAAGTGAGGGAACTAAGATTTATAGAAGTCCAAAGTTAAACAAATAGTATCAAAATTAGACTTGAGGTTAGATGTACCATGTCCCATTTATATAGATTTTAACTCAGAGTAATTTTACTTTGAATTTGCAACAGTCCTGTTTCACATCCATAGATTTAGAAATGACATTAGGTCATTCCTGAATATTTTTCAAGGAAGCCAAAAGCATTGAGTAGACTTGGAAAACTGCTTTGTATCTCAGATTTTTGTAGGTAAAATATCACAAAGTGAGTAGCTATTGTAATTTATGTAGTTTTAAATCTACATGGTTCAGTGACCCTGATGAAATTGCTTCCATGTAAAATTTTGCTATAAATATTATCTAAGAATATTTATGGAGTATGTTAACTGTGCATGGGCCTTAGTAAAGCATACAGACAAAGAAGACATACTTTCTCCAAAGATACTGTGATTTAATTTAGATGGAGACAAAATACCCTCTCTCCATAAATACTAGTGGAGAGTTGGTTGATGAACTCAAACCTTCACCATAATACCATAAATCAGGTGATAATCTTCTGAAAATCTAATGGGCAGAGGAGAGATAAACAAGATCATGTTCTGTCTAGTATGGAAGCAGCAGGTTTCATTTTAAATAGAGTGATATATGGCCAATGCACAAAATAATGTAATGTATAGGGATATCATTACTACATATTACATAGTACAATATCCTGAAAGGGTCCATAGGAACAAAAGACTGTTTATTCCATGAGAATTCTCATTTCTATGACTCAGAAGGGTATTTTAAAATAATTAGAAATAAAGATTTTTTTTTATGTTATGCAGGTTTTACTTACACATTAACAGTATGAGTACTATGGAAACTAAATGTATTAGGGGAATATAAGCAGATATTACCAGATTGTAATGGTGCACCTGTATACAGGGAAGATGGTAGTTTTTAATGGAGTGTCACAAGACTTTGTGCTCCTTGAGGTCAGGGAATTTGGGCTTATATTGCTCACTATTGACCACTTAGACCCTAACATGAACACATATAACTTCACACACTGGGATTTAAACTTGCTATACCTTTCTAATCATTTTTGTTGCTAAGATTCAAAGCATGAGTAAATGTGCCTAATCTCTTAGGCTTTCTGTTCTGGAGCAGCCTGTCCATCAATCCCACGTGGTTCTGTCCTTTCTGTTCTTTCATGCATTAAGCTTGTAGTCAGTCTCCAACCATTTAGGAAGTGAGTGTAGGACATTGAGCAGTTCTCAGTGCCTAAAAGTTAAAGTAACAGGAAATATGATTGTGCCCACTTTTAATTTGGACCAGCAAGCCCAGCTTTATCAGTAATAAAATTTCCATTTTACTCTCCATCTGTCTGATTTTATGTTTTGTTTTCAGTTGATCTAAACTTGGAAGGAATGATAAAGAGTGTGATGAATATCCAAAACACATAACAAATGTCTACTGAATAATTGATCCAAGTGAATTATTAACTTATAAAAAGCTGATTGGCTTTCATTTATGTTTACTGGTATTTTTGTTTTATTTATTTTATTACTGTATCTTTCTTTGATGTTTAAAATGACCATGAAAAATCATATATTTCCTTCAAATTTTCTCTTTGAACTTTTTTCATTACACTAAAAGTCCCTTCAAGTCAGAACCTATATTTTATTCATCATTGTAACAAATAATACCTGATAGTAACAGTACTTATTATATTTAATATTAAATAGTATCTGTTATTCTTATTTATAAATTATATATATAATTTTACATATATGTTTTAGAGAGATATGTTATAGAGTAACCTTGCATAGCATATATTAGAACCAAACTTTTGTGTACAGTCACTATTTAACAGCGTTTCAAGAACAAAAATCTACTTTCAAAGTTGCATATTTGAAATGCCAGAATATAAACTTCATAATTGAGATCTGAGAACAGGTATTGTATTAATAACAAGTTTTCAGATGGAATTCTGAAAGAGAGAGGCAAGGGTGCAATAAGCTCTTTCTTCAACAACCCATCATGTCAATAGAAAAAAATCTATTTTAAAAACATTAGTCCCCGAAAGTGAAGCCTCTGGCTACAGCAAAGGGAGACATTCATTCAACTAAATATTGTTAAGAACAATATGTATCTCTGAACTCTCACCTATGACTACTCTCCTAACTCTAGGTCTGTTTTATAGGATGCACCAGGTCTTCATATCATTGATGAGATGGCTCCCTCCTTGCCAGATTGTTCAGTTTAGAGATATTTCTCCTAAGAAGGATCAGGCTATAAGTATCTCTTCCCATCTGCTGAAGCACACTGCAGAAACTTTGTGCTAGACAGGTACAGTAGGGGAGTCCATTTCTGTCTTCCTCATCCAGCCCTATTCCAGGGTGGCAGGCAGAGAATACTGACATCATTATTCTGAAATGCTGGTTCCCTGGTCCTATGATGAGAGCTCCTACACTAAGAGAGGAAAGCTAGAAAATTCAAGGTTAACCTCTTCCTTGTACCCACTTACAAAATATCACTTCAGAAGAAGCAAATTTCCTATACCTCTAGGCAATAATACAGAGCTCCTGCATCTCAGAAACAAAAGCCTTAAACAAAATTAACTCCTTGGTGGTATACTAGGGAACTACCTTTATTTAGAGAGACTGCTTAATTTTATGACAGGTGGTATAAAAAACAAGCAAACAAGCACACACACACACACACACACACACACACACACACACACACACAAACCTCAGAAGAAAGAACTTGAAGGGTGCAGGAATGACTCTCAGTGCTGGAGATTGAGAAGGTGGTACATATACACTAGACTGAATCTGCTCAGTAACAATCATGGGACAGACATGAAGACACAAACTCACAAGCATGGCTGTTGACTGGGCATTATTGACAAAAGAAGTTCCAAATGACCGTTTTCCACCTATTAGCTGAAAAATACTTTATGACCCAGGAGCAATTCATCTTCAATGTAGGCATACAACTGAAGAGTCACATAGTCTGTATATGCCCAGTGATAAATATAGAATGGTTAAAACATGGAATGAGAAAAGATTCAAGTGATTAGTTATTCTTCAATGTAAGGAAGAGATAAAATTGTCAAAGTAGAACAGCAGTCTCAGGTCACCCAGATGTCCAAAGGTAAATGAAGAACTTAAGAATGATTTTAATCAGAAAGTTGATTGTGATGACCCAAATCCCTAGGTAGACAGACTAAAAGATGAAAATAATGATATATATCTACTGGTGCTTCATTGTTCAGTGGCTGCACATTACAGGAGATGAAAACTTTACAGAAGCAATTCTCGTCATCAGTAATAATTAGATATGCAGTCCAGCAGGCACTATCAATCTGGGGAAGAAAGACATAGAGTTTCTACAACATACTCTTTTAAAATGTCTCAATTTAAACAAAACTGAATATATATTCAAAGAAATATAGTGTGTGAGGCTGGACGTGAAGATTGGTATGAAATACACAAAAATGATTTTTTAAGGGACTTATGTACTTGATTGGGGGACAGCAACTTTTAAATCACCCACATAAATGTATCCAAAGCAGTAGAGATGGAACACAAAGTCCCTGGAAGCATAGCAGTGCCTCATCAAATAGAACAACATATCAAGACAGAACTATGCAACATAAAATATGAACAAAATATTTTCAATAAACGAAATGAAAAGTCTACCAGAAGTGCTTGATAGTAGACATGACAAATATGCAAAGAACGATCTACTTGATGACAGTGAGTATACCTGAATTTCAAATGCACATTCATTTTTTTCTACAGAGACCTCATGTTCTATTATAAAGTGGGGTGCTAAATTAAAAAGAAGAAAATGCTTAAATTTAATTCCACTGTGATCAGAAGAAAAACACACATCTTTTGACATTTTTTCTTATTGACAAACTTTGACTACCTAAGAAAATATTAACTACTACCACACTTTCATTGACAAATTCTCAAAGATATTTAAATGAAACTGGTAAGCATCAAGAAGTTGAAGAAGAAACCATAATGAAATTGGAAAATACCTTATAAAGAATAAAAAGTTTCCAATTAGCGAGAATGAGGAGGGTTTATATGAGCGAGAATTGTTGAGACCAAGGATGGATAAAGCACAGGGACAAATAGCCAAATGAATGGAAACACATGAACTATGAACCAATGGCTGAGGGGTCCCCACTGGATCAGGCCCTCCGAATGGGTGAGACAGTTGATTGGCTTGATCTGTTTGGGAGGCATCCAGGCAGTGGGTCCAGATCTTGTGCTCATTGCATGAGTTGGCTGTTTGAAACCTGGGGCCTATGCAGGATTGTTTGGCTCGGCCTGGGAGGAGGGGACTAGACCTACCTGGACTGAGTCTACCAGGTTGACCTCAGTCTGTGGGGAAGGCTTTGCCCTGGAGGAGATGGGAATGGGGGGGGGGGTTTGGGGGGAAGGTGAGGGGGACGGGAGGGGGGAGAACAAGGGAATCCGTGGCTGATATGTAGAACTGAATTGTATTGCAAAATAAATTAAAATAAATTAAAAAAAAGAATAAAAAGTTGACTCAACATAGCAAAATAATTGAATTCTGGTTAGGTAGAGTTATAAAAATTATTTATAACTATGAACATACATATACTTTAAAAATTAGCAAAAATCAACAACTTAAATTTTAGTCTAATATAGTAGAAATACAAAATCAGCTGCATTCAAAGCAAATCAAAAAGAAGATATAACCAAGGCTAGTACCAAAATAAGTGAAGTAGGAAAATACATAAAGCCAAACATAAACTGAAGAAAGTAACAAATTAAAACCTCATCTGATAAAAGAAAATTAATTATAACTTTCCTGGTTTATTCTACCAAATACTTAAAAAAAACTGTTAGTATCTTTTTTCATCAACTTCCTTTCTCACCAACCCCCTTGGAAACTGGAACAAAGGAGGGAATTTTCTCCACTTGGTCCCTGGAGCCATTGTTACCCTGGTAGGCAAAGCAAGCAAAGACACCACAATATTCATAAATGAGCACAGAAAAGGTACCTAACACCATTAGCCACAAAATAAGTGCACACTAAACCCACCATGAGATACCCTTCTATGCTCTGTGAAATCAAAAAGCAAGAAATGTGTGCAGATGAAGATGTAGAGAAACTGGGACTCTCATAGCCATTCCCTACAAAGATGGTAACTTGAACTGCTGTTGGCACTTCAAACCTATTGGCATTTCCTCAGACTATTTACATAGAGCTCTCTACTTAGCCAGTATTTAGATGCTCAGTTGCACATTCAAACAAACAAAATGAAAAAAAAAAAAATTGGGCCCAGGGAAACCTGAAAAAAATGTTTACTGAAGTATGTTTTTTCTGCTGTTGTTTTGTTTTGGTATGGTAACTGGCTATACTGTGGTATCCTGGTGTTTAAATGGCATGATAGATGTTACTGTGAAAGTATTTCACAACTGTGTTTGAAATCCAAAACCACTTTATTGTAGGGAAGGAAACAGAATTTAGGTTCTCTAACTAGGCCTAACTTAATCAGCAGACAGCACCTAGAAATAGAGTTAAATCTTTACTGATGGAGAAAATGAGCTCTATGGACTACCACTTCAGTCCTTCTCTGGAATAATATGGAATGTTTTCTGTAAAGGAGCAAACTAGAATAGAAGTTTAATAACTGCTGATGTACCTGATTGAGGGTGCACAAGAGTTCTTTCTTTTTGCTGTGGCTATATTTTACAAGTAAGATTTCTTTAAAATATAATGCTTTTATAAATAAAGAAAATAGTCATTCTTGGAGGATATACTTTGTTTGGAATTTACAAACCTAAACAAGCATAGATTTGAAGAACAGAATAATAAAATAGATTAAAATTCTTTGTTTTATTTTGGCCTCAATCTGTTATTCTATTTTAAAAATTGAAGAGTTGTTTGAAGGCTTTAAGTAGGGTGTTGAGAAGTTTCTACTGCTTACCCTAATCTAAGGACTGATTTAGGACTTCTCCAAGGGCATTTAAAATGGAAACAAAGGGGAGATCTGGGAACAATAACAGAGGGGCTTAAACTAGGTGAGAGAGGGAAATAGAGAAGGTGAGAAGAGGTATAAATAATACCAGCGATGTTTGATAAAAAAAAGCATAGGGAAACATGTGTGTTTTGTACATAGTTTAATTGAAATTACCTCACTATTTCACTAATTAAATGAACTAATGATCCCTTAAAAAATCAGGGACTATCTTATAGAAACTTCTCTTTAAAATATTAGTCAAGGGACTCTAAGAAACTCTGTAAACAAAATAATCTATTGCCATTATCTTTGGTTACCTCTCAAAATTGAAAGTTTTGAAGACATCACACATTTCAGTCACAAGACTTGAAAGAATCTATCTGGAACTAACCTGGAAGTATAGTATCTAGAGGTATTATGCAAGATGCCAAGGGTGAAGAACAACCAGTAGACCTACCTACCTGTATAAACTATGAATCATAAAAATGAACAGCCTGACAAGATTTCCTTAGGGGTACAGTGGTACTTTTATCTTGGTGTTAACCAGTAGCTGTGTAATTAGATTAATGCCCCCCTTAATAGGAGGGGATACTTTGTCTGGATAACTACCCAAGCAAACCTAGATAAGTACTGATGGCTGGTGAGGTCATCAACTATAGAGAAGAGGATAACTTACTGCTGTTACTTTCCTAAATCATTATGATTTTTGACTCCAATCTAAGTATTTACCCTTATACCCACAAATAAGTGTAGCTCTCAACTCTTATCAAAGAAGGTACTTTTTACAACAAATGGAAACTATGACAGAAACCCATAAATAGTCAAAATGCAAAGAACAACTGACTGTGTTTTGCCCAGCTCCAGTTGATATATCTGCAACACATCCTTACATCTGAGGCCCAGGGAACATTGTGGAAGTTTGTGAGTATAGACTGTAAGAACCAGATCAGCAATACATTGCTGTGGACATGTTCTGCATGCTGTGAATGTGTTGCTCTGATTGGTTGATAAATAAAATGCTAATTGGCCAGTAGCCAGACAAGAAGTATAAGCAGGACAAGCAGAGAAGAGAATTCTGGGAAGAGGAAGGCTGAGTCAGGAGCTGTCAGCCAGACACAGAGGAAGCAAGTTGTAAAAGTACCAGTAAGCCACAAGCCATGTGGCAACTTATAGATTAATAGAAATGGGTTAATTTAAGTTGTGGGAATTAGATAGCAAGAAGCCTGCTATGGCCAGTTTATAAGTAATGTAAGTCTCTGTGTGTTTACTTGGGTCCAAGTGGCCGGCCGCATGGCCACAGGAGCTGAACAGAACCAAGGAAACTTTAGGTACAATACATCTCTGCTATGAGAGAGTTTCATCTACATATGACAGGGAAGCTACATCCATGAGATCTCAACAGGATGCCTGCTTAAACAAAACCTGGATGCCAACATGGATGGAAAAAATCTCACAAGGTCACACTATAAGATAAAGAGCTATAAGCAATTAATTGTTGATAATATTGAGAATAGCTCTTCTCCAGAAAATATACTCTAAAGTTATCCAACTCTAAGTAGTGGGCCTTAAATACATACACACACACACACACACACGTGCACACACATACACGTGTGTGTGTGTGTGTGCATGTGTGTATGAGAACAATAATTAAAGATTATGAATTTGAGAGGGAGTAGGAAGTTGGCAGAAATACTTGTGATGGTGTAGATGATTCAAATACAATATTCATGATAGAAATGTTCAAACACTAATTATGAAAAATTATTTTAATAATGTGAGCAAGGGTCCTCATACGTGAGTCAGCGTTGACAATGTTCTGTGATGAAAGATTCAGAATTCTGAAGGAAGAATGGTTTCGATCTATTTCTTTTTTTTTTTTTTTTTGGTTTTTCGAAACAGGGTTTCTCTGTGTAGCTTTGCGCCTTTCCTGGAACTCACTTGGCAGCCCAGGCTGGCCTCGAACTCACAGAGATCCGCCTGGTTCTGCCTCCTGAGTGCTGGGATTAAAGGCGTGCGCCACCACCGCCCGGCCTCGATCTATTTCTTGAATCTTAGCATAAACATTTTATCCTCATGTCACTTCATAAAATCAATTTTCTTTTGAGTTATTTAAAGTCATTATTTTTTTAATCATGATACACTTCAGGGTTGATACTTGACGAGATTTCTCACTTTTGGCACCTGCCATGACTGTAGCTTCCCATCATTGTTTCTGAGATATTTTCATCATATACAACCCTAGTCCCAAGGAACTCAGTGCTTTCAAGTGTGAGATGTTTATTTTGAAATATCAGATCCGTGTTTGTCTTGACTAATGCTTTAACACTTAATTGGAGACTTTTGTTCCCTAGCACAGAATTAACTTCTCTTGTGGCTTTGGAAGTCTTGCAGCATGAGAAAACAATATGATATGAAAAGACTAATATGCTGTAAATTGTATTATTATGACCTGGCCAGAAGAGCTACCCCATGACTTCATTCAATTTATGAAGGGAAAACAAGATGGACTTACACAGTGCCAAAAGCAATGCCATGTTTGTGTATAAAATCATGAAACAAGAAATTTTAAACCGACTCATGAGTACAGGATTCCATTTCTCTCTCTCTCTCTCTCTCTCTCTCTCTCTCTCTCTCTCTCTCTCTCTCTCCCTTTCTCTCCCTCTCTCCCTCTCTCTCTCTTCCCATCTCCTTCTTTGTAACTGTGCCACAACTGTATTGAATTTATTAGATTCTTACTAAAGGAAAAAATAAGCCTACATAGTAATACCCAGTGAGCGTTACATAGGCTTTCATCTCAGAACTGTCATGGTCCCTGTACTCATGAAGCTAACATGTCAATCAGGGCAATAAAGGAAGAAAGAAAGTTTGTTTTGAGACCAAGAGTCTAGTTAGGTGTATCAGTCTTGCTTTGGATTCAACATGTAACACAAGGTGGTCTTGAACTTGTAACCTCTTACCTCTGTCACCCAAGCACTGAGAATGCAGATGTAGACCACCATACCAGTTCTTATTATTGCATAGGACAGGTAAATAAGTACAGTAGAAACCTACTTGCCAGTGGTAAGGGAGGGTAGAGTTTTCTCTATGCTTATGCAGGCATTGTAGGCCAAGATCAAAAGCACAACTTTAAACTCAATAAATGGCTCTTTTGACTGAATTTTACCTGGTCCTCTAAGCTACTAAACCTTTTAAGAGGACAGTGGTAACATTGCTTATGCAATCCATAATCAATCACAAGTTCAATGTCATAAGCTATTACCTCCCAGGTAGGGGGCAGCAGGGATGATGAGGAATAATTCCCACCATCACACGCTGTGAACATGGAACCCATATGGGAAGGACAGGTGACACTTTGCATTATCTTAGAATATTACTCTACCACCCAGTATAGGATTCCATTTCTAAGAGTGGAAAAAAAGTATTCATATATTTTTGCCAATTTCTTAAAGGTAAAATTGAGATTTAAATTTTATATGTCTGTGCCTGCATGTAGAGGCAAGAGGTCAAAATTGTGTGTCATTTTTTTAGGAGCTGTCTGTCTTGTTTTATGAGGCAGGATTTCTTTTGGCATGATGCACATGTGCAGATCATAGGGTAACTCGGGAACTGGCTCACTCCTTCTACTTTTACATGGGTGCTGGGATCATATTCATGTGGCTCATGTGGCAAAGACTTCTCAGAAAAGCGTTCCTTAGGACTTGTGCTAGTTCATACTTGTCTTTGCTCTTTGTTTATCCAATCTACTCTGAATATTTTTGTTATTATACTTTTAAATTTGAAAAACAGGCTCTGCATCTGCTTCCATAACTGATAAACATCCAAATGTACCAATTTCATAAGCGATCTCTTTTAATTTTTTTATTAGTATTTTTTAAGTTTATAATTTAATTTAATTATGCATACCAGCCATGGATTCCCCTGTCCTCCCTCGACACGCTCCCCCTTTGCCCTCCCTCCAATCCACACCCCATTCCCATCTCTTCCAGGGCAAGGACTCCCCTGGGGATTCAGCTCAGCCTGGTAGATTCAGTCAAGGCAGGTCCAGTCCCCTCCTCCCTTCACCCAGGCTGAGCAAAGTGTCCCTTCATAGGCCCCAGGCTCCAAAAACCAGCTCATGCACTAAGGACAGGTCCTGGTCCCACTGCCTGGGGGCCTCCCAAACAGTTCAAGCTAATCAGCTGTCTCACTTATCCAGAGGGCCTGTTCCAGTTGGGGCCTCCTCAGCTATTGGTTCATAGTTCATGTGTTTCCACTAGTTTGGCTGTTTGTCCCTGTGCTCTTTCCAATCATGGTCTCAATTTCCCTCGCTCATACAATTCCTCCTCTTTCTCACTGATTGGACTCCTGGAGCGCCACTTGGGGCCTGGCGATGGATCTCTGCATCTGCTTCCATCAGTCATTGGATGAGAGTTCTACCATGACAGTTAGGGTGTTCAGCCATCCGATCACCAGAGTAGGTCAGTTCGGGTTTTCTCTCGACCATTGCCAGTAGTCTATTGTGGAGGTATCTTTGTGGATTTCTGGGGACCTCTCTAGCACTTTGCTTCTTCCTATTCCCATGGGGTCTTCATTTATCATGGTCTCTCCTTGTTCTCCCTCTCTGTTCTTGATCCAGCTGGGATCTCCCACTCCCCTAAGCTCTCTTTCCCCCAACCCTTGCCCTCCATCACGTCCAGTTTGCTCATGTAGATCTCATTCATTTCTCTGTTGTTGGGTGATCCCTGTGTCTTTCTTAGGGTCCTTTTTACTAGATAGCCTCCTTGGAGTTGTGAGTAGCAGTCTAGTCATCCATTGTTTTACATATAGTATCCACCTATGAGTGAGTACATACCATGTTTGTCTTTCTGAGTCTGGTTACCTCACTCAGGATGATTTTTTCTAGATCCATCCATTTGCCTACAAACCTCATGATTTGATAAACAGCTTGGTACTGGCAAAAAAAAAAAAAAAACAAAACCTGACATGTGTATCAATGGAATCGAATTGAAGACCCTGACATTAATCCGCACACCTATGAACATATAATTTTTGACAAAGAAGCCAAAACTGTACAATGGAAAAAAGAAAGCATCTTCAACAAATGGTGCTGACATAACTGAATGTCAACATTTTGAAGGCTGCAAATAGATCCATATCTGTCACTGTGCACAAAACTTAAGTCCAAATGGATCAAAGACCTCAACATGAATCCAGTTATTCATAAGCAATCTTAATAACACAATACAGTAACTCCGTGAAGCAGGTCATGTCCTTCTGGATGAAAAGAGATATCATTGAGGTAGGTGCCACCATCACTGTGTAAAAGACTGATGTATTTTGTATAAATGCCTTCTACAGGCCAAGGTGCTAAAGGCTTGCTTCCTATGGCTCTTTACGGGCATTAGAACCTTTGGGAGATGAGATCTAGTGACTGGCCTATGTTACTAGGACATGACATTAAAAAAAATGTGTTTCCCTAGGCTTTCATTCTCCTTTTGCTTTCTGAATCAATGTGAGTTGTTTACTCTATGACAAGCATCATCCAATTACCTTTCCCACAGGCCCAAAGCAAATGAACTAGAACCTTCAGAACCATGGGCCCAAACAACCCTCTCTTCTTGTAAGTACCCTGATGTTATATACTTCATTTAATATACTTCATTGAAATAACATGAGGTTATCATTTCAACTTGAGGATCTGATCAGAAAACATTGCAAAAGTTTTCTATTTTGTACTTATTATAACCATATAACCGCCATTTATTTGTGATTCACTATTTACTTGGGGAAGTATATTAACTTCAACACAGACAATTTAATATAATGTGGTTTGAAGCAAAGCAAATTCTAATTTAAAGATACTTAACAAATTAACACAAATGATCTAAGTGGTCTATAATAATATTATGGACCAAATTCTTGGGAGGAGACAGAAAACTACATGTTTTCTGTATGTGACTATGTAAGAAAAGACACATAGGAATATACAATTGTTCATATTAAATTGTGTTCCCTCTCTGCTACATAACAAGATTTTAAGCGTTTGTTCAGTGTATATTTGTCAAGTTTCTGAACAGCAAGTGAACATTCAAAGGTCAAATAAGCTGAATTTTGAAGAAAATGAAGTGAGGCTTAACCAGGCACAGAAGAGCAAGAACACAGCACCAACTAGACAGAGAAGCGTCTCTAAAAGCAGGTGAGAAGGATGCTCTATGTTTGCAAGTGTTGTCTGCAGGAAATATCACATGTATTCATCTATTTTGCATGTGTTCCATGCATGCTCTGTGCCAATAATTGTTGAGGCACTCATCATGAGCATTGAACATTTTTCAGTTAGTCCAAATTGTAAAATTTATGAATAAAATCCCAAGAAATTATCTATTGTGTAGATCTTAACCATTTTCTTGAATTCTAGGCTAAACTACTTTAAGTTGACATCAACATGAAGCAAACTTACATTCACAAAAGCAATTTGTCAATATTCCAAATGAAAACTTGATTACTCAGTATGATTATGAAAATGGAGGGGTAAGATATTTAATTATCAGTTTGTGTGTGTGTGTGTGTGTGTGTGTGTGTGTGTGTGTGTGTGTGTGTGTGTATGCATGCTCATGTGCAGAGACTAGAATTTAATCTTAAGTGTCCTCTCACAAGCTGTCTAGCTTGCTTTTTGAATCAATATCTCTCACTGGCCTGCAATTTACCAGTGGACAAGGCTTGTTGGCCAGGGAGTCCCAGGGATCTGCTTGCATGGCCATCTGGGTTTTTTTAAAATAAGACTTCTACAGATAGAACTCAGGGTCTCATTCACTTGCATCAAATAGTTTAGGATAAAAGCCATCTTCCCTGCCCAGAAAATTTTGATGTTTAAAAAGATAACACTTGTTTGAATGTGGTGAGTGAGATTAGGGACAGACTGATTAGGGCTAGGAATCATTCAGGTTAGTCATTGGAAGAAGTTGACATTAAGTAGTAGTCAACTAATTAGAAAAAAATTTCTAGAGAGTTCTGTGACTACATTGAAGTGATTTGATGACTGTGTGTGGTGGAATAGTGTGGAAAGAAGGGAGCTCCTAGAGTCATGGTTACCCCTGAAGTTTCCTTTTTAGAAACTTCAGTTAAGCCATGTGGTGATATTGGCCAAGAATCAATAAGAAGGCTGGAAGGTAGTAGCACACATCAATCAGAAGGAAGAAGAGCATGAACCCATATCCAAATGGTGGTTTTAGTTTCACTGGTGGCATTCAGAAATACAGGTGAAGGATGGCTGAAATGTTTAATTAGAATTCATTTTAATAGAGAATTTAGCTAAAGCTGGGAAGCAGATGTGCCCACCCAGAGAGAAAGCAAAGCATAAGATAAAAATCAGAAGTGCTTAGAAGTATGGAAAGCCAACCGTTCATGGGTGAGAAGAGAGCCGTAGGCAGACTGAGAATGGGCAGCCAGAAAAATAGGTGGCATCCTCACTGAAGCTGATGCTTGAAATATCTGATTGCATTTGTTTACAAGTCTGGCTCAGCAATAATTAATGCTGATGAGTTGGGTTGCTTGCAGATCACAGATTCTGCTTTGCCCTTGACACTGGGTATTAGAAAGCTTCTCTGAAGATCTGAAAACAAAGGATGGTCTTTGAGGAATTTAAAAGCCACCTTCATGAATAAAGCAGTCAAGTTACTCTAAGTGGAATAAGGGGACTTGCATGGAGCTTCTTCAAAGAGAAGAATATCTACTGCTTTTCTGCTAGATGATGCTATTTCTTCTGTCACCTTTGTCTTAAAAATCAATCTTTTCAGATTGACAGCTAAGTATTGGATCCTAACATCAAGCAGAAGGGGCCCTGTTTATATGGATATAAAAAAATGATAAGGTAAAAGAAATTGTATTTGAAGTGCCTTGAGAAGTAAAGAGACCTTTAAAAAATAGAGAAAGGAAGGAGACCTTTATTATTTTATTGTTATTATCCTTTCTTCATTTCTTATTTTGATGTTTGCATGTGTTATATTCATGCTAAATTTATTCAGAATAATGATCATTTCCATCAACAAAATTCTATCTAAAACTACTCGGAAAAAGTGTTACTTTTAATGTTTTAAGTGGCTATCAATTTATCTTTTCTTTGGCATGATGTTCTATATCTATAGAAAACTCAAGGGAATGTCAGGTTAAGGGAATCAATGGCCTCTCATAAATCCATGCCAGGTTACTGTTGACCATTAGGGACACACTGGCTGTGTACATGATGGGCCAATAACTCATGATGTCAATGTACTCCTTCTTCAACCTTCCCTGAGTCAGCAGTTGCATCTAAGTCATAAAGAGCATCTGCAAGTTAGAATAGTCAGCAGATCATTACTGACAAGAATCACAACAAATTTATATATAAATCTAATTGGTGTACATTTGGGATTTACGAACCCCATTGATCTCATATCTATAAAACAGACTAAAGACTCACTAGGATTGACAGAATAGTAGGCTTTGTAATACAAGAACAAGAAAACAGGACAATAAGAAAGAGATCTGTATGTCAGACAACGCTTTTTATGAGTTAAACAGTCTTTATTTCTTGAATGTATTCAAGAAGACTGGAGTTTTATAGCTTTAATGGGAAACTTTGTCTAGGGGTCTCTTCAATTCTCCATTTGCCAGTTTGGTTATGTGCATATAAAATGATCTAGTCTGTTGGTGCTTATTACAGGAGCTCAGTCCAAAACAATAACTTCTCATAATGTTTGTTAACACTGGTTTGAACCCCACTGAAAAATCCAAATGCAGTTCATCGGCATAGTAGAATATCTTAAATGTAGAACTTCACAGGTCTAATTTACATCGTGGAATGTTGTTCCAATTTAAACAAGTTGCTCCTTTGTGCCATTGTTTTTATTTTTGTGCTGTAAAAGAATGATTGTAAAATATTTGTAGTGAGGGAAAGTATTTAATTGTTTAACTGGTATTGAATGAATCAAGGACTCAATATATAAACACATTGGATGTGGCCCCAGTGACCTTCTGCTACACAGAAATGTCTTCCTTGGTGTTTTCACTAATCTGATCTTCAGTATTCTTTACTTAATATCTAGACCACTAAAAAGTCCTTTTAAGATAGTTTTATCTCAACACATTTGAATACATTTAATAAAAAGTTATGAATATGACACGCTTACTTTCTTCCTAAATTCCTTGGCTATTCTCTACAATGGTGTTTGGTGAAGGCACAAATATTTGAATATTTTCTTTTTAGTTTCCATGGCTTCTGACTCATTTTTCTAAAACTTGTTCTTTCAATTTTTTTTGGTTCTGTTGGTGCTGATATAATATATTGTTAGCATTTTTGAGAACTTGGTATTTAGAGCCAAATCATATAGACTTCAAATTTGGCTCTCTCATTTATACTTTATTTGCTATCAAGCAAATTACACATGTTTGGGTCTCAGTTTTCCTTGTCTTTTCTTCTCACAGTAATACTGGTAGACATTTTGTATAGCTATAGGGATTTATGACTCAGTTTACAGATGGACTTAAAATCATTCTTGGTATCTTTGTCACTAAGCAAAGGGACCTCTGTCTTTATTAGTGATGGATCCATCATTTCAATTATTCATTCAAAAAAAGATAAAGTCATTGCTACATTATCTTTAAATTAAATGATGCAACTAGTATGCTGAAAAGACTTATTGTGTTTTAAAATTATTTTCTAAATATAGAGAAGTAGCTTAATGAATAACTTCCAAGTAATAATATTGGGCCAGACAGTTGAAGCCAAATATTGTGTCAATGAGTTGTTTTATAAAATGATAAATTAGGGCTTGATTCTAAGACAACTGATATCTGATATGGTCCATTTTGATCAAGTTGTTGAATAAAACTAACAACTGATACTTGATATGGTCCATTTTGACAAGTTGTTGAATAAAACTATCTATATCAACTTCGAATATGCTAAGATGGCTTATTTGTGGAGCTAGTGATTTAAGATAGAAAAACATAACCTAAGTTTTCTCTAGGACATTCTTTAATTGATAGAAACTTCACAATCTTATTTTATTTTTAAAATACTATTTATTTAATTATACTGGTGATTGAACAGCAGACCTTTTAAATACTAGTATAATACTTCACTACTGTGCTATATTCCGATTCAATTATTGTATATTTTTGAATCCATTACTTCTCTAGTTACTACTTTATTTTATTTATATTTTTCATATAATATTTGTTTTCCCCTCCTCCGACTCCTCCCCGGTCCTTCCTGTCTTCCATCCACTCAACGTTATGTTCTATGCCCACCCCCCATCCATCCATCCATCCATCCATCCATCCATCCATCCATCCATCTATCCCCTATCTATCTATCTATCTATCTATCTATCTATCTATCTATCTATCTACATAAAAAGACCCCACAAATATTAAACATAAATCAGAGAGTTTGTTCTGTGTTAGCCAACTACTCCTGAAAACTAGGCTGCCTTAGAGTGTGGTTAATATACTCACAGGCACTCCACTAGAATGAATATATTTTTTTTCCTTTCCCAGCAGTTAACAGTTGCAGATAGCTTATTGGTTTGGGTGAAACTGAGTGTCCACTTCTCTCTCAGTATTAAGACCCTGTCTGGTGTGAACAAGTCCAGGTCTTGTATGGGCTGCCATAGCCTCTGTGACCTCATATTGTGTCAATCCTGTTCTCTGGGAGACAATGTTTCCTTGGAGTCATCCATCGTCTCTGGATATTGCAACCGTTACACCTTCTCTTCTTTATAGATTCCTGAGACTTGAGAAGAGGGGATGGAAAATCCCAGTTAGGACTGAATGCTCCAAAGCCTCTAAATCTCTGAACATCTTCCTGTTGTGGGTTTTTGTGTTGATTCTCATCTACCGCAAGAAGCTTTTCTGATGAATGTTGAGCAATATATCATTAGGAGTATTTTGTTTTAGAGAATTCCTGTAGCAGAACAGTAGTAGTAGATTTTCTCCTAGGTCAATGACTTGTCTTATCTTAGGCTCCTGGCCACTTTAACAGTATCAAATGTGGATTTCACCTCATGAAATGGGCTTTAAATACAATCAAAAGGTGGTTTATTGCTGTGAGTTGTTCTGAATGGCAAATGTGTTGCTAATTAGTCAATAAATAAAACACTGATTGGCCATTGGCTAGGCAGGAAGTGTAGGCGGGACAAGGAGGAGAATAAAGCTGGGAAGTGGAAGGCTGAGTCAGAGAGACACTGCCACAAACAGCATGTGAAGATGCCGGTAAGCCACGAGCCATGTGGCAAGGTATAGATTAATGGAAATGGATTAATTTAAGCTTTAAGAACAGTTAGCAAGAAGCCTGCCACGGCCATACAGTTTGTAACCAATATAAGTCTCTGTGTTTACTTGGTCGGGTTTGAGCGGCTGTGGGACTGGCAGGTGAGAGAGTTTGTCCTGACTGTGGGCCAGGCAGGAAAACTTTAGCAACAGTTTATTATTCCCATAACTGGTGCCACTGTTGCACGAGTATATCTTATAGGCATGTCACTGTTACAGTTCACAGGATTTGGAGCTGATGATACTGGCAATTACCTTTCTCCTCTGGTAGTATGAAGAGTACCTTTCAGGACAATGAATGCTAGTTAGTAGGGGTGAAGCTTCTTGTTTGACACCAGCTCAACTTCTTTGTGTTTCATGAGTAAGTAATCTTTCCAGCAATAGGATCAGGTTCTGGAGAGCACGCAATAGACTTGGCCATAGCCTGCGCTGTTTGGGAGGTTCATATTACTGCTTTGACCAATGACTCAATAAAATATAGCCTGTTTTCTGGCACTGGAAGTTTAAATTAGTGCTATAAGATGTCTATTTGGGGCATCGTCTTTATTATTATAGGGTAACTTCATTTGTAGTGCTTTCGTATAATACAGGAAGCTTCACAATTAGTAGGTTTCTTATTTATTTATTTAGTTAGTTAGTTTTTTTCAAGAAAGGGTTTCCTCTGTGTAACTTTGGAGAGTGTCCTGGAACTCATTCTGTAGACCAGGCTGCCCTTGAACTCACAGAGATCCACCTCCCTCTGCCTCCCAAGTGCTGGGATTAAAGGCATGCACCACCACAGTCCGGCAGTCATAGTATTTTGTATGATTATTTCAAAAGGCGTTTCGTGTTAGTTATCCATCCCTGTATTTTCTCTTTCAACTTTCTCTCCCATTCCTTTACTCATTTAATTCTCCTACTCTGGTTGCCTCTTTATCTATATATAACTCTCTATCATGTTTCCCCTTTCTTGGGAGATTCTGTCTTCCTCCCTGATCTCATGACTGTTTATAAAGAAAAAATAATACTGTGAGTAGAGATGAATGAAGACTCATTGAAGAACATTGACTATAAGAGAGGAAATAAGGAAAATGATTAGCAGAAGTTTACCTCTTTTATTCAATAATTGACAATTTTTTTAAGGTTGACTATTTTAATAACCTGTCAGTTCATTTAATCCACTTGCTTTCTCATTGTCATGCAGATTGCTTCTTGTGCTCTATATTCTTTGAGTCAAACAGTAATCAGGTTGAGGTATTAAAGTCAGCCCAAAAGCCTGCTCATACTGGGTTGCCTAGTCCAGCCTTAATATGAGAGGAGGAGCTTAGTCCTACCTCAACTTAATATACCATGCTTTGATGACATCCATAAGAAGCCTGCCCCTCTCTGAACATAACCAGTGGAGGGGGGGAGTTACAGTAGAGGTGGGGGAAGAAAAAGGGAAGGGAAACTGCAGTTGGAATATAAAGTAAATGAATAAATTTAACTTTAAAAATAGCCCATATTTTCTAGTTAAACAGGTTTTTTTGTGGTGGGGGAAGGTGCAGGAGAAATGGTTCAATGGTTCTCAGAATGTCTTGTTCTTCTACAAAATTGGAATTTGTTTCCTAGAACCCATATCAGGCAGTACGCAACTGCCCATAACTCCAGCTCCAGGGAATCCAGCACTCTATTCTGGCCTTCTCAGGCACTTACACAACTAACACACATAGAAATGAATGAATAAAAATTATGTCATATTTTAAAAAGAAGAGAAAAGCTTTTAAAACTGATCTATGATTTCTAACTAACTCAAAATCATGTTGTATCCTGCCAGAAAACCAGTCCTAAAATTTCATTTTCCAGACTTTCTAATCTTGACCACTCTTTCAAGGGAACATTTCTCTTTTCACTGATATTCTCATTTTTATGTCCATTGTTTCACACACAAAAGGAACACATACATACATGCAAATACATATAGATGTACAAATGCACACACGTGCATGCATACAAATACACATAGATATGCAACACATACACAAATACTCAATGGCAAGCACATAGGCACATGCATGCACACATATCATTCATAGATTTTGCAATTTCTTGTCACTATTATTTTTCTGTCTTCTTGGTCTCTGTTAAGAGTGACATTGATGAATTCAGTTTTGAACTGAAATTCAGTTGTGGAATACTGAAATGATACAGATGTAGACACTTTTCTATTTTTATGTTCAATCCAACATCACTGATTTATTTCTGGTACTCAAAGAGGAAATGGCTTAAATTTGTCACTGCTGCAAGATGAAAATTCATTCTTCAGTTTAGAAAGTCCATGAACATATCTCTTGTCACTTTTACTCATGAAAGAATAGTGTAGAAAATTGATATTCAAATGTAGTTTTAAAGGAAGTACTTAATTTATCAATAGAAATTTCAACACATTCATTTAGTCAATCCAATGTATTTATCAATATTTGATTTGAGAACTGAACAACAGAAGATAATATGTCAGTCAGGAGAAATGGAAATTCAAACACATTGACACACTCACATTCAGGATAACCACATAGCAAACTTTCTTAGCATGCTAAGATGTATTTCAAGTCCATCATCTTATCTGAGATCTGAACTTGAACAAAGTATTGAGTTTGGTCAGGATTAACAACAACAACTAAAAAAAAACAACAAAAAAAAAACGATTTGCTTCAGTAATTCTAGGAAATAGAAAAATGTGTATGAATTTGCTTACTATGATCTTATTGTGAGCTTTTAAATTATCCACTTTTAGCATGGGATAGTCATTTAATTCTGATTTAGGTCTAATAAAAATACAGTGCTTTTGGAATGATCATTTATGTCTCTAGGACTGGTGGAAAATATGACACAAATTGTCAGAAATTTAAGGGCTCTCTTTTCTTTTCTTTTTTTTTTTTTTTTTTTTTTTTTTTTTTTGGTTTTTCGAGACAGGGTTTCTCTGTGTAGCTTTGAGCCTTTCCTGAATCTCGCTCTGTAGACCAGGCTGGCCTTGAACTCACAGAGATCCGCATATAACCAATTAAAAATTGCACTGAGACCTATAATTCAAGTAATTAAAATATATGTATAATATAGAACATATATAATGCAATTTTAGACTACATATCATAGGTAGTTTAATATTTTTAAATTTAGATTATGCCTATATTTGTACATCTGCGTTTATGTGTATATGTGCATGTATATAAGGACCAGGTTTAGGTTCTCATAGAGATCAGAATATGGTGTCAGATCTCTGGAGCTGATGTTACAGCCAGTTGCAACCTGCCCTGTGAGCTTCCTGATACAGATATTGGAAACTAAACTCAGGTCCTCTGAAATAGCAGCAAGGATCTTTATTTATTGAACCATCTCTCTAGTCCAAGGCTTGGACATATTTGAAAGAATCTTCACTGGGATCACCATATTAGAGGATTTTTCTCTGAGATTTTTCTCTTGCTCTTCTATATTAAACATTGTATTAACTATTGAAGGAAACAACCCAAATATAAATTCCTAGCATGCTCATGGTTAGAATGCTCATATTACAGTCCTCTTATGACATCTATGATGCTTAAGTAATGGTTATAAATCACAAAACATCACAAATAAAGGCAAATTTTCACTGTAAGTCATTACAAAACTAGGGCAATAGCTGGGTAGTGTTGGTGCACACCTTTAATCCCAGCACTCAGGAGGCAGAGGCAGGCAGATCTCTGTGAGTTTGAGGCCAGCCTGGTCTACAGAGTGAGTTCCAAGACAGCCAAGGCAACACAAAGAAACAGCTCTCCCCCACAAAAAAAGAAATGAAAAGAAACTAGGGCAGTATATTTTTATTACTTCATTTACTTATTTATTAAAGATATACAGGTTATACATGTTTGTGTATGTATGCACATGTGGGGTCAACAGGCAACTTTGCACAATGAGTTCTCTCCTTTGACCTTTACATGGGTACTGAGGTTCAAACTCATGTCATTGAACTTGGATTCAAGCATCCTTACCCATTTGGCTATCTCAACAGCCCAAGAAAAATATTGTTAAATTGTGATAGAATGTTCACATTCTCCACTTATGCTCAAAGACCAAACATAAAAATTATTTCAAGAACTTGTACCCCATGACATGATAATGATTTTGAAACTGTTTGATCATTTGCTTATCTTTCTGCCTCCTAGAAACTGGAGAATACAGCATTGCTCCTTGAACCAGGGAACAATTTTTAAGTAGAGCTTAACACATTAGTCCACCTTTAAAAATAACAGAATACTCAAGATTCTTGGGTAGTCATTGAATTTTTACATTTCAGTGTACCTCTAACATCTATTCTTTGCATATACACCAGGCTTTTTTCCTTTTCCCTCTGTGTGTGTCCCATGTGGGTGTGTATATGGTGCATGCATATGTGGATATGTGTTTTTGTATGTCAAGTAGCTCATGCACATACATGTGGCAGTCTGAAGTGGATGTTGGGGGTATTCCCTCAATCATCTTGCTCTTTGAGTAATTTAGATGCTGACCCTGAAGCTTGCGATTTTATGCAGATTTGCATAAATAAGTCCACTAAGACCATCCTTTCTCCAATTCCCAGTGTCGAGACTGTTGATGTATCATGCCCTTCTGGCTTTGGTATTTGAGTGTTGGGGTTCTATTCTAGTTCTCATGTGTGTATGGCAAGCACTGTACTCACCAAGCCATCTGCCTAGACTGAAACTGTTTCTTCATGCAAGTTCTGAGATGCTTAAGTATCTTCAGCTTATGTAGAAATTCAGTGTTTTCCTCCGTGGGGCTACATGGTTTATGTTTTCCCTAATACATACTTTAGAAATATTGTTTATATCTTAAAAATACCTTAGGTGTTACATACTCACTATTTATAAAACACTGGAGTTCTTGTTGTAGTCACAATGGTATTAAGAAATTTGGTTCTGGAATGAACCATATCTTTATTTATCTTTGCTGTAGGATACTTTGGGGCAAGTCCAAAAATTCATGTACCTCCTTTTGCATGCTTTAATATGGAGATAATATAATAGCCCTGGGAACAGCCAATCAAGTCTATTATTGATTTAATAAATATATATGTATATTAAAAAGTGAAGCTTGAATATTAAATACAATAAATGTTTTCTCCACTGTCATCCTTATATTAATGAAAATGATGGCAATGGTGATGGTGTGGAGGGCTGAGATGATGTTGATAGTACCATTCTTCTTTGAACATATTAATGGTTAGAGGGGATAGTGACATGAAGAGTGTGAAAGAGGACATGGTGTGATAAGACATGATTTAGGAGTGTGGAATAAAAAGAAGTCAAAAGGAGAGGTTCTTAAAGGCAAATAAATGTTTCTCAGCTGAGAGTGTATCAAACAGATTCCTAAAAATATAAGCACTTTTGCAGTTGGACCAATTGTTGGTCATTGTAAAGTTGGTCAAACATATTCAACTGCAAAAAAAAAAAAAAAAAAAAAAAAAAAAGATCTGGTGCTAAGTATAGAGGGCTTGAGAACATGGAATTTTCTGATACTTCCAGATATCAGAACCACTGAGTTAGATTGTACAAACAGGGGGCCAGAGCACATGAAAAGAAAAAAGGGTGAAGAGATGGTTCAGTGGTAAAGAATGCTTGCTGTGTAATCAAGGAGACTAGAGTTCAGATTCTAGCACCCATGTGTGGTGATGTATTGTGTCCCCCAATATACTGTGTCCCCCAATAAAATTTATCAGAGGGTCAGAGGAAAAAGCAGGCTACTATAGTAAACAAAGAAGTCAGGCAATGATAGCACATGCCTTTAATTCTATCACTTGGGTGCCAGGGATCTGTCTGGATCTCTGTGAGTTCAAGGCCACACTGGGGAACAGAGCCAGGCATGGGGATACATGCCTTGAATCCTAGCACCAACCATAGAGGTCTGGAGTTCTGTACAGACAGACAGGAAGTGATAGAGCTGTGCAGGAAGAGAAAGTGATGTAGCTGGGCTGAGAGAGCAAATGAGAGAACAGAACAGAAAGGCATTTAAGCATGAGTATACAGGAAGTAGCTCTCTTTGGTGGCTGAGGTGTTGGTGAGGTAAGGTTAGTTTGTGGCTTTTCCTATTTCCCTGATCTCTCAGGTTTTCACCCCTATATCTGGCTCCATGTTTTTTATTTAGGAAGACCATTTAGCAATTTGTCTACACCCATGTAATAACAATCAGGGCATTGCAAGTATGTCTATGACCCTAAACTCCAAGAAAGGTATAAGGTATACATGTGGCTCAGTAGGGCCTGCTAAATAACCTGAGCTGAGGAAAACTCAGCTCTAGGTCCAGGAAGAGAGTCTCCTTTAAGGGACTAGGTGCTGAGTAATAAAGGAGGTAATTGACACCCTCCTCTGGCCTTGGGAGAGCCTGTACAAGTGTACATATGTGTAAATATAGTCACAGAAACACATGCACACATATGAATAAATAAATAATAAGTTTTAAAATATTACTATTAAAATAACAACAAGAAAGACATAGTTGTTGGTTGTTGCACACTATTATTAACACTATGTTATGTACTAGATATGTAAGTCATACCATTTACTTTTTTCATAAATCCAATGAAGTCTTGCTAATATTTGAATGTGGAATGATTGACACAGGCTCATGTGTTTGAACACCTGATCTTCAACTTCTTGGGAGGGATTGTGGAACCAAACTCACAGAGAGGCTATGGGAGGAGAGCTTGTGGGTTCTAACCCATGGCATTCAGTTCAGTTCTCTCCCTCCTGGTCCTTGGAGAGGTGTCCAAGACAATGACAAGAACATGTCAGTCAGGATAGAAGCTGGGCTAACAACCATACCTTCCTTGCTCTGAAACTTGAGATAGAATGCATCCTTCTCCAAAGTGCTTCTTGTCAGGCTGTGGTTACAACAAGGAAAAATTAGACTGAAATAGTTACATAGGTACTTTCTTGTTTCTGTCTTGTAGAAGGGGAAAGAAACTATTGCTTACTGAGATTAATTAGTGTGCTCACCTTTCTACAACTCTGAGGTGGCAGATTTATATTTGAACACCTGCAGTTTGGTTGGAATACAAACCAAGGATTCTAAGATATAATCAAAAGTCCATGGAATATATTTCCTCAACAAAATATTAGGCTAAAATTGTGCAAGCCATGCAGTAGTGGTGCATGCCTTTAATCCCAGCACTCAGGAGGAAGAGCCAGGCAGATCTCTGTGAGTTTGAGGCCAGTCAGGTCTATAGAGCGAGATCCAGGACAGGCACCAAAACTACACAGATAAACCCTGTCTTGAAAGAAAAAAAAATTGTACAAGCAAATAATGGCTAAGTTTTTTAGGCCACTATCAGGGTTTTGAGTTTGAGCATTTGTTTAGCCACTTGGGTTGACATTTCTATACACAATCATGAATTTTGAAACTATAACGGTCCTACTATAATTAAAAATGGAGACTATAAAGATAGATGATAGAAGATGAGCACTCTAATTTTAGAGCTGGCAATCACTTAATCCTAAAAAAATAAAATGTGAATGAATAAAGTGCTATGAATCAAAGGAATGCTGTAATAGCTTTATATAATTGTATTTTTATGATCTTATATTTCAAAGATGATGAATTAATTTCTTTTTCAAGATGTGTTTAAAGTGAGTCTAACCTTTTCTTCAAGTTAGGTCTATTCTTTCCCTTTTGGTAGGTGGTATTAAATTTGATAATTTTCACATGATAGCTTAAGAAGTTTAATCATTTTCTGATTATTAACCTTTCTACAGTTTTTCACGTGAAAATTACTAATTTAAACAAACTTCCTCCTATTTCTTGGTAGATTTTGTATTTCTTGCATACTTTGTGTAGTGCATGTGCATGACCTACCTGTAGTATATTTATTTAAAATACTTCATTTTCAAGCTGAAAATTGGATTGTAGGAAAATGGATTCTGTAGCTTAATCTGAGAGTCTACTGGCTTGTGATCCTGGCTCTTCATGCTGTAGTGTGCTTTCTTTTCTGGGGTACTACAAGGACATTGGCCACTGGCACTGTAGAGCTAGGCAGTCACAGATGTCAGGAGCCACCTCTTCTGCAACTATGAACACTCAACCATCTGACAGTTAATGAGGCCAATGTCCAGTGGTTCCTTAGAATTCTATTCCTGGCTGTATTTGCAGCTTCCTTCACTCCCCTTTGCCCATTATTAACTTCAGAGAGTTTGTTACCATCATTCATTCGGTGCTTTGTTCCATGTTGAATTTTCTTTCAAAGCTAGCAATGCCTGTTTTTTTGTTCTATGTTTACGTGTTATAGGTAGCTTCTGAGTTCTCATAGCTCAACAAGGAATAGTCAAGAGCTGCAACTGGAAGCAGTACTCATACTCCTCATAAAGAACTTGTGACCTTTAGTTTTTATACTTGTTATTACATACATCCTTCTTTGTTGGTATCCGGTTGAACTAGTTAGATACCCTTCTTAATTTTAACCAAAAGAAAGAAAAAATTCTAAGATGCAGAATTTTTTTCTTCTTCCTATCTTCAACTTATACTTGAGTTTTAAAATTAGTTATGATTATAGAATTATTTATGATTATAAGCAAAACCAAAGACAAACACTATAATTTTGTTCTCTTTACTTCTGGGTCATGGTTACATCTAGAGTTAATATATTATTTTCAAGAAACAAGGACCTAAAGGGAATAAGAAATCCTCTAATCAGGATTTAGTTTAAAAAATTTGCTGAAATTAAAATACTCTCTGATATCACTGAGGTTTCAGAACAGATCCAGAAATGACTTAAAGATATTAAGGTCAAGACGGGGATGAACAGGTCTCACTTATCCTGACCTGACTTTCCTTCTGAATTCTGCTGGGAGATAGAAATACACCATTTATTATTTTCTTTCAATGAGATGTTCTTTGCTGAGCAGAGTTAGATACTAGGGATATGTAATCCAGACTGTCCTTGCTCTCAACACCTTGCAGTCCGACAGGGCAGATAATCAGCAAATTAAAATCCAGGAAGATAACAGCAACAATGAGTGGGGGTTCATAACCATGGAGAAGAGCAACCTAGTAGCTGCTTAAGGGTCAGGAAACTTCCAGAGAGGTGACATATCAGCTGGGCCTGGCATCTTCCCTGGGAGGGAGCCAGGTAAAATGTAATGAAATTCTCAATGAGGAGATTATGTTTAAACTTCCCAGCAGAGTCATTTAGGATCAAAGTGCTGTCTCTTTTCCTTTTGGAGCTTTTCTTGTCCCTGAGGCAATTATAGAGGCAAAACTTCCCGCATGAAAAAGAATGAACAGGGGCTGACTTGCAGGTGGGGTGTTCCATTAAAAAAAAACCTGCAGCCAAGCCTTCAGATAGTGAGGGCCCCTCAAGGAGGGGTCAAGAGAGATAACAGGAGTAGACTATCTCAGGATGCTTGTTCTGGACCAAGAGTGAAAACGAGAAGTGAGACACTGTCAAATAATCTTTCCCCTGAGGGGCACAGATGCTGAGGAAAGTTGCTGGGTTATCAGCGCCGTGAATAAATGTGTCAGCTTGACAGCTTCCTGTGGCAAAGACAGAATACCCCGAGGAAAAGACACTGATCTTAGTTTTGTTTATTCAATTGGGGCTGATGTCCTGCCAGGTTTTGATAAACTTGTCCCGAAAAGGAAAAGGATGCAGTTACTGTGTGGTTTCTGTTATTTCAGAGTCCATGCTACCCATCTGAGGTGAGAGTGGGTCCCAACTGGTGCATATTTAAAACGCAAGCTATCAGACAATCGTGACTGTGATTATAATATGACTTGTGATGTCCCTTCAAACTCTCTTTACCCATTAGTCAGGCCAGGCTATGTTTATATAGGAGTTAAAGAAAGATAGTTTATTCCCTGTAATAGCCGGCTACTGATGTATGAAATTCCTTCAAAGAGGCAAATTTTCATTCTGGTAGCAGAAAGCTGAAGTTCAGGAAACAAACCACTCTGTTGAGACAGAGGTTTGGATTTGAATACTTTCACGTGAGTTAACTGAATGCTGTCTTATCTTTTTATTTATTTTACTAATTTTTGTGCATGTGTGTGTCCAGATGCATCGTGAGCAGGGAGCAGGTGGCTGCTGAGGACAAATCTAGTGAGTCAGTTCTTTCCTATCATCTTGGGGGGGTTTCAGGATGGGATGCAGATCATCAGGCCTATGCCCACAGTGCCTCTACCTGCTGGGACATCTAGCAGGCCCCAAATCTTTATCTTTTCAGAGTTAATCTGATATATATATATATATATATATATATGTATATATATATATGTATATATACACATATATATATTTCAGAGTTAATCTGATATATATATTCTGTTCTTTTTAAAATATATATGTGTGTATATATGTGTGTGTGTGTGTGTGTGTGTGTGTGTGTGTGTGTGTGTGTGTATTTAAAATTTTGGAGATTATAATATAACTACTTTCTTTCCCCTTCCCTTTTCTCCTTCCAAACTCTCTCTTGTATTTCCCCAACAACTTTCTTTTAAACCCATGGCCTCCTTTAGTCATGGTTGCACATATATGTTCATGTATGTGTATGTATTCCTAAATACATGTATACACTCTCTTAGTCCATATAATGTTATGTGTATGTATATGTTTCAGGAATGACCATTTGGTATTGGATAGCCAATAGGTGTGAACTTCTCTGGAGATTATTTTACCACATAAGCCTAAGGATGCAGTAGTGGCACACATACATTGGCAGTAAACAACAGCTCCTAACAATGTTTCTTTTCAATGTGTGCAAGGATTGGGGATGCCTAAATTTATGAATGAATAGAGAACAAGAGAACTGATGAAAGCGAAGAGTGTCTACCCTTTACATCTGGGTCACTTGAATGTTCTTTGGTGTTGGTGTAGTGGCTGAGCAGGTAAGCTGACCTTTTATATGTTTGAGTTTGATAATGTACCCATTGTTGGAGAGGATGTTTTACTGAACAACAAATCCCTTGACATCATTTATAGTCTTCTACTTCAGCACCACTGTACTGCCTGTTGAAGGTCTGTGAGGCTCACATGTTCAGAAGTGAGCTCACATTTTAAGATAGTAAACTGGAGCTATCAAAGTGTCCCCAAATAGGAATGCAAGGTGAGATCATCAATGATTTAAGACTTGAGAAACTAGATAGAAAAGAATGTCATCAAATAAAGTTAGGCTCACTCTAAAGCAAAACAGTCCAAAAGCTAATCCTCTTGCACAACTGATGTTTCCTGTTGTCATTGAATGAGCAGGCAGCTGGATCAATAAGATCATGTGATTCCAGACTCCACTTTAAGATGGTGGTTGGGAAAGTGTATCTATTCACTTACTCAGAAATGCTCTTTCAGCACAGTACTTAACAACTTAGATATTCTAAGTTTTATTAAAAACCAGATTTTATGAAATGATTTTGCCAAATGTAGGCTAATGCAATTATTTTAAATCCATTTAAGGATGGCTGGCACATGCTATGGATTTTAGTGGGCTAGGAGGACAAATGATATATTTTGTTTATAATAATTTTATTCATTATCATAAAGAAGAAAATGCATCTTGAAGGTAGCACTAGCTATTGATAGGTAAAAAAATGTTCCCATATCTTTATGCTACCACTAATCTATTTTTATGATTTTAACTTTTTGCTAAAACTGTCCATTTCTATTACTTTAAAATATAGATTATGCTATCTAGAATGTGAGACAATTTCCTGTTGTGTTTTGCAAAGCATTATCACAGTAATAAATTAACTACTACTGACATTTAATCCTCATGATCATCATCATCTTTTTTTAAGAATCAGTCCTCCTCTTCAGTTAGACTGGATTTCAACTCAATTAACTCTGAGAGTATCTTTAAAGGTCTTTGCAATAAGGTTTAATTGAACAAGGAAGGCCATTCTTTTTTTTTTCTCTTTGAAAAACTTTTAAATTAAAATATAATTACATAATTTTCTCTTATTTTTCCTTCCTTTAATCACTCCTGTGCAACCCCCATTACTTCCCTTTCAAATTTGTGGTTTCTTTCCCTCTAATTCATATCTATATTTTATATATGCGTAACTCTATAATTAAAACTTATTCCGTTTATTTAGTGTTTCATATATCTTTTGAATACATATGAAATTATAAATATATCTCATAATTATAATTTCATGACTGATCAGTTGGCATTGGATAACCAATTCTTTGTGGAATTCTATTTCTCTCTCAGCATCCCTTAGTTGCATGTGTTCATTGTCTAGGGGTAGACTCCTTTGAGATTTTTCCATTCCATATTAGCATGTCTTGGTACTGTGCTTCTTCAAGTCTTTTTCAGACAGCCATATGTTAAGGCATCATGGGCGGAGCTTCTCTGCCATTTCCAGTAGACACAATCTCACAGTAGATTTCTGAATCCTCTGGTTCTTACTATCTTTCCTCCCTTCTGTGTGTAAACGTAGTAATTGGTGATGGGTACCATAGGACAACGTCTGTGAATTTTGTCCAATTGTCCAATTGCAGTTTTCTGTAATGGTCTCCATCTGTTGCAAAGAGAATCTTCTTTGATGGAGGCTGAGAACTATGCTTACATGTGAATATAAGAACAAATGTTTAGAATATAACTGGTTTAGTAAAGTGGAGGTAGTATATTACTCCCCTGAGATTCATGGCCTGGCCCCAGGTGTTTGGCTAGGCTTCCAGTGCCAGGCATGTCTTCCTTTCCTTTGACAGAGCATTAAGTCCAACCATATACCTGTTGATTGCTGCAAAGATAAAACTGCCACTATTGGACCCTTGGAGTTCTCATGCCATACTGGTGAAAACCCATTCTTAATGTGGGTGGTACCAACCCATCACTTGGGTTCCCTGACTGAATAAAAAGGAAATTGAATGATGAGCACCACCATTCACTGTTGTCTGCTTCCTGATTCCAGATGCAATGCAACCAGCCATCTTGTGCACTTGCTTCCACAACGTCTATAATGTAATTTCTATACCACAGTATAGAATTTACCATGATGGATTGCATCTTCAAACTGTGAAGCCAAATAAACTCTTTCTTTCTTATATTGCTTTTTGTCACAGCAATGAGAGAGGTAACTAATACAAATCTAATTAAAAATCTCAAGCCGGGCGGTGGTGCCACACGCCTTTAATCCCAGAACTTGGGAGGCAGAGGCAGGTAGATCTTTGTGAGTTCGAGGCCAGCCTGGTCTACAGAGTGAGATCCAGGAAAAAAAATCTCTGGACAAAAACTCATTGGTAAATGTCTATTGAAGTCTAAACATGTTTCTTTCTATATGCTCCACAGAGGTGTGTTGAAAACCTGATAGCTAATCATTTCATCTTCTACTGGCAGATGGTAAAGTGAGGAGTTTTTCTTGTACCATTAGTGTCTAGTGTGTTGCTTCTTGATTTTATATCACCACACCAATTTATTTCACTTCTTTTGTACTTCAGGTTCCACTTAATGATGTTTAATAATAGTAACTCATTCATAAAATCATTGAAAAGGTTAAGCAAGGTGGTTGCCTTGCTAATTGCCTGGCAAAGAGATAGTTCAAAAAGGTTTTGTTTTTAATACTCCTGGACTTTATGGAGTGTTACTCCTGAAATAAACTTTAGAAAATGCCATTAAAAGATACATTGTCCAAGCACAAAGTCTCCTATCCAGGAAAGTCTGATAGATTTTCCTTATAATGCCTATTTTCCATTATCCAGATGAGTTAAATGGGCTCCATAACAAGTGATATTTATTTAAGGACATGGAAGGCAAAGGAACCTGCCTAAGGGTAAGAAAGTGAGAAAAAGATAAGGAATAGTAGAAATCAATCGATACTTACTATTAATTAGGTAACTCAATGTTAGCACGTAATTCCATGGAAGGTATGCTAGCTGTATGTGTAAACAGGCTAAAAGGACAAGGGTACATGGATATGTACCTTCAATCCTCTATCACCCGTAATTTGAGAAGTATCCCTAAAGCCATCTGCTCTCATACCTTATCAACCAGGTATCCTGGTTGTGTCGAGATGGATTAAAAGGCTTTTGACAATGAAAAGCTCAGGATATTTTCTGCATGTTGGACATTCACTGATGATCACAGAGATGAATGTAGGAGAGTGTGGATGGGAAACATATGGTCATACAGTGTTCCTTCCTCACTTCCGTCAGTATGCCAAACACATATGTGAAAAATCATATCAGAACATTTATTAATTTTCCTGTTTGCAAATTGAGTACAAATATTTGTCTAATTTTAAAGGGTATCTCACTAGTAACATCTGTGTTTCTCATTTGTCTAATGATCTGGTAAAACTTCATCTCTTTTTTTATTAGAGGGAAAGCTTTAAAGACAGTAAATACAGGGAATTTAACTAGCACAGTAGATTCCAGTACACCATGAAAGTATAACTAAAGGAAGAAAGAAACCAAACCCAGAAAAAAGCATTACTAATATCTTTCTTTAATCATTCTATAAAATAGATAGTACCACCCTAAGCACTTTTCCTTCTGGTTGCTTATTGGAATTTTTCTACTTGTTTGTACATAGTTATACATTCATGTATAAATATGAAATATTTTACAGGATATTAACAGATCAAATTTAAAAATAAGCTAGTGGATCTTTGATGGATAGTTGCAAGGTTTGAATACTCGTAGCCTCTGATGTTGCTGGTTTATAGAATATTATTTATAATACCGTATATCTGATACATCTCAGGCTTCAGTGACACAGAATGTATAAAGGGTGTTAACTTCTCATTTTTGTGTTTGGAAATCAACACCTCCAAGTATTATTGAAACATGCCTCCAAACTCATGTAACCACAAAGCAAAAAAAAAAAAAAAAAAAAAAACAATGATCTCCATAAAGTTATGTCTTCTGTATCTAGCTTTCCATTTTAGTGCAGTACATGGTACAGTACGGCTAGAGAGCCAAATCTGTTTGTCCACTGGTTCATAAAAATAAAGTTTTTCTGAACACACTGCCTGTGTTTGCTTTTAGAAGTAATGGTAGATTTGGGGATTGTGATGGACACTATTAGTGACCTGAGAGAATAAAGCAATTATGATCTGAATCCCCACATTATTAGAATATGGTAAGAGGCCCTCTACTAATTATAAAGATTTAACCAATTTCAGTCACATTTCATTCACACTATCTTGTTAAGTTAAAATAATATGTTTTAGCTAAAACTACATTTAGGATTGTGAGATTATGAAATATTTATTGGATGATGTGCATTACATTTATTTGAATTATTGAAAAGGGGATAAATTCTACTAAATACAGTCAGATGAGTTATATATTGGATGGGATGTGGATTCTTCTTGCCCAGGTCTTCCTTTCATAAAACAGAGACTTAGTACCAGATTGTATCACAGTCACCAAGGGCATTGTTAAGACAGTAATCTTTTCATTGTAGATCATATATTTACTTCCTTTCTCTTTCCCCATGAATTGAAGAGTCATTGTCTCAAGCATTTCACTAGGAATGAAATGTTGACTCTTAAAATGAAACAGTCTATAGCTGAAGATTGGTCAAAGTGGACAGGAGAAAGCACAGAGGACTAAACCTATATACAGAAATCTAAGGAATTCTGAGAGTGTAAAAAATAATCTTCCCCAAGGAAGAGCACACCAATTGGTTATTCAATACCAAGTAGTCATCCCTGAAAACATATATACAAGTAACATTATACGAACTGAGCAGGTTATATTTAGGAATATTTATGTATATACATGCACATTCATACATGTAGTAACAATTAATGGGAAAAGAGGTCATGGATTTGAAAGAGAGCAAGGGAGTTATATTGGAGGTTTTATAGTGAGAAGAGGGAATGGGGATGTTATAATCATAATATAATCTTAAAAATAAAAAAAAATGTAATGGGTCTTTCTTTGTCCTGCTTCCCAGCTTCCAAATAGTGATATGGAGACTTATTTCTAATTATGAAAGGTCAGCCTATAACTTAGGCTTGTTCTTAACCAGCTCTCGTAACTTAAATTAACCCATTTCTATTAATCTATGTCCTGTCACATGCCACCCATCCTTCTTCCTTCATGTCTCCTCATGTCTCTCTTCTGTGCCTCGATTATCTCCTCTTACTTCCTCTCTCTGCCCAAAAGTCCCTCCTATACTTCCTGCCTAGCTATTGGCCGTTCAATTCTTTATGAAACCAATCACAGCAATATATCTTCACACAATGTTCAAATGTCCCACAACAAATAATCAAAAAAGGAAGAGAACTGAAAAAATCAATTCAAAATTGTAAATGAATGAAGCTCATTTCTTTTTGTTTCCAACTCCCCAAGCCCTTTTCATTCTATATTCATTCACTGATGTAAGATATATATATATATATATATATATATATATATATATATAAATAATTAGAAATAATTAAAAGTGGTATGCTTTTAGGTACCAGAACACAATATGGTTATAAAGTTACCCAGATAATAATAAGCCTTTTCAGTTACAAATGGCTTAACATATGTGCAAATAGTTTAATGGAAAAAGCTGAAATTAATAATTATTAATGTTCCTTAAAAAATGTACTCTTAGGTTAAGAGTAACTGTAGGATGCCCTGTACTCTAATGGTTGAAAAATGGAATAGTTAACACAAATTGATTAGAAGTGAGAACCTGAAGTTATAGAGATTTCTTAACCTTCAAATACACTAGAACACAGAATAAACACTTTGGAACACACATACTTTTATTTTATCTTATTTCATATTGTTTTGAGACATGTTTTTCTCTCCATAACTCAGTCTGGTATGAACCTCACCAGGCAGCATAAGTTAGCCTCAACAATGTAATCTTTTTGTCTTAGCCTCTTAGGGGCTGGGTTTACAGGAACACATGGTCACCCTAAGCAGGAATGCATTTACTCTCGACAATTCTTTCAATAATAATTAAAATGGCAAAAATGTTTCTTTAAAGGCAAACAATTTTTTTCATCTTAAACATTAGTCTTAACTTGCTTTTTCAAAATTATTAGAGGAGAATAATGAGTCACAGAAACTGGTAAATAGTTTCCCATAATAGTCACTGTTACAATGACATATTTACATTATACTATAAAATTTTGATTAAAAAAGGGCAGCATGCTGTGAATATAAAAGATGAGCAAACATGTGGTCATCTTATGATAATATAACCTTAAAAACACAATAACAGTAGGCTTCATAAAATAACTAGGCTGGGTCCCTGTGACATTTCCCATTTAGTTTGTGATGGTAAGTCAGTTGGTAAACAAGACAATTGTTCTATCTGCTAAAATTATGAGCATGGAGGGTCACTTACCCACACAGGATGGAGCAAAGAGGTCCTGTTAACACAAATCAACCATCTGTAAATGAAATGACAGAAGAAATATATAAATATCTAGTTGTGAAAGGTTCAAAGGCTTATTCATCTACCACCATTTTCTTTATGTGATCCTGTTATGGAATGTTGAATTGTTATATACATAATTGTATACTGAGACAAAGCTAAAAAAAATCCTGAAATTTTGCTTTTTCTGGCTTAGTCCTTACCTATAAAATGTAACTATTGTATTTGAGTTCCTGCATGTAAACATAGCTGAAATAAAAAGATACTCATCTTTATAAGTATAGCAGCAATATTTCATGGAACCCACTAGTGCTCTTAAAGGATTCAGGAACCTGTGACTAGATAGGTCATATGCCCAGGAGAGAACCCAATACTAATGCTCTGCCTAACAGACATAGTATTAAAAGCAATAGAGTGCCTGAGCTGGCCTACTCTGGTGATCGGATGGCTGAATACCCTGTCATGATAGAACTCTCATTCAGTGACTGGTGGAAGTAGATGCAGAGATCCACGGCTGAGCCCCAGGTGGAGCTCCAGGAATCCAATTGACGAGAGAGAGGAGGGATTGTATGAGCAAGAGATATGGAGACTATGATTGGAAAAAGCACAGGGACAACTAGCCAAACTAGCAGAAACACATGAGCTGTGAACCAATGGCTGAGGAGCCCCCATGGAACTGGATCAGGCCCTTTGGATAAGTGAGACAGTTGATGAGCTTGAACTGTTTGGGAAAGCCACAGGCAGTGGAACCAAGACCTGTCCTTGGTGCATGAGCCAGCTTTTTGGAACCCAGGGTCTATGCTGGGACACTTTGCTAAACCTTGGTGCAGGGAGGAGGGGACTGGACCTGCCTCAATTCAATCTACCAGGCTGGGCTGACTTCCCAGGGGAGACCTTGCCTTGGAGGAGGTGGGAGTAGGGGTGGATTAGGGGGGAGGGCTAGGGGGTGGGAAGAAGGAGGTTGAGGAATCCGTGGCTGATATGTAAAATTAAATTTATTATAAAATAAAATATTTATAATGAAAAAAATCAATAGATATATTTCATAAGCAAACCTAACAATTGTTCTTCAGTGTGTATCTAGGAGAGAAATTTTCCAAATACTGTAGAATTTCCTGTCGTTGCCTCGCTAATAGGGCTGCCACCAGCTTTGAGGCAGCACTCCATAGCCACAGGGCTGACACATTCCAACAGCATTTCTTCTTTCTTTACTTCTGTCCTTCAATACTTTTTGTTAGTTCTGGTGGGAATTTTTGTTTTCAAGATTTATTTTTATTCTTGTGTATGTGTGTGTGTCTATATGTGTACATACCACATATATTTGGGTGCCAGAAGTCTGATTCTCTGGAGCAGGAGTTACAGGTGGCTGTGAGACATGGGACATGGGTGCTGAGACCAGAACTTGAGTCCTCTGGGATTGCAGCAAAAGCTTTTAATCACTGAACCCCCTCTTCAGGCCCTACTTATGGGAATTTTAATGTGTATTTCTCTAATGAGTAAGACAATGGTTGCCTTTTCATGAGATTGTTGACTATTTGTGTGTGCTCTTTTGTAAAGGGAAATTTTCAAGGCTTTTGTCAATCATTTTTGAGTTTTTCTATATTTATGATTGAATGCTTAAATTCTAAGCACTTGAATATCATTTCACTTTTTTCCTTTTGTTGGTTTTCAGTTCAATTATTGTGTATCCATATACTACCTGGAAATCCTTTGGCATTTTAAAATAATTGTCACTGAAATATTGATATTTATACTATAATAGTATAATATATAATATATATTATACTATAATAGTATAATATAACAGTAATTAAATTATCTACTGTTGGGGCTCGAAGGATAGCTCAGCAGTTAAGAGCACTGGCTTCTCTTCTAGAAGACCGGAGTCCAATTACCAGCAACCAAATTTTAGCTCACAACTGCTAGTATCTCCAGTTCCAGCAAATTTTATGCCCTCTTCTGGCCTCTTTGAGCACCAGGCATGCATGTGGTACATAGACATATATGTAGGTAAAGCACTCATAAATATAAAATTTTTTAAAAAATAATAAATTAAAGTAATAGTTTGCTATTATTCAACTCTTCTATGTCAGTGCTGACTTGCGAATGCTCTCTGTCACTAAGAACAAATTATTAAGATATCTAACTATAATTTGTCTTCTACCGTTATTTGGTGAAGTGTTGTTGGTTATGTTTAGGAAAAATAATGAACATCACAAACATCCAATGCATTACTCTTCCATTAATTTATTATTTGCCAAAATGAAAATTGTATATATAACTTAAATAATATGTCTTTTCTTAGAATACGTTTTGCTTGGCACTAATCAGAATATAGTATTCTTCTATGAATTGGCGTGCTTCTATTCCTCAGCTCTCTACCTGGGGTTCGACATTTATATTGAACTTCTTATGGGAAATGGAGAAATTGGTTGATCCTTTACTTTTCACCAATCTGACAAATTCTTCTTATAACAAGGCCATTTAGTCTGTTCTTGGTTAACCAGCACATAGATACTGAGTCTACAATACTGTTCATTGTTTACAACTTGTTACAAAGTCTTGCTCTCTACCATTTCCTGGTTTCATTTATATTTAATACATATCCCTGTGATCTATTTCACATCTTTAAAGTTTATAATATATATCATTAGGTGAGTCTTCCAAATTTCACAGTGCACCTACAAAAGAAAGCCAAACCTGGTACCATGACTCTTTTTATGAGGGAGTTAATTCCATTCACTGAGAGAGGAAGCCTTATGCTAATCACCAATAAAACCTTACTCTGCTTTTTTCTTTGTTTCTGTAATATATATATATATTTATCATATATATATATATATATTGTGTGTGTGTGCGTGTGTGCGTGTGTGTGTGTGTGTGTGTGTGTGTGTGTGTGTGTGTGTGTGTGTGTGTGCTTCTGTGCATACACCTGCTTGCAGGTGTGTGTGAAGGTGAGAGGTCAGCAAAGGGTTTTGTTCTTCAGGATCCACATTTTCTTTTCTTTTCTTTTTTTTTTAATGAGGCAGAATCTCACACTGCTTGGCTCTACATCCCCAAGAGCTATAATTACAAGCAAGCACAGACTACCATGCCCAGAGAAAGTGTTTTGTTTGGGTTGTGGTTGCATGACAAGCACTTTGCCATCTGACGGTCTGCTTTGGCACCACATTGCCCATTAAATTTCTAGATACAAATTTCATATTTCTGGAATGAATCTTTCAAACTATACACTCATCTTTTTCAAAATGAACATAGTGTTGATATACTAAAGTGCTTTTAATATTTAGGTTATTGTGGAAATTAATAGGTTTTCATTTATTCAATTTATTACTGTTAAAATTTACTTTTTCTTAAAATAGACTCTACTGTGATCACATCTCTCTATATATAGGCCATATTATCTTGGTCAAATTATTTAACTTATTTTAAATGTTTTCTTATAATGCAACAGTAATATTACTGGAGGGAAGTGATGTTAAGATCACAGTTATCTCTCCTATCTACAGTTTCATTTTCTGTGGATTTGGTTGCTTTCTATTAGTCTTTTGCTTAAGAATATTAATGTGATATTTAAAAAATAGGTAATTCATAATATTTAAATAACCATTCTGAGTATGTATGATGAAATCTTACATCCTCTTGTTCTGCCACTACTAGATGAGAATCAGATTATATGCACATACTTTATCACAGAATGCTGTAAAGATTGCTGTATTTTATAAATAGTTATTGCTGTTATTCATTTACTGTGCATATTTTATAAATTCAGTTTTATTATAAGTATGTCTGAGAAGGAATAAGTGTTTATGATTCAACACTAAACATTTTTACAGACCCCGACTGAGATGCTTGGAATATATTTCCTGTTGGGTCATGGTGCACCTAGGGTAATGCATGAGAGATTCTTGAAGTTATGGAGGATACATTTTATATACTAGTAAATGGCAACTAGGAAGAAGATCATGCTTTACTTTTAAGCTACCATGGCAGAGGTCTGCTTTTCAATGAAGAAAGATATTTTCAGTTTTTGAGACCTTATTGGCATTTAGGTACAAAAATGTGTTTATATGCATGCATATCCACTGTTTACTTATTTAATATTAGCAATAATTTCTGCTGGGTGCAACTTACTACTTAAACACTATATAATTTACTATGTTTGCTTAACTAAAAATTTGGAAAATACAAGGCAACTTAGTGGTGTTGTGTTTAGAAAAGGAATAGTTAGGTCTTAAATGATGACACACACACACACACACATTATATATATATCTGAAGCAAAGTCAATAAAATCTAATGTCTTTGTCTTCCCATAGTTATCTGAGTTGGTAAGAATCATTTTGACTCGATTTTATTCTACCCATGACATTTTAAATTATTTAAGTTGTGGTATAGCCATTTAGATAATACTGAACTACAAACACTGTGTTGGCAAAAAAATTTCTTAATTTTGCTTTAATAATATTTTTGAGTTATTTTTTCAAAGGTACTATTGGCATCTGTAAAACCTATACATATTGAGAAATGTCAGTACAAGTCTATGTGACCATCACCACCATCAAGGGCACAGAAACATTCATCACCTACTCAAGTTTCTTTTCACTTCCTTCATTCTTATTAGTGTTGTTATTACTACTATTATAATTAGTAGAAGTAGTAGTAGTAGTATAGTAGTAATACAGTAGTAGTTAGAATAATTGATACAACATTGGCTCACTTTCTTATTAAACTTCTGATATACAATATAGTGCTACCCATAAAATACTAACTTTTAAGCTTTTTAAAGTCCTTGGTTGCATTAACAATCATTTTCTTTAGCTTATGTTAATACTTCCAATGGAATTAAGAAACCAAAAGTAAGAATTTACTCAACAATCAATAATTTTCCAAGTATTTCAGAAAAAGTAATTCTGGAAATTTGTATTTCTATTTTCTTCCCTTTACTACCCAAATATAAGACAGTAACCATTTTCAAGTCATGCATACCAGGAAATGGCAGGGAATTCAACCTTGTCTTTGCTGGAGTTGAGTTAAGCCTGGATTCTGACTGCCAGTGAGAGGAAAGATTTCTCGATCCCTTTCTGTGACATCACCCACTAAGAAGGACAAGCTAGACATTTTGTTAGCTTTAGTAAAAAATAGAAGTGCATGTTTCTTGTTCAAAGGTATTAATGATTTACAAATAATGACAAGAGTATGTCAAATCAAGCACATAGATCATAAACCTGAGGTGAGGGGAAGAACTGTGAAAGGTATCCCCGGACTGAAATTGACTTTACACCAGAAGTGTATTTCTTTGACAATTAGGTCTTGGGCAAGTTGAAGGGAGAACATTTGTTCTTGATTGATTTTTAGCTGCTATGTACAGAGGGTTCTTTGAATCTTACCTCACACAGCATCTTTGTTAGGCAAGTTGTTGTCACTCATTCTTATATATGGAAAAGAGCAAAAAAAAAAAAAAGTGTTCATTTGTCATGCTCATATGCATTTCTTACTCTACACTGGTGGTCTTTTCCACCGTTTCCCCATTTGGCATTCATGGGCTTCTTAACTGCACTGCTGAGTGAATGTACTGAAATGTTAGGAGTCAGGGAGACATTTGTATAACACTGAAAAGTTCTCTTCAACCTCTGGCTTGCATGATTCTCTAGCATAGAAATAAAAAACATGCTTAGTTTAATATCTGGATTGTCATGATACTGTTCTGTAAGTAGGCCAAACATCACATTAACCAGCAAAACCTTCCTTGCTGTTTCTCACCTGAATCCCATTAGTAGCCCAGACTTTTTATCTATAAATATAAAATAATAGCAACTACTCAATCTTTTCTATGAAACTGGGATTTCACAATATATGTCTCTTTTAACAACATTTTTTTTTCTCAAAGGGCCTTAAGACTCCTTTAACAAGCAAAGAGAATAGTTGATTTCTGGCAGTGGTTAGGGAATGATATAAAGCAAAAATTACTTCCCCCTTCTCTTTGAATACATATAATTGCTTTAGTTCATATAAATTCTACCCTTGTAGTATCTACCTTCTAGAATAATAAATTATAATACAAAGTTTTAGCCTACAAAAAATTAAATTAAGTATAATTTTTTGAAGTTCTTCTGAACAGAAAAGAAATGAAATTATGTAGAACTTTTTTTTAAAATTTCTGGATCCAGCCGGGCGCTGGTGGTGCAGGCCTTTAATGCCAGTACTTGGGAGGCAGAGGCAGGCAGATCTTTGTGAGTTCGAGGCCAGCCTGGTCTACAGAGCGAGATCCAGGAAAGGTGCAAAGCTACACAGGGACACCCTGTCTCGAAAAGCAAATATAAATAAATAAATAAATAAATAAATAAATAAATAGATAGATAGATAGATAGATAGATAGATAAATAAATATAAAATAAAATAAAATTTCTGGATCCTAAAAATTCTGGCACTACTAAATGGTTAGAGTGATCTAGAAGCTGATAGGTATGGTCTAGGTTTCTTGGTAGAATAAACAAAATACCTGGAAGAGAAAGTACAAATCTCTACCCACGGAGATCAGAAAATTCACTTAAAAAAAGGCAAAAAGTCTTTGTAATCCAACAAATAATCCTTGCCATGTCATCTAAGTGTATCAGTACTTTCTAAAAACCTATTTGATAGAAAATTGAGGCCAAGATTGAATCACTATAGTTAAAAGAACACTTAAGTCTTTCATTCTCATAATATTATTAATATTCAGAGCCATGACTTTAAAAGTTAGGTGTTTTTACTTGCTCTAAGTAAGCTGCTTTAATTATTTAGCTTGAAAAATCCATAAACTACTTAAAATCCAGCTAATGCCTTTGCATTTCTTGGTGAGGGGATCTTCCTGAAGTGTTCTAGATAGAAAATTTCCACTACGCAAAGAAAAAGGGGATAGATAATCTGTGGTCACTAGAAAAGTTATTGTCACACATTTCTTATACATGGGAAACAGCAAAACAAACAAACAAACAAATAAATAAATAAATGTGTCCACTTTGTCATGGTCACATGTCTTTTTTACTCTAGACCTGTGGCCTTTCCTACCATTTTCCCATTGGGCATTGTTGGACTTCTTAAATGCATAGAGGGAAGCCAGGTGTTGGAGAAGAAACACCGTTTGGGGCATGATTTTTTCTTTTCTTGTAATGTATGTTTCTGTATTTTTAGTGTTCTTAATTTCTTATCAATTTCACTTTAACACTCTGTTGAGAACCAAGTGGCCTTCCTAACAACCCTATAAACACCAATGTGTGAAGAATTGTTGATTACAATGGCCCTTATTCATTTACATAGTCAACATGTCTTCAGTAAGAAACTAGCAACAATCCTCAAGGTAATGGTATTGGACAGGGTCAATAACAGGGTTTGGGAGGTGAGCTACAGGGTGGACTAGACTAAATGGGTTCATTCTTTGATCCTGAGTGAGTTCATTGTCAGTAGAGTAAGTGCTTTCAAAAGGTGAGCTTATTAATTTCTCAGTCTTTCCCTACCTCTACTGTTCCCCCTTTGTAGCACTCTCTATATATGCTCCCATGTGCCTCCTCTGATGCAGAGCCTTGATACTCACTTCTCAGCCTCTAGAATGGTGCAAACACATGCAGGAATATACATAAATATGTTTGTGCATATGTGAGTTAACCAACTTCCGGTGTTATATAGCAGAGAGAGAAAGAGGGAGAGAGAGAGAGAGAGAGAGAGAGAGAGAGAGAGCCTGTTACTCCCACTATGACCAACTGCTAAACTTTTGCAAGCACAACCCTGGTTCCCAAGTACCAGGGAAGCTTTATTCATGTCAGCATTAACCAGGCTATCATGAATCAGAGTATATGAGCTGATCTAAGGGTGGTCATTCTCTAGTGTCAGAGTTCAACAAGGACAGAGAAATGAGAAATGAGTTTGAGGAGAAAGAAAATACTTTTAGCTTTGCATTACAGGAGTCATTTCTTCTGGAGTCCCTGAAGAAGACAGTTGGCGTTTTCCCAGAGTGGCTCATCCTCCTGGGCTGCCTCCTGGCTGGTTTCCTAGGTCACTGCCTGCTGCTTCCTGCTCAGAACCCCTACTAGCATCTGGGGAAATTGAGTTGGCAGAACAGATGCTAAATGTAGGGCAGGAACCCACGGGGCGCATCACCATCCTGCTGATGCTGTTTCCTCAGTTCCAAGCTGTTTTATGCATTTTCATGTACCAGGTGTGCAGGACAACATGTGCCTCTTGTCCTACTTTGATGGAGGTTTTGTAAGAATGTCACTTGACTGGTAACTTCTCTACCATATTTCCTTAAGAAATTTACCTAGCTGTAGATAGTCACCTGAAAACTCTATGCTTAGAGTGCTCTACTAAATAACACTCTGCATCTTTTCCCTTTCATACTCTGTAGCTGTATACATTGCCAAGTACAATAACTGATTTGTACCTCACTTTCGTTGCCACGCGGATTGTTTTGCAGTTCAGGAAAACAGGCTGTGTTTTCCAAATCAACACTTTTCTGAGCTGTGACATTGGGAAGATAATTGAATCCTGCTGTATATCATGTGGGGTGTCAACATTTCTTTCCCATAGAACATTTGATAAAATTGGATAAATAAGTAAGAGTTTGTGGTCTGTTTCACATTTCTGTAGTAACAGAGCACATATGTGGGAATAGAAGGATTCTGTTTTTGAAATTCGTATAAAGCACTTGTCCCCTTTTCTGTTCCTTTCCTACTTAGGCATCCCGTCTTTCTGCTCCCCCTGTGCACTCCTGTGTTATTCATTTTGTTCTTCTTAGGCTAGCAAGACTGCACTCTGCCACTTAATGTTGATTTCAATATTGATCTGATTGAATCTACTGACTTCATTACAGTACTGCTTTGAAGTCTGGTACTTAGAATAAGACACAGTTCCTAACATCTCTATTATCTTTTCTCCCATCTCACCTCCCTTGAAGTACTCCTTTTGTAAGACTCACACAAACTAAGTTGTTGGTGAACTAAATCTGCTTCTTCATTGGCTTCCTATACTACCTTCTTTATTTTTTCAGCATTTAAATTGCAGGATGGGATCCTTTGGACATCCTGAAAATTACATTAAAGAGAGAAAAATTAGAAGACCAAAGAACAAATTGAAATAAACTGCAGCTAAGGAAAATGCTGGTGGGAGCACCCAACCTTTCCTGTTTGGTGATGTGTTTAATGGAAATCTCAAGCTGCTGTTGAGAGTGGATGCCTGTGTTGCTTTTTAGGCTTCACATGGCTGACCTGGTTTTTCTTGATGCTCATTACTTTATGCTTGATTTATCTACATTTCTTTTTTCCAGCTTTCTCACAGTATGAGAAATGAATGATTTTAATAGCCTAGGACTGGGTGGATCAATCCAATCTCAGATTATTTGGTGACAGTAATTTAACCCCATCAGCCTTCCTATCTTAACACCCCTCAATCTTTTTTCCAAATAGAAGGACAACCCAGAAAGTGATTGCTTTCTTTTGGCCTTGTTACTTAGAGGATTTACCTCCTTTACTTAAAAACTGTCTTGGGATGACCAACTGGCCAAGTTAATATGGATATTTCTGGACCAATCAATAAAGGTCGCACAATATAGAAAATAGTTGACTATCTCATCATTGATCCATCACCTGAAGAATGCAAAACAAAACATTAAGTTTTGGTGTATGCAGTCTTTTTATTGATACTAACCGTGATGGGCACAGTCCATTAAACAAACTCAGCCTCTGACCTTTTGAGTATAGTGTTTGTCTCAAGAAGGTGTTTATATTATTAATTTCAAAGCTAAGACACATATGCAACAGAGGCAATGTAACCTACAAAGTACAAGACATACTTTCCTAGTTCTTTTCAAAAAATAAAGTGAACTCCTGTTGATCCATGGGTAAAATATGTAATTCCTTGCAGTGCAACAAAATTTAGGACACTTAATCAGTTCATTTTTTAAAAAAAAAAAAAATCAAGGAGGGAATAGCAGGATTAAAGAGTGTTTAAAGTAGATTCTGGGAATTATACATCATTTCTGTGTTACTACTATATCAATGATAATTCTGCAGACAAGGTATCTGATAAGATTTTAAATAATGTATTAGGCTGGGTGTGGTGACACATGCTTTAATCCCAGCACTGGGGAGGCAGAGGAAGGAAGATCTCTGAGTTCAAGGTTATCATGATCTGTATAATGAGTTCCAAGCCTGGCAGAGACACATAAAGAGACCTTGCCTCAAAAAAAAAGTGGTATCTTACAAAGAAATTTGCTTTTAGTTCAATTAGTACTGACAGCAATATAATCTTTGTAAGTCATTGAATGATTTTCTAGCATGCATTGTGGATGGTCTCCCAATATTTCATGGATATAGTTAATCAGAACAATAACGACAAAAACCCCTTGCTGGCAATACCATTTAAATTAAGGCAATCAGACAAAGGTAAGCATTTACATTCCATGCACATAATAAAAGACCCCCAAACAGCACATGTGTTCACATTTTAAAACTTGGGAAGACAAGAAAGCTTTTATTTCCATTTCTATGGTATCTGTGAATAGGGTTTTTTTGTCCACCTTTGGTTTAGACCAAAGGAAGGAATAACAAAAATCTTGAGAGTTGGAAGAGTTGAAGCTGTGAGGTAACTTCTGTTCACATGCAACTGTCATTATATTCTTAGCTTCCCACCAATTCTTTTTTAATCACTTAGTCCCTTTACTACCTCTTTACATGGTTTAACACTAACTTTTTGGTAAAAGTCCAAAAAGGCCAAAAGGCCAAAAGCCTTGTGTAATTTTCTAATAGTTAACATAAAATTTGGGGGCAAATAGAAACTAGGAAACTTAGCTATGGTATCTTATTATCCATTATGTATTTATTCCAGTGGATTTTTTTTAATCTAGAATGTTTTGATTCACTTTATTCTGAGACTAAGAACTGTTTTTAGATTTTAATAAGAATTGTTTTAAACAATAACATTTTGAATGATGATTTTTATTTCTCACTTTTTGAACTTTGCAATAAGGATGTTCTATTCCCTTTAAAATGTCCTTTGCTGATTTGGTCCCTGACAAGAGTCACCAGTCAGACTTCCTGTGAGGAAGAAAGTTCTATTTATCCACTTCATATTTTCTCACTATTTATTTTTCATTTCCAAAATTAAAAATTGTATAAAAACTCTAAATTAATCCAAACACTGTTAGAGCACTGTTGATATCAAATGAGTCCATAAACAGATTTTACAAACCATCTCAGAAATGTATGTGATGAATATATACATTTCAGGAAAAGAGAGTCCAAACATTGATATAATCCTCAGAGGGATTCCTAATAATAGTTATAGAATGCTTCAAAACTGCTCATACAGAAGGATGAACTGAAATATTAGTGTTTATGAGACTGATCATAATCATCCAACTAATCATATCTTCAATGTGAGAAACCAATAAAGACTGTGTACATCCAGTCTAAGTTTGTGATCACTTAAGGAAAATTTTGTGTGCATAAATGTAAAGGATAACCCTAAAACATATTCCTTCCCAAACTCAATGTAAGTTTTTCTTTGGACAAGCATGCCAGAAATGTGATTGTCACATGTAGCTTGAGAAATCAACAACTTTGTTCTTCCAGATGCCTAAGCTTAATCAGTGACAGAGTTGGGCTCATAACTGTAATGACTATATCAACAGATGATGTCATAGCTCTAAATATTTAAGTGTGAACACATAAAATTTAAAATTTGGTTTAAAAATTAGCTGTCATCTAAGTTGCCATCTGTAGATAAGTGGAAACCTGTGCCAGTCTGATTTGTAATCAGGAATATGGTAATTGGTTTTGGCAAATGAATCTGGAAAACTTCTCCAGAATTAAAATGCTGCCAAGTGATGTACTTCTGAGCTCTATTATTTCAGACTGACAGAGATAATACTCTAATGACATACTATCTAACATTCTGTTTGAGACTTCAAAGAATTTTTGTTTTCTTATTTTTGCACATGTATGTGTGTATTGGGAATGCCTCTGTTTTCTAATGTGTGGGGGAACACAGGTATGCAGATGACCACAGACAGGTTGATGTCTTGTGACTTCTTTAGTCATTAATTGCTTTATTATTGGGGCAGGGTCTCTGTCTGAACTCAGAACCTGACAGTTCTGTCTCATCTAGCTAGTCAGCTTGCCCCAGAAATCCTGTCTTACCCTTCTGCATACTGGAATTACAGTTTTTTATGTGGGTGCTGTGGATCTGAACACTGGTCCACATGCTTGCATGGCAAGTACTTTACTACTGTACCATCTTTCCTTCCTCTACGCTATAGTGTTACTCTATAGTTGTGATAAAACATTGGCCAAAAACAACTTGGGGAGGAAAGGGTTTATTTGGGTTATACTTCCAGGTTACAATCAACCACTAAGGGAAGTCAGAGCAGGAACTCAAAGAAGGAACTTGGAAGAAGAAAGCATGCAAAAATGCTTCTTGCAGGCAAGTTCTTTGATTCATTCTTTGATAGCTTTGTTATACAGCCCAGCATCACCAGCCTAGGGATAGTACCACTCACAGTGGACTGAGCCTTCCTACACCCACGAGCAATGAAGACAATGCCTCAAAGACATGACCACAGGGTAATGTGATCTAGAATATTCATAAAATTTGTTAAGTGATGTTCCCTCTGTTAGGTTTAAAACCTTGGGCAAATGGCTGAGGTGTCTATTTAACACATCAAAGCATTCCTAGCCACCAGGTTCTCCCTGAATTTTTTAGTCTTTAACCTGTTACAGAGCTCTCCTGCCTGGTATACCCAACCCTGTATCCTGAACTCTCCAGCCCAGGGGCCTAGACTGTTCTTCCCTATATAATCCAATCATTCTGGTTGCCTGCTCTCTTTTTGCCTTTGGGGATCTTGTATCCTACACCTTGTTCCCCTCTCTCTTCTTTCCCTTCACCTCTCCCTATCCCTACACAGTCCAGCTGAGTCTAGTCATATCCACTCTGGATGCTCCCAGATGTCCCTGCCTCTACCTATGCTCTCCTATATATCTATAATTAACTTTGTCCTCTACCATATCTAGGAGCAGTCATGTCCTTTTCTTTTCCTTTTTATTTTTTTTCTTATTAATTCTTCTCCAAGATGACTTTAGGTTATGTCAAGTTGACAACAAAAAATAGCTATTTTTCCATTTTCTTTTTATTTGTATTTATTTATTTTATATTCTGACTAAAGTTTGCCTCCCTCCTCTCCTCCCAGTCCCTCTCCCCTCATTCCCCCCTCACCTCCTTTATGCCTCCCCTCTTGTCAACTCCTCCTGTTTGTATTCAGAAAAGGGCAGGCTTCCTGTGGATATCAACAAAACATGACATATCAAGTTGTAGTAAGACTAAGCACTATTAAGGCTGGGCAGGGCAACCTAGTATGAGGAATGGGGTTCCAAAAGCCAGCAAAAGAGTCAGAGACAGCCCCTGCTGCCACTGTTAGGAGTTCAATAAGAAGACCAAGCCACACAACTGTCACATATATGCAGAGGGCCTAGGTCAGTCCCATGTAGGCTCCCTAGTTGTGGGTTCAGTCTCTGTGAGCTCTTGTAAGCCCAGATTACTTGATTCTATGGATTGTCTTGTGATTTTCTTGACCCCTCTGTTTCCTGAAATCCTTCCTCCCTCTCTTTAGCAAGATTCCCTAAGCTTGACCTAATGTTTGACTGTGTGTCTCTGCATCTGTTTCCACTAGCTGCTGGATGAAGCCTCTCTGATGACAATTGGGCTAGGTACCAATCTATGAGTTTAGCAGAATATCATTAGGTGTTATCACATTGACATTCTTTTCCCAGTTGTGTTTGTTTCTAACCTAGGTATCTGGGACATCCAGGCTCTGGGTCCTAGAACTCTAGTTAGTTTTGGGGGAGAATCACTTTCAAGGTATGGGTCTCAGGATGAACCAATCATTAGTAGGCCATCCTCACAATCTCTGTATCACCCTTACCCCAGCACACCACATGTGTATGACTCCTTGATAACTGCACCATGTTGAAAAGCAGAGCAGAGCAGAACCAGTTGGCAAAGCTGTGCTTTTATCTTAGTTTAAAAAATCTCCTGGATTACAGATATACAATAAAGACAGATTCAGATTAAAAATCAAACTCTAAACAGGTTACAAGATATTTAAAAATATATATAGGCTTGAGAAAGAATAGAAAAAGGGTAGAGAAAGTCTTTAAAAAAATAGAGCAAAAAAAGCCACATAAAGATGGAAAATATACAGAGAGTCTGGATACTGTATATTATTGTGTTGTCTTTGGGCTTTTATTTTATTTTTTTAACTACAGAGAGACATTCGATTGTGGGTGTGGCTAAGTTAAACCAGCATATATATTTTAAAGATATTTTTACTTCAAAATTTGTGTCTAAGGATATGTTGCTTTGGAAAAGAGGTTCTCCTTTTGTTTCCACAGAAGATTAGAACCTGTGGATTGCTTTCAGGCTAATATGGTTTGATCAGCCAAGACACCCTGAGAGCCACGGCCCAGATGATCCAACATCCAGAGCAGCTTCAAGGGAGCTGGCTGAGATGACCCAGCCTCACAGACTACTCCAGTCAGGATTTGACCATAACCCTAAATTTTCTCAGGATCCCCCAAATATTACCAATGCCCCCAATCAGCAGGAAGTAGCCTAGACTACTACACCTGCATTCCCCAAAAATGGATTATGGATATTTGTCTTTGTTTAGGGGGTTTGGTTACAAATTGTTATTGATCCTAATAAATCTTTTTCTAAAAGAAGAAAGGGTGATATGATATGGAAATGTATGGTATAGAAATGATAAGATAAAAAGGTAGATTACTGAATCTAATTTAATCCAATAAACAACTGTTAATCTTACATATTTAACATTAGTATGGATTTTGGCTTATTGATACAAATTTAAATTTAATTTTATTATACTCTATGTGTAGTTCTATTCTTGTTTAAGATACTATGTTTATACAACTCATTTAAAAATATAATATGTAATTAAAAAATAAAGATTAGCCCAGCCTGGTCTACAGAGCAAAATCCAGGACAGGTACCAAAACTACACAGGGAAACTCTGTCTGAAAAAAACAAAAAAAAAATTTAAAAAAGATTAATAGTTAATCATCTATAATAGTCAAACTTATAGTCATATTAGTTACATTTTTGGGTATACAAAGATATATTTCAGATAGGTAAAGACCTTATCATTTAAAATATTTTAAGAACTTAGGCTTTTCTGGACAGTGAAAAACATCTGCTTCTGCAGCACCAATTACTTCAAAGAGGATGATAGACATTGAAGAAACTCGTTATGGAGTTTGCTTACAATGTGGAAAAGGCTAACTATTTGAACAATAAACTACTTTTGTCTGGACTGCTAGTCAGTATGTTGTATAAACTAGACATGCAGGACCCATAAGAAATGACCACTGAATTTTGTCAAAACAAGGTGGGATTGTCCTTCAGGTTCATGCTTCACAGAAGAAACTGCCATTCTACAGGACACAGAGAAAAGCAACTAATAAATATTGCCAACTTAGGTGAAACAGTTTTCTACCAATGCAACTAAATACTTAATTGCACCTCAAATAGATCCCCTATGCCTTCTTATTTCCTAGCAACCCAATTTAACAGACAGAAAATCTGCTTCACTGAAAAGTATGCCAGAGACTCTAGGCCTATAGGATGAAGCTAGATACCCCAGTGTTACAGAGAAGTTTGGGTGACTGTGGAGGCAGCCAGATGTCTCTGTCATTTTCAGAATTTTGGAAGTTGCTTGCAATGTACCTCCTGTTAACTCAGGTAATATATCTTTCTGGAGTCTTTGATGGAGTTGAAGACTAGATAGTTACATTTATAGTTATAATTACAGTTTTCCTTAGAATAATAAAAGATAAATTAGATATAAAACTTTAGACTCATGAAGATAGGATAGATGATGGGATATTTTCTTTAATTTTTGCCAAATACAAATAGACTAGATATTGTAACTGTAATTCTTGCTTGATATGTCATTTTACTATGTTAAAATGATAACTTTCCTTTTTGATTAGATAGAAAAGGGGAAGTGCTGTGGAATGTCTTTCTGTATGCTGTGAATATGTGTTGCTACCATTGGTTAATAAGTAGCTGCTTTGGCCTATGGCAATATAGGATTTTCCAGGTGGGAAATCCAAACAGAGATACAGATAGAAGGGCAGAAACTATCAAGCTGTCCAAGGAGTAAGATGCCAGCAGACAGGTACTGCCACAGCCATGTGACAATATATAGATTAATAGAAATGAGTTAATTTGAGATGTAAGAAGCAGCTAGTAATCAGCCTGACTCATAGGTCAAACAGTTTATAATTAATATTAAACTTCTGACTGGTTATTGGGGAACAGGCAGGTGGGATAATCCATCCATCCATCCATCCATCCATCCATCCATCCATCCATCCATCCATCCATCTGCCTGCCCGTCCGTCCGTCCATCCATCTGTCTGTCTGTCTGTTTACTACTGATGACCAACAAGAAAATTATTATTGTTAACTGTTGTATAATTGTTAAGTGTATGTCTTTCACTCAGGTATCAGCTATATGTGTTAGGGTAGATACTCTTTGTAGATTAGAAAGATTATCTTTTTAAAGAGTAACTTAGACATTTAAGTAGTTATGACCCTGGCAATTTGCATAAGTTCTGTCTGTTAAATTGGGTTGCGAGGAAATAAGAAGGCACAGGGGACCCATTTGAGGTGCAATTAAGTATTTAGTTGCATTGGTAGAAAATCATAAAGATCAGTTTCCAAATCTTTTGTGTATTCTCTGAAAAATATGTATATTTCTTTTATTTACTTATTGAACATTCTTTTCTTTTTCATTAATTTTGCACAGGCACTACAGTTTTCCCTCTCCCCTCTCTGTTCCCTCCCACTGCCTCCCATCTGGCCCCTCCCCCATCCACTGCTCCTCTGTCCATTCAGAAAGGGGCAGGCCTTCCATGGGCTTGAACAAAACATGTCCCATCAAGTTGAGGCAGAACTGAGCTCCTCTCCCTGCATCAAGGCTAGGGGAGGTAATCCAGCATGGGGAACAGGTTCTTAAAGGCCAGCTAAGCACCAGGGACAGGTTCTGATCTTCTGATCTCACTGCTAAGAGCCTTAGAAACAGACCAAGCTACACAAATGCCGTACACATGCAGAGGGCCTGTGGTGGTCCCATGAAGGCTCACTAACTGTCTGCTCAGATTTCATGTGCTTCCATTAGCTCAAGTCAGCTGCTATCTTTGTGGGTTCCCCCATCATGATCTTGACCCACCCCCCTTGCCTCCTCCCTTTCTTCAGCAGGACTCCCGGAGTTCGACTCAGTACTTGGCTATAGATCTCTGCATCTGCTTCTAAGATGATAGTCAGGGTATTCATCAATATGAGTACAGGAGAAGGCCAGTTCAGGCATCCTCTCTGCTATTGCTAGGGGTCCTAGCTAGGGTCATCTTTGTGGATTTCTGGGAGTCTCCCTGGCACCAGGTTTCTCCCTAACCCCGAAATGGTCCCTACTATCAAGATGTTTCTTTCCTTACTCTCCTGCTTTGTCCTGCTCCCAACTTACCTCCCTCACCCAGCCTGCCCAACAGGCTCCCTCAAGTTCCCATCCTCCCATCCCTCCCATCCCCAGTTTACTTTTTTTTTTTAGCCTTTGACACGCTTGTCTTTAAATACATTATAGAGAATATGTACTGCATTAAAACAGAGATCTGGTTTGTTTTCTCTGTGTTTCTGATTAAAATGAACCAGCAGATATAGATAGTTTGCTTGCTTATTTATTTACTTTGTCACACTGTGTCCTCTTGTGCAGGCTGACCATGAAGATGCTCCAAAGCCTCTTCTATAACTGACCTTGATATTATGATCCCTCATCTGACAGTGACATACTAAGGACCTATCCTTAGGTATTTGACTATGAAAAGGACCATTCTTTGGAAAGCAATTCCATCTTTCTTTGTGTCACCTTGTTTGAGGAGAAATGAAATCCAATTACCCTTTACTATGATTTGTGAAGTAGCAAATGGGTTTGACAACTTCTCAGCAATTCTGAAGACAGCCCATTTTTACTTTTCCCCTGTGGAGCTAAAATCATCACAGAATTTGGCCTTTGGCTCTCCTTTGTTACAGACTAAACAAGGTTTATTTAAAAAGAAAAATGAAAAAGAGAATAACTGTGGGTAAGAGCATAAATAACTCCTCATTATAGTATGGTAGAAGCAGTGTTTAGCCCTAAGTGTTCCACTGAGCTAAGATGATTAAGCAACCAGTATTTTTATAGCAACTTTCACTATTTATTCCACCACAAATGTTGAATCCTTATTCTGTGACAGTTTTTTTTCTAGATATGTAAGATATGGACATGTATTGTTCATACCATTTCTTTACTATCATGGAGCAGGTAGGTAACCAAGTAAATAAAGATAGAAGCATGGCAATCGTTGAGGAAAAGTACTGTGAGAGGAGTACTATGATAGAAAAGGGAACAAAGATGCTCTATGCTGGATCAAAAGACAACACTAAAGTTGTGTTCCAAATAAAAAAGAATCAGCCATGCAATTTCTGGGTTAAAACAAGGTGATCAGACTATAAAAGGCCAAAATGTGTCACGTTGGTGTGATGGTTGTTCTGAGCTGAAGGCAACCGAGAAAGAGCAGACCTAGAATTCTCTATCCACTCATACTGTCAAAAAAGGCTTGACTATACCTGTATGAAAGTGACATGAATTTCCATTTTCAAAGTTGTTCCCTTCTCCACATTATAAGGAGGAAAACTCAACACAGGAGATGTTTCTTAACACTGAATAAAGCCTAGGGTGAATTTACATAACAAACCTTACCTAGCATTCCTTTTCCACATATTTCTTAGTCACCTGTGGTGATTTGAATGAGAATGTCCCTCATAGGCTCAACTATTTGATAACTTGTTTCTCAGTGGTAGTGGTGTTTGAGGAGGTGCTGAGACTTTGATGGAGGAAGTCTATTGCAAGCACTCTCAACTTTGAGAGTTTCCAATTTGCTCTCTCTGGATAGTGCTTAAAGCTGAAGATGAGATCTGTCAGTTTTTTGTTCCACCTTCATATTACCAAGTCTCCCCTGCCCTTAGGGACTATCCCTCTCAAGCCATAAGTCTAAAATAAATAATTTTTCTAAATCACCATTGGTTACTCTATTTCATCAAGTAAATAATGTACTTTACCACAGTTTATCATACAAACTTCAGTGGGGGTAGTACTTCCAGGTCAAAGCTGGAACAGCTACCCACTACTTAACATATAAGGAGTCAGCAAGGGAGGTAAGTTTTAGGACAGCAGCTTTGACAGAAGACTAGAACATCCTTTGATTCTGTAGTTGTTTTCCAGGATGACTCTAGTTTCCCACAGAAACTTCTCTAAGAACAAATCAAAAAAAAAATAGTAAAAGGAACATAAATTTAAAGAGAAGTTTTAATACTAATTGCAAGAGATGGGCAAAACCAGGACACCTGAGAAAGAAACTCCTTATTTAAATCCACATGCTTAGAATAGAAAAGAGATTTCTGCAGTGTTGTAGTAAACGCTTTTCTCAATCTTGCATCTTCTAAAAATTCAGAATTACTGTTTTTCCTAAAAATATTTATAGCAATAAATGTAAGGGTTCTGTGATTGTGGAAAACTGAGCCACAGATGGGGAGGTGAACTTAAAATAAAGCAGTGGTAAAAGGAATCTACAGGCCATATACCTTGTTAGATAAATACTGTTGCAATGAGGTTGAGAGATAAACTTGTCCATCTTGGCTCTTGGTGAGCTGTGGAGAGACGTAGCTGCCTAGGAGGTGACTTCATAAGCATACTGGTAGCTTTATTTAGCTCCAAGTTTCGTTTTCAAAGAAGGCTCTGTAAGGCTTGTGCAGCAATAACATTCATCTTTCACTCAATCTCAGCAATTGCTTAGGCTGCCAAGCATACTTCACAGGACTACTTGGGACAAAAGCTAGTAAGCATGTGGAAGGGGGGGCTAGCTAACTGCTGATTATGTTAGACAGTTGGATTGTCATTAAAGACAATATCATTAAAGTATGCTATGTGACCCCATGTGCCCATTATCGCATTTCTTCTCATGTTATTTTTGTTCTTTTATAATAGAACCTATCCCCACTATATATGAACTGGGCAGTTTTCCTTCATGTATAAACTAAACACTTTAATGCATGGTTATTTTTACAAAGCTTTGAATTTGAGTTATCTGTCAAAACCTTTTTTTATCATCAAATATAAGCCCTTTCTTAGCTACTTGAGAAAAAAATGGCAAGAAAAATTTTTAGTATAATCAGGAAAATGAAGAAAGAAATGCTTGGTGTTTTTTTTTTTTAATTGTATCTGATCTTATGAGCATACTTTTATTTTCAAAAGCAACTGTCATTCTGCCTCTAACAGATTTTCCCAGGTGCCTTTCATGGGAGCCCACAACATTGCTACCAAAGTCAAATTGTTACTGGGGTGATACTGCCAATCTGAGGAAGTCAATGTCCAATACCCAGTGAGGAAGTCAATGACCAATACCTAATAAATGGGCTCTTCTTTTCTCTGAGATCCATAGCTATAACTTCTCATCAAGGGATAAACCTTCATTAACTCTCAAGACTGCAAGACACTTCAGAAATAAGTGCTTCTTATCACATATGGGAAAGTCCTTACTAATTCTGTCAATACTGCTAAAACTTTACCTTTCTCCATTCCATGTCCGATTCCATATCTCCTTGAAAGCTGTAATGAAAACAGAAAACATAGAATATCAAATATTCTGTTCATCATGTCATAGAGCACACTATTTATACCTATTTTTGGTTAAGCAATTCTTCTTACTGGAATACAGTCACTATTGGTGAATAAGGATATCTGTTTATAACAGATTAAACAGATTTCTTGTGGAAATATTGGAGCCATGTTTTGGTTTTGTTTGTTTATTTACAAGTCATGCAGGAGAAATTTATGGATAAGGATCTTCTGAAATAGGGGCTGGGAGACTGTCCCTAACTGGATCTCTTTCAATGCTGTGCTTTATCCATTCTGAGCATTTTGTATCACCACTTATCTCAATCATTTTTTCTTAACATTCTGAATATAATTTTAGTGTTATATTGCTTAGGCAGCCTTTACTAATATTCATAACCTATAATACCATTTCTGATTTGTCTGATTTATAGCCACTAAATTTTCTATTTTTTTTCCAAGAGAAAACTACACTATAATTTCAGACTAAATTCTTTTTGCTTACCACTTTTCTGTATATTCCTTGTGAGAAGATGCTATGGATATTTTATTTGATATTAAATTCACAGTTACATTAATGTCTTCATAACACATGGATTCTCATTAAATATTTGTTGAACAAATTAATGAACAATCTATGAGCTAGATCTCACAGTAGCATTAAAAATACTTTTTGTTTTTTAAGACAAGGTCTACTTGGTAGCCTATGGTGACCCTTGGCTCAAGATCACTCGGCCTTAGTCTCCTAAGTCCTAGGACCACAGGTAAGTTTTCAAACCCCTTTGACTTATTCATCATTCATCTTATTCTAGGTATTTTCAATATAGTATATCATATATATGACTTTCAATCTAACATACATAAGAGGGTGTTATTTATACTTCTGACTGAAGAAAGTAAAATTTGTCAAGAAATTTCCATAGAACCATTTGGGACTTTCTCTAAAGTTTTTATTTTTTTTTCTTTAAATTTTCTTCTTTTTTGATAAATCACTAATCCAAGTATCATTGCAAAACTGTATTCTGTGTACGAACTCTATAAAATTCATGCTTTTTTCCCTTAGAAATAGAAAAGTGTATTTGCCAAAGAGTCACTAAACAGACACTTCAAGTGGTTCAAACTTGAAAGGTAGACATGTGAGGCTTTGAGAAACATTTAACCTTGACATTCTTCCATCCTAATTGACATGTCTGCTGTTGGTTACTTGCTGAGATAAGAGGGATTTTCAATGGAGAATATGCAGGTCATTGGTTTTATGTTGGGTCCATTATAATTTATCGGAGTCTTGACAGTTCTAGGTGATAAAAAGAAGAAAGACTGGCTTTATTAGGTGATTTTCCTGTCTTCAGTAGTGCTACTTTAATAGATAATAATGGTTAACAACTTGATGACATTTCCCCAATTTTACTTTAGCATTTGGAAGGTGATGAATTCTAGGACTTGGTAATGTTGGAATGAGCTCATAGCCCAGAATAGTGAGTCTGGGAGCTGCAAAAAGTCCGTTTCTTTTAAACTTCAGCCCTATAGCTTTAGCTCTGTACTTCTCCAAGTACAACCTGACATTTCTTTTTGATTGGTTGAGAGCTCTAGGAATTAATAAGGGCTCACTTGGATATCTATCCATATATACCAATTTAATATGACTCACAAGGAAAAGAAGCCCAAATCATTTCCCCCACTTATGAAAAATATGCTTGATGCCAGCTAGTATTTAGAACCAACCTTATATCTAAGATGCTTTGTGATTTGGGTGGGGTGGGGTAAGACATTTCAGGAGCTCTTGATTGCATTATCCCCCAAATCTCTCATTTGTTCTCAATCCCAGAACTGTGGCATGGAAAAGAATCATAGATTAGAGCTAAAATTAGTGATAAGGTTGTAAACAGTCCTAGAAATGGTATTGCTTGGCTTGCACGAATGTTTTTGCAAACATGGCTGTAAAGCCAACTAATTGTGCCATGCAGTCTGGGATAGAAAAAGGTGGAAAGAACATTATAGCCATGACTTCCTGAAAGCAGGAAGAGAGAGCTCATGTGTCACGACTTGATAGCCATATCACACAATTCTCAAAAGCTCTCTGTTCCCTCTCATCTGTCTCTCAATGTTTGTCTCCCCTTACTTGTATGATTCTATCATTGTTTTTCAAATTCTTCTTTAGAATAGGGCCTTAGCATAGAGCTTCAGTAATTCAGTAGAGGTGCTAAGACTGCAAAATTCCAACAACAGTTTGTCAGTCAACCCCAAGTCAGATGTACTCTTGTTGGCATTGAAGATGGAAGTACTTGTTGCCAAGGAAAGCTGGTACAGCCTTGAAATATGCAATAGTTCAATGATAAGTATCACCAAGGAAGCAGTGTCCTCGTTCTGAGAGATGTTGGAAAGCTGAACTTGTATATGGATTCTCCTCCCAAACACTTCCGTTAAAAGTCTAGTGCCATTGTGCAGGTCTTATTTAGGAAAGCATGTTGTTGAGATTTTCATGAATGCAGCTTCCTCATCACATATAGAAGCATTATCATGTAGCAGATATCTGGTCCTCTGGCTCTTGCATTCTTTCCTCCCATTCTGCAATGGCAGGCATATGAGTGACAATAAATGGACTCAGTAGGTTTCTTCTAAGGATGTGTGTATGTATGTATGTATGTATGTATGTATATATGTATTTGTGTGTGTATGTAACAATAATAATTAAATAAGAATTCATGAATTTGAGAGACAGTAGGAATCATATGGGACAAGTTGGTGGGGGCAGAGAGAAAGACAAATAATAATAACAGTAATTAAAACAATAATCATGTATGAAATTCTCAATTTTTTCTTTAAAAAGAAGCATTCAGTATCATCAGCACTTTGATTTTAACTTTGTTAGACAATGAGTAGAGAATCATATACTTGGAATCTACAGAAATGTGAGATAACAAATGGATGTTGTTTTACATCTGGTGGTTATAGGCAGTATACTAATATAGTAGCTTGATAACTAATAGTGAAACAATCTCATAGCTCTCTTACACACAGAAAGGTTTGCTAATGCACATTGCAATTCATAAAATCATGTTCTCAGATGTCTGAAGACATAGTTTGCTTAAATTTTTTTGATGAAGTTTCATAATTTTACTATATTCTCTTCCATTTTTATTATAAATAAAATATTTTATTTATTTAAAAAATTTTAAGTAAAATTGTTTCTGAAAGCATATAATGCCATTAGAGGTACTGGGTATTTAAAATGTTCTTATATTAGAGTTAATTATGTATCTTTATCATTTCTCTTGATAATAGCTTTTCCAAGTTAATCAGTGTGATCCCACAGTTGCAGAGACCTTGAAGATTCATGTTTGAGTGATGTTCACTCTGAATTTCACAAAAGAAGGTTACAGATAGTGAAACATATGTATCTTTGAGGGGGGAACTAGGTAGGGTGTTTTCCTTTTTGAAGTTTCAATTAAATACTTACAATTTCTGTCCTTTTTTACAAAAAATTTTATCTCTATTTTTCATTCATGTAAAGAAATACAATAGGTTAAATACTTGTATAAATTTGGTCAGAGGTACAGAGCCAGCTTTCAGGGACAGAGTTTCTTCAGTATTATATTTATCTATCACTTGTCTTTCCCAAGTTTCCCAGAAACTTTATCATATCACTCTGTAACCTTTGGAATTGTTACAGGGCAGTGATTATTATCCAGAATTGGATCTGCGTAGGAGTTTCTTGTAAAAATGAAATCATCATCATCTCTCCTTTTACAACAGGGAGTGAAGAAGTTCTTGTTTAGTGAGAAAATATCCTGTCTTCTTCTTGGGAAACAGAGAAACCATTTCTCCTCATCTCCCAGGAGTAATTAAAGGTGTCTGGTATTGTAATAGACATTTTTCTTTAAGTTGAAAAGACTTTTAAAGAACAGGAGAGAAAGAAATTATGATGTCACTTTTCTTATCTGTAGATGTAACCAACTGTCTTATTAAATAAGAAACACAGAGCCGATTCAGAGAAGAAAGCCAAGAGGTCAGAGCTAAGAGCCTTACCCTTCCTGCTTCAGAAATTCTCTTCAGCCAAGAGAGCTCTCCAAAAGGGACCTACTTCCTGTGTGTTTGTCTTTATATAGTCTTTCTGTTCTGCCTTCTCATTGGTTGTAAACCCAAACACAGGACTGCCTCATCACTGCCTCTCTGTAGAGACTTCCAGGTCTTCTATGGTTGGGATTGAGATTAAAGGCGTGTGTCTCCAATGCTGGCTGTATCCTTGAACACACAGAAATCTACCTAGCTCTGTCTACCAAGTGCTGGGATTAAAGTCGTGCACCACCACTGCCACACTCTTGCTATGGCTCTAATAGCTCTGATCCCCGGGGAAACTTTATTTATTAACATACAATTAAAGTCACATTTCAGGACAAATAAAATACCACCATACTTATCTCTGGTTGATAATCAAAGTATCTTCAAGAATTTCCTTGGATATTCCCAGTCCAAGGATTAGGACTCAAGATCCTATGTTATAGCACATTTCCAAATCCAGTCTACATTGATACCATTCGGAAGCATGTTGAGTACAATTTGCTTGGTGATGTACCTACAGGTTATTATTCAGCAGCCTTAGGTAAAGACAAGAATTTGCCCTTCTTAGAGTTTCTACGAGATCTACTGTTGCTGTTCTGAGAACTGAAACAGCTCCAGCTCTTAGGTGATGATTGACATAATCCCAGAATGTTTAACCTTGGAATCAAGAGGAGACGCAGATTATAAATACATACCTGCAAAAGGGCAGTGGGCTAATTGCTATAGTGAAGTTATTATGAAACCTACCTTTGTGCCAGGCAATGTAGATATAAATTAATAACTCATTCCAATCAGAGAAAGGAAAACACAAACAACAAAACCTAACTTGAATTTATGTACTTATTCACTTGCATAGTGTATTATTTTGTAGTTAGAAGTGAGCTAATTGTGGTCTAGAATGACTAAGCTAAAACTATTCAAGATATCAGGGAGGGATAACAGCTTAAGTTCAATATTAACTTGTATTTAAATAGTTGAGGTTTAGAGAAGTAGATGTTGAGATCCTATATTTGACACAACAGGACAGTTGCACATAGAAATTCATAGTAGCTGAAATAGCATTCATAAGACCTGTACAAGCTCAAGCTAGACAAAAATACAACATGAAGAGGGGAACTATTGGCAATTCATAGCTGCTGGGAGAGACAAAGTCATTTTTTCTTCAATGATGTTGTTTATGGTGGGTTGACTCCCTTCTTGTGAAGGCCACACATTCAAAAAGCAGCACAGATTGGACAGATAGATTAAAATTAGAGTAAGAGGATACAGCTGAGCAGGTTAGAAAAGGGGATGGTTCTGAGAGGAGTGAAAAAAGGGGATGATACAATAAAAATATATTGTATGAAATTCTCAAAGGACTATAAAGAACCACAAAACAGAAACATAAGATTTCACCATTCTAAGTTAATGAGTTAATCTGCCTTTACCAATTAACATTTAAATTCTGCTTTTATAGCTTACCAAGAATATTTCATAAATAGTTTTACTCTTTTACAACAAGAAAATAAGTGAAGAAAATGAGGGATTTATAATTCGTTTATTCTCATTTCTAGACCCAAACACTGAATTTCAAGGTAGTAAGGGAACTGTGCCAAATGTTGCATAGCTATGAAGCATAGGAGCCAAAACATGAAACAGATATTTTCAAGCCCGAGAAGGCTGTCCCATGTTTCCCTAACAGCCTTGAACTGTGTGGATAGGAAATAGTCAATAAAAGGTCTCCGACTCAATTTGTTGTGTGACAAGGGTTGAAACTGATTTCATGCAGGCGATAGACAAAGGCGTCTATCCACAAGAGTGTGATCCAGCAGTTTGGAATGACAGTAGAGCCTATCTCATTGTACTTTTTATTATCAGTAGGCTGCCTCAGCTGCCTGTGTTTTTGGTTTGGATGGGATTTTTATAGCAATGTTTACTTCATCCCATATGTGTAACATTTTGTGCAAGTCATTTTCTTGTACTTTGGGGATTCAGCTCTGCAGATTCCAGGTTACACATCTCAACTCCCCACAGCCATCAGAGAGGCAATTTCATCATGATGAAGATCCTTCACTCTCCAGTAAGTTCAACGATAGACATAATGTCAGTGGACTGGAGACTCACTGGGGGCTATTTCCTGTTCCTACTTAACAGGAGAACCATTTATTTTTCGGACAGGGGAGATAAATCCTCAAACAACATTATGCTATGATGTTCTATCAAATTATGCAACTTGATGTGATAAGTTTAAAATGATATGTTTGCCAATCACTGCATTTAATCCATTAAGAAGATGTTTAAAAGAAATTTTGTCTAGGTGAATCATGTCAGAATCCCATCTCTCTAGCTGGAAGAGCAAATGTGCAACACTCTTGTTATCTTTAGTCTCAGGATTTTAGTCTCTTATCATTCATCTGAAGAGATATAAATGATGATGTGTATAATGCTTTCTCACAAATCACATCAATTGATAAATAAAACACTTCAACCAAAGTGGACTATTTAAAGTGAGAATAAAAGTTCAAGCCAGATAAGGTGTCTTATACCTATAATCCTAGAACTTGATAGTTAGAAGTAGGGGCAGTCAGAGAGCTCAAGGGGAAGGTCATTATCTCATCCTGGGCTTCTCAGCAAGTTCAAGGACAGTTTGGGCTACATGAGACACTGTGGGGGGGGAGATATACAAAAGGCCTGGAGATATGGCTCAACAGTTTAAAGTGCTAGCTGCCTAAACAGGAGGACCAGAATTTGGGTCTCCTTTCACACATATGAAATTGGATGTGGTTCCATGGATTTGTGTGATCTCAGTTCAGACAGAGACAGGAGGATGTTAGGGGCATGTAGGCTACTAGCCTTGGTAAAAAGTAGATAAACAAAAATAAAACAAACATTTGCTTGTAAATTTCATGATGGCATTGTATTTTACTGCTGAGTAGTACTCCATTGTGTATATATACCACATTTTCTTTATCCATTCTTCAGTTAAGGGGCAGTTTGGTTGTTTCCAGGTTCTGGCTATTACAAATAATGCTGCTATGAATACAGTTGAGCATGTGTCCTTGTGGTATGATTGAGCATTCCTTGGGTATATGCCCAAGAGTGGTATAGCTGAGTCTTGAGGTAGATCGAATCCTAGTTTTCTGAGAAAATCTCATACTGATTTCCAAAGTGGTTGTATAAGTTTGCACTCCCACCAACAGTGGAGGAGTGTTCCCCTTGCTCTACATCCTCTCCAAAATAAGCTATCTTCAGTGTTTTTGATCTTAGCCATTCTGACAGGTATAAGATGGTATCTAAGAGTCATTGAGCAAACCAAACTAGTGGGAACTCATGAAATTTAGGTCAACAGCTGTGGAGCCTACATGAGACTCTACTAGGCCCTCTGCATAGCAAGGCAGTTGTGTAGCATTATCTGCTTAAGGAGCCCCATGGCAGTAGGATCAGAATCCATCCCTGGTGCATGAGCAGGCCTTTTTGAGCCCAATTATGATGGGACACCTCTAACAGCCATGAGGCAGGGGCGGGGGGGGGGGGGGGGGGGGGTTGGACCTGCCTCTGCTAAATGTACCTCCCCATGGGAGACCTTACTTTCTTGTAGGAGGGAATGGGGGATGGATTTGGAGGTGGAGGATGGAGTGGCAGGAGGAGGGAAGAGGGGGATCTTCAGTATGTAAGATGAACAAAAAATTTCTTAAACAAAACAAAATACATTGTGGAAAAAAATACTTTTCTAAATAAAAAAAAGAAAACAAACAAACAGCAATAACAAACCCTCTCCCACAAAATTGCACTTTATATTCAAGAAGAGACCCTGACTCAAAGGAATAAGGCATAGAGTGATAGAACAAGCCGCAGTCTCTCTCACACACACATCACAAAACTCATAGCAATTACACAAATCAAAAAGAATAAATGTGCTTAATGTTGTTTTGTTGCCTAACAGCCAGTTGTGATGATGAGGCCATTTTCTTGAAAGGATTAAATGAGAAGGGGAGCACCTTCTGGGAGCAGTCTGAATATGAAAAGGTCAGAAGAAAAGCGGTGCTCTTTTGTCTGCTCACCTTACTCCTCAATGGAGTGTACCTCTACTACATTGCTGCTATGGCTGCCATCACACTTTATGAAGCCTCTTCAGCCTCCATGTAAACTAAAGGCCAATAGCTCTTCAGGAACCCTCCAAGGCTTTGTCACTAAACTGAGACTGATGAAACGTAGGAATGTCTTCTAGATTCCTAGCCTCTCCAGTATGCAAACAGCTATTACTTGAATGCATGTATGTCAGTCTAATAGATAGCCCTTATAATATATACTCATTCTATTGGTTCAATTCCTCTACAGTATTCTGACTAATATGCTAAGGTGACCATTATTCTGAAATTAAAAAAAAAAACATTTTGGCTTAATATTCTTACATCTTGGTTTCATATATGACAAGGGAAAGGTCTTAGATTAGAGGCTGGGATGAGAAATTGTTAATGAAAGGGAAATGATTCCTTTTGTTTCCCTGGCCCTTTCATACTGTTTGATATTAAGCATATATGTGTTTAATATCCTTGCAGAGATGATTGTCATTTTTAATAACCAAAAGGTAAATCTTCGGTAAAATCTATGCATGATAATTTATAATGAAAAGCAGAAGCAAGTTTTGATAATTTTACTTTGTCCCTTTTATTACATAGACATGTAAACTAACTCCCAGGGATATGTCCTAATTTGTTTAAAGTAACACAGTGTTATGTTATAGGGAGTGGAATAAGAGTGGAATTTGTGTCTGGCTGCATAATCTTTTTGTCCCTGATTCCACTGAGAGAAATGAACTCTTGACTACTACAGGATGAGCAGCAGGAAGCCACAAGCCATTACCACGGTCCTTCTGATGGAATGTAATGGTGCCATCTGTGCCTTCCTTAGTTCTTGGAGTAATTTCCTAAGATTGTCCTTGTCTTAGTTAAAGTTTCTATCACTGTGATGAAATACCAAAGCAACTTGGGGATGAAAGGGTTTATTCTGTTTAAAGTTTCATATAACAGTTCATCATCAAAAGCAGTGGGCAGGAACTCACACAGAACAGGAACCTGGAGGCAGGAGCTAATACAGAGGCCATGGAGGATGCTGCCTACTGGCTTATTCCTCAGAACTTGCTCATCCTGCCTTCTTATAGAACTCAGGACCACCAGCCTGGGGATTGCACCACCCATAATGGGCTGGACCCACCCCCATCAATCACTAATTAAGATAATGGCTTGCCTGATCTTATGGAGGTATTTTCTTAATTGAGGTTCCTTCCTGAAGCTAGAGTTTTCCTGCTTGGCCCACAGTCAGGACAAATCTCTGACACCCGCCAGTCCCACAGCCATTCAGACCCAACCAAATAAACACAGAGACTTATATTGGTTACAAACTGTATGGCCATGGCAGGCTTCTTGCTAACTGTTCTTACAGCTTAAATTAATCCATTTCTATTAATCTATACCTTGCCACGTGGCTTGTGGCTTACCGGTACTTTACATCTTCCTTGTCCTGATGGCGGCTGGCAGTGTCTCCCTCACCCAGCTTCCTGTTCTCTCAGTTCTCCTCTCTGTTAGTCCCGCCTATACTTCCTGCCTGGCCACTGACCAATCAGTGATTTATTCATTGACCAATCAGCAACACATTTGACATATAGACCATCCCATAGCACCTTCCTTTCTGCTGTTGTATGTTTTTGCTCTTTTGGGGGGGCTCACCATTGCTGTGGGATGTCTTTCTGTATGCTGTGAATATATGTGGCTCCCATTGGATAATAAATAGTGCTGTTTTGGCCTATTTGGATAATAAATAAAGCCCTTTTTGGCAAGAACGCTTACAACCAGTCAGGAAATTTAAACAGGGATACAGAGAGAAGAAGGGTGGAGTTGAGGGAGATGCTAAACTGCTGCCAAAAGAGCAACAAGATGCCAGCAGACCTGTAATGTCACGGCTACGCGGCAACATACAGTTTAATAGAAATGGGTTAATTTAAGATGAAAGAGCAAGCAAGCAAGAATCTGAAGCCATAGACCATACAGTTTGTAATTAATATAAGCCTCTGAGTGATTATTTCACAAGGCACTGCAGGCCTGAGGGTGAGAGAGAGTCATCCCTACCAGAGGCCTGGGCAGGGACTGTGAAATTTTTGTTTGCATTTGGCCACCCAATGTGGGGCAAGAGTTTCTACCTAAAATCTGAGAGAACTTAAAAAGAAATTCTAAAACTGAGCTAAGAACAGCTTCCTAGTTTGTATGTTTCACATGGGCTGTGGTACAGAGACACCGTGGTACAGAGATGCTGTGGCATTTGAGTTTGAGCACAGTATGGCGGATTCCAGTCACAGGACACAGAAGCACCTCCAAGCTGTGCAGCATGCTGCATGGCAGATTTAACTTTTGCTATAAGGTTTCTGAGTTTTATGCTGCTTGGTGGAGACATGGATCCACTGCTTCCCAGAGTAGGTAATGAGCGTGGCTCCCAGAGCTGGTGGTAAACATACCTCTGCCATGTTGGATGGAGTGGAGCCAGCATCCAGGGCTGCCACTTTGGTCCTAGCCATGCTGCAGTTTAAATCAATGATCAAAAAATGATTACAAATACACAATAAAAAAGATTCAGATAAAAAAAATCTCTAAACATTTTACAATGTGTGTTAAAAGGTATGTAGGTCTGAGAGAGAAAAGAGAAAGGATATAGATAGTCATAAAAATAAAATAAAGTCTTAAAAAATAAAATAATATATAAAAATAGAATAAGCCACATAAAGATGGACATTACACAGAGATTCTGAATTGTGTTGTCTTTGGAATTTTTAACTGGAGAGAGACATTTGATTGTAAGGACTGCTGAGGTAAAACAAAATATGTATTTTGAAGGTATCTTAACTTCAAAATTTGGGTCTAAGGGTATGTTGCTTTGGAAAGGAGGCTCTGCTTTTGTTTCCACAGGAAGCAAGAGGCTGTGGATTTATTCCAGGTTAAAATGGACCAGATTTGATCAAGTGAGACCTCCTGAATCTTTACAGATGGTATCTGTCAGCAAAAGTTATAGCTGGTCTTTCTGGGACTTGACCATTATCTTGAATTTTCTCAGGATCCCCATAATATTAACAGTGCCCCCAATCAGCAGGAAGTAGCCTAGAACACTATGCCCACATTCATAAAAGATAGATTATGGATGTTTGTCTTTGTTTAGGAGTTTGTTTTACAAATTGTTATTAGTCATAGTTAATATCTTTCTAAAAGAAAAAAGGGGGATAGGTTATAGAAATGATGAGAAAAAGGTACGTTATTGAATCTACTTTAATCCAAAAAACAACTGTTAATCTCAAAATACTTTACATTGGTATGGGTTTTTGTTTATTAATACAAATTTAGGTCAATTTTGCTATATGATATGTATATGTCTACACTTGTCTAAGGTATTATGCTTATGCCACTCATTTAACATTGTAATGTATAATTAAGAAATACAGATTAATAATTAGTCACCTATGATAATGAAACTTATACTCATGTTAATTAAGTTTTATAGGTATACATAGATACATTTCAATTAGATAGGTAATCTTCAAATACTTCAAAGGTCTACAGAATATGGCATTTTAAATGTTTTAAAAAATTAGACTTTTCTGGACAATGAGACACCTGGCAGTACCTATTTACTTCAAAGTGGAAGATGGGCATCGAAGACACTCCATATGGAGTTTGCTTTATTTGTGGCAAAAGTTAGCCACTGTGCAAGGGGGTGCCCTTGCCTCAACTGCTTGACTGGATGTTGTATAAATTGTACATGCAGGACCCATAGGAAGGTGATCACTGAACTTTGCAAGGTGAGATGGTCCTTCAGGTTCCTGCTTCACAGAGGAGACTGCCAAACATTCTATAGGACATAGGAAAAACAACTGATGAACTTTGCCAAAATGGGCAGAACAGTCCTTAAAATTTCATGATTCACTGAAAGCTATGCCAGAGACTCTAGGCCTATAAGTTGAAGATAAATGCCCCATTGTTAGAGAGGAACTTTGGATGACTGTCCAGGCAGCCAGCTGTCTGTCATTTCTAGAATTATGGAAGATGATTGCAATACATTTCCTGTTTACTCAGGTAATATTATATCCTTCTGGAGTCTTTAATGGAGTTGAAGACTAGATAGTTATAATTATAGTTTTCCTTAGTCATGATAAAACATAAATATAAAACTTTAGACTCACAAAAATAGGATAGATGATAGAATATTTTCTTTAATTTTGCCAATTACAAATAGACTAGATATGCTAACTGTACTTCTTGCTTGATAACTGTTTTGTCATATATAATTTTAGTATGTTAAAATTAAAACCTACCTATTTGATTAGATAGAAAAGGGGAAGTGCTGTGGGATGTCTTTTTGTATGCTATGAATATGTGTGGCTTCCATTAGATAATCAATAAAGCTGTTTTGGCCTACTTTGATAATAAATAAAGCCCTTTTTTGGGGGCAAGAAAGCTTACAGCCAGGCAGGAAATCCAAGCAGAGATACAAAAAGAAGAAGGGCAGAGTCGAGGGAGACATCAGTCTGCTGTCAAAGGAGCAGTAAGATGTCAGCAGACCGGTAACACCATGGCCACATGGCAACATATAGATTAGTAGGACTAAAGGTGGGAGAGATTTGTCTGGGCTGTGAGACAGGATGAAACTGAGAAACTTCCTACTACACCCCACCCAGCTCCCAAATAAATCACATGGAGGCTTATTCTTACTTACAAATGGCCGACCTTACCTTGGATTGTTTCTTGCCAGCTTTCGTTAACTTTATATTAGCCTGTCTACCTTTTATCTCTGGGTTTTTATTTTCCTATTCTTGTATATCTTTATTTGTTTCTTACTCCATGGCTTGCTGTGTAGCTGAATGGCTGGCCCCTGGAGTCTTCCTCCTTCTTTGGCTACTTCTCCCTTCGTCCTGGATTTCTCCTTCTGTGTATTCTCTCTGGCTACTGGCCTTGCCTATCCTTTCTTCTAACTTGCTATTGACTGTTCAGTTCTTTAGACCATCAGATGTTTACACAGGCACAGTAACACAGCTTCACAGAGTTAAACAAATGCAACATAAACAAAAGGAATGTGCCTTAAAATAATATTCTACAACACCTCTCAGATGAATTCGGCCTGTGTTAAATTGATGTAAAATTAGATAACACAGTCTCACTGCACCAACAAGAACTTCGCTTCTTATTTGTTGTTAATCTGAATCTATTCTATATTTTCTTTACCAAAAGGAGCTTCATATTAAGAAAGAAATAAGAAACAAGGAGAAGGGACTTAAAGATAATTCAGGGGCTAAAAAGACCACAAGCCCATTGACTTGAGTTTGATCCCAGGAGCACGTGAAGAAATGAAAGGAGATTGACTCCATAGATTTGTTTACTGGCCTCCACAAATATGCCTTGGCATGCTTACCCACACATAATACAACACACACACACAATAATAATAACAGAAGAACATAATGAAAAAACAAAACAAAATTTTAATTTGATTCCCCCTTTAGTTAATCTCTGAAACTTTTGGTTGACTTTCCCTAAAGAAAAGTTCACTTACTTTTACTAACAATAAGTACAAACATGATTATGTCTTTCTTGGGTTATTCCCTTGAAGAAATCATGTCCTGAAGTAATAAATTCCAACCACTTGGCTGTATCCTTACCAGAAGTAGGAATAGAAGTCACTCTTTGGAGGACAGTCTGGAAAAAGACAAACAATGAGCATTAAATCAGAGTTTAGGACATTAGTGAGGGCTGTGTCTCACTTCCCTTCTTGTTCTAAGGGCACAAATGGGTTTGTGATTATGGGATGACCATTCCTCATGAGGTTTATCACAGTGATTTCTCTACAGCTTAAAGCTGATATTCCTACTCATCTGCCAAAGTTTTTACTTTGATGGATAAGTCTCATATACTTCAGTGTTCTAAATATATAACTTTAGTCATTTCTATTTGGTACAAAATTAGGGAAAGTCCGTATTACCCATCACTAAACTATACTCCTGTAAGGTTGCAGAAATAGCAACTGTCTTTTTTAAAATTTTAAATAAAATGCTCATCTGCCCCCTACATGACACCCAGAGGAGGCTGAAAATGTGACAAGCCATAGAATGAACTGTTAAAGGAAGACCTGTTTCTGGCTGCTGCACTCAGCCAATTTGCATTCCAACTGAAGAACAATGTGGCCGCAAGTGCCAGTGCATAAATTAGCATCAAATGTAGGCGGAAACACTCACGCACACTGACAGTGTCACCCCAAAATATCTTTGATGGCTCACAAATAAAGAAGTCTGCTTCTCCGATCCCGTTCAGGCAAGAAAGCACAGAACGGGATGGATTCATTGGAGTCCCATGGTTCAAACAGAAGTTCAAACACCCTTTTCTCTTGTGTTGTCAATCCCATGTAGGTTTACTTTTCTGAGCTTCAGTTTGTTTCCGCTTGACTATTCAAATTTGAATAAAATGGCTGACCTTATAGTATAGCAGTGGAAAAAGGGGGGGGGGTATTTTCAAAGGCTGCTTTTCATATTATATTAATTCTCTTCCCTTTCTGTTGTTGTATTGAGATTGTTTATGTGGTTCTCGCATGCTAAGGATTATCAGGAAGGAAGTTGATAAGTATTTTTTAAGAGATGCTGTTACAACTGCTGTTATTCAAGTATTTATTTTGTGCTGTGCAATAAACGAAATTCTTGACATGCATCATCCTTCACAATAACAGATGATATAGGATCACCATTTTGCAATACAGAGTGTGCAGGTCAGGACACACACAGCATCTGACAAGCTGTCAGTGAACACACCATCAAAAGGCTTATTCTATTCATATTTAGAGAGTTTAGTATATGCAAGAAAACACAGTATCAGCTCAGAACACTGGGAGAGACAACAGAAAATGTTAGATGTATGGCATTTATTTGCAGCAGACAAATGAGTAGACAGTCCATGAATTACAAACAAGGATTACAATAGATAAAAATGAGCTGAGAGGGAAGTGGGTATCATATGTGGAAACACAGAGAAGAAAAGAAAAATAATTGAGCCAGGCACTGACTGATCCCTGTGCATACTCCCAAGGTAGAAGAAAGGAGCAAGATGTGGGGATCAATATCTCTGTCACCCACAGTCACTTCTCCAGGGCATACCTGCTGAGAGACAAAAGAACATGGAGAAGATTAGCCGAGCTCTGGGATTTGAGAGAAAGTTTGAAGGAAAAGAGTAAACTAGGGATAAATAAAATTCAGGAAGTGTCTTTATTAGGTAAAAGGTTAAAAAGGCTCAGCTCTCCCAGGAGTGACCTAAGGGAAGAGCCAGAAACAGGGGCATCCGGAACAGAATTGTCCTATTTTGACTTTCAGTGGAGCAGATGCATTGGAAAATGTCTGATAGCTTTAAGCCTTGGCCTCTTCAACAGGCAGATGTCTTGTCTGTATTTTGCAGAACATACAGGCATCCTAGGGATATTTAGTCATATAGGCCTGATTCACTGCTTTGATACCCATTAAATCTCAAACATAGAGCCAGCCATCAGTGGTGCTCTTTTTATTTTTATTTATTTATTTATTTTGATTTGTATGGGAGCAAGGATTATGACAATTTCCATCAAAGCATTTCTCATACAGTATATGGGAGATTTTTAGTTGGCTTTACATGCTTTATTTATTTATTTATTTTTGTAAGTGCCCTCTGTTTGTCAGTCCTTTCATTTATGCTTCATACTGGCTGCTGAATTAAAAGAAAAACAAAGCAAGACACAGGGCTAATTTGCTTTTTTTTTTTTTTTTTTTTTTTTTTTTTCTGTATGTGCAGGCGTGCTGATCAGCCAGCAGATGCTGCCCTCCTGCACAGGAAGGAGCAGAGATATTTGTCTTGCAGCTTGAAATATCATGAGCTCCCAGCTAAGCCAGCTGTGGAGGCTGGCAAATGCACTCATCCACACTTGAGGTTTTAAAGAGCAAAGTGCTACCCAAAGAATCTTTCCAACTCTCAGATCTATTCTGACTTAAATGGCATTGTCTTGCTAGGAAATATTTAGAGCAAATCTCTAAATTAGTTCAATAGAGAGTAGCTGGAGGTACACAAGATCCCTAGGCTGGAAGTTAACAGAAGAAATACTTTGAAACAAAGCAGGATCAGACAGAAAAAAAACCCACATATACAGAGTCAAGTGGCTCAGAGATCAATATTAGGAGGCAGAGAGACCTTAGCTAGAGACTGACTCTTCCAAAGCTGAGCTATAAGTGATTTGGGCACAATAATTTGTAGGATTATAAGGATGGAATAAAAAAGCAATCTAACATTATTAGCATATTGACAGACCCATAGTAACTGCTTGATAATTTATGTTCATATTAATTATAATGATCATTTTTGTTCAAGTACCAAATGACAGGATGTGATATCATGAAATTCTTAGGTTATCTGTATGAAAAGATTTTGGAATGTTTTTAATTTTGAAAACAAGAAACTAGACATGACTTTAAAAAAAAAACTTGTTTACAATGCTGTGTTTTGATCTGCCCTCTGAAATTCCTTTTGAGCGTGAATTTATACAGTACTATTTAGTGTTTTGAGGTTTGCAAATGAAATTAAACAGATGAAGTGACAGCTGCACTTCACTGACACCCTTCACTGTACTACTCCTGAAGATACAGAAACAATACTTTGAAAACTCATTTTAATTTGCTCCTTCTTAGTGGGGCAAGAAATGGGCAACTCTGATTCTGAACATGTATTCTGGAAATAATGATCTTTACTTACTTCTAAGATTACATATAAAGACTTAAAGTGACAATGGGCCTGAAATTTTCTGTATATTTTATCTGTGTCCCAATGGTTCATGTACTGGTAGCTTGATGCCCAGTGTGGTTCCACCCCTAAGAAATGGGTCCTAGGTGCTGAAGTGTTGGTTCAGTGCTTAACCGCATTGGCTGACCTTCCAGAAGACCCAGTTTGATTCCCAGCATATATATGGCAGCTTACAGTCTCTAATTCTAGTTCCAGATAATCCAATGCCCTTTCTGGCCTCTGTGGTCACTTATGCACGTGATGTACAGAGACATACACAGGAAACATACTCATAACATGAGAGAGAGAGAGAGAGAGAGAGAGAGAGAGAGGAGAGAGAGAGAGAGAGAGAGAGAGAGAGAGAGAGAGAGAGAGAGAGAGAGAGAGAGAAAGAGAGAGAGAGAGACCGATAGACAGACAGGAAAAGAAGAAGGGAGGGTGGAAGGGAAGAAGAGAGAAAGAGAGAAAGGGAAGAGAAAGTGAGAGAGAGGGGGTGGAAGGGAGGGAAGGAGGGAGTGAGGGACAAGGGAGTGAGGGAGGAGGGAGTGAGGGAAGGAAGCAGGCCACCCAGATCAGAAGGAGATAACTTGGGGGGACATCACCCTTAGTAGCAATTAACATGGTTTTCATGGGATTTTGATCAGTTTGCTTGACAGTAACATATAGACAAGACCCTGACTGGTCCTTGAATCTCTCTGGCTCCAAGACTTGCTCTCTTTGGTACCTGGTCCTGCTACATTCTATGGCACTGACTGATCTTGGTTGGACATTCAGCTTCCAGAACTGAGAGCTGAAGGGAACCTCTTCTTATGTATTTCTGGTTTCTCGGGAGGTCAGCTGAAAGTGAACTGATGTGTCTCTACTATGCATCCTTCCTCTAGGACTCAACTGACGTTCCTCTAGGAAGAACAGCAAAATGTTTCCTAGGATGGTAAGCACATTAGTACAAATGGGTCAAACCAAATAACCTGTTTATATTGGTGATAAATTCTATAAAGCAGGGAGTTGTGTATTTAATCCCAGTTCTGTTCTGACATCTATCAACATGGGTGCTACTAGAAGGGCTGTCATTGGTGTGTGAGATGGGTGAGAGGAGTGTTCGGGAGTGAAAAGATACCTGCTTGCACAGAAGGGAGAATGAACTGTTGTTCAGTCATGTGCAGTATGCAGTTTTACCTTAGGAAACAGTTTTTTAAAAATATGACTTTCTCATAAATAGAATATCCTTCACATGGAGGTAATTTTGAGACTGGATTCCCTAAATTTTAATATGTGTGATGGTCGAATTTGACTGTCAACTTGATTGTATTGAAAAGATCCTAGGAGCTGGATAATCCTCTCCCAGTGTGTGTGTGTGTGTGTGTGTGTGTGTGTGTGTGTGTGTGTGTGTGTGTGTGTGTGTTCTAGAGAGCAAATAAAGAAGTAACATCATGCCTTGATCTTACTTGAGCATGAGTAAGGGTAGCAGCATCCCACAGGTTGGGAATCTGAATGAAGTAAAAGAAGTAAAAGGAACAAGCTATTGTCACAAAGATTCTCCCTGCTACCCAGCTGTTGTGATGTAGGGTACCTTACACCTCCAAATTCTCTCTCTCTCTCTCTCTCTCTCTCTCTCTCTCTCTCTCTCTCTTTCTCTCTCTCTCTCTCTCTCTCTCTCTCTCCCTCTTTCATCTGAAAGCTTTTTGCAATCATTCTCCGAGATAAGCACTTTCTCTCGTCAATGTTTGTCCCAGGTTTTCTCCTAGTGACACAATGGTAACCAATACAGTGTGAGGGAGCTTTAGCTACCGTCATAGTGAAGCTTAGCTCTGCATGATTGATAACAGAAAGGCATCGGAAAGGACTATGCAGATCTCAAACAGTGAGAATAAAGCTCTTCATTTTCCTAACCGCAGTGACATTGCCAAGAAATAGAAGAACAATTTTGAATCAAAAGGAGAGCACCAATAAAAAGTTATTAAAGGTGGTGATCAGAATTGGAGAGACAGGGGGAAAGAAATGACATTGTTTGGGAAAATGCTCTTTGACTAAGATTCAAAACTAGTGTTTGAAAAGGGGAAGCCAGTATATAAAATACAACACTTCCTAAAGGCAAAACGCTGGTCACAAAACAGGACATAAATTTAGGAAATGGACTTTTAGGGGGAAGTGAAGGTGTTCAGAATGCATTTTATGCTTGTACGCAATGGTAAAAGAACAAGTTGATTAATACAGAGTGTAAAAGTATTTTGACCATAGGGCAATGTTGATTTTTAATCAAACAGATACATATTTAATATTAGGGAGTAAACTGCCCAAATCACACACGTACACTGTATAAAACAGGAAAAAAAATAACTTTAAGCAAAAACTATGCAGACACACAGAGTTTAGTCCTCCCCTGGGTAAAAAATGAAAATAAATCTCTATCCAAAAACCTTTCGGCTTCTGAAAATCGCGTCTCCAATGTGTGGGGGCCATGATGGGCTGGGTAATGCTGCCCTCCTAGCATCCTATGAATAATTATCTCTGTCCCAAGCTCTTGGCAGCATGACCTGTCTTCATTTCATTAAGAGGAAGGAGGACAGGCTGGGATTGACAATGGCAGAATTCATTTATTACATTGTAATGGAGAAGCAGCTCAGGAAGGGTGGGCCTAACGAGATATTTCTAAAGAAATTAGCCGGTTTCTATTAAAGCGCCGTCTCCCTTCTGTCCGTGTTCGTGATGGATAGCAGGGGCCACAGCACTGGAGGCTTCCCGCCCTCCCCTTTGCTTTGCTTCCTGAGGCACAGCGCCATCTTTGTCTGACCCACATTAGGAAGGTGTGAATGAATCATCTTTGCAAAATGATAGCAAATCCTACCTGGGAAGGAGGGCCTAACTTCACACTCCGGATTTATGATGTGCACAGGGACATATTTATGTACCCAGAATTGGGAGGATAGCACTGCATTCATGCCCCAATCCACAAACAAAAAGAAAGTTAAAAACAAAATTCCCTCTCAATTTGTTATTTTTCATATTGAATTCAGGAAATAAATGCAATCAAATTCATCCTGACAGAATTTTCCTTTTAAAAATTGTGTGTGTGTGTGTGTGTGTGTGTGTGTGTGTGTGTGTGTGTGTGTTTCTTCTACCTTTTCATTGGTTTTGATTTTGTTCCTTTTCTGTTTTATTTTATTTTATGCTGGTCTGTTTGTTTGTTTGTTTGCCTATTTGTTTTCTAAAAGGAGAGAAAAGGGAGACTTGGAGTTGGATTGGAGGGGAGGTAGAGAGAATCTGGGAGGGGATGAGGAAGGGAAAATTGTGATCAGAATATATTATATGAAGAAAATATTTTCATCAAAAATTTTCTAAAAGATGTCCCAAATCTCTATTGTGCTTTATTCAACTTTAGTTTATAAAAGCAAACTGTCCTTGGCTCTTGTCAGTGAATGTTGTAATTACAAATTATATATATATATATCCCTTCCTCCATTCCTTCTCCCATGGGATCAGCAGTCAATACCTTAGAAGCATGTATTATGAAGGTGAATGAATGAAGGATTTATTATATGATTGCAATTTCACCAATTGCTTTCTTTTGGAGTGAAGAGATTTATGCTGATATTAAAAGATAACCTTGGGATAATTTAAATTAAACAGTATATTTGTGCAAAAAACAACTTCTGAGTCAGAAAGTAAGCAACCCAAACCAGAACAGAGTCAGCTTTCTACCAGCACAGCATGGGCAGTGGGTATTATAGACAGAAACTGGACTTGAGTACAGAAACAGCTTGATTTGTTATAGCACAGCATTCACCTCATTTACATATAATCTGCTAAATTGGCAGGCTGTGCTTGACTTTTAGGGTTGGTTGAGAATCAGCTGTGTGCTATACCCCTAAGTAAGCTAGGTTTTAAGTTATCTTGAAGCTTTTATGATAGAAAGCCTAGGTTCAGATTGTCACAGGCCAATGACCCCCCACCCCCGATGGTTTAACACAGGAATCTTTAGTAAATCTGTTACATAAATATGGTGAAAAGGAGCCCAAGCCCCCTTTGACAGAGAGACTGGGGAGTTCAATTGGCTATCCTTTGTTCTGATAAGAGACCAGATCTTTTGTGATTTATTTGTATAATGAGTATGTGATTTGTTGAGCGTTTAGGTTAGGCCAGATGCCAAACAAAGGGAAGACAATAATGCCCACCGAGTTTCTTTCATCAACAAAAACCCAAACAAATAAACAATAAAACTTCTCCTTTGATGGATACACACACACACACACACACACACACACACACACACACACACACACACACTTAAGACAAAAATAAATCCACCCTCTTTGATGTTGGCTAATTAATACTAAAAGCTTTTATATTACAGATATCAGATTGCTTCAAAAATTAAACATTCATATTAGTACAAAATATTTTGTATGGGCACTGTTTCATTAAAGGGGCTGATATGAGCCATGGGAAGGAAATCCAAAAGCAAAGAAACTACAGAGGATATATGAAAGCCAGAAGATAGTCAATGTTACAATAAAAATTTTCAAAAGGAGGGAAAGAGAGAGATAGAGAAACAGAGGGACCAGGAGAGAGGGATCTAATTAAAGGAGAATATGTTAAATATTGCAGCCAGAAATTAGAGAGACCAACACATTGGCAAAAAGGAGCAATGATCTTGGCAGAAATATTTTGGATAGATCCAAACAGAAAGTGAACAACACAGCTAGGAAACAGAAGGTTACAATAAGCAAAGCTGGATGATGTGTTGGACATGGGCTAAAGATTTGGATTTCTGCCTGATCAGGCCTCCATCTGTTGTCCAAACTTATATTTTCAATAATCCCTATATTGTGACATCATTTCCTTATAAGCCTATGTATTTTTCTTGGGTCACCATAGACTCCACAAAGACTTTCCAACATGACAGTCGTTAGCCACAAGTGACTGAAAAACTCAAACTAAAATAAAAAGAATTTCTTTAATCACACTAGTGGAAGTTGATATGTTTAGTGGACATATCAGGCTAGAGTCTGCATAGTGGAAATTTCAGAATTCTTATGTAATTTCTACCATGACAGAATGACTATTTATCAAGTCCTATTCTAAAAAGGCCAAGAGATAACTGAATATGCCTTTTGTGTATCTCTTCCACAGTGGAAGAACAGTGAACCACTGGACCAGATATTTAGAAAATGTAGCACATAGTTCAAAGATGACATCCCAGATATTGGATGGTAACTGGTTCTTATCTACCTTTTTCTCCTTTATTTCATGTATAGAAGTGTGATTTAGTGGCTGGAGAGAGGGCTCAGTGGATAAGAGCCAAGGAACTATGAGGACATGAGTTTGAATCTCAGCACACATAAAAATCTGGGTGTGGCTAGGCATGCACCTGTAATTCCAGTGCTATAAGGCTCAGAGACAGAATTTGAGTTTTCTAGCTCAGCTGGATGATGAATTCAGGAGGAGACTTTGCCTAAAAGTAATAGGGTAGAAGGAATTACAGAACAGGACCCTCATATCCACCTCTGGTCTCCATGAGTGTGTGTATAGCATCCCTCTCTGACATATGTGCATATATCACACAAATATATACTACACTACACACACACACACACACACACACACACACACACACACACACACACACACACACACATTCACCTTCACTTGCACCCTCCAAAACATCTATACACACAAAATAAATAAGTGAATGAAAAACCCATGCTTTAATGAACTGCAACTCCAGAATCATGAGGATTTAGTATTTCCCCAGAAGATCCTATGTTGCCAACCCTGAGGACCATATCATCCTTTGTTCTTGTAACCCATGTACCTATTAGTGAGCTCTGATTCCTGCTCTTACCTTAAATACACCTGTACCATGAGAAATTGACTATTTTCAAAGCAGTGTATGAGAACTGCAATATATCCATTTTCTCCTAATGGTGCCTTTGTGCTTCCTTCCCTGTAACTATAGAAAAGGAAATCTATTCTCCCAAAGCACATAGGTACATCTGATGGAGAATCATCTGGTTTCTTAGAACACTGAGTTAGATATTAAACAACTCTCCATTAGTCATGAAGCATGACAAGCCCCCTAATACCATAGCCTCTGTTTGTACCAGGGAACATGCTTCTTTGCATCAAACTTGACTTCCTAAGATTATCAACTACATAAAGCTTGCTCATCTTCTACTTGGGGACCTCTCATGTTTAACTATGATTTGGAACAACAGAATAGGTACAACTTTGACATAACTTTTTCATTGAGGCCTTCCATATATTATATCTTCCACAGGGAGACATAAATGGGGCTAGAAGCCTTTTCCACTTTATTTTTGAGGCAAGGCCCATCACTCAACCTGGAGCTCATTAGTTGGGTCAGACCAGATGGCCAGAAAAACTCTATGATCCTCCTACTTTCCCCTCCTCAATTCTAGTGTTATAGGTGCATGATAACACATCGCTTTTTCTTAGGTTCTGGGCATTCAATCTCAGGTCCTCATGTTTATATTATAAGCACTTTACTGACAGATATCTTTGTAGTTCCTATAGTATGTTTAAACATGTCCTCTAGGTGATTCAATAAAATATTAACTTTTGAGTAACATTAGTCTAGATCAAAGTGAGAGATTTCCCATACTACACTTAGAGATAGTATCCAAGACCTGTTCTCTTGCTTCTATAACATGTTTGTCTGTTTATTTTATTTTTGTTGGAGATTTTTGTTTGGCATTAAAGATACTTTCATATTTTAAACAATTGAAAATCTTAGCTCTTACTTATTTTGTAAATGTACTTTTAAAGCATTAGTCAGACACTTACAACTCACTGTAAAATGGAGCAACTTCGGTGAAACATGATCCTAATTAGTCTTAAGAATAAAAACCTGGAGTCAGATATGGAGGGTGAAAGCTGAAAGATCAGAGAAGCTGAGCAGCAGCCAATAGAAATTTCTTACCTCTGCTAATCATCAGATGAAATGGGTGGCCAAGATCCTGTCTCCACCCACCTTATATTCCTGTCTCCACCTCCCTGGTGCTGGAATTAAAGGCATGCACCATGACTGCCTGACTCTGTTTCTCTTTTAGACTGGTTCAGTCTTGTGTATCCTAGGGTGGCCTTGAACTTCTGATGTTCCTGCTTCCTTCTCCTAAGTGTTGGGATTAAAGGTGTGTGCCACCACTGCCTGGCCTCTATGGTTAACTAGGGCCTAGCTCCACCCTCTGATCTCCAGGAAAGCTTTATTTGTCAGAACACAAACGAAATATCATACAACACCTTGGAAATATTCTTTTACTCTCAGGCTCATATCAGTGTTTTGACATGCTAAGTAGCATGTTAAAATATATTCTCCAAGAGAAACTATCTCTTACTATCACATTCAGAGTCATCAAATCCTTAGCCCTTAACACAATACTTTGTATAAAAAGAGCTTTTGATAATGATGCTCTCTAATACTAGGGTCCAACCTCAACAGAGTTCAAGCTGGTGCCAGCAGAATTGGGCCAAAATAAGGCCCTCACCTTGCCAATTGAAATCAAGAAACATCATCTGCCCTGTCTCCACAATGACACTTACTACAATAAAATTGCATCTATATTTTCATTCCATTAACCCAAGCCCCTTCTATCAATGCCACTCTCTAATAAAACTCTTCCAGAATGGCTTTCAGGGACTTAAAGAAGACATTTTAATCTCTAACAATATTATGTGAGTAAGTAGCTGGCCTATCCTATATCAAAAGCATCAAGAAAACTAAAACAAAGAAACGAGCAAACAAATAGTAAACCACAACTCAGCATCCATTCACTCTCATGTGAAGGATAATTTTCTTGTAGTAAAAAGCAAAATAAAACAAAAAACAAACTTCAAATATTTGAAATAAAAGAAACAACCTTCTACCATTTATTTTGATGTCTTTGAGACTCTTGTTATGGTTCTTCAGGGTTATTTTCAGGAAATAAAATTATGAAGTTTCCAATTTTAGTCAGGGAGTTCACTTTGTCTGCTGTGAAGTCCTGACCTTACAATTTCCTTCTCTATGCTCGGAGTACTTAACAAAGAAAGGAAATAGCCAGCTGTCGACTTCTGTGCCATTTCTATCTCATTCTGACGGACTTCTGGTTATGCAATTGTTTAATCACAGGCTCCAGGGGAGATTTCTGAAATGGTTACTATAGGAAATGACACAAAATTTCAATCAAATAAAATTTCCAGGATAATTTTGATTGATTCCCTGCCAGCAAAATGATTGTGATCTTTAGAGCTTGGACCTCGAAGTGGGAAGGCGATCATGATCATACTCTACTAGTGAGCTCCATCTGGACTCAAGCTGGCCCACTTGAGAAAACAAGTCGGATATCTTCCTCTGGGAATACTTCCACGTGCAAGAAGTTTCGTATGAGCCAACATAAACCATGATATCCAATAATTTCACCTTCCGTAATGCAGCAACCTGAACCATGTTGTGAGGAACAGAAGACAGTGGTTCAGTTTTGTTTCTGATGTCATTATGATGTCATTACAGTTCCTGGTTTGGGTCCAGTAGATTTTTTTTTCTTTCTAAACTATTTTAAGATATAGAACGTAGCCATTGTTTCAAAACTTCTTAAATCAAGACCCTTTTAGGAAGGGCTGTTAAATCATTAGAATTTTTTTCCCTTGATACTCTATTGCTGTTCAAAGAAAATTAATATTCAAAAGATGACCCCAGGGTTTGTGAGATCTTTTATTATCAAAGAAAGATTAAATTACTCTCTTTGAACTGTATCTGCAATGCAAGAGGGCTATGATTTGCAAGGTTTTCAAAAATATGGAAGTAAAACCAGATAAAATAAGGAAATAGGAATATTAATATGATTATAAATACCAGATAAAAATCTGATAGAAAGGGATCATCACTGAGTGTCAAAAATATAACCTCATTGAATACTAGATAATTGCAAGGAAAAATATTCTTATAATGGATGCTTTAGACATTGACCAACATAACAATGTCACTAAGATAAATAAGTAACAGTGGGCCCACTTAGAACTTTCACACTCCAACATGATATAACCTGAAAGTCACAGTATTTCATTTGTTACTTTGCAAAGAACATTTAGTCTGGATTTCCTCAAACTTTAAGAGCTAATCTCCACTTACAACGAAATGTAACAAAGAGATGAACAAGATAAATAACACACATTCAAAATGTGTGGGGTTCTGCAAGATAACTGTCCAGGATTAAAAAAAGAAATCAATATCTCACACACTGAAATTAGTTGAAAAACATCTCAACAATACATCACACCTCGATTCTTGGGGTCTTGTGGCCTTTCTTCCTATTGGAAAGGAACTTTGCAGATGTGTTTAAAGGTCCTGTGGTGCAGAGAATATTGTGGTTTAACTGAGTAGCAGTGATGGTTATTCTTAGTCTGCAACTTCACAGATTTACTATCAGCTGGTTGATGTGTCTCTGAGAACGTCTTCGAGGTACTGTCTTTATTATGTTAATTGATGTGAGGACCTGTTTTCGTCAGTAGCACCATTTCCAAGCTAGGAGATCTAGAACTATATGAAAATGGAGAAATTGAGTGGAGCACCAGCAGGTATGCACTACTTTCTCTCTGTTTACACTGTTGATTCCTTCACGCTCTTGCCTCTGTTACTCCTCTGCTGTGATGAACTGGATTCTGGGAGTGTAGCCAAATCAACTCTTTCACCACTATGCTGTTCTTGTTGATTTGTTTTACCACAGCAACAAGGAAACAAAACAAGATAATAAGACACAAATGTAATCACAAGAGTCATTATAAAAGGGTTTACTTGGGAAATTTTACCACATTGGAGGAGAAGGTGGTATACCCAGAGCAGTAGATCTTACAGGATTAGGGTAAGTAGAGGGTGAGAAGTTTTAGCAGAATATGGTATAATTTACCAAACCCACCAAAGTCCAGCTAAACAAAACAAAACAAAAACAAACTCATTGGAGTGAGGATAGAACACATATTTGTCTGAATGTAAATAAGATCTAGTAAGAGTCTGTGATTGATAGTTATTTTAGGGTGTATAAGGGGGCATTGTTTATATAAAATTATCTCTTAAATTTTGAATATATCTATTTACTGCCATTTATTTATTCCAACAAATTCACCTGTGTGATTCAGGAAATTCTGCCTTTGTTATAGAACTAGCTAAAAGAATGACCTGTTCAAGCCAGGGTAGCAAACCACTGATGACAATTTTTCATTCCTGATTTTCATTATTCTCATGTACACAGAAAACCATAAAGTGCTTAAATCCAGATATCTTTCTCTAGGGAATTTTAACCCTCCTCCAACTATCTTTTTCATCATCATTTTAAATTCTCAGGACTTAATCTTCAAATTTAAATAACGTACAAATATTCCAAAAACGTGGGGTCAGCACAAACTGTGAAAATTTCTGCAAAATACTACTGAGAAAACTGTATTTCAACATGCAACAAATAACATTTGACCTTTATTTTACATTGTGCACAAAGAAAATTCTTTAAAATGGATCAAAAAACAAAACTCTTAATGCCAGCTTAAAGAAAACTACAAAAAAATAAAGTACAACCTTAGAAAGTATCCTACTGATCATGGGAAGATACACATATGTACACATGCAGGCATCACCCAAGAGCTCAGACTAGTGAAGGACATGTTAAACACTTTTGCACAGAAAAAGACAGTCCCAAAAATGTATTGGGTTTGAATGGGAAAAGACATTTGTAAGCTAGGTATCAGATGAAAGGAAGACCATACTTTTTTGCAATTCAAGAGTAGAAAAATGAACTCAATTTTAAAATGCTAAAAAGAGAATACATATTTCTCAAGAACACATATAATTGACCAACATGATATCATCAGAGAAATGCAAATCCAAGTGGCCATAAAATATTACCCCACATTCATAGAAAGTATGTATTTAAAAAACTTAAGGGTTCCTACATTCCTTTCTCCCCCTCTACTGAAGGATTCCCTGAATATTTGGCTGTGGCTCTGTATCTGTTTCCATCCTTTGCTGGATGAAGCTTCTCTGAAGAAAACTGGCCCAGGAACCAATCTGGTGACAGAAGATGGTCAGTTCAGGCTATGTATACAAGAAACCCACAGACTCAACTAGCTTGGGCTCGAGGGGTCTCACACAGACCAAATGGACAATCAGGGACCCTGCATGGGACTGACCTAGGCCTTCTGCATATATATTACAGTTGTGTAGCTTGGTCTTCTTGTGGGACTCTTAACAGTGGGCATAGGGGCTGTCTCTGACTCTTTTACAGGCTTTTTGGACCCCACTCCTCATACTGGATTGCCTTGCCCAGCCTTAAGACATGGGGAGGTGCTGAGTCTTACTGCAGCTTGATATGTCATGTTTTGTAGACTCATGGGATACCTGTCCTTTCCTAAATAGAAACAGAGGTGTGGATTGGGGTGATGGGAACAGAGGAGGGCATGGGAAGGAGGGCCTGGGAGGAGAGGAGGGAGGGGTAACTGCAGCCTGGATGTAAAACAAACAAATAAATAAATTTATAAAAAAAATAATTGAAAGTTACCAAGCATTAGTATCTATTTCTCATGATAGTTAAGCTTCAGTGTCAACTTGACTGGATTTAGAGTCATCATGAGATATGTTTCTGGGCAGGTCTGTATAGTTGATTCCAGACAGGTGTAACTGACAACACTCTTATCATTTATATGGGTGGCACTGTCCAGTTCGATGTGGTGGAAGTCTAAATACAAAGGGAGAAAGAAACATAACTCTGCCCCCACTCCCCCGCACACTGCCTCCTGACAGAGGATCCAATGTGATCAGCTGCTTCATACTCTTGTTGGCATGACTTCCCCCACCAAAAATGGATTGCATTCCATCAAACTTCTAGCCAAAGAAATATTCCCTTAAGCTCTTTTTCAGGTAATGTGTCATAGCCATAAGAAAAGTAACGAAAATGTCTAGGTATCATTATTGAGTCGGAGTGGTTCTGCCAATTTGAAAATATTGTGGTAACATTTTGAATAGTAATCTTCTTTATCTGAATTTTCGTGAAATCTAAACCAGGATTATTTTAGTTTTAACCATATGTAAGGAAAACAAATGGTATTGTCAATCAGAGAGATAAATCATGGTGTCAAATTTTTATTTAAGAAATACTAGCTCACGTTGCAGAGATGACTCAGTGGTTAAGAACACATAGCAGGTCTTTGATCCACTTGGACTTATGTTTTGTGCACGGTGACAGATATGGATCTATTTGTAGCCTTCTACATGTTGACATCCAGTTATGCCAGCACCATTTGTTGAAGATGCTTTCTTTTTTCCATTGTACAGTTTTGGCTTCTTTGTCAAAAATTGTATGTTCATAGGTGTGTGGATTAATGTCAGGGTCTTCAATTCGATTCTGTTGGTCCACATGTCGGTTTTTATGCCAGTACCAAGCTGTTTTTATTCCTGTAGCTCTGTAGTAGAGCTTGAGGTCAGGGATCGTGATGCCTCCAGAGGTTATTTTATTGTACAAGATTCTTTTGGCTATCCTAGGTTTTTTGTTTTTCCATATGAAGTTGAGTATTATTCTTTCTAGGTCTGTGAAGAATTGTGTTGGTATTTTGATGGGGTTTGCATCGAATTTGTAGATTGCTTTTGGTAAGATTGCCATTTTTTACTATATTAATCCTGCCTATCCATGAGCATGGGAGATCTTTTCATTTTCTGACATCTTCAATTTCTTTTTCCAGGGACTTAAAGTTCTTGTCATACAGGTCCTTCACTTGCTTAGTTAAAGTTACCCCATTGAAAAAAGCACAGGGACGAATAGCCAAACTAATGGAAACACATGAACTATGAACCAATAGCTGAGGAGGCCCCAACTGGATCAGGCCCTCTGGATAAGTGAGACAGTTGATTAGCTTGAACTGTTTGGGAAGCACACAGGCAGTGGGACCTGGACCTGTTGTTAGTGTATGAGCTAGCTATTTGGAACCTGGGGCCGATGCACTCCCAGCCTAGGAGGAGGTACTGGACCTGCCTGGACTGAATTTACCAGGTTGAGCTGAATCCCCAGGGGAGTCCTTGTCCTGGAGGAGATGGGAATAGGGGGTGGGCTAGGGGGAAGCCGGAGGGGGGGGGGGCGGGCGGGAGGAGGGAGGACAGGGGAATCCGTGACTGATACGTAAAAAACAAACAAATAAACAAACAAAAAATATCAGTTACTCTTGCAGAAAATCTAAGTCTAGTTCCCAGCATCCAGATCTGGAAGCTCACAGGGGATCTGATTCCCGCTTCAGGTCTCCATGTGCAGACACACAGCATACCCTCATATCAGACACAAATACATACGCTTTTCTAAAATGCATTGTAAAAACTGAATAGCTAAGAATATTTGTTGTTGATTCTAGCACACTGTTAAAAGAAAAAAATAGGGATAACTTTACTATAGATTATGTGTATATAGAGTAAAAAATATAAATCATTATGAGTGACAAACGGAGAAAGAAACATAAAACTAGTTTTTATGTAAAGTCAATAATGAACAGGAAAATGAACTTAAGAAAAATAAAATTCCATGTTCCCTCTTACCTTGCTATTTGTTCTAAACATTCTATACTTTCAGAACTGTAATTGGTATACTTGCTTCAAAATTGCAACAGAATGAAACTCCAGATGCTCACAGATGGTAAGCCTACAAACTTAATTAAAACTCATGCTTTATTATCCCAAAACAGGAAAATTGAGAATGCCTTGCCCAAAGAAAATGTTTATGTTTTCTCCTTCTCATCTCCAACCATCCAGAAAACTTTAGGGGTCATAGACATGGAATAAAAGTTTCTATTTGTTGCCAGGCTAGAGAAAAATGTAAAGACACACACCATTAACCTAAATACAGATTTAAATTCAAATTAAACAAACAATTGTGGGTGGTATACCATGTGCCTAGCACTGTCTTACTAATTTAATCAGGATTTAATGAGAATATTATAAAAAGGAATTAAATGTACAAGCTTTCATCAACAAACATATTGAGCACCTATCATATTCTTTGTATTATATGTGTTTAATTATGTTTTATTTGTTGATAACACAATATTACTTTTTCTTCAAATGCAATGCAATGAAATTAAATAACCATACAGCACTTATTTACATAGTCATTTTCTCTTCCTTATAAATAGTTATGATATTTTATCATGACTCATACCATACAGATAATGTTGAACTTGAGTGTATTTATTAGTAATGAAGTTGCTTTTTTCTTTGTATGCAAATCCATAACTTCCTCACATACCTTCTAGACTGAATAAAGAAATCAAGAAAAGATTTTAAAAATCTTTGCTAACCCTTCCAGATTAAAGATGTAGAACATCTCACCTGGGCACAGTAATGTATCACCACCAAAAATGAAAGAAGACTAAAATCAGAAAAGCATTCATGAAGAAATGAATAAAACTGATAGCTGACTTCCTGGCCAAACAGAGGATAGGAAACACTAAAGTAACATGTTAAAAACACTCAAGCAGTCAGGTGTTCTAGAACTTTATACTCATACAAAACAACTTGCAAAAGTAGTACCTTTCAAAATAGCCTGGAAAATATCTTGAGATAACTCTAGCCTAGCATATGACTCCAACTCCACAGAAGCATCTTCTGGACACAACAGGACTAATACACAGTTGAACTCACAGAGATTATAGCAGCATGCACCAGACCTGCGCAGGTTTATATCAGACAAAAGCCCAGTATGGGAAGGGGAAGTAAACACAGGTTCCCACTCTTAACTGAGAAGCTATCTGCAATTGGTGTCTACGGGACAAGGAAAACAAGTTTTCTTGAATGGAATTTAACTGGGTATGTCAACCATGCTCTAGGGCAAGTTCTATGTCCAGGAGTAGTTGGCCAACACAATATGGATTCCATAGTTTTCTTGTGTGCTTTTTGTTTTGTTTTGGCCTGTTGTTTGTTTGTTTGTTTTGTGAGAGAGAGAAAGGATACATACAAAGTTGAGTATGTAAGGAGGTAGGCAGGATCATGGAGAAGTTCAAGAGGAAAAAAAAACTGTGATCAAAATGATGTGTATGAAAAAACTCTAAAAAAGGAAGCAATAACTTTTTTCATTAATTCATTCTGGCTACATCCTATTCTTTTCTTTCTACTATCTTCTAAATAATTTATGACCAGAAAATTCTTTTTTTCAGATGCTTTTAAACATGAGTTACTTTTAGTTATATAAAATTCCATTATTTTTAGAATTGATATTAATTTAGTTATATTATGAACAAAAATAAATTAGTAAAGACTTTATAATAATTTGTTCCTACTTTGATCCATTCTCCTCCTATAGTTACGTATATGTATATACATATATGTATATATATATATATTACACACACTTATACATATATTTTGATACTTTGAGCTTTGCTAATATATTGCTATATTGCTTTAAGATATGATTCATGCTAATTTAAATGTATTCATGGGTTGATAAGCTTTTATAAATGAATATAATTTTATAATGGCAATGGATATAAAGATATATGACATAGTTATAATTGTATAATTTTCCTTCTTTTCCCTTTAGAATCAATATCCTTCAGATAAGATATTACTTTATGTAAAACATGTGGTTATCATTTTGGTTAGATTTTTTGCTTACTGCAGTATGATGATGCAATTCATCTATATTAAAAAGCATAGAAATAGTTCATCCTATTTTAAAATTTTATTCACAATAAATTATATGAAATTGTTCTTTTGCAGTTGGGAAACTTTGCTTCTGTTTTTGCCTTTTTAAGTCATAATTTCATTCATATTGCCACACACATCTTGTAACATATCTATTTAGTTTTCTTAGGTATGTGCCTAGGAGAAAGAGCCATAGAATGGAATATATATACTCACTTCTCATAATTACTACCAAATAAGTGTTTGTAAGGGTACCTGTCTGGAATCCAACCAAAAGCACATGAGAATTCTAGTTCTAATACATTTTCATAAGAATTTGATAACTTTGTATTTCATTTTACATGTCTCTTTTTGTTTTAGTTCTAGCCATATAATTGGAAATGAGGAGGGCTGATTTCCTCCCAGGCAATAACGTTTAGCAATGCTTTACTAGGCTGTGGATAGGACATTTTGCTATCTACTGGTAACTTTTATTTTATTTTATGTTTGTTTGTTTGTTTGCTTCCTGTTGCTGTGGTAAAATACCTCTACAAAAGAAACTTAAGGGAATAAGGATCTACTTAGTTCACAAGTCTAGGCAGCAGTCTGTCATTATAGGAAAGTCAAGGTGGCAGTGGCTTAAAGCTGTGGCTTAAATCTCATTACACACAGTCAAGGACATAGCAATAAATTAAAGAATGCATGTTGGGGATTACCTCTTTTTTACTACTCTTAGACAAGTCTGGATCTCTTTTGGGGGAATAGTTTCTCACATCATTTAATGTAATCAATATGTTCAACAACTCTTGTTTGGTACTACCAAACACATACTTAGTAGTAATTGAAGAAGGCTAGTATATGCCTATCCTCTGGCTCCTTCTCCTAGGTTCACATCTAAGAAAATTAAATAGATATGTCAAAAGATACATATGGCGATGTGAGTGAAATCATGACTCATAAAAGCAAAATAGAAGCAAAATTTCCCAACCAGAAAAGAACAACAACTTCATATGATGAACTATTTCATGGATATGCACACAGGAAATGTTATCTGGAGAGTCCTTTCTGGTACTCCTTTTCCAGGTGAATATAAATTCTATCAAGTTGACAATTATACGTAATTATTACATCAATGACTCTACTAGATTTCCACTACACTGGTGTTTCATTAGTTATTATAATTAATGAATAATAAAGCAGGAGATACCTCATATCATATTGACAGATTTATTTTTCCTTAGAATTAATGGTATTGATAGAAAAAATTCTAAGGAATATCCAGTAGCTGCAAAATAACCATAAAAACATTTTAAGGTAACAAATAGTTCTTCTAAATTCACTGCGGATACAAATAGTAAAAGACACACATACTTTTTTTTTTCAACTTGTTGAAATCATAATCATCGGTCAGCAACATCCAGTCCCATTTTCATTATCAGGGTGCCATGTCACATATACAGGCCAAGAGACTAAACTGTCAAATAACTTGTCAAACATGGCCACTATTCCTACCCTTAGCTTCTGAATCTCTGCTAATCCTCATTCCCAGAATGAAAGTTTTAAACTTAGATGTGATAATATGTGGTTAAAAAAGCCAGGCCAAGTTTGGGAAGCAGTACCACCTGAGTCACTTTGCCGTCAGAGTTGAAGTCACTCTGGAAATGTTCAGTTCATGGTCTGGGAATAACATTCTTCTCTGACTTTGTTAACACAGTTGTTATCCTTGCCACCATCCCTGCCAGTTACTCCAATGATGATTTGATGGATACATCTCATCATAAACTGAATATCTGTTTATTTAAAGTTGCTTCATTTCACTGAAAAATGTCCTATCAGGCAAGACATAGGTGGGAGGCTAATGTCTTCACATTTACAAATCCAGCCAAGTGGTAGCTCATATTCTGAGCACTGAAGTCCTCAAGAGACCCACTTGTGAGTTAGTAAATACTAAACTTCTCCTGTCTTCCCAGGGCTGAAAAGGGCCTGCATTTTTCCTTATAGGATTTCACTGACAAAGACGGTTTAGTCATTTTACATGTTTAGACATCTGGGAGAAGTTATCAGAAAGAGGAAAATAAATAGTCAGCATTAATTGATTATCTGTCCAAAGGCAATTTATCATCAGAATACTTTACTCAATCTAGTAAATTATGCCTTAAATGTCACTGAGGAAACTTATGCCATTCCTTGCCTCGAGAAGTCTTATCAATATTTTGAGTCATATATGATCATGTTTAGGGGACAGAAGTTTCTTTCAGTTGCCTTGAACAGGGAAAAACAAATGTTCTTTTAATAATTTACGTAGTGATCAAATTTCTGTAGATTGATAACGCACCCCCTATCTCTCTCTCACTTTCATTTATATTTATCTGATTTGAGAATATATTGTTATTATATAGATTATAAATAGAGCCATTGGAATACTAGTCAGAACTCTTACTCAGCTAGTCTATATTAATAATTTTGGCAAAATTTAAAGGGTATTATTTCCATATGTATGGGAGAAAATAGACCAATAGAAATCAAACTGTACAGTAATATCATATTATTATGTTAAACATATTATTTGTCCTACAATTAAACTTATGAGAGACATTTCCAGGTATTTTTAGAATTTTTCCTAATTGGCATACTTTATGGTTGCTGCATAGTGGTGATTTTGTGAAATTCTACAAGGTCATAGGAAAAAACAGTAAAAAATTGGCAGTGACAGGGGAGAAGGCCATCACAATGTAGGAGAGCAGAGAGATAAATTGTCTAACTGATGGATCTAGGGGGGCTAATTCTTATGGCTACCTGTTTCCCCTCCTGCACAGAGCACTCATTGCCTTACGACGGAACTCTGACATTGAAAAGAAAATTATAGTCAAGAGAATTGAATCCACTCATATGCCTTAAAAATAATTTAAGGGGCATATGTCTTTCAAATAATACTGCTGAATTTGATGGTGCCAGCAAGAGGTCAGTAAATATATTAATGAGAGAAGAAAGAAAAGCATGCACAAGTTCAGATATTCCAAATCACAACAATGAATTCCTCCTCTCACAAAATTGAAAATTAAAAGGGGGATAACAGTGAAACTTACTTCAGCAACCTTTGGAAATATGCTTTCTGTTTGCGTAGTTTTTCAACCTAAAGAAAGAATCTTTGAAAGCTTGTCACATAGTATTTATTGGCTTAACTTTCCCAGCAACAATCAAGCCCAGTTCAGTAGGGTCTTTGAGAGTCATGTTTACTGGCACACTTCACAGCCCTATTCTGAAGTGAGTCATAACCTATGAGAATCAATGAAACATCATTGAATGCTTCTCTGCCTGCCTCCCCCCATGTTCCTCAACTATATTGGGCCACATCATTAATGGTGTTTGTTTGAATTGATCTGCTTAGATATAAGTCACTTTCCTTGCCCTGTAAGTCCATAAAGGCACGATGATTTCTCATTTAGCTCTGTTGGTTCAGTGTCTAAGTGTTTGGCTTCAATCAGAGCTCTACAGTTCCAGGAGACTCACTGATTTTTGAAAGAGAGATTTTAAGTTGAGAGTGAAATAATTGTCTCATCTTCTAATTTTTCATTGAATACATAGTTTCCAGTATATAGTTTTGGAAACACATTTTACTTGCAGATAAAATCAGGAAAGGCAAGGAGATGTTCCTTGTAGTAAGAAAAGAGAGGCAGTATTAAAAGGAAAAGAGACTTTTAGACACTTCCCCACCCCATGACAGGATTTCAAGCATTCTAGGAAAGTCTTGAACTCTGTGTCTAGTTAACTTTAACTGTCAACTAGAAACAGTGTAGAGTCACCTGAGAAAGGCAATTGAGAGATTGCCCAGATAAGTTTGTCTGTGGGTGTATTAGTTTGGGTTTTTATTGCTGTGAAGACACACCATGACCATGGCAACTTTTATAAGGAAACATTTAATTGGGGTGGCTCACTTAACAGTTTCATATGTTCAGTCCATTATTATCATGATTTGGGAACATGGAAGCATTCAGTCAAATGTAGTGCTGGAGGTGAGAGTGCTACATCTTGGCTTACAGGCAACAGGAAGTCCCCTGACTCACTAGGTGGTATTCCAAGCATAGGAAACCCCACAGCTTGCCTCCACAGTGACATACTTCCTCCAAAAGGCCATATTCACTCCAACAAAGCCACACCTTCTGATATTTCCACTCCCTATGAGATTATAGAGGCTAATTACATTCAAATTACCACAGTGGGCAAGTCTATGGTGGATTGTCTTGATTATTAATTGATGCAGACATCAGACCACTGTGGACAGTACTATTCTCTAAGCAGACAGTCCTTAAGCAAGCAGTATTCCTTTATGGTTCCGAATTCAAGATCTTGTTTGAATTCCTGTCCTGGCTTTCCTTAGTAATAGACTGTATGTAATCTCTAACGTGAATCAAGTTCTTTCATCCCTAAGTTTCTTTTGGTCAGAGGATTTTATTACAGCAACAAGGTGGAAGCTAGAACAGTATGTAACTGTGGATGTTGTTGAAATCTGGATCTAGCTGCCTCTTACCTCCCCAGTGCTGGTATTATAGACATGAGCCACCATACCTTATTTTATGTAGAGTTGAGGATCCATCCAAGGGCTTCATATATACTAAGCAAGTTTTTAACTAATTTACCTAGATCCACAGCCTCAATATCTCATCATTGAGAAATCTACTAATAATTAGTTTGTAAATATAAATTCCAGATTTGGAAATTAGCTTAGCTAAAGTTATTTAGAGGGGAGGAATGGAGTACTAGAAAAGGCATTTATGAGAAGACATATATCCTTGAGAGAGAAGGTAAACCATTATTGTTATTAACTAATTGAATAAGGAAATAAAGCACTAATAAATGCTCTGTAGAGGACAAAACTGAATCAGGAAGCATAGAGGCATCTGAAGTAGGGTAGTCAGAGAGATGAAGTCCTTTTTGAAATTTGATGAATGAGAAAGAAACAGTAAATAGAAAAGTTGACTATTGAGAAGCTTCACATGGTCAAAAACAAGGGGTGAGTGAGAATTACAAAATGGCTGATTTTGTTGAAAAGTGAGTAGAACTTCCAGAAAGCAAGTTGAAGAGATGAAAGAAAATAGGTCTTAGGCCTGTTCATAGAGAGAGTTATTATCTCCTGGTATACACGTAGTACTGATTAGAATATTGCCTTATATATTTTTCTATTTATACAACAAAATACCATGACCAAGGAAACTTATAAATGAAAGTTTTGATTGGGACCTCATGATCCAAGTATGAGAGCCAATGGGAATTAAGGATGGGGACCTAGCATCAGTAAGGTAGACACGGCAATGGAGCAGTAGCTACGAGCTTCTGTCTTATCCACTGGCATGGGGTGGTTGAGTGAACATTGACTGTCACAATACCCTATCCTCTAAGTATATGTAACTCAGTGGCTGTATTGATATTTTAGATTCATTTTCTAGGTATGGAATTATAAAGCTAGAGAAGCATTAAGGATGTCTTAAAATTTATAAATGTGATTAAATAAATGTTAGGTAATTCATTTTACAGAGGCTAAAATATAGAGGGGCAGGCAAGGGGTAAAAAGTCATTAGTGAAGTAGGAGTTGAGAGGTTTAAAATGGCATGGAACATTTACAATAGTCAGTATCAATTGATACTGACTTGAGAAGATCTAGAACTACCTGTGAGATAAGCCTCTGTGCATGCCTGGAAAGGATTATCTAGACTAGGCCACTTAAGATAGGAAGCTACAACTTAACTATGGGTAGCCCATCTCATGAGCTAGAGTCTTGGTTTTAATAAACTGGAGGACATGAGCTGAGCACAAGTGTTCATTGATCTCTGTAAATGAATTTCTAAACAGTCTTATTAAATAAGAAACACGGAGCCAAATACAGAGGTAATAGCCAAAGAGATCAGAGAACTAGTGAAGAGCCACAACTACCTTATTTTACCATGTCGCCACAGTCGCTTCCCCAGAGAGAGCTTCTTCCTGTGTAACCTTTGTTTTTACTGCCTTTCTGTTCTGCTTTCTCATTGGCTCTAAGCCCAGCCACATGACTTCCTCATTACTTCCTGTCTATACAGACCTCCAGGTTTCTATGGTTGGTACTGGGATTAAAGGCTCGTATGACCACACTTGGCTGTGTCCTTGACCACACACAGAGACTCTGCCTGCCATATGATTGGATTAAGGGCATGTGCTACCACCACCTGTCTTCTGCTTATGGCTGACTATGACCTCTAATCTCCAGGTAAACTTTAACATACAAATAAAATCACATTTCAGCACAATTAAAATATCACCACAGACCTCTGATTCCTGACTCTGGACATCTTGAAATTTAGCTACCATGACTGACTGTAGCATTCCTTAAATTGCTATTATCAGATATTTTTTCATAGCCAGGAGAAAATAAACTAATACAAAATCTATTTATATATGGTGAATTAGTTGTTGGTTGGGCCTTAAGGGATGATTTTGAATAGTAAATCCTTTGTTTGGTGTGCATGTCTCTGGTCTTCCATGCATACATGCATGTGTGTGTTTGTGTTCGTGTGTGTGTGTGTGTGTGTGTGTGTGTATGTGTGTGTGTGTATGTGTGCACACAAGCACATGCACCAGTGCATACAAGCTTGTGTAGAAGATATATATCTGAGATTAATAAAGAAATTTGGTGTTTGGAGCTATGGAATTAGTCCCTGCTTAGTGAGCAGAGCTGGATTTGGTGTTTAGATGAAAGAAAAGTAACAGAAATATTCCTGGGAGAATGTGAATTTAGAGTAGGAGAATCCAACAAATGATAATGAGAGGGAACTACAATGAATTATCTGCGAAGCCAATTAAGTGATATCTGAGAATAAAATGAAAAGAAGTACCATTTCAAACATGAAATTACATTGAATTTTAAAGCTTGACATTGTTCCTAGCATCTCCACACTGCATTCACTGGGGAGTATGCCCAATGTGATAAGACCATATTTACATTTCTTGGATTTTTAAGTGAGTCATGGAGTCATGTTCCAGTCAGTGAGAGTGATATGTGGAAAGTCAGGTCAAATTCTTTAGGAAGGAAGTCCTTTTACTGTAGGTGCTTTGTTTCTTGCATGTCTTTCTTTCTTTTTTTGTTTTTTTTTGAGACAGGGTTTCTCTGTGAAGCTTTGTGCCTTTCCTGGAACTCATTCTGTAGCCCAGGCTGGTCTCGAACTCGCAGAGATCCGCCTGCCCCTGCCTCCCGAGTGCTGGGATTAAAGGCATGCAACACCACCGCCCTGCAGTTCCTTGCATGTCTTAATTGCCTAGCGAGATCTGGAACAAAAAGGGTGCAGCTGCCTTCCATCCACGGATACAACAATAATGTTAAGAGAGGCTGCATTGTAGTGCTAGCCAAGGATGTCATATACAATAAAAAAATAAAATTTACATTTTATTTAAGATTTGCAGCTTGGGAATCTCTTTGTTATTAGGTAACAAATACTGCAGGCAATCCAATAGATGAGTTGGTTCTGTGAGTATCTCTGTCTATTTGTGCTTCTATAACAAAACACCTCAGAGAAGTTATATTAGATACTTCTTCATTGATGTGCCCAAAAACTTGACAAAGTGTTTATGGGGAAAGTTTTATCTTGGCCCACAGTATTAGGGAGTTTCAGTCCACTATGGCAGGGAAGATATAAAATCTCTTGGAGCAGGAACATGTGATGAAGAAACCTTATATGGTACCAGAAACAAAACAAAAACAAACAACCAAAAACAGAGAATATGGCTTAAATCAAGGTCAAGGTTGGGTGAGTATAAACTTCAAAAGCCTACTATTAGTGACTTATTTCTACCAGTCAGGACCTGCTCCTATCCCATCACCACACACACACACACACACACACACACACAAACACACACACACACACACAGATGTACACACAGACACACACTCATACACATACATAGGGAGCGATAAAGATAGAGAGAATAATTTTCTCTTTGAAAGTTTCATATATGTCTAAACTACATTCAGTTTGCTCTCATGCCCACTTTTTTTTATCCCTCTTTACCTCTCCCCCATCCCTGTTATCACTCTCTCCTCCCTACAGGTACCTTAGCTTCTTTCCCCACATTTATGCCATTTTGTCTTGTGACTCTCTGATTTTATTTATACCAAATGTTTGTTCATGGGTTGGAATATTCCCTTGGAGGCTCACTCTTTGATACACATCTGAAGGCAGTGCTGTCCATGCTCTGGAATCTATTAGTTGCCATAGTTCCACAGGGAACAGTAGTGACCCATCACCCTTCTGAGATACATCTCTGATTGTTGACAGATCCAGCATTGTGCAGGCTAGTACAGGCAACAGTAGCTGTTATGAGATCAAGATTGTAATGTCTCTGCAAAAGGATCCACCTTTTAAAGTCTCCAGAGCTTTCAAAATAGTTTTTAAAAGGTGGGAACTGGGCATAGAAAGTGTAAGCCTGTAGGATATTTCTAACCCAAGCAAGAACACTCATTGTTGGCCAATAAAGCTATGGCCATCTAATAATGGAAAATGCATTTAGTCAATTTAAATAAGCCTTAGTCTTTATAGTACTATTAGTGTTCAAATGTCCAAAGTCTTTTCTGAGAATTATGGAAAAATCTTAGCTCTAAAGCTCCTGCAAAACTAATATTATAGTTGTATATTACCAATACGTAATGGCAGAGAACAAAACTTCCCATTCTACAAGGGGAGAACTGAGACAACAAGTAAAGGTCAGATTAAATCAAGAAGTTGCAAAAAACTGAAAATAGTTGGCTGTCATCTTTCTGTATAAGCTCATATTTTGTATCTTCTGGTAGTAGACAAATAAGGGCCTGATTAATTTAGCTTACTGCATGACATCTCTGATGGTATGAATCAGCCCCCTAACTTGCCATGGTATTTTATGTAACCACTGGATCTCAACCAAAGATAACTTTCTTTTGCTATACACAAACATAATAAAAGTAGTTTATAGCAAGTCCAGAGCCAACATCAAATTGTAAGGAGAGAATCTCAAAACAATTCCCAAAACCCAAAACTCAGAATCAGAAACATGACAAGGTTGTCTACTCTCTTCATATCTATTCAATATAGGACTTTAAGTTATAGCAAATGTAGCTGGAGTTTTCTCTAGTCCTGCCCAGCCCCACAGACCCCACAACTGCTTATAAAATAAACACACAGACTCTTATTATTTAAACTGCTCACCCATTAGCTCAGGCATACCATTGTCTACCTCTTACACTTAAACTCAGCCCATTTCTGTTAATCTATATGTCGCCACATATTCCATGGCTTTATCTGTTGCCTTTACATGTTGCTCCCTGGACAGGAGGCTGGCGTCTCCTCACTCAGCCTTCCTGTTCCCAGAATTCTCTTCTCCGCTTGTCCTGCCTATACTTCCTGCCTGGCTACTGGCCAATCAGCATTTTAATCAGTCAATCATAGCACCATGTTTTTACAGCATACGGGACATCCCATAGCACTTCCCTTTTTCTGTTTTTTTTTTTTTTAAAGGAAGATTTTAACTTTAACATAGTAAAATTACATATAACAAACAATTATCAAGCAAGAGTTATAGTTACAATTTTAAAGAAGATATCCTATCTATCTTACATTTATGAGTCTAAGGTTCCATATCTAACTTTTATCATAACTGAGGAAATTATAACTATCTAGTCTTCAACTACATCAAAGACCTCAGAAGGATTTAATATTACCTGAGAAATGGGAGAAAGATGCAAGCAACTTTTGGGAGTCTTATGAGAGTAGACAGAGACAGCTGGCAGTCTTGTCAGTTATCCAAAGTTTCTTTGTAAAGTTGGGGCATCTGTCTTCAGCCCACAGGTCTGGAGTCTCTCAGTCACATTTCTATGTGTCCTGTAGAATGTCTGGCAGTTTTCTCTGTGAAGCAGGAACCTAAAGGACCATTTTACCAAGCAAAGTTCAGTGGTCACCTTCCTATGGGTCCTGCATGTCCAGTTGATCAAGCAGTCCAGGCAAGAACAGTTTCCTGCCCAAATGGCTATTTTTGCCAAGAAGAAGATAAACTCTATATAGAGTGTCTTTTATGCCCATCCTCCTCTCTGAAGTAAATTGGTACTGCCAGGAGCAGACATGTCTCACTGTCAAGGAAGTCTAAATTTTTAAAACATTTTAAATGTCATATTTTGTAGGTCTTTGAAGTGTTTGAAGATTAACTACCTAAATGAATTATATCTATGTATAACTAGAAAACTTAACATGACTATAAGTTTGACTATCATAGAAGACTAATTGTTAATCTGTATTTCTTAATTATCCACTACAATTTCAAATGAGCTGCACAAACATAATACCTTAAACAAGAGTAGAAATATACACACAGTATAACAAAATTAACTTTAAATTTGTGTCAATAAACTAAAATCCATGGCAATGTAAAACATTTCTAAACAAGTTGTTGTTCTCTAAAAGTAGGTTCATTAATCTACCTTTTCATTCTATCATTATCTATACTATCCCCCTTTCTTCTTTAGAAAGAGATTGTATTTATAATGAACCTGTTTTAAATAAAAATATTGTTTTTTCTCTGTCCAACATCAGAAGGCTCTTCTGATATGGGACAAAAGAATCTCTCAACTTTTTTTGGGGGGGGGCAATATGTTTGGGTTTAGAGAAGGAGTGAGCCAATTCCATCTCCAAAGCCAGCTTGGTATATTTGAGAATTTGGGTGTATCTTCTCTTGCTACTTCCTGCTAGATGGGGCCTTGGATCTTATGGGGACACAAAGAAAAATTTAGGCTTATAGGGTAGTCCGTGAGGTTGTATTGTCTGAGCCAGTTGCCTTGAAACTGTTCTGGATGTTGGATCATCTGAGCCATGGTGTCATCAGAGACCTTTCAGGGGTCTTGGCTGGTCAAACCTGATGTATCTTAATCTGGAACAAATCCATAGCCTCTGGCTTTCTGTGGAACAAAAGCAGAGCCTTTTTTCCAAAGCTACATATCTTTAGATCTAAATTTTGAAGTCAAGGTATCTTTGAAATATATATATTGGCTTAACTCAACAGCTTTTACAATCAAATGTTTTTCTGCAGTTAAGAATCCCAAAGACAACACAATGCAGATTCTCTGTGTGATATCCATCTTTACATGACTTATTTTTTATATTACCTTTACTGTCTCTTTAAAGACTTTATTTTTTAAAACTATTTGTTTATATAACTGTATATATTTTTCTCTCTCTTTCAAGCCTAAGTACATTTTTATACACATTGTAAACTATTCCATCTTAATCTATCTTATTGTGAAACTATTGCTTTAAACTGCAGCATTCTAAGACTGAAATGGCACAGTGGCTGATGGTTTCACCCACCTTAGCTTCCCAACATGGCAGTGGTATAGTTTACTGCCAGCTCTCGGTATGGAGCTATGTGTACCATCCACTATCAGAAGAAGTTCTATCAAAGCAGTAGCCCAGAAACACCCCACCCCCCTTTTTTTTTGAACTAGCAAAGGCTAAATCTACCATGCAGTATAATGTGCTGCTTGCAGATGCCTCATTCCCACCATACTGTAGGTCAAGTGTGCAAGAGAAAAAAAACCCACCACAGTAGTTCAAATTCTCAGGCTGCTGCAAACTTGAGAGAGAAAACTAGGAAAGTGTTTTTAGCTCTGTTTTAGAATCTTTTTTTCTCAGGTTTTAGGTAGAAACTCTTGACAACCCGTTGGGCGCCATTTGTAGCTAGAGTTTTTCTCTCCGGGTCCCGCCAAGCCACAGCAGTCCTGTAGCCCACTTATAAAATAAACATTAGTACTTATATTATTTAAACTGCTCGGCCATTAGCTCAGGCGTACCATTGTCTACCTCTTATGTTTCAATTCAGCCTATTTCTGTTAATCTATATGTCGCCACATGTTCCATGGCTTTACCTGTTGCCTTTACATTTTGCTCCCTGGACAGTAGGCTGGCATCTCCTCACTCAGCCTTCCTGTTCCCAAAATTCTCTTCTCTGCTTGTCCTACCTATGCTTCCTGCCTGGCTACTGGCCAATCAGCGTTTTATTTATCAGTCAATCATAGCAATATATTTTTACAGCACACAGGACATTCCACAGCACCTAAAGCAATAAGGTAAATGTAGAAGACCAGGGGGATACAAATTGGAAAGGAATAATATCCTGATTTGCAGATGATATGATAATATATATAAGTGACTCTAATAATCTCACTATAGAACTCCTACAGCTGGACAAACTTTCAGCAAAGTAGCTGGATAAAAATAAACTCACAAAAATCAATAACCCTTCTATATACAAATGGCATATGCACCAAAAAAGAAATCAGGGAAAGAACACCTTTCACAATAGCCTTAAATAATACAAAATATATTTGGTAACTTTAAACAATAAAGTGAAAGAGTGGTATGATAAAAGGTTCAAGTATTTGAAGAAAGAAATTGAAGAAGATATCAGAACATGGAAAGATCTCTCATGCTCATGCATCAGTAGGATTAATATAGCAAAAATAATCATCTTACCTGAAGTAATCTATATACTCAATGTAAACTACATCAGATTTCCAACATAATTGTTTACCGACTTTAAAAGGACGAGTTTCAGGTTCTTATGGAAGTACACACACATACACCCAAAACAAGATAGCTAAAAAATCCTCAATGATAATAGAACTGCTGGAGGTATCACTAGTCCTGATTTCAAACTTTACTACAAAGCTATAGTAATAAAAACAGCATGGTATTACACTGTACAAGAATAGACATATTGAATAGAATTGAAGTCATAGGTATAAGTGCACACACATAAGGACACCTTATTTTTGATAAAGAGTTCAGAAATACACACTGGAAGAAAAGAAAATATCTTTAATAAATGGTGCTAGTTAAACTAGATGGCTGGATATAGAAGAACATAAAGAGATCTATATTTATCACCCTACAGAAAATTCAACTTCAAATATATCAAAGACCTAAATATAAGACAAGATAAACTGAACCCAATAGAAGAGAAAGTGAGGAATAACCTTTAACTCATTGTAACAAGAAAAGAACACCATTAGATCAACAATTAATAATAGGATCTCAAGAAGTTGAATAACTTATGTGTAGTAAATGACACTGATATTTGTACAAAGTGGTAACCTAACCAATGGGAAAATATTTTTTTTATCAACTATACATCCAATAGAAGGCAAATATTCAAAATATATCAAGGACTCAAAAAACCCCACTAGATTTCAAGGAAAAATAATTAAAAAATGATGTATAGAACTTAACATAGAATTCTCAAAAGAGGAAACTCAAATGCTGAGAAACACTTAAAAAAATGTTCAATATCCTTAGTCATCAGGGAAAAAACAAACAAAACTACTTTGAGATTTCATCTTACACCAGTCAGAATGGGTACGATTAATAAAACAAATGACAGCTCATGCTGGTGAAGATATGAAGAAAAAACACTCATACATTGTTAGTGGCACTGCAAAAACATGCACATCTAGTATGAAAATCTTTCTGGCAGTTCCACAGGAAAATGGGAATCTATCTAGATCAAGATCTAATTATATCACTCTTGGGCATATACCCAAAGGATGCTTCATTCTACCACAGAGACATTTGATCAACCATGATCACTGCTGCCCTATACATAATAAGCACAAATTGGAAACAACCTAAATGTCCCTCAACAGATAAATGAATAAAGAAAATGTGGTACATTTATGCAGTAGAATGCTACATAGTCGATAATAAATGAATCATGAAACACACAATTAAATGTGTGGAACTAGAAAAAATAATCACCCCAAATGAGGTAACTCATACCACAAAAAAAATTGTGGCATGTATTCACTTATATGTAGATATTAGATATTAAGTCAATAATAACCAAGCTACAATACATAGAATAACAAAAATTAGTTATAGAGTAAGGGATTGGGGAGAAGCAAATCCCTTAGGGGGAGTTGGAATAGATAGTTATGATTTATCATTGGGAGGCTGGAATGAGTATATTAGTTGGAGAGGGAAAGAGAAGAGGAGGCAAAGAAGGAATGCAGGGTGAGACAGATAAAATTAAGAGCCATTTGAGGCATAGTATAGATATTTAATACAGTAAAATCTTAAAATATATACATATATGAAGGATATCTAAATGAAATCTCCAAATAACAGGGGAGTCAGAGGCCCAGCTAGACAACTCTAGTCACAAAATAAAGATTTCAGTATCTGGGTTTGGTTACACCTAATTAAATTTTTGGCCAAAAGAGTCCCATGGAAATCCACAATCAACCCAGGCTGTTGCCAAGACTATTGGTTAATCTCCACAAACTCATACAAGGCCCCACTGCTGTAAACAGCACTTAAACATCTCATTGACCATGCCCTTAAACGTCTCATTGACCAAGTCTAGTTCGGTACAGGAGGGTACTCTGCACATGCACACTACCAAAAAAGAAGCATAAACACCAAGTCAACCATAAACACTTTGATCTAATATGGTTTCCTATCTAAAAGATATGCTACTGGAATGGTGTCACAAAGCTTGTGGGAGTAACCAACCAATACCCAATTTTTCTCAAGGTTTACTCCTTGAGATGGAGACCATGCTTGACACTGCTCAGGTAACTAAGAACCAGAGACTAGATAGCCCAGGGGCCTAGGATAAAACCAAATACTACTGTTCCATAAAAGAGAGAAAAGAAAGCATAGCCGTAAAATGACTCCTAATGACATTCTGCTATAGTCATAAATAAATGCCTTGTTTAGCCATCATCAGAGAAGCTTCCTCCTGCAGCAGATGGGAACAAATACAGAGACCCACAGCCAGACATTATGTGGAGAGTAAGAGACCTTGGAATACTCAGCCCTAAAAAGGATGTCTCCATCAAATTCTACCCCTTTGGTTTAGGGAACCCCATGGAAAGAGAGGTAGAGAGTTCTTTGAGTATATATTATGTCTCCTAGTTTAGTGTTTTTATGAGATTCCTGAATGTGCGTTTCAGTGGGACTCTGCACCTATTTCTGTTTCTTGTGCCTTTTTGAGGCCTCTTTTCCTTACATTTGTTTGTTCTGTCTTATTCTGATATATTTGTTTTGGTTTTATCTCATTTTGTTTTGTTCTGTTTTATTATTATCCCATAGAAGTATTTTTGTTTTTTGATGAGAAACAGAAAAGTTGTGTATCCATATGGGAGGGGAGAGGGGAAAGAATTGGGAGGAGTTAAAGGTGGGGAAATCATAATCAGGATATACTATTAAAGGGAAAAAAAGTTATTTTCAATAAAAGGGGAAAAAAGAGAAATGTTCATACACATTTGACACTGATTTTGGAATTAGAGCTGAGATGCCAGTTCTTTTCCTTATCTTAAAGCCTGCTTCTGTTTTTTTCAATAAACATGAATAAAATATGAAAAAGAAAACAATTGCCTTAGTGTTCTCTAAGTTTCTCTTGATATAAAATATTCACGTTAAATGAGTTTGTTAAAACAGTAAAAGGAAATATTAGTATTTTTATATATATTTAATATACCATTACTAGAATTCATAAGGTCTTAATATTTGTGTCTGATGATAAAATGATGTTATCAGTTCATTAGATGAAGACAGAATTTCATGTAAACAAAATCCAATGTCCTATAATTTTTTAAAGCAAAAAAAAAAAAAAAATTTGGGAATTTTAAACCACAAAATACAAAGTACATAGAACTTATATGTTTGAATTTTAACTCAATTTAGTGTGGTGATATTTGTTTGTGATCTAACAAATAAAGCTTGTCTGAAGATCAGAGTGCAGAGCTAAGACAAGTAGTTAGCCATAGAGGTCAGGCAGTGGTGCCACACACCTTTAATCCCAGCACTTTGGAGGAAGAACCAGGAAGATCAGGAGTTCAAGGTCATCCTGGGCTACACAAGATTGATCCAGTCTAAATGAGAAACAGAGCCAGGCAGTGGTGGCACACACTTTTGATCCTAGCACTGGGGAGATGGAGACAGGAAGTGATATGGCTGGGCAGAGAGAGGAGTATAAGGCAAGAGGAGACAGAAACCCCTCTTTCAGGCTAAGGATTCGGTAGAGGTAGAAACTAGCGGCTGGCTGCTGTGCTTTCTATGATCTTTCAGCATTTACCCCAATATCTGGCTCTGGGTTTTTATTGAGACCAATTAGGATTCGTGCTATAATTTGACGTTAATATTTTACTTTTTTATAAAAAGGAAATATATGAGGAATACGAAAATTGGCCAAATCAATACAAAAATTAAAAAGCAACATAATTTACATCTGAGACCAAATATCATATTCACTTCTTCATCTCAAATCTTCACTTAATTGCATCCTAATAGTTGTATCTAAACAGCCCATATGGTGGTAACTGCATCATATATTTATGAAGTGGTAATTTCCCACATATGGGATGTGTCAATTTTCCAAGAACACAAAAAATTCTTAATTACTTGTTTGCTCCTTTTTGCTACTTTAGAAATCTCCTTCTCCATTCAAATCCCTTGGGATGTAGTTTATCCATGCAAGACAGGGAAGCTTAGCTTCAACACTATTTGCATATGTAAAGTGGAACTCATGTTTTCAAGCAATGCTGTTTACATTTATCCTAGCTGTCTCTGGAAATCCATTCAGAAAACAAGTATTTAACAGTAATTGGAGGTGCATGGGAAGGATCAGTTTTTCTTTGTGAGAAGATCTTTTTCTTGACTGACTATAAAATGTGTCTATGACAATCACATGCATGCTGTATGCCAAAGTTTTGTCAACTTCATATGTTCTGAGCTTATTTTTCTGGTTTTAAGTTTAGTAATGTGGACTCAAGGAAATGGCATTGAGAGCGAGTTTGGGGACACTGGAGAAGTCAGAGGTGGGAAAAGAAGAGGTAGATATGATGTAAATACAGTACCCAAATATGACATTCTCAAAAAATTAAATTTAAAATGAATCCTTTAAAAAAGAAAAAAAAAAACCTGAAAGGCAAAAATAGAGGTAGTATGTTTGAGCCTTAAGGGTCTGAAGAACTCATCTATCTGATTCTTTCACTTTTCTGGGTTCCATATGTCTGAAGACACCCAGTATTGGAAACAGTGTGCCTTATGCTAAGTCGAGAAAGCTGACCCCTTGTATATTAAATGGAATGCAGTGAGAAAGAAAGGAAAATTTGAGAATATTCCTGTAAGTTCTAGTCAAGGTGCTCCAACTCAGGATGCATACTAGTTGGACCAGCCTTTCACATATTATTGATAAGGTTCTGGACTGCACTCATTGAAGAGCCTATGATATCAGTGCTGAGTGTTTTCATGGGACATCTCTGGGGAGGAGCTAAAATTTGAATCAATGTCTCCTCACACTCAGTGTAGAACTCATACCTCTCACAGACTGATGCCCTGGATTGAGTACCTCACGGTGTATTTTGTTGTTGCTGTTGTTTTTATTTGTTCAGTTTTACAGTCTCAAAATTCCCCCAAAATTTTAACAATTATTTTAAATGATTCAACTGTCATATATGATGGCTTCGTTGCCATCTAAGCCCCTTGGATCTCGTCTCTTTGGGAATATCCGGATTATGAGACAAATAAAATACACAACAGCAGAATGAAATCCTGCATACGTATCTCATCTGTGAAGAATACTGTCTGTTGGAACAATTCTGCTAATTTCCCCCGTGTGGTGGTATTTTTGGTTTCTAAGTTAGGCATGTCAGAGCACAAGAAAAGAAAGCAATTTACAACTCTGCAAAGAAATACAGCCTCTTCCACTTCATTTGTGTTTCGTCTTGATTATCAACACATTTGTCATTCCCCTGTAATTTATTCATTATTTTTACCATAGAGGAATATGAAGGGGAAAAGAAGATAAGTGCACTTGTCAAACTGTGAAACAGATGCTGGGACAGCGATTGGAGACAATTAATGTTCTCAAGAAGAAGCAGCAGGCTGGGTTTGTGTTTAGCTTCGGAATTTTGCCGCAAACAGACTTGAGAAAAATGGTGATGTGAAATCAAGGTTTTATTTTTTTCAAGCAAGGGGATGCGGTGTTCTTTGACTGTGTTCCTGTGCATTTCTGCTTGCATCTGACAGTTTAGATATTTTCAGCTAAATATTTAGCAACGGTGGGGCCCGAAGGTAAACTGAGCAGCCTTGAAGCAACGCATGCATCTTTTTCTTCTGAGTCACCAAATCGGACGTCTCCACCAGTAGAAATGGTTGTCAAATGGACGCAACCTAAGCATATCTAGGGAAAGAATCTCAGTTAAGAATTGCCTGGGTCAGATTGGGAATTTCTCTGTGGCCCTAACCTCTATGGGTGGCACCATTTTTAGGCAGGTGGTCTTGTTTAAGAAAGGCAGCTGAGTAAGAGCCTGTCTGCCTTCCAACAGGCAGTGTCCTCCATGTTTTCTGAAATGCTTCCTGTCTGTGAAGTGAGTTTCTTGATCTGTGGTGATGCTATGAGGAGTGGAATGCAGGCCTGCTTTGACTTCCTGCCTTGTTTTGCCTCAATTATGAACTGTGACCTTGAATTATAGACCAAGTGAATCATTCCTTACAATAAGGTGCTTCTAATCAGGGTATTTGTCAGAGCAGCAGGAATGAAAGTGGTAGTATGGGAAAGGGGACTGCAGGGCCGATGGAGATACACATTTGTGTTTGCGAATCTTAATTCAGCTCTACACACCGAAGCAAACACCTCCCATCACCTTTGTGAGACTTCCTTACGCATTACAAATACACTGATTAATTAATGTGTGTGTCCCTGTGTGCATGTGTGGGGTGTGTGTGTGTGTGTGTGTGTGTGAGAGAGAGAGAGAGAGAGAGAGAGAGAGAGAGAGAGAGAGAGAGAGAGAGAGAGAGAGAGAGAGAGAGAGAGAGAGAAAGTATGTGTAAAAGAGACGGGGGAAAAAGAGGGATTTTGTTTAAATCTTCTATCAGGTTTTCCAAGCTTGGCAGCAAGCGTTTTTTACTAACAAAGCTATCTTACCAGCCCCATATTCTTTATTTTAATGGAGTGGAGATTGTTACCTTCTAGACTCCAATATCTACCTCCATTCCATGTAACCTTCTCTTCTAGTCTTTGACATCACTAATATCTCATTTCCTGATCATCACTTTCTATCCTTTCTATTTCCCACGCTAAGAATCTCCAGTTAGTTATTTTCTTCCCACAGAAAATCCACTAATTCTGCAACAAATACCCAGGGCTCTCTTTATTTAAGACTCCGGGGCGGATCATACCATCTCATACCAGCATTAGACTCACTTGGAAGGTAGAACTATGAATACCAATCAGAAGTCCCAGTGAAGGGTGGCTATGGGACAAAAGAAGGCCCACACTATACAATGTTTTGGCAGAATTCACTGTTATTGACATAAGAGTACAAAATGTGCTTCTGGCCAATCAGATGACTCTCTTATTTTTGCAATCCCAGAAAGAGACTCCTCCTTCCCTTGGCAAGGTCTGCCATTGGCAAGGGCTAAGTCACTGTCAGCCATATAGCTAAGAAGACAAATGGGCTTCTTTCATGTTTACATGAAAAGAACACATATTTCTCTTTATAGAGGTCATCAGATAGAGTTCAATGTGGGAGTACCTTGTGTGTATGTGTTCATATTACAGTATGTCTGTGGAAGTAAGAGGGAAACTTGGGGTAGTCTGTTCTCTCCTTCTTCCAAGTGATACGGGTTCCTGGAATGAAACTTAGCAGGCAACTTTATTTAAAGAACCTTATCCCTGGCTTTTTAAACACTTGTTCTGGACGTGGAATTCTGTTTCTTGTGCTTGTGGGTAATGCTGTGTAGTTTTTCAGCTACTTGACTTTAGGTAGAGCTATCTGGGAAGAGGGAATTTGCAACAGAGAAAACGCTACAGTAAGACTGACCTATGGGAGATTTTTTTTCATTAATGATTGATATGATATGGTCTAGGTTGTTTGAAGTGGTGCCATACCTGGACAGGGGGTCTAGGTTACATTAAAAAGTAAACTGAGTGACTGCTGGGGTGTAAACCAAGAAGGAATATTCCTGTATGGACTCTTCTTCTGTTCCTACCTCCAAGTTCCTGTTTTGAGTTCCTGTCCTGACTTCCTTTCATTACAATAAGTTATAAGCTAAAATAAGCATTTTCATAGCTAAGTTGCTTTTGTTCATTGATATGGAGTAAATTAAAATATTGGACAAGCTTTTTAAATGTCTGAAATATCTTCCCAGGTATTCCCATGGTGGCTAGTAGGAGGAAGAATGCAAAGTTCATACAAATTACTCAACAATAGTGGAAAAATAAAACTCAATTATCTTGGAACTAAAACTGCAATCTAGAACATCTAATTATAAAGGAGACATCTTGTTACAAGAATCTCAATAACCTTCAAATATCATTTATTGAAGAAGTCATCTATTTATTTATTCTTTAATAAATTCAATGTTAAGAACATAGCATATCTTTATTTAATTTGAAGAATGAATTTTTAGTGGCCTGGAAAAATGCTCAGTTTTAAGTTTTCAAAATAGCATACTTAGATGCATATATGCATAAGATTGCATATACATGGCAAAAAAAATCTTCAGTAAATCTATATTGGCTCAAAGCCACATCTTGGAATTTTAGAAATGTTTATTTAAAGGAGTCCCTCATAAATCTTTGTTTTTTTCTGTCTGTCCTTAATTCAGTAGTTTAATTTTATAGCACTCTATTTGCATTTTGTTTTGTAACAAAAAGCATATTTGCTATAGTAATGACTATGAAATAGGGCATACCTATCATGGAAACACAGGAAACAAAGGAGAGCATTAAAATGTAATCACATTTAAACTTTCCACCTGGGCATAGAGTTTCAGTTTTGTTCATCTCCTACTATGGTTATCTGAAATACAGTAGTCTGTGTGTCCTCACCCTTTTATCTAGCATAGTGCTATGTGCAACAAGAACTCAAAATTATAGTTTGAACTGAAAACACTGAAGTCCATTTCCATGCCACTTTCTGCATATTTTCTATACCTCTGATGTTGTTTTATATCAGTAGAATGATGTCTAACATTATTTTCTCTGTTGCTAATGTTTCTTATATTATTAGAAGTGTTTATAGACACCAACACCTCCATTCAGTTCCCCATGTGAATATATCAGTCAGAGTCTATTTTGAGCTATTTAGTTGACTTTAAAAAAAATTACTCAGTAGTTGGATGGGGTTTCTAGCACGACAATTAGGGTGTTTGGCCATCCCATCACCAGAGTAGGTCATTTCGTGCTGTCTCTCGACCACTGCCAGCAGTCTGTTGTGTGGGTATCTTTGTGGATTTCTGTGGGCCTCTCTAGCACTTTGCTTCTTCCTATTCTCATGTGGTCTTCATTTACCATGGTCTCCTATTCCTTGTTCTCCCTCTCTGTTGTTGATCCAGCTGGGATCTCCCGCTCCCCCAAGGTCTCTTTCCCTCGACCCTCGCCCTTCATTACCCCCACTCATGTCCAGGCTGCTCATGTAGATCTCTTCCATTACTCCGTCATTGGGTGATCCCCGTGTCTTTCTTGGGGTCCTGTTTTCCAGATAGCCTCCCTGGTGATGTGAGTAGCAGTCCAGTCATCCTTGTTCCACATCTAGTATCCTCCTATGAGTGAGTACATACCATGTTTGTCTTTCTGAGTCTGGGTTACCTCACTGAAGATGATTTTTTCTAGATCCATCCATTTGCCTGCAAACCTCATGATGTCATTGTTTTTCTCTGCTGAGTAGTATTCCATTGTGTATATGTACCACATTTCGTTTTTCCATTCTTCAGTTGAAGGGTATCTAGATTGTTTCCATGTTCTGGCTATTACAAACAATACTGATATGAACATAGCTGAACAAGTGCTCTTGTGCTGTGGTTGATCATTCCTTGGGTATATGCCCAAGAGTGGTATAGCTGGATCTTGGGGGAGATGGATTCCCACTTTTCTAAGAAAGTGCCATATTGATTTCCAAAGTGGTTGTACAAGCTTGCATTCCCACCAGCAGTGGAGGAGAGTTCCCCTAGCTACACATCCTCTCCAGCATAAGGTGTCTTCAGTGTTTTTGATCTTAGCCATTCTGACAGGTATAAGGTGGTATCTCAGAGTTGTTTTGATTTGCATTTCCCTGATGATTAGGGATGTTGAGCAATTTCTTAAATGTCTTTCAGCAATTTTCCTCTGTTGAGAATTCTCTGTTTAGTTCTATAGCCCATTTCTTAATTGGACTATTGGGCATTTTGATGTCTAATTTCTTGAGTTCCTTATATATTCTGGATATCAGTCCTCTGTCAGATGTGGGGTTGGTGAAGATCTTTTCCCATTCTATAGGCTGTCGCTTTGCCTTGTTGACCGTATCCTTTGCTCTACAAAAGCTTCTCAGTTTCAAGAGGTCCCATTGATTGATTGTTTCTCTGTGTCTGTGCTACTGGTGTTATATTTAAGAAGTGATCTCCTATGCCAATGCACTCAAGAGTACTTCCTACTTTCTCTTCTAGCAGGTTCAGAGTAGCTGGATTTATGTTGAGGTTCTTGATCTGGATGCAGAGATCCATGGCTAGGCGCCAGGTGGATCTCTGGGAGTCCAATTAGCGAGAATGAGGAGGGTTTATATGAGCGAGAATTGTTGAGACCAAGGTTGGATAAAGCACAAGGACAAATAGCCAAACAAATGGAAACACATGAACTATGAACCAATGGCTGAGGGGTCCCCAACTGGATCAGGCCTTCTGAATGGGTGAGACAGTTGATTGGCTTGATCTGTTTGGGAGGCATCCAGGCAGTGGGACCGGGTCCTGTGCTCATTGCATGAGTTGGCTGTTTGAAACCTGGGGCCTATGCAGGATCTCTTGGCTTGGCCTGGGAGGAGGGGACTGGACCTACCTGGACTGAGTCTACCAGGTTGATCTCAGTCCACGGGGGAGGCTTTGCCCTGTAGGAGGTGGGAATGGGGGGGTGGGCTGGGGGGAAGGTGAGGGGGGTCAGAGGGGGAGAACAAGGGAATCCGTGGCTGATATGTAGAACTGAATTGTATTGCAAAATAAAAATAAATTTTTTTTTAAAAACTTACTCATACATATAGGATTTTCAAATGGTTTAGATGGAGATTGTTGTTTATCTTCTTATATGTATTATTCTTCCCTCATTAGCCCCATGTAATTTTATGACAACCAGTTGGTTGATTAGTCATGGATCAACACTCCCATACCCTCCCATGAATTTGGCACACTTAACTTACTAGTTTCTTGGCAATAAAGTCTGAGTGGTGTCATGTTATTCTTTCAGGACAAACTCATCTATTCACAAGATATAAGCAATCTGGATTCCTGAAGCTTGAAGTGAAAGAGTCACCACTGATGCATTGGATTTCTTGTAAAAATCCCTGAGTCTTCTGTAGGAACTGATATAATCCCACAGCACATCATTGAGTATCTTTCAGTTTACATAGATAAAACTTGGATCATCTTTTTTGATCATGATCCACATGGGTGCATGTCAAAAGCAGGAAAGTGGATTTCTATGTGTCTTTTCATTTTTCTGGTAGGTATTCCAATGAAGCAGATAAGGTACTAGTGACTGCTTTCCAGTAGGAAGCTCATAGATTGAAAGTAGAACTACTGCCCACCTTATTTGCTTCAGGCTGCTAAAGATCAGTGATTCCTGAACTGATATGCTTCAGAGCACACTGATTGGGATGTTAAATTATTGAGTGATGTTATTCTCCCGAAAGTTTCTGATTCAGTAGATATGAGGTAGATTATGAAAATAAGCATTTTTTAAAAAGTGCTGTTATTAGCAAAGTTTTAAATCCCATCAAAATTGAGATGAGGCTATAAATTTCCTTTGTACTCCCTAACCCCTATGAATCATAAACTTTCAATATGTTCTTAGATGGTACTGAGGCTGCTCTCCTGAGACCCCCTTTCTTCTTTAAATCTTTGTATATTTAAAAAAAGAAAAGAATTCTTTTACTTTGGGGAGTTGTAACATAACTACATCCTTTTCCCCTTCCCCTTTCCTCTTCCAAATTCTCCCTCAAACCCTTGTTTGCTCTCTTTCAAATTCATGGATTATTCTTAAATTGTATGTATATCCATATACATCCTAAATATAATCTGCTTGGTTTATATAATGTTAGTTGTGTGTACGTTTTCAGGGCTGACTATTTGGTATTGCATAATCATTTGGTGTGCTCTTTCCTGAGGAAGACTATTTGTCTTACTCTCAGCATTTTTTAGTTGCCTATAGTCCTTTGTGTAGGGAAGAAATATACTTTAAGAAGAACTGTGCTTAAGGAACCACAGCTTGGTCATTCCAGACTGACAAAAATGCAGGGTCATATACAGAGCCATGCCTTTCAGAATTAATTACTGTGGGTAGGTTTTGAAACAACTTCACAAAGGCAGCATTTTCTCTATGCAACAATAGTCAGTTACATTCCTTCACTGCCTTCATATCTCTAAATAGGTGATAAATGCTTTGGACACGGAGTTCACTCACTGCTTTTTGCTTTCTCTTCCCTGAGGCAATTCTAGTGAACATGTGCAGGAGCTAGGGACTTGAAACCAAATGATCTGCATATCTGCTGCATCAGTGGTCTGTGACAGAGAATGCCTTCTCTCCATAAACTTGTTCCAGTCATCAGATGGTTAGCTTATCAGTGATGCTTAACATTTGAAATGATCACTTGTCATGTAGGGCTATTAATCTTCACAGTGTAACAGACGATTCTCGACATCAAAAAAAAAAAAAAAGAAGAAGAGAAATTTAACTACTGAAAATCTATAGCACAATAGCTTGTCATTGCTGCCACACTTTTGTTTCATTGGCTCATTGAACTGGTAAGTTCAATATTCGAGCATGTGAGAAGGTATATTTTAAGACCTTGGAAGAGGAGATACCTAACTAGTAAGTAGCAATACTGGGTCTCTCATTGGTTTGTTGCAAGACTTCTTATGAGACCTTCTTGAACTATGTCATTTTCAAACTAAGCAGTCTACAATGACATTTGTAGTCTTCTCTATATCAAAATAAAATGCCTCTGCCTTTTTTAAAATCACAAAATAAATAAATAAATAATCACAACTTGGCAAATGAGATGGTATCTCAATTGTAAATACCTCTACAGTGATGTATAGCATTTATTAGTTTGTTCCAATGATACACAATGTGTATTAGTCACATTTTAACTTTAGTTTTCATCTCTGCAGAGTATGTGCAATAAATAAAACTGATAGTCATCTGTATAAATCACATGGTCCAAAAGAGACAATTATTTGTAAAGTGAGTTTAAAATTCTTGCACTTTCTGAACAAAGTACACATCTGTTAGTTTGTAGCATTACAAGAAAAAGATTGTCCTGTACAGTATCATGGATAGCTGCAGCCTTGTGTTCATGGAGGTCTGATGCATGACGGATAACACAATGTCAGAACTATGAAACTAATTTTGCTCACATGCCCTCAGAGAAATGAACTGTGTGTTTCTCATATAGATTTTTTGCTTGTGTACATTTTTCCTTTAGAAACTTTAAGCTTTGGTTCTATTACAATACCACTTAAGCCACCTGTCCTAGAAATGAAACCAAGTTACAGTGATCTTATATTTTCAGGTCTTCAGAAGACTGCCAAAGGTCACTACTATGACCAAATCTGAAGATCTCCATAGCTTCACTTTACAATATTTAACTAGGACACAATACCAGTGACAGCTGTTGACACTCAACATCTCCTTTGGAGTCTTCAAAAAATGTCTCAATATATTGGCCCAAGGCAAACAGTTTAAACAGGAAGTTGTGAACCCAGCTTCAGTAACCGAGTAAACCTATGTTTAGATTTCTGGCTAAAGGCAAACCACAAGAAGAGTGGTACCTTAATGTGGTAGCACACCTATTTATTACCATGCTGTTCTTAACCTCCCCTACAAACCATAAATAAAGTATTTATTTCAAAAGGAATGTGTGATAGTTATATCTAATTGTTTGAGTCAAGATATTTTGAGTATTTGGGGAATTTATGATCTGCTGATATTTATATCACATCATTAAATAGGGATTGATACGTCATTGGAAGGATTCTAAATTCTATCTTTATGGTGAGGTGAGGATGTCATCCTAATATTACTTTTTCTTTGTCAAGCATTTGAAATCATCCTATCACAAGCCACTAGCAGTTCAAAAACAAATATCTGGGCCCTAAAATGCCTGGTTGTTAAATTATCCCCTCGTGTTGGCCAAATGGCTTAAAACCTCTTACTTAACAGAATGTTGACAATAAGAATTTGAATAAAGTTACCACCCACGCCATAGCAATGAGTATAATTAATTACTGTACAAATTTAGCCACAGCTATTAGAGCATGTGGGTCTTTTACACAGTGTGGCTATCTGGGAAGGAATGGGAAAATGTCAGTGGTAAATGTATCTTCTCATTGTGGTTGTCTATAGAGGTCAGTTTAGAGAGACTATCTTGAGATTACACATAGATGTGACTGTGGATATGAAACCACAGTAGAAAGCAATCATGTTCTCAAGGAAAATTCCTTTGTTTTCTATTTCCAGGAAGAAGAATGTACTCACAACCTTTTTAATGGAACTATCAGGAATGGGGAGGGAAAAGAAAAGACTAAAGGGAATTAGGAATTAATTAAATTAATGACTCCATTAGGTAGAAAAAATATTGTTGTGTTAGGGTCAGTTTAGGTTATATGAATTAAAGCACTGTGTGTACTAACTGTACAAATATGTTAGCAGAGATAACTATGTAAGAAGACATTTTAAATGCTATGGAAGGCCAATGAGAAAAATGTTTTTCTAATGGACTATATCCCATCACATATCTATGATGAAATGACACTTGCTTTTTCCCAACTGAGTATAAAAGATGATTTGATAAAATACTGGAAATATAAATGAGATTGTGTGTTTCCTTAGTTTTACGTTATACAACAACCAGGATTTTAATTGAGAGGCCTTTGTACATTTTACCATGCATTAAGATGAGTATGAGTTATGCAGGAATTACAAACCAAGAGAGAAAAATGCCAGATTATATTAAGAATGTAAATGTTGCTCTGGTTTTCTCAAGAGGAAACTAGCCATACCTGGTGGTTTAAGCTTGTAGTCTAAACACTTTAGAGGCTGAAACATGGGAATCGCTGATACTAAATGCTAGTCTGGGGTACCTAGTGAAATCCAGATTATCTAGGACTCCATAGTAAGGCCCTATCTTAAACAAGAAAATTAAACTAAGGTGCATTTTCCTCTCTGATCTAGTTTGTTTGATTTAGTTTGGTTCTACTGCTTGCCACATACTCAGTCTTAACCTCTAAACATCCTTCACTCTGAGTCCCTTTTTAATTACAAGACATGGGATCCTTCAGGATTCATTGTTGGTTTCTGAAGTTTCTCATCCCTTGGCCACCCCAGAAAACTCAGAGCTCTACTCTCTAATTTGACCTAAGATGGGAAGGATTAGTGAGGAAGCCTGAGTCTCTGGGGCTCCGCTTCAATTATGCTACATTCTTTCTCTGCACATACCCCCTCCAGACTGATCTCTTAGCTTCTGTGTCTTGTTAGTTTGAGTAGAGTTTGTATTATTTTATCTCCATCCCTTGTCTCAAGTGGTCATACGCAAGGAAATGTTTTCCAAACACCTTTATTTCAGTACTATTATCATGATTGTTGCTATCCAAATTCTACCTTCATTATTATTTATAATATTCACTATTTTAAAAAATTAATTAAAATATTAAATAAATGAATGCTTCCTTATTTTTTACATGAATTATTTTGAGAGGCTTACATGACATCACTAAGCTATAAAGATAAAGGAATACACCTCACTTCCAAATTGAGTAATGGGGTGGGGGCTGTAGGTAGAGCTCAGCAACAAAAGTTTTGGCAATCATTCTCAACTACTGAGTTCAAGTTCCTGCCCTCTGGGGTGGTTTGAGAAATAACTGGAAAAAATTCAATGAAGACAAAAATCACATACTCAGTGTCTCTCCACTTATTGTTATGTGTATGAAGACTATTGTGTTTGATGGTAATGAAAATCAGCATATATGGACTATTGAATATAATGTCAATATAGATATATATACTCATTCTTATCTAGCATCAGAATGACTGAAAGTAAAATGAGGAGAGATGTGTTGACAGCTTGAAGGAACAGTGTAACTGCAGCATTTTCAGACTGTCTAATTTCTAACATTATGATCAGGCATAAATATCAAATGTAGTTACTGCTAATAAAAAATATTGAATGTAAATTAATGTAATCTGCACTCTAACCTAATGTCCAGCTGAAGAGGGTTAATATACTGCAGCAGAGTGAATGGGTGCAAAGTATTCTAGCCCCGAGCCCTGTCTTTGCTCCTAAGTGGCTGTGGTGATGAACTAACACTATTTTTTTCTGACATAAACATAGATTTAAAAAATAGATTCCTAGTTTGTGACCGTGTGTTATATAATTTCCTGTGACTTATTCTTGGTTCGCTTTTCAGCATTTCTTTTTCTTTATGTGCACTGGAACTGCATTAAACACAAAATATAAAAATTGTTAAGTCCTGCTCATAAGAATGGTTATATACTGTCCATCACTGTAATTATTTGAAAATCCTCTATGGTATAAAATGCTTGCCTGTGTGGTCTCTGAAGTTCATTTAAATTTATGGACCTTAAACTACCTTCAGTTTCAGTGGCAAAATCCTTTAATAAAATGAGTTGCCAAAACTTTACGCGATTAAAAAGGAAGTCCTTCCAAGTTGAGATTTTACAAAGCACATCTTATAGGTGATGATATATTAAATAAAAGGTTACTTTAATAATAATTTTTTGCCAGCACAGCTTCACTGCCATATAAATGTTTCCTATTCAATTACCTGCTCACATTTTTCATCTTCACTGATTTTGCAATGATCAGAATATTTCTCTTAAATATTAATCCATCAAAGAGCTTTTTTTTTTTTTCATTAGGAGATGAAGTTTCCTATCCAGAATATTGCCAAGGAGGCCGGTAACATTTGCTATTGTTCTATCACTAGACTTTTACTCCTGAGAATTTCCCTTTTTATTTTTCTAACATCACCTTGTACAGAAAACATGAGGGTTTCGCTGTGTGGAAGAGAAAACTGGACATCACTGAGAACCAGATTCCTTTAATTTCTAACCCTCTAAGGATTCTTTTCTCCTCATCCCCAGTCCCTCATAGATTTCTTTAATTAATCACCTGCCTGTTGATTAATTACACCATGTGTTTTGTCAGTAGAGTGTTCATTTAAAGTGGAGTCAAGCTAAAAATATGTAGCGAAAGGAAAAAGAAACAGTCCTGTTGTGAAGAACACCTGAACATCAAAGACAGAAAATATCAGAAACTTCTATAAGAAGGTTGATGGCTGATAAAAAATAAACAGAATCCCTTCAAAGGCTAAACTACTCAATAGGACATCTTCTGATATTCACTAGGTAGTGGCAGGGAATGTTGTTCCTTTGATTCAACATTTATGTCAATTTTTACCTTTTTTTCACTAAGTTAACTAAGTATTTGAATGGCTTCTTATTAACTATGCCAGGAGCATGCATAAGGTTTTATCTGAACAATTAATTTTTAAACATTGCCAGCAAAGTGTGATTCTGGGTTGATATAGAGAGAACAATAAATGAATCCTCCCACCCTCCAAATTTGAACTAAAGGGGAAATAAAAGATATTTATCCTTAAAACTAATTCTTTTTCCTATGGATCCGGTATTTGCATAATCAATTTTTAGTGTCTTAGTGAAGGTTTATACACTCTGACATTTTGATAAAATGTAAAAGTAATTGAAGTAGGGTTAAGGCAGCCTACTGCTTTGATGTACCAAAAAAATAATGAGGTGGAACATAGGGACTCAGAAATATCAGATCATCTACATAACTGTAGACGTTTCCAATGACGTTTTGGTCAACTATGGAACAAATAAACAAAGATGATGTAAAAGATTTGGTTGGAGAAAAAAAAAAAAGTTCTGATCTCCTAGAGAGGTTGTAGATTCCAGAACACTTCAGCATAATACATGATTCATAGATTTGTGGTGATGTCCACATAAACACATCTACTGAATTGCATGAGATACAAAAGCTCATCAATACAATTATATGTTTGTACATGATAGCTGATAAGACTAATAAGTGTCTATGCTACCGGTTGGTTCCATCATTGCACTGTATCTTTACATTTTTTGTGTGGGTTTTTTTTTTCCTGGTAACAAAACTTATCCAGTAAAATAGTGTTCTGTTAATAGGGAGCATCCTCTTCCGTTTCATGTTTACTCTGTCTCTTAAGGTATTCAGAGACCAATGTTGAGTGATTGACATATATAGCACTTAGGCTTATGTAAGTACACTCTGTGATGTTGATACAGCAGCAGAATCAAATAAGAATGCATCAGAACATGTTGGACTATAAAACGTTACTGTTACACGACTGTATTTCATAGTTTAGATCAGACTAGTTCTCCTGATAAACAATTTTCTAAATAACATGGACCTATTTAGTCCCATATTGAGCATAAGACTGGCCTCACAAGAAGAACTCTCTTTCTGCATAAAAATATATTTTGTCTTTGAATATGCACCAATGCAATGTCACACACACACACACACACACACACACACACACACACACACACACACAATTGGTCAGTCAGAACAGAAAGTTAGAGAATAGGTGGTTTCTAATTGGTCCAGTTTGTGATTTCAGTTTATCTTGTATGTTAGGATTGATTTGTTCACATAGGAATAGCAATTTCCAGAGCTTTCTTTTACCTATGACCTCCCAACTATGAACTTTTTTTTTTCTTTTTTCCCCCACAAAGTGAAGGGGAAACTGGACCGTGAATCTCAGATGGAGCCTAGTAAACACATCATAGATATTATTCCTAAATTCAATGGTTATGGAATATCTTACAATTGTAAGATAGTAAGACCATTTGAGTGACAGAAGATGCCATTAAAACAGTAGATTGAAAGGCCTAGACATTTATTGAAGTATCTCTCCTAATACATAGAATGTCCACCTCATTTCATTACTCATTAGGATGACAATACAATTGTCACTTACTGCAGCACATTAACACATAAAAGTTAGCCGGCAGGTGAAAAGCCTTCATTGTTGATCAGATGGAAAAAACAAAACTATGCTTACTTAGAGTATGCCCCTTTAATAAATTTGGTCTTAGAAGAAAAATCACGAAATAACAACACCCCAAACCAATTATGCAGTACTATATCTAGGAATATTCATGCAGAGTCTTGTAAAAAAAAAAAAGAGAGATAGAGAGAGATTTAACATTTCTTAAAACAGTGTTATCCAAAGATAGATGTCAAAACCCTCAGAGTATTAAAGAGGTAGTAAGAATAGTTTGACTGCTCACCTTGAGGCAAATTCCTTCCAAGTGAGAATTGAGTATCTATTTGCTTAATCTCCTTTTTCTGTGGTTCGGGTGTTTACATCACTCTTCATTTTCCTCATTCTTAATTGCCAGTTCTCAGGTCTTGACAAAACTCTCAGTATTTACAACTGGAATTTTCTGGAAAACTCTACTCTTATAAGTTTTACTACTGGCTTTGTAAGATTTAAGGGTTGTGGACAGTTTGAATAAGGTCTTTACAGTAAAGCATTGGGGCAAAAAATAAAATAAAATGATTTCTTTGAGACAAAGAAAATGACTTCTCCCCTTCCAATAAAACTTTCAAAAATCAAAACATATGAGTTTGTTTTCAATAAAAAAAGAGAATAAAAATGACAGATACAGAGTTGTTTACATCAATTCTAAAAGGTAATGTTAAAAAGGAGTGCTTGTTTTAGATCAGATTTAGAAAAGCAGTATTTGTTGAAACATATAGAAGCCTCAGCAAGACAGGCATTCAGGAGACCCTGGCCAGTGAAGAAAGCAAGCCTGGAAAGGGTTAACTGTAGAGCAGTGCTGTTGAAATGGACCAGAGGACACCACAGGAAGGTGGTGACACAGCGAGATTTTCCAAGTGTCTGGATCTTCTAAAATGGACTGAATCTGTCTTTGGCTTCATAGTTCTGTTGTTGACCCTGGTTTTAGTTAGAAAGCAGACCCTAAGACTGGGTCTGTACACGTCTACAGATGGCTCAGTTGATTAAGCACGTGTGGGGCTCTCTAGCTCTCACATTGATGGCTGGCTGGCTGGAGTAGCTCACACAAGTAATCCCGTAATCCCAGCACTCAAGAGGCAGAGGGGATCCTCTGAGCAAGCTGGCTAGCTAAACCAGCCAAACCAGGAAACACCACGTCCAGCAAGTGACCCTGCTTCAGTAAATAAGTGGGGAGTTACTGTGCAACATACTCTGCCTGTCGTCAGCCTCTGATTTCCATGCACGTACACACACACACACACACACACACACACACACACACACACACACACACCCAAAACACCCTTCCCTTATGAAAATGACAATTTTTGTCATCCAAGAGTGAAAAGCATGGTGCAAAGGCAGCCTCGCTGGTGTGTGGGATGGGAATCCTCTAAGTGTGGGGATTTGAGACTGAGGTTCATTATGGGTCTAGATCACAGAGAGGAGGCTTGAAAATAGCTTGATGCTTAGGAGGATGTAAACTGTGTTTGGTGACATGAACTGGTTGTTGATACTTAGATACTATGCCTTAGCCAAAAATATTTTTCTATTTAAGCAATATTTAGGCATTTATCTCTGGCTACTTATTTGAGACTTCAGTAGTGCACATCCTACTATTAATTCATTTTCCATTAAGAACAAGCTGGTGGCAAATGGGCTTTTGCAATGTTCTCAGGAGGGAGCACATCACCCACAGTCATACTCAGAGGTAATATTCAGTAGTGATTTTATTTCTGCATCACTCTGGTTTCAAATGCAGGCTTAATATTTTAATACATGTATGACCAATAGCAAATTGCTCACTCTCCTTCAGTCTCACTTCCTTGACCACACGATTCGAATTTTAACACAAATCTTACAGGCTTATGAGTTTTCAATTAAGTCTGTCTGTAGAGCTAAAAGAATACTCTTTTAATACATTTTAAAAATAATGGCGGGTGGGCTCGGGGATTGCTGGGGGCGCAGGAGGAGAGAAGACAGGGGAATCTGTGGCTGATATGTAAAACTAAATTAAATTATAAAATAAAAAAATTAAAAAATGATTACGTTGAAGTGAAAGACTCACACAAAGTAAAGAAGCCAGAAATTACAAAGCAAAGTTTCTACGAGGTGTAATTTTATCTTTGCTGACAGGTTTAGTTTTTAAAACACCAACATGTTTGCAATGCTTAAGAGAAGAAAGATACATTAAATATAGCATAGCATGGTATGAAACTTCAGGTCTTGGCCAAGTACTAATTAAAAGTGAAAATACATAATTCCAAGAAAAAATTAAAGGACATATGAAAATATACCGGTAGACTTATTACTACTGATAATTAAAAGTGGAAATTGCAGTGATAACATCAGTTCTTGACATGATGACTGACATATTTCAACTTTAAAACAGATAATCTCAAAAGGGAATGGAGAAGTTGTAGGTGACAATATATTTGTGAAGTGCCAACCTTCTTGTTCATAGTTGGTATAAGCGCAAATTAGTGTGATATCTCGGGGGATTAATTTGGAAAGGTTGTGGGTTAAAAATAATCATTCTTTTTGACACAGAAATCTGATCTCCATTAATGAGTTTTACTGATAAATTCAGGTTTGGGTGGATGTTTGCCACTGCATGGTTTTCAGTAGAAAAAAAACCCTGAAACTAGCAAGCAATGACCTTGTAAACAAAGACAGTATAGGTACTCAAAAGAGAATTTTGTAGACAGTAAGCTATTGAGAATATAGGATGAGAAAGAGACACAATTTCATTTTGTACGCTTCCTATAGCTTGAATTTGGAAAAAAAACATGTATGAAACACGTTAAATGTGAAGTATAGTTTCTTAGAATTACAACCTCAGGGAGTCAAAACCTAATCATTCTCATGTAATTCTATATCATAACTACCTGAAGCTCTGGCTGGCACATCGCAAATATTCAATATTGTCAAATGAATCCAGGTATAAATATTTTATAGGATAAACTGTTTCTCTGAAAGCTCAGTGCTACCTCATATTCACTACATTCAAAACTTGTGTCCCTAGCAACTTCTCAAAAATCTTCCATTTCTAAGTTAATAATATTATAAGCCATTGATAACTTGAGTCAAAAATGTATTTTTCAGTTTATTGCCAAGGTTATTGACCTTGATTTTACTCGCTGAGATGTTACAATACAATCTCTGTTTTGATAAGATATATTGTATATCCAGAGTGATATTTCTAAAATTCAGTAGTCATCATATTAGTCAATAGTTGACATTCCACTACATGTAGAAAAATGTTTAACTACTGATGCCAGCATGGTTCTCAATGTCTGAACTCCTCTTAAATAAAGTCATATGGATGTTCCTACAAATACCAAACCACCTTTATTTCTACACATAGTTTGTTATTTAGCATTTTGAGATTTAAACATTATTTTCTTGGCTAAATTTCTCTCTCCTTTTTCTCATAGAATTGAACTTTTATTTCCTAATGCACATGATAAGATGCCATGCTCCTTGAGAAGATGCTGATCAACCAGATACTATATATATAGTATCAGTTCATGTCTGTATTTCCACTGGATTATTGCCTAGGAGTGTGGTGAATTTTCTTTTTAAAATTGACCATAGAGAAAATATGGTAAGAAGACAAGTTTCTTTTTATATCACACTAACCAAAGTGGAGCATTTATTTGTCAAATGAAAACAGGTTTTCTATTATGTTAGATTTCCTATTTCCCAAGACAGAATTTGTAATTCTTTCTACAATCTTCGATGTTTAAATGAAATTGTGTAAGTGTTGCTTGCCATTGGCTTTCTATAGTCTCTGTAGGGTAATATATTTATTCCTAGTATATCCTGGTGAAGCTAAATATGGAAAGGTAGTGTGTGTTCAATTCTTTTTCTCTGACCTATGAAAATATGATTTGAAGATCAGAAATTCAATTGCTAAGTAATAACAACTACAGAAATATCAGCTATTACCCAGTTGAATATATGTGCAAATTTTACCTGGTTTATTGCATCCCAAGGAGGAGAAATACTCCATCATGAACAGAAATTATTTCCTAAGAGATCATTCATCACTGGTGTAATGTGCTCCGTTTCAGCTCAGAATGAGCACATTGTTACTGATAAGTGAAAGGCAACTTTGGAAAAGACTAAACCTGAGGGTCACTTTTGACTTTTATCCTTTGAATGGACATTTTATACAGAAGAGGTGTAGATATCATCCTCCTCTACTTTTATACACAATAATTATTTGAGAGAGTTAATGAGTATATCTGCCAGGTAAACTTAACACACTATAAATAATGTTTATCAAATTATAGATTTATCTCATTTTAATGACCACTCAATGATAAATATATTGGATGATCATTAATAATGCACACCCAATCACTTGCATAGTTTTAAGAACTGCACAAATAGGGATCAATAAATGATAACATATAGATCATATCTAGTGTTCTGTTTTTATATAATCATATATTAAGAAGGATTTTAATATTTCAGTTATTTAAAAAAATCAGCTACTATGTGTAGTTTGAGTTCCAATATTCACAAATAGAGCTTTAGCTCTATATGGCTGCACTTATTCTGCATAACTTCTGTTCTGTCGGTGACTGTCTTGCACAAGTGTGCTAGAGTTTGTGAGGCTATATGATTCAAGGAGCTGAAAATATTTCCAATTCATTTCAAAAAAGCTTTATTACATCTGACCTAAAAACAAAAAGTTGAAACATTTTTCATTAAAAAATTTTAGTTCAATTTTTATAAGGAATATACTTTCACTTTAACCGATTACTTATATTTGGCAATATTTCCAATTAATACCATGATTTGGAATGAGTATATACTTTACCTAACTTTCTGCCTCAGTTAACTAGATAATTATTGTCTCTTGTTTTCAACTTTTGAATGCTTTAGAGAAGAAAACGGAGAGAAGATATGAAAGAACATGAAACCTTCTAGATTACACAAGAAATAATTTTTAATAAATACACATACGTTCATATAATGCAGTGATATAAATTTCAACACTTTTTAAGTGGTTATATTTTGTTGTTGGATTTCAAAAATAGTGAGTTTTCAGAAAGTATGTTTATGACAAATCTTGAAATTCTTTCTTAAGGAAATGTGTGGCACATCACATAGGAGAACTGTATACGAATTCATAACTTCATGTCTGTAGTCACATAAGAAAATGTTCAAACAAAATCAAATGTGATAACAAAAATGCATCAGCAACTGGAGAAACTTCAAATCTCATTACTTCTGTGGTTCTGATGTTGCTTGGAGATCTTCATCCTTCATTGAAACCTATAGACTCTCCAAGTTAATTTAGACTTGCTGACAGTTGTGTGGGAGGAATGGTATCAAAAATACAGCAATTCATTTTGCACCTCTTAGTTAAATGTCACTCATGGTTTCCAACACAGGCCTTTTATTGACTGAGATTTCACCTCAGAGTTGAAGACTGGCAGCCCAGTTGTTTTCGACTGGATGTTTATTTGACGCAGAGTCAAATAAATGTGAAGTCAATCAGGAGGATTCCAAATGATTCTGAATGTTCAGGGTGCAGAAAAGCTTTGCCTTTGAAATGATAGAAAATTTAACTTTATATAACAAGACTGACATCTGTGTCATTAGAATCACCACTTTTCAAATGTCTCCTGTGTAGATTATTTTTAAAAAGTGAATGCTGGCCAAGAGTCTGACAGTATCTCTCCCATCTCTCCAAGGGATTCAGAACAAAATTGCTGCCATTGGTTCCTAATGTGAATGGATGCTATAGGATACTTTGGATGAAGAAAAGAATATCTTGAGACAATGAGATATTATTTGTATTGAAAAAATAGAAGGAAATCTATAGGCAAAAATATGTCATAGTTTGTGTGAAACTGAGATAGCTTTTGAGTAAGTCAACTCAATATCAGCCTCTAATAATACTTGTCCTATATTCCAAGAAGGGAAACTGACAGTCTTCTAGTAAATAATTATTATGAAATTTCACACTTTATATTATCAAGAAAATTTAGAAAAATGTAGTGACACTTTATGAATTATAAATGCATAGATTTACAAACTATAATTATGGGAAAAAAAACACCATGCCCTCAATGCTATGTTAAAGGAAGTTAACTTGCCAATATACTGGAAATATAGCCCTAGAATTCATTTTGTTTAACTAACAAAAAGTTATAGGTATTTGCTGACTACAAGGATATTCATTAATATAGTTATGCTGTGAATTGTGTTGTAAGGCACAGTGCTTTGAGCACAACCGCTATCGTCTTCATGAGGTCAATTGTACTTATTTGAGAGAGTACTACCTCATAAATGCAAGGGTTTGGAAGGTCTTTATCCCCTCATCTGGGTCTGTAGCCACTCCTTCAGCCATTCATATGCCATTCTGCCCAAACTGCATGTGATCTTCACTTACATACTTTCTTATGAACAATAGATTTTGCTAATAAATTGGATCAAACAACCATAGTGGAGAAAGTGAAGAAAGAGGGTTAACAAAGGTAAAGGAATTTTAAAGAATTATGTCCTTAACAAGAAAGCTGTTGTCCCCTTTAAGGGAATAACACATGGTAGCTACAGTTTAAGGATGATACATGAAAGTATAGTTTGAGGGAGAACACTTCCCTTTACCTACATTACCTTAGGATGATAGCTCTTTCTTTCAAGTTCTCAATAACTCAGGCCATTGTTTGTATTAAGAGAACATTTAACTGAGTTATGATAGTAACTTTCATTATTACATAAGAATAAATGTGGAGGCTGCAATTTTATAGCATACTAAATTTTCACATCAATGTGCATATATAATGAACAGCTTGAAAATTTGCAAACAAACCATTGCTAAGTGAAAACAAAAAATTGTTGTTAATTTACAAAACAGAAAATACAGCACTGAATGGTCATCAGCTATCACAGAAGAGAAAGAGATGATCAAAAATTGAACAGTAGACCTTTCCTATAGGAAAATAATAGACTAAGTAGAAAAGTATAGTTAAAATTTTGAAGGGCCTATGCTGGGATACTTTGCTCAGCCTTGGTGTAGGGAGGAGGAGACTAGACCTGCCTTGGCTTAGTCTACCAGGCTGGGCTGACTCCCCAGGGGAGACCTTGCCTTGGAGGCGGTGGGAATGGGGGGTGGATTGGGGAGGAGGGCTGGGGTGTGGGGGGAGGGAGGATGGGGGAATCCATGGTATGTAAAATTAAGTTAATTATAAAATAAAAATATTAAATAAAAAAAGTTTGGAGGAAGTGTAGAGGTGAATATGATCAAAATACGTTGTTTGAAATTCTCAAATAATTAAGAAAATATTTATAAAAATCTGAATAAAGAAGAAACCAAGAAAAATAAATAGTAACCAAGGAAAAAATAAATATCAACAAAAGCACTTTAAACTAAACTTTCCATAATAATACTTAGAATAAACTGAAATTAAAATAAAGTTTAAAATTAAAATGCTTGGAAATGAATTGAGATTTATTTCATGTTCTTAGGTAAAACAACTCTTTAAAATATTTGTTTTCTGCAAATTAATAAACAAATTTTACCTAGTTGGAAAAATAAAATACCAGCCAATAAGAGGAGGTAAAGACTATCGTTCCCATGCTTGATGCCCAGGGGAGTCATCAACCATCTTCTTATTCATTTTGTCAGTGACTGAAGACAGTCAGAGAATAGGGAAAGCTTTAGAGTTAAAAATGTGGAAGACTAGAGTGGAATCCTGACTGGATATGTGCCTTTACTGGTAGCCTGATGTAGCTGTTGTGAACAGGGTCATTTGCAGCAGAAAATTTTGTATAATTGGATAGAGAACTATGAAAAGGAACAAAGGTTAATGTTTATGTTTAAATACATGCTCAATCACATTAGCAAAAACAATGTACTTGTCTTGTCTTGTAAGAATTGAATAAGCAACTGAAGTAAGATAGTATGGGAGAAGTTCCGTTTTTGAAGTAGTAATACTCCACAGTTCAGGTGACAGTACAAATGGGTAAGGCACATTAGCATTAGGAAAACAGTTGAATTCATGAGGAAATAAACTGAAGTTTATATCTATGAGCTTAAAAATGTCAAATATGCTATAAACGGCATATAAAGACATAAAATAGCTTTTAAGTTAAAAGTACAACAATAGTAAATTAACTCAATCAACTCATTACATACCCCATTTAAAATATTTCTCATGAAGAAAAATCAATCAATCATCAATCAATTAATCAATGTTTGCTTATACAGTCAAATTTGAAATTTGGAATGTTTCAGATCATTCATTAACAAAATTTGAAACATGTTAGTTTGCCAAAAAGAAATAGACAAGCGTTCAAATAGAAAGTTGACCAAGAAACTCAAAATAGTTAATTACAGCTGAGCGGTGGTGGCACATGCCTTTAATCCCAGCACTCGGGAGGCAGAGCCAGGCAGATCGCTGTGAGTTCGAGGCCAGTCTGGTCTACAGAGCGAGATCCAGGACAGGCACCAAAACTACACAGAGAAACCCTGTCTCGAAAAAACAAACAAAAAGTTAATTACAGGTAGGAAAAGCCAAAAGGCCAGTTTCATAGTCTGAATGGATCAAACCTCATTAAATTTCTTTAAATTTAACCAATTTATGCCAATTAAGCCTATCAAAACTTAGGAATCTGTGTTGTGGGTTAACCTGAATAAATGTTTATTTTTATGAAGGAAATTTTCAAAAGTTTGAACGATATGTCACCCTCATGTAACAGCTGGACAAAGACTAAGAAGTATAAGATGCTGAGCATTTCTATAGAGACACACTGAGCATACAGAAACTTTTACTATTGGTGTGAAAATAGACTGACTGATATAGACCTCCTGAAAAGCTTCCTGGGAGCTCCTAGCTAAAATCAACATATGTGTGCTTGTACATATGTTCTCTGTTCTGCAAGACCCCCTTCAAAGTTGTCCTAGAGCAATGCGTAGATCAATGCATATCAATACAAAGATATGCATGACACTATCTTTTCTCAAGCCAAAGGTTGGAGGTAACCTAGAAAATTTATCATCCAAGAAATCATGTGTGATGAATATAATCACAATAGAATACTACAAAATATTAGAAGGAATATAGTGAATGTTCACTCAGCATCACAGTAAAACTATATTGTTGAACTTTGGAAGACCAATAAATGTATAGGAAACATAACATTATATCAGTTCATACATGGGTATTCTGTTATGATGCATATTAATAAAACAAATGACACTAAATAATAAAAATAGTTGTATACAAGCGATGCAATGTATAAGAAGGATTCTAAATAAATACAAATAAATCAATGAGAGAGACATAATGCTAGTAAGCAATGACAATATTTTACTGGGAAACTCAACAACTCAGAAACATGCTCTCAATGGCCAATGAATAAATGCATACATGCTCAATGCTCCCTAACTAAAATTAGCCAAACACTCAAGTGAAAGAGTATGGTTATAGTGTAGGCACCAGTAATACACTTATCACCAACTGTGAAGACTTAATGGGAATAAGCACATTCAGAGATTACAAAATAGAAAGCCACAGTTATCCTAGCATTCACATAACAATATGATTTTACTATTGTTTTTACACATTGAGAGTTATTTCTTTTACTACATATGAAACACAACAGCAACAAAAACCTGAGAAAGATGGAAAATCATATCATCTTACAGATTTAATTTTATATATAATCCAAAATTCTTACCTATGAATGTGTGAGCAAGGATGCACAAGGTCGCATGCTTCCTCTGAGATTTTCACAGACTCTGAGTCACATTGCTGAAGATATCAATGCTAGCTTTTAGATAGTGTTTGAAAATTTTCTTTTCTATGAAATTAATAAAAATAATATTTTCACTTCCAAGCAACTTATGGGTGATTATACAAATTTTGCATAATCACATCTGATTTATTAAATATTGTTTTGGCAAAATGTCCATATGAGTTATTATTTAAAACCATTAAACAGCTATTAGTATTATCATTCAAACCCTGGACAGGATAGCAAGAATTTGGGCACAAAACACTGGTCTATTCTTTGAGGAACTAAGAGATGCAAATATATTTTAAGCATGTTAATGTGAGAGAAATCTGTAAATAGGGCTAAACAGAAATCAACATGGCACCTTTATATGATGAAAGGAGAATGAGCAGATACTGTATTTGCAAAAACAGAAGTTTGAGAATTAGACTTTTTATGGGGCATGAGTGTTCTGTTTATCTAGCAAGGAAGGTCAGGACTTGAAATGAGTCAGGAGAGGAGATAGGTAATTAATATAGTCAAGATTGTATTCTAAGTGTTTGGGAATCATGATGATGGACCAACATGTATCCAGAAAAACAACAATAACAATAAAACAACAAAAACAAAAACAAGCAAGCAAGCAAACAAATGAACAAACAAACAAACAAACAAAAAACACTGAGGAATATCTCAGGTTTTCAGCAGAGAATGGAGGACTAGTCCATGTATTCTTCAGTCCTAACCAAGGTAACAAACTCTAGGCTGAGAGTTGGGGTGCAGTAATACATATGGAATGAGAGACATATAAATGTATCTCACTTACAGTATGAAGCCTTAATATTACCCATTAACATTGAAACATATGCACAATTCTATTAACTGTATCTTTAAAGTAGTTTCCATTTTATAGTCACATATCATGGCTTAATATTGACCAAGTCATTGAGTTCAATGTGAATTTCAATTTTCTACTCTCTATTTTAAGGCTTATATTTACTACCACTTTTTTATTTGATATATTTATTGTTTTCTAAGATGTTCAGTCAATAATCAGTTTCTTATGCTTATTGTACGGAATTCATTTATGCTGGGAAGGCAAGGAAAAATGTTGGAGTCTTATAACGTTCTCCAGAATCATTTTGTTTCTCTTTCTCTAATTCTGGAACTTTATTATTATAAAGTAAACAAAGGAGAGGAAAGGAGAAATAAGAGACTTGGTGGAAAGATCAAAGGCTGAAGTCTTTATAGCTTGATATCAAGATAGCCTGACATGAGTGAAGATGCCTTGAGACCCACTGCACTGTGTACTAATCAAATGATAAACATAAAATCTGACATCGTGCAATTAACTTGAAGAGTGGACTTCGTTTTACTGATGACAAGTTAATTCTCAAGTATTTTTGGGTAATTCTTCTGCTTCCCATGTAAATTCAGTCAGATTGTTTTTTTCTATTTTATATTTTCTTATAGAAAGATTGTGTAGTTCATTTCCATAATTTATTTAAAAAATTATTTAAGAATTTCACACACACATACACACACACACACACACACACACACACACACACACACACACACACACAGACCTAATGCACCAGTCTAGTCCCTAGAGCTGGAACAGAACACCAGCTACAGTCTCCCCCTCTACCCACTGCCCAATCTCCTGTGGATCCCACAGACCATTCTCTCTTAACCCTCCTCCAAGACTTGTTGCTTGTCCCAGACTCTAACTATTCCAGTAGAGCTTTAGTAATAAAAACTATATAACATTGGGATAATAACAGACATGCTAATCAATAGAATTGAATTGAAGACCTAGACATAAATCCACAAACATATGGATACTGAACTTTGATAAAGAAACCAGTGGAAAAGAACATTATCAAAAAATGGCTCTAGTCATGCTGGATATCTGCAAGCAGAAAAAAGCAAATAGATTCATTCTTATAATCATGTACAAACTCAACTCCAAATGGGTCAAAGACATCAACATAAAGTCAGATTCACTGAACTTGATAGAAGAGGAAGTGGGAAATGGCCTTGAATGCATTGGCACAGGAGATGATTTTCTGAACAGAACATTGCTACCTTTGGCACTAAGATCAACAATTAATTAATGGAACCTCATGAAACTGAAAAGCTTCTATAAGGCAAAGGAAACCATAAATAAGAAAAAATAGCATCCTACAGAATGGGAAATGGTTTTACCATCCTCGTATCTGATAGAGGATTAATATTCAGAATATTTAATGAACTCAGGAAGTTTGATATCAAAGAGCCAAATAATGCATTTTAAAAAACTGTACACACACACACACACACACGCACACGCACACGCACACACACACGCACACGCACACACACACACACACACACACACACACACACACACACACGCACACAGAATTCTCAACAGAGGAATATCAAATTGCTAAGAAACACTTAAAGAAATATTCAACAAAAAAAAAAAAAGAAAAAAAAAGAAAAAAAAAGAAATATTCAACATACTCAGCAATCAGGGAAATTCAAGTCAAAAGTATTTTCAGATTCTATCTTATATCTGTCATAATGAATATGATAAATAACACAAGCAATAGCTTATGCTGGCAAGGTTGTGGAGCAAAAACACTCCTCTACTCTTTGTGGAGTGTAAACTTTCACAGTCACTTTGGAAATCAATATGGTGTGTCCTCAGAAAGTTTAGAATAAATCTACCTCAAGACACAACTCTACTGTCTTGGGCATATATCCAAAGGACACTCCATCTTCCCACAAGGACACATATTCAACCATGTTCATTGAGACTTTATTCATAACAGCTAGAAGCTGAAAATAACCTAGATTTCCCCCACATTAGAATGGATAAAGAAAACATGGTATATTTACAAAATGCATTATTAATCAGCTCTTTAAAAATGACATCATATTTTCAGGCATACAGATAGGACTAGGAGAAAACATCCTAAATGAGGTAAACCAGACCCAGAAAAATAAATATGGTGTGTCTTTACTTATAAGGGCATATCTTTTTTTTTTAATTTTTTCTTTATTTTATTATTATTATTTTTTAGAACTGAAATTCTTTTTTTTAATTTATTTTAATTTATTTTGCAATACAATTCAGTTCTACATATCAGCCACGGATTCCCTTGTTCTCCCCCCTCCCGTCCCCCTCACCTTCCCCCCAACCCCCCTCCCCCATTCCCATCTCCTCCAGGTCAAAGCCTTCCCCACAGACTGAGGTCAACCTGGTAGACTCAGTCCAGGTAGGTCTAGTCCATAAGGGCATATCTTAGTCAATGTTCTATTGTGGTGAAGAGACACTATGACCACAGCAACTGTTATAAAGGAAAACATTTAATTAGAGCTTGCTTACATGTTCAGAGGTTTAGTCCACTCTCCTCATAGTGGGATGCATGGCAGCATGTAAGGAGACAGTACTTCATGTAGCTGAGGTAGCTGAAAGTTCTACATCTGGATTAGCACGTAGCAGGAAAAGAGTGACTCTGGGCCTTGCTGAAGCACCTAAAACCTCAAAGCCTGCCCCTAGTGACACACTTTCTCCAACAAGGTCACACCTCCTAATAGTGACACTTGCTATGAGCCAATGGAGGTCATTTTCATTCAAACCAGCACAGGGGATAGTAGCCATTAAATTAGTAATAACCAACCTATAAATGGTAGATCCAGAGAAGTTAAGGTAAGAGGAGGAGGGGGAGGATGTAGGGAATTGAATAAATTTTAAGGGCAGATTGGGAGCTGATGGGGATTGGGGTGGGCAATATTAGGTTGTGGGGAATGGGTACACGAGAGTGTTGGGGGAGAGACTGGAATTGGGAAGCATTTGTTGGAGTGGCATGGAAAACTAGTTTAGTGAAAACTTCCTATAATGTATAAAGGTGATACTAATGAAGATTCCTGGTAATAGGAGTTATGGAGCCTTGTAGTGAGATTTTCTTTGGACTTTCAGCTCTCAAATAATGGCATGAAGACTTCTTATTAAGTATAAAAGCTTGGACTTAGCTTAGGCGTGTTCTCAATTAGCTCTTATAACTTAAATTAATTCATTTATATTAATCTACATTCTGCCATGTGGCTCTTTACCTCTCCTCCATACTGTAAGTCCAACTTGCTCCACGTCTTACTGGTGAAATCTTTGCCTCTCAGATTCTTCCCAGAGTTCCTGTCTCTGCCCAGAAGTCCCACCTATCATCTCCTCTTTAGCTATTGGCCTTTCAGCTCTTTATTAAACCAATCAGAAGGTGGCTAGGCAGGCAAGGTAATACAGTGACACATTTTCACAAGGTGTGATCAAATATCCCACAACAGAGCCTCATCTGGCCTCCTCTTGTTGCAGGCGAGGCTTCTAGTGGCAAAACTAACTTGCGTTCAATTAAGTTGTTGGCCAAAAAGGCCCAATGAAAATCCTTAAACAACCCAGCCTGTTGCCAAGTAAAAAGTTTGCTGTCTGTAAGCTGACAGTGGGCCCCATTAGAGGGTGACATGCACACAACTCATAGATAAGTCAAGCTGGTAGCTACATGGTGCCCTTATCCCTATGATCTTATCTCTTTGGTATGGGAAGGTACTCTACAGACTAAGGAAAGAGGAATGTGGACATCAACTTAGCCACAAAATCTTTGTCTTATCATTTGATCTACCTACAAGATATGTGAGGGCAATGGTGGCACAAGACATGAAGGAGTAGCCAACCAACATGTGAAGAAACCCAAGGCCCACTCCAAGAGAAGTAACCCACACTCAACACTGTTTTGCTAATTGAGAACCAGAGACTTGATAGCCCAGAGATCTAGGGTAAAAGCAAACACTACTGGCCTAAAAATAATCAATGGAATGTCCCTCATTGCTCCCCCACTCCATCCCTGCTCCAGCTCGACCATCTCGTTCCCTCATGTTCTTATCCCCCATCCCCAACCTTCCAATGTCCTTCTCATTCACAGTTTACTCATGGAGATCTCTATTTCCCCTCCCCAGGGCAACCCATGCATCCCTTTTAGGGTCCTCCTTGTTAGCTAGTTTCTCTGGGGCTGTGGATTGTACCCTGGCTATCCTTTGCTTTACATCTAATATCCACTTATGAGTGAGTACATACCATGTTTGTCTTTCTGAGTCTGGGTTATCTCACTCAGGATGATAATTTCTAGTTCCATCCATTTGCCTGCAATTTCATAATGTCATTGTTTTTTTACTGCTGAGCAGTACTCCATTGTGTACATGTGCCAGATTTTCTTTATCCATTCTTCGGTTGAGGGGCATCTGGTGTGTTTCCAGGTTCTGGCTATTATAAATAATGCTGCTATGAACATAGTTCTGCATGTGTTCTTGTGGTATGATTGAGCATTCATTGAGATATTGGGGGTTAGTGATTCCAAATCTATTTTTCTCTTCTTGTGCTCCCATTTTGATATTTTAATTTTCAATTTCTAAATTACCTTTAGAATTACCTTTATTGTATATTATTGTGCCTTAACATATTTTGTTTCAAACTAAAAAAAAAATTTCAAACATGCATGGACTGTACTCTGATATCTATATTTCATCTAATTGTATATTGCTTTCTTTTCTGTTCTGGTTAGGATGAGATATATGTTCAGAACTGTTTTGTGCTATGAAGAACATCATTAAAAAAAATCTGTAAATAATTACTATAAACATGTAAAATATATAAAACACAGGCAGTTCTGGGAGATTTCCAATATGTAATATGATGATAAAACATAATAAAACAGGCAGCATATATTACAAAATATATAGTATATATTATTATAAATATATATTTATTTAGGAAGTATTGGTAAATACACAACATATAGAGAAAATAAACATGATTTATTCTTTAAAGAAAGACCTTTTTACATCACTAGATTCTTGATTTGTGCATTTCTATTCCAAAAAGTAGAATTCTATTTCATGTACCAATAATATAGATATTTTCTTATGTTAAATGAAAAATGTCTGCAGGGCATGTTTTTTCATGAGTACAAATTACTCTTAATAATTGAATAGCTTTCAATTCAATACTATACTACATAATAGAGATTAAACTGGGCACTGGAGTCAGATTACTGGATGCTTAATAACTGTTATTTGCATGTGAACTTGGAAAATGTTACCTTTCTCCAATACAATTTTAAAACCCAAAAAATATTGGTCAAATACTTACTTCATATGACTGTTCTCCAATTATTATAACATCATGATTTTTATACATGTAGAAAATTTGAATAATTTCAAAAACATGCTACATATTACATAAACATGGAACGTACTGATACAATCAGATATTGCTGGACATTTGGACCATTTTCAGTGTTATGGACTTTTGAGTACCATGTTCCACTAACTAGAATACAGTATTTTTAAAGCCATTTGCAAAATTAATTCTTTGTACTCTGAAAGTCACCATTCAAAAGATCATAGATGTTATATATCAACTGTCAACTTGAAATAAATTGTTACATTAGTTCAGAAGGATCTTCATTAGTTCAGGAGAATACCATTTTAATATAAAATTAAACACTTTTATTGCTAATGTAGTATTGGGAATTTTATTAATAATTAAATTCATTTATGTGTGTATGGGTACATATATGTATATGCATGTGTATGTCTGTGCATTTGTTTGTGAATGAAAGTGTGTTCATAGCACATCTAGGAAAGCCTGAGGATAATCTTAGGTGTTGGTTTTATCTTCCAAATTGTTTGAGACATGGACTCTGCTATTTTTATGCTGAGCATGCCAGGCTAGCTGTCCCATGAGCTACCCAGTGTTTTTTCCCTACCTACCATCTCCCTGTAAGAACACTAGATATTTTCACTCTAACATCCAGTTTTTGTATAGGTTCTGTGGATTCAGACTCAGTTCCTCAAACATGCATAGTAAGTAGCCTTTTACCCTGAGTGATTTCCCCAGCTTCAGCTTAATATATTAAATTGACTAATCACACATTTTCCTTGTAGATTGTATACTGTATTTTAATACTTACTACATAATAATAATTTGCCATTTTTATAGAAAAATGTTCACATTTTGGAGTAATATTTGTGTGAAAGAAAATGATCTCATTTAATGGTTTTGCTTGTCATACTTTTAATATTATGTTGGTTTTCCTAATATCATTGCTTCTTTGACACATTTGTGATGATCTTCATTTGGTCCACTAATTGAAAATAGTATATCTTTGGATTTTACTTTGTTCCAATTTGTCTACTAGTGAAATTTGGTACATTCACAGTTATTGCTTTGATTAATAATTTTACTCTCTCCTTTGTTTACAGTTTGCTGTTTTTTTACTACTTAAGTTTCTTAAACATAATAGATGTTTTTAGCCTATTAACTACAGAAGAAACAATAATATCTTTTAATGGAGTGATAATTGTTAGTTAAATCTATCTTGTATTTTAATGAATATATTTATTTTTAAAATTAATTTAATTTTTAATTAAAATGTAATTTCTCCCTCTTACCACCTCTTATGTAACGATGTGTTTGATCTCTTTTTAAATCCTGGTCTTGTTTTCTTTAATTAATGAGTTTTTGGAGAAGGACTGACATTTTCATCAGTGGGGTGACTATTTGTGATTTGCCTTTGCTCCAGTATACAACCTCTTACCTATGCTTGTATAACAAACTAATTAAATTCAGCTGGCCATACACAAAAAGAAGACATGAAAGTATGAAGTGGGTATAGCTGAAGGTTTCCTGTGTACTGGCCTGCTGGCAGTTGGGACACATCTCTTTCACTCATGTCCCCCAAGTAAACACACAGAGACTTATATTACTTATAAACTGTATGGCTGTGGCAGGCTCTTTGCTCTCTGTTCTTATATCTTAAATTAACCCATTTCTATAAATCTATACCTTACCATGTGGCTCATGGCTTACCAGTATCTTACATCATGCTTCCCCTCATGGCGGCTCGCAGAATCTCCCTGCCTCAGCCTCCCACTTCCCAGAATTCTCTTCTCTCCTTGTCCCACCTATACTTCCTGTCTGGCTACTGGTCAGTCAGCATTTTATTTATCAATCAAGCATCCACAGCAGGTGGGGGCTTGCCTAGAAGAAAGATTCCCGTGAGAGAGGAAAGGAGTTGAAAGAGGTACTAGGGGTTGGGTAACTAAAATTCACTATGAAACTGTCAAATATTAAAAAAAAAAAGTATTTTGTATTGTGCAAAGAAATCAACATCTGGATTAGTTTTAAATTTTAAGTAAGTCCATAGAAGCATAAGTAAAGCGTTTTGGTTTTTGTTTTGTAGGAAATTAATTAAATCTATGCGTGATTCTTCTTCATCGATACAACCCTGTATGTACAGAGAGTCTCCAGGTGTGACTGAGAGCAGAAATACAAGAATGGTGCAATGTGCAGAGGCCAACCTCTTAGTTAAAAGAAGTGGAGAAGGATGGGGACTGAATCTAGAGGTAAGAATGGAAACTAACCTATACAGGCATGCCTTGATTTATTTAGTTCTTGACAAATTTCAAGTGTGAATGTAGAGTACATAAGTACTGAATAAGGATGATTAGTGTGCCTAAAGCTATTTATTCTCATGCACAAAAGTAGTGTGAAACACTCCCAATTTATCAATAATAATACATGTATATTTTTACTATAATACCTTTTAAGTAAATTGGCCTTTCTGTCAGTGGGTAAATGTATTCCCTTGAAAAATATTATTTTCTAGCTCCCCATAGATTGTATCATAGAATGGATTGAAACAGAAAGTTAATGTGGATTAGAGATCTGAATTTGAGGTAACATTTGAATTAATGTAGATCTGCAAATATTTTCCACAAGAGTGTGCCAGTAAAATAAAACCATAGGGTTGTATATGATCATCAAATATTGTATGGTTGATCTTTGCAGGGGCAGAAAGTAAGAAAAAGACCTTTCACAAAATGTAAAGCCATCTTCTGTTTATTGATTCTTTTTCCTTTAAAAAAAAAACAAATTCAGGAAGATAAGGATGTTTCTAGTGATATTGTACTATAAAAACAGTTTCCTATTAACAAAATCTTCATTATACTCAAGAGCTTCAAAATCATTTGTGTACTAGTGAGTATGAATCTAGAGGCCAGAAGTACAAGACGCAGGCAAAATCATAGCTACGTGTCCTCCATGATTCATTCAGAATCCTTTTTGTTCATTTCCTCTGTGATGGCTCCCATTGTTGCTTGGCTTTGGTGACTTATAGCCACATTTCTCCCATATCTGCCTCTATATTCACATTGTGTTTTCCTGTTTTTCTTTTTCCTTTCTGGTCTCTTGTAAGGGCCAATCCTTCATTTCTTCCCTGAAATCAGGTTTACTAAAGTAACTCATAATAATCTCATTTTGAGATACTTAATTTTTCTAAATGAAGTAACATTAACAAAGGTCAGGAATTAAAACGAGAGTGGTTCTTCAGATGTCATCATGTCATCTACCACAGATAATATATGTCTAGCTGGAATAGTGATGGCCATTCATGGTGACACTCTGTGCTGAATGCTGTAGAAGATGCAAGGCTGAAGGGCACATTATGTTTCCTTGATGCCCTCCATTTTTAACATTGTATGAAACTGCCTCATCTCATGTTAATGTGCTTTATGGTCTAACCAAGGACCAGTGAGATATTAATATAGTATTAAATAGAGTTAGGGACATTTGATGAGTCATTGAAAATAAACAGTCATCATATATAAAGAAAGTGTGAGTTTTATTCAGGGTGCCATGAATGGAACAGTGACAACTAGTGAAAGTTGTCTCTACGTTTCCCACATTTATTTATGGCATCCCTACACATGGCTCCATTTTCAACAAATTTGTTAGTGAGTGTTCATGTTAAAAGACACTTTACTACCTGTCTGTGTTCGTTACTAACACTCTGAATATTGGGAAAGTTGGTAATGCCTTTCAACAGAGTGCAATGCAATGGGATGGGGGAGGGGAGAAACCTTTATTATTTTATGTCATGTGCTATAATTCTGTGTTTTATTTTCTTCTATATGGTATAAGTTATAAATGCTTGGGTCTGATGGACTATGTTGAATTTGTGGCAGGCATGGTAAAGTAAAAGGAACTTGTTCAGTATTTCCATTTTGCTGTTGTTACCCATTTTGATTTTGGACTGTATCCATTCTACTCCCTCTATTGTGGATTCCAGAAGCTTCTACATGTCTATCGACTATGCCTCATTCTCATTCTGTTCTGTACAAATCAGTTTTTACTTTTGTTGTTGTTGAGATATTGCATATTTTTTTCATTCTTAGTATTATTTCAAATGTGGCCAGGACCAGGTCACAGTACTATCTATTCTTCTTCCCTCAAAAAATCCCTAGCATCTCATTCTACCTATCACCTAACTATTGATTAACCAAAACCACAGAGAAAAGCTCCCCATGTATACCATTTCATGATTGTTCTCCCCAAATACATAAATTGCCCAGCTATTGAACTTCCTTTTCAGTCATCACTTCACAAAATATACTGCTTTCGGTGTTAATGTATAGTGTTAAGAGTTTATTTTATGTTGCTGCTCAGTGTTTGCACAGTTGTCTGGATGGGGCCTTCCATCTGTCCACACAAAGAAACAGACATTCCACATTCTGTCAATGGGTTGTTTCCAATGACAAGTGGAGTCAGCTGGAATGTGAAAATGAGCCTGCAGAAAGGTTGATCCATATGTGCAAATAGAAAGAACATTTATGTTAATATACATCTTATTATCTCACTATTAGCAACGTATGTTGGAGAAACCATTTTATAGTGTCAAGAAATGAGAAGAAATGTACAGCTTCTTACATTGTGGAAGGTTAGAGATTAAATAAGTGACTATCATTGTTAGAAAATCCACATAAAGAACTTCACCAGTCTCAGCATTTGTTAGGACAAACACACACAAATTATCCTCTACCACTGGGATCCGAATAGTTTTGAGATGATATACTGTATGCATGGTCGGGGTCATGGAATCCGAAGTCCCACACTGGTTATAAGACTTTCTAAATTGAATGAGCTGATGTTTTCCATTTGCAGGACTACTGTAACTACTAAGCCAATTTGTAGATGGAAAATACCTATGATACAGCATAACTGTTAACTCTCTGCTATCCCATCTCAGTCAGGACACAAATGTTGGGGCAATGTTATAAATACAGAACCACAAAGCTGATGCATTGATAATGTCTATAGGTTATATAGCCCATAGTCCAAATTTTCAATTATAAATGTTCAATTCTGGTAATGTTTTGTTGTTTGAAGGGTAGTGCAATTAAAGCTTTCCTTTCATTTATGTGTAATATTCCCTAAAGAAATATCAGTGGCACTTGTGTCCATGGAGTTCATCAAGCTAAGTATAATTATCAGGAAAGAGTGTGTCTAAATTACTTGTTTAATCTACAAGCAATATTATAACTTATTACTGTGAAACTCCTGGACAACATGCAATTTAAGTGTCTTTTGAAAAGAGTGATTATATTTTTACACTAGTTTTAGATGAATTGGGATTGGTACATCACATAAGCCGTATTTAAGTTAGACAAACATGATCTGTGAGGCATATTTTATCATCATTTGAAATTAAAAAGACAAAATATCTTTAGGAAGATGATGATGAGTTGCATGAGGAAATGAAAAATATAAAATAGTACTACATCATAAAACTGTAGTTTTCTATATAAGTTTATTAAATAAAAAATAGAGAAGTTCATCTCAAAGAATGCAGCATAGTCACACTAAACACACTGTAGTTTTTCTCCAGTTATCTGACTTATCAGTGTCTTTTATTGACAGACTTCCTTCAGTGTCATTTGTAAACTGTTGCCCGCTAGTGTCACACATTTATAACCCACATGCTTAAGAATGTCTTAGAGGTGTAGTGTGGCAAGAATACACTCAAGAGTCAGAACATGGGATACATAACCATTGTCGTTTCAAGCATCGTTAATCAATTTCAGTCTCGAATTCTTCAGCTCTAATATTAGTACCTCAGAGTGGGATGAGCAAATGCTAAGAGTTTCACATCAAAACCCAGCAACTCGTTAATTCAGGGAAATGACAGTTTCCTTCTCTGTATCATATCAATCAGGATTCCAGAAAAAAATGAGCTTAGTCTCAAACACATATGTATACAGAAATGGATTCATCTATAGACAGATTGTCTCTAGTACTTGCAGCATGAAATCAGTCATGAAAATACTATGATGTCACAGAGGAATGAATGCTGTTGCTGGTGAATGGAGAGATATGTGCTATGGTTGATGATACTTAGAAAACAGCAAATACTAAATTGTAATATATATTGTGCACAGGTCCTTTATTTCTGAATTTCCTAGAAACAGGAATATTATTTCATTCATTTTAGGTTAACATTAAGAAATCTTGTATACTAAAAAATAATGATTAGTGATGTTTACCTAGAAATGAGATATAGGAACTGGAAGGAGTTATTAATATACTAGATGATGACACAGTTCTAAGCATTCAGTCTGACTTATGCCCCACTGTATTATAAAAATACATTTCTGGGCTGGGAAAATAACTCCATCAGTAATGTTCTTGGTTTGTCAGTGTGAGCATCCTAGTATAAACCTCAAGCCTGTACAAAAAGTTTCATGACACACATTTGTAATCCCCAAGTTTGAGGAGGCAGAGATAGGCAGATCCCCGAGGCCCCCAAGCAAGTCAATCTAACTATCTTGGTGATCTCCAAGCCACTGATAAACCCTATCTCAAAACACAGAGGCAACTGCATCTGAGATAGACATCTGTTTCCATAGGCAGATGCATACACATATATGCACACATCCCATGCGCAACAACACATTTGTGAACATGCATGCACACACAAATAACTAAATAAGTAATATATATATATATATATATATATAGAGAGAGAGAGAGAGAGAGAGAGAGAGAGAGAGAGAGAGAGATAAATCGATAGATAAATTTCTGAAGGATAAATGCCCAAATACATCCTTTTTCTGAGAATCTTTGCTGCAAGACTTATGATGGTCTGTTATATACTTTAGTTGTCTTGGGATTCAAAACAGTTAAGTAACGTCATATTTATCACCTTTCTTTTGGTAAAATAACTGTCACTTAAAATTTATAGCTTGGTATTTCTGTTCTTTCCAAATTTTTTGCATCAGTAATATGTTTGTCCTTGTACCATAATCGTTTTTTTTTTAAAGAATTCTTTCCTAAGTGAAGCATCAGGACATCCTCAGCTGTGTTTCAAAAAATAGTCTTAAACTATTTTCTATTGTACCTTCTTTTACTTGTACACTAACTGTACTGAGGATTTCAACCCATTAACTCTAAGGATTACATGTCATCTTCTCCCCAAATCCCCAGCATCCTTGCTTAGAACATATCTCCAGCATAGTCTTAGATACACTTGCTCAGAACTCAACTTTTTCTTTCATCTCCACTAGAAGATTTTGCCAGACAAACCTATGATGTACACAAATGTTACAACAGAACATTTGTAGAAAATTGAAAATATCCTGATGGCTGGCTTAAGGATGCTCAACCCTGCCAGCTAGTATGCAACACCTGCCTGATAGATTCATTTCTTATTCTTTAAGTGGATTCTTCAGAATTATCCCCTTCTCAATTATCTCTCATTTTTTTCTCAGTCGTTTTGAGAACTTGAGCTTACAATAATTTCGAATGTTTTGTTAAACAAATCCATATCAAAAATACATGATGCACAGATCTGTGAACACATACATGTTCTGAGTTCCATCATGCTTTGGTGGATTTTATTGCCTGCTAGCTAAATGGACAGCAATCCATGACGGGACTGTCTTGGCTTTGTTGAAAACAAGAATGTTGCCTTAAAGCTTAGCTCCTATATCTCCTTTACAAAAATTTCCATCATGTGATTTACTCACATTGGCTTAAAAATATCACATTTGCCCTAGCCTTGTGTCTAAATCGACAACTCTCGGTAATTATTTACTTCTCACTTACAGAAAACCTTTCCTAGTCAGTTACCTATACTCTGTACCTCCAGTGTAGTGTGTCCTTTCATTCTCTCCTGAATCTTCCCAACTGGACTTATATTTTTGCAAGTAATTAGTATGAATAGGAATAAAATATCATCAAAACAAAACACACCCTCTTTCCCCCAGATAATTCACTTCTCTGCTTTCACGTCATGGCATTCCTATGTTCCATTTTTTCTCTTCTCTTTCACTCCTCTCTTAGGATCTGATTTATTCTTCTCTCCATCTTGACCTCTGTTCTCTAGTTTCATGGTCTACACACACACACACACACACACACACACACACACACACACACACACACACACACACACACTTAAATCTAGGTTTTACATAGAGAGAAAAATACGTTGATTTCTTTCTTTTAAACAAGATTTTTTTTTCTTTCTGAGTCGGGTACATTTTATTTACCATGATCTTCCTAGAAAGGTAGAAGGCACTGGAGATGGCAGCAGGAGAGGCAGAGGTTAGTAAACTAGAGTGAAATAAATTGACTCCTATGAGTGAAAATGTGATAAACTCATTGCTTTGTATGCTAACTAAAAAAAAAAACTAATTAAAAAACCAAACATACCCTCATTTTGTTGAACTTTCAACAAGATTTTACATGACTAGATACATGCCCGACCTCCCCATAATGAAGTAAGCTGTCTGGTGTTCTCCAGGCTTTTACACGCTTTTACTAGCCTAAGCCCTCATGGATATCCTTCATGAGTCTTTTATTTTTTTATTTTTCCATCTGTGATTCTGTGTAGCACGAATCTTAAAAGTTCTTATTAATAAAATCAAACCTGGGAGCCAGGTATTGGGGTGAATACTGGAAGATCAGAGAGACAGAACAAGCCACAGCCACCTCACCTGGCCAATTCCTCAGCTGATCCTGTTTCCTCAGGCTGGAAGCCTGAGTCCTCATCCAGAATGGATCTCAGCTGAACTGTGCTGTTCAGAGCCTAAAAGCTTAACCAGCTAAAAGTTTCTAGTTCCTGGTCTTCACGCCTTATATCCCTTTCTGCTTTCTGCCATCACTTCCTGGGATTAAAGGCTCACTTCATGGGATTAAAGGCATGTGTCACCATGCCTGGCTGTTTCCAGGCTTTAAATTCACAGAGATCCAGGTGAATCTCTGCCTCTGGAATGCTAGGATTAAAGGCGTGTGTGCCACCATTTTCTGGCCTCTATATCTAGTGGCCAATCTGTTCTCTGACCCCAGATAAGTTTATTAGGGTGCACAATATTTTGGGGAACACAATAACACCACAATTCTCTAAGTTTTATAATGCTCCTGACCTTTATTTTGAATCTATTTGTTTTATAACCTCCATCTAGAAGATTTAACACAGTTCTGATGAATTTCACCAGCAATTTATGAGGATTCTCCTTTCCCCACATTCGTTCCAGCTTTTGTTATCATCCACAGTCTTGATCCTTGCTGTTCTCAATGGAGTGATAAGGGATCTTGTAGTAGTTTTAATCAGGCTTTCCACATGGCTGTGGATGCCGAGTACTTAAAAAAATATTTGTTTGCCATTTATAATTCTTTTGAAAACCCTCTGTTCAGTTCTGGCAATGTTTTCTCTCATTCTATGATTTCTTTCTTTACTTGATTAAGTTTCCTTTGCTGTATACAGCTTTTTCAGTTTCATTAGATTCTATTTACTGATTTTTAAAAAAAATTAATTTCATATATGTTACCAGAATCCTGTTCAGAAAACCCCTATCACCAGTGTACATTAATCACATAGCAACCAGCCCCGCCCCCTGCATGTTAAATGTGTCATATAATTCTGCTTATAAAGGCTTTCCATTCTACATCAATGACAATACAAATTCTGTACCTTAGACAATAGACTTCCTGTGGCCTGGCTCAGCAGTTACCTGTGCTACCAAGAGCTAATTTCTTGTGTCTTCTGTACTTGATGCATGATTGTTGTCAGGATTTCAGAAAGAATCTGGTTCCAACTGTTCAGAAAGAAAAAGGTTGATTCAAGAGTTTTTGAAAACATACTTTATTGATTAGCAATACCCACTAAGTATTCATTGCAAAGATATTAAGGAACGTAAACAAATAACAACAGTTTTAGTCTAGATATTAATAGTTGGATTATTTTCATCTTCCTAGACACTTTCCTACATGCATGGATAACTAGAAAACTGGTTCTGTTGCCCCTTTCTTCTTTTCCTCCACATTTCCTTCTTACATCCCTCCATCTTCTCCTACCATAATTTGTAGAGTCATTACATAATTTACAGAGAAAAAGCAAACTGTGTCTGGCCAGTATAAACACAAGAGCAATCCATCCCCTATAATGATGTCATGCATCAGATAAAAATGGTGACATAACATGAGAGAGGTATTGTTGGTACGTTTCATCACATGCAGTCATGGCAATATACTTATACAAACTTAGACAGATACTAAGTTATTATTTAGAACAATCTTATGCTACTACTATTACATGTGTGGTTTGACCTTAACCAGAGCATTGTTGAGAAACCTGACTATATGTCAGAAAAGGAAAGTTTGAACAAAATACAGTGTTTTTTTTTTTTTTTGCGTACATGCACACGTGTGTGTGTGTGTGTGTGTGTGTGTGTGTGTGTGTGTGTGTGTGTGTGTTTACCATTATTTCGTCAGGCAAATGTAGGAGTTAGTGGAAAAAATCACTTGAAACAATGCTTAGTTTGCTTAAAGTTTGCTTTTCACTCACTTTGGAAGCAATCCATATCTTCCCCCACACCCTTGGGAAGACTAATAAGCTTACAGATGTTTCTCTAATTCTCTGTTCAACCATTTGACTTCCATTTCTTCTTGTTGACAGGAGATGTTAGAAAGAATTACTGATTTTATTAACTTGAGCCAGAAGAAGTAGACTTCTATGGAAGTTCCTTTTCATGTATTCATATGGATTCTTTGTTTCTTCATAACACCTTAAGTGTATTTCAGGAAGTTATGCCAGTTCATGTCAATTAATCTTTGATGTTTGTTTTTTTATAAACATCAGGGGAAAGAAATGAGCCCATAGCATATCTTCTTCCGGTTAAAAGGTGAAAATTCCAGAATAAAAGTAACTTTTCTAATGTGGATAAATAAATGACCTCCATGTGCTAAGAAAGATGGTTTATTTACATATTTACTTGACTCTCACCAATACTGCCAAAAGCTGGAAGAATACATTCTGAGACTGCCTTTCCTTCTTTGACAGGTACTAAAGATATCCATGTTAGATCTATGGATATCAAAATATAGTATAGATGGGGGGGATATTAGCAGATGATTATTTAAAATTCTTCTCAAATAAGTACCTTATTAATAATTCTTAGTCTTATATTTTATAGAAGATTTTATGCATCAGACAGTCATGAGTATATAGCTAAAGTTTACTTTGGCCATAATTAAGTCAGAGTGGACATGAGTGTACAGATGTGTGGTTTCCATGATTAATGCATACATGGGATGCCAATGACTTCACATTATCACACATTTGTACTGACACACAGCAATTATTATGTAAGGATGTGTATATATGTGTGTGTATGCTTATTTTATTTTAAATGGCAAATGAGAATTAAAGGTACAAGATAAATCTAATCCATCACTAAAAAAGGGGCATAGTGTGATCTATTGAACAAAATTCCTTAACATTTTACTTGTACGTACAATTCCTCACAGCTTGTAGAGATTTTGAATGGAAACTCAGGATTGTCAGTAACATTTACAGCTGTTTACTCCTTTACAGGACATAACTAGTACACAAAGGCTGTTGAAGTAACTTGATGCATACAGTGAGATGTTTCAGCTCATACTGATAAACACCTTTGTAAAAGTATATCACTAATAACAACTTCAGACTATATACACGAATCTAAGGTTTTCCTATCAAGAATGTTCTTCCAGTGGTCTTCTCAAATTTCCCTTGAGGTCTCTGTTTTTGACTTTCTTTTTTTTTTTTTTTTTTTGGTTTTTTCGAGACAGGGTTTCTCTGTGTAGCTTTGCGCCTTTCCTGGAACTCACTTGGTAGCCCAGGCTGGCCTCGAACTCACAGAGATCCGCCTGGCTCTGCCTCCCGAGTGCTGGGATTAAAGGCATGCGCCACCACCGCCCGGCTGTTTTTGACTTTCTTAAAACCAGCACTTGGTTTCACTGCTCTCATTCTTTGCTTTTTACCATAGCAAAGAAAATTTACAGAATGTATTAATATAAAAATAATCATATGAGTCATTTAACCAATTGTTTTAATCTAGCAAATTTCAAGACATTTTGATATTAAAATTAATTCTTCTCTTAGACCTACAATCAGAGATCAAGTTTTAGACCTGAAGTAGGTAAAAATGTATTGTACATTTTTGAAAATTTTCTGCATACTCATGAGAAATAAGCGGATCTTAAATGCTAGAAAATAAAAAAAAAATCATCTGATTCTCAGGACACTAATACAATTTAAGCATTATGGTATAATATAATCAATTACACATTTAATTTTATTTTTTTTGAAAAATGATGAAATTACAGATTTTGAATGCCTATAGAATTGAATTGACAGTTGGAGTTCAGATCAGGTTTCTGGAAAGAGCATAATGATTGGGTTTGATTGAGTTAGTGGGTCATTATGCATAAACTCAGATACTGTTACTGGAATTTCATGACAGTAAACAACTTAAAAAACACAAAATCATAAAATCTGCCTAAGACCATCATTTAGTAAAATATAATAATTCTGCCCTGTCACTGCTCTAACTCATGTACTCCCTTGACTTAGGTTTTCATTTCTAATATTATGCTTATTTTTTTATCTTTGAAACAGTTCCCAGGCTGTGTCATTCTTCAATGTTTGGGACATACGCCATCCTTTGTCTGGACTCATTACAACAATACCACTTAGCCCTATCTTCACCATGTAAGCCGCAAAAGATGGTCTATGGAGATTTTCTTTTCCTATTTGCTTTGTATGTTCATATTCAAAGGGTTTTTATAAGGAAGAAGTTGCCTTCCTTTATAGTTCATAAAATGTCTTTATTCCTGTGATTAGTCTTTTTGCCTTATCCATTTGCTTAATATCATAAAAATTAATAGGCACACAATTCTAAGGACATTTCTTCCCACACATCTTGTACTTAGAGAAGTCTTTTGATGACAATTATAGTAAACAGGCATGATGTGTGAAAAGGGCTGGACGCTGAAAGATGATCTGATATAGTTTTAATTAGATGAATTATTTAAGGTGAATGTATTTTGATATTCGAATATTCTTCCTGGAAATCTATGCACCAAATTTGGTAGTAGATACACAAGTAGCTTTGTAAGTTCTGAATTGAAACAATAGAAAAACAACACACACAAAAGATGTCTATGTGATAGACGTTATAAACCCCAAATTGACAAATGTGGGGATTGATATTAAGGTGAGCACATGGATCCTGACTGCAGAGCTCCACAGAAGCCTAATGTACCATACATTAAAATAATGATATGCATTATTTCCAGAAGTTGAGAGTTACCATTAAATTATTAAAATTTTCTGCAGCTCCTTCATATTTGCTCTAGCATTTAAACCCACATTGACCGGAGACTACATCTCTGTTTAGTTGTCACTAATTATATTGTAGTGACTGTGATAGATGAGTCTTAGATGAACAAAAGTCTCATATTCCCATAATTTCTACACAATCTTATAGATAATATTTGCTTGTTGCTGATACTTTGTTGAGAAATATTACTATCTTGGTACAACAAAACTTAATCATGTGAGTTTATAAAAGTTGGGAATTTTTTGTGACTCATTACTAAAAATCAAGTGAAAGAAACACACTTCTGTTAATTTGGAATAAAAGTGGCATCTGTTAAGGTCTCTTTTGGAGACTCATATTATAATGAGCAGTGGTGGTCCTTAGGCAATGAGAGTTGTCTCTGACCCAGAGCTGCCAACCAATGAAATGGAAAACACATTACACAATGCAAGGGGATGAATTCCAAAAGTAAGCTTGAAGGAAAATGCCAAGGCATACACTCTCTCTTGCTTATATATTGATAAGAGCTTAGTGATACTTTGACTGGGCAACCCATATAACCCTGTGCAGATTCTTGATGCATAGAAGCCACGAAACAGTAAATCTGTGATATTTTAAGTTGCAATATTTATAGTATTTTGGTGGGCAAAAGGTAAAAACTTACAGTGATCTTACTTGAGAAGTATTAAGAAAATATTAGACTGGACAGAGTCTATGCTTTTTTCCTAGTTTTACTCTCATAGAGCATCTTTGAAGACAGGTTTCCTGAAATAATACATGAGTTTCTGAGTCTCTAGCTCTAGCAGTTACTCCAGGGCTGACCTGGAACTTGCAGATACTTGTATTGCAGATTCCCTGAAGAACTTTTCCTTTAGTTCTTCTCTCTGAATATTCCTGTTATGCTTTCCTCTTCAGCGTACACTGTAGCAGAATAGATTTATTTTGTAGGTAAGTTGTAATCCACTTAAAGAAGTCTTTAGAGTTTCAATGACCTTGTCTTGATTCAGACGTACAAGTTTCTTTGGTGGCTTCTCATATGTGAAACTGATTTTTATGTTCCATAATGGGCAAAAATATGAGCAGAAAAGTATCAGGCAGGATTACCTCTGAGAAAAGGAGTCCTAGGATCAATACTTCCCCAACAAAGGTTATGATGTTAAATTTAATAGTGACATTATACAGGAAACTGACCACTATGAGAAATATATCTTGATCTGCAAAGAATCATGATATAGGGGACTACAAGATTTTTGTGGAAATTTTGTCCATCTCTAGGAATGCCAATTTTTGATGTTTTAATCTGTACTTGAAGCAGTATCAGGACTGGCAGGCCTATTTCACTTATTGGAAAAATTCTGCTTTATTATAATGAGAACTATTTTTCTCTTGTAAGATTGATGCCTCAAACAGTGTCTATATCAGTGGTTCTCAATCTGTGGGTCATGACCCCTTTGGGGTTGAATGACTCCTTCACAGGATTCTCCTAACACTATTAGAAAACACAGATATTTATATCACAATTCATAATGTTAGAAAAATTACAGTTACAAAGTAGCAATGAAAATTATTTTATGGTTGGGGTCACTACAACATGAGGAACTATATTAAAGGATAGCAATATAAGGAAAATTGAGAACCACTGGTCTATATGAAAATGTACACAGTGCTGATCAATAATGCCTGAAATGGTCAGGAAATAGGGACACATCTGCAAAACTTATATGCGTGACAACATTGAAATTACTGTGGTTTTTCCACCCATAAGATGAACTGAAATCACAAATTGATCTCATTAACAATTCTAAGGAATGAAGACATATAAATATGAGAGAAACATATCTGCAACTGGTATTCTACTGAAATTTGACAGACTTTAGGAGCTAAAGATCAGTTTGATTGATTACCAATCCACCAACACAGATACTGGATTGTCAACACAATTTTTACTTCAGCATGCTTTGGGGGTCTTCTCTGAGTTTAGTGTCTAACTAGAATTCTACTGGTTATAATTTCAAAAATGCATCCACAATTAGTCCATCCTGTTGTTTCCATATTTCAGTCTAAGAACTAAGCCTCACTAGGGTAAATTATGTTCCTAAACATCCTAGCTGATATCTTCATGTTAATAACAATAATTAATGTTGACCAAGCACTCAGTCTATACCACCATCTGGACTGTTGTTTACATGTACTGAATCATTTAATCTTCAAAGAAAACCCAAGAGGTAGGCAGTGGTTCTATACTAATTTATAAATGAAAAGATGCAAAGGTCACACTGCCAATTAAGTGATAGAGTCTACCTCTAAACTAGCCTCCTTTCTGCTGTAATTCATCTTACTAAGGGTCACAAACTTAGGTGTCCTTAAGGGCCAGCAGGTAAGGAAATGGTCCAAGTAAGCAGTTTCTGCAGAGTTTATGCTGTGCTCAATTATGCTTACTTTTATTATGTAACCTCTTAAAATATTGCTTTCACCAAACAAGACATTGGACAAACAAGGTGTAAGGGCCACAAGTTATCAATTTCCAGTGTTTCTGGGAATAGCAGCATAATAATAACAGAATAAATTTAGTCATGTATCCCTCCTGGAACCTTCAGTGGACTGCACACTTTATTTGGGATTGAATTTACAGGCACCTGCACTACACAATAACCCTTCACTCTGTGGCTTTATGTCATCTTGAATCTCCTACTTACCTGACAAGACATCCTACAATCCATTTAAAGTGAGCACTTTGACTTCTACCATACAGTTTCACCTGTAATATACTGTCTCGATAATTTCTGTTCCTTTCTTTTAAAATGTCATTCCTTCTTGGTCACCTGGATAATGCACACTCTTCACTTACTATATATATCATATATCATGAAAACTTTGCTGTAGTTTCCATTTGTATCTACATACACTATGATACCATTGATTATATTCATGGAAATATTGCCAGGTAAGTATTGAATGACAGGGATTTAGTTCATTTTGAGAAGGGAATTCTTTGAGGCAGTTTTATCAAAGGGGGTTTATCTGGCAAGGCATTGAAAAGTAAAGTGATTTCAAATTAACCTTTCCTGCCTATTCGTCACCTCTTCATTCATCTTAGAGGCATTGAGAGCTCTGGTGTATCACACAGCAGACTCTTTTGTCCAAACAGCTTTACTTGCAAATGTTCAGTGTGTAATAAGTTGTTGGTCAGATTCAAGGCCTTTGGCTTCTAGTACATCACCAATAACAGACCCTCACACAAACTTATCTTGGACATCCTGATATTGTCCCAAGTCATGGAGATTGACCACCTGCTTCAGGCCAGGATCAGAGCCAGTTCTCCCCTTGAGGTGAGGGGTGGGCCCAGCTTTCCCAAGTGGGAATGGGGGATGATAGGGACATTTCTACTATAAGGGGTAGGACTATCTCTCTGGTGAGGATTGGCTGCTCTCCCAGAACCAGTGAGGGGCTCTCAGACTTCAACACATGGCTCCAACATATGGTTTTCATGGGCCCCTGCAGTAACACAGGCAATGGGACCTCAACACAGACCTCAGCTGCAGCAGGACCAGGGACCCAATTATGGTCATCAGCTGCAGCTTGGGTCTGGATGTCACTATGGCCCTGGGTGGCACCATAGGCCTCTTAGGTTGACATGAACCCATTGGCAGCCCACAACATGGTCTCTGGACACGGCTTCCATGTTTTGACCCAGACTCTGGGCATCCTCATGACCTTTGGTGGTAAGAGGAGCCATGGACATCAACATAAACCATGGCTTTGGCAGGTCCCTGAACTCAGACATTACCTTAGCCCCAGGTGACAAGCAGGCCACCAACATCAGCCAGTTTCTCACTGCCTTTGTCTCTTCAGATTTGCCTCTCTCCACAGCACATGAAGCGTTCTCTCTCTCTCTCTCCCTTACCCCACCATATATTTGGTCACCATAATGGCACCCAGCCACTGGGCCCCTCAAGGGCCCACTCAGGCCAAGCAGCATCAGGAGGGAAGGTGGATGTCCTCCATCTGCCTGTGCCTAATCATTTTTGGATGTTTTAAATTTAACAATTTATAAAAAGTTCCTTGTTTCATTGAGACTTCCTGAGGATATTGGGTTAATTCATCATTAGTACACTAAGAAACTCATTTAGAGCTCTCTATTGTATTATTTCTAGTATCTGCTGCATGTATGTATGTGTGTGTGTGTGTGCACGCGCTCGCGCATGCGCGTGTGCGTGTATTTTATACAATTTATATTGGAAATAAAACTTTAAATATCTCAAAATATAAAAACATTTTTATTCTTGTTTTCTGTTCTTATCAGTTTGTTGAATAAAATTACATTTGTTTTTCTCTTACTGAGTTATGATGACAGACTGTTACATGGCTCAGGGGAATCTTGATATGCAAACATAGTCATTTCACTGATGTCAATCTCAGTATATGGCAATATTGTGAAATCAATTATTTCTGAAAAATAAAGGAACTCTAAGGAGGAAATTCATTACATATGCATACTGAAATAGATTTTGCAACAGTAGACCAATGGTTTCCTTGTATCTTTTTTGTTTATAATTTCTAATCATTAATTTTATGTTATTTCTGAAATGCTTTCGGTAATACATAAATTTTGAGATCCTTTTATGCAGTTTTTTTTAGTAATTTCTTTTATTTATTTTCTTTTTTTAATTTTTATTTTGCAATACAATTCAGTTCTACATATCATGGATTCCCTTGTTCTACCCCCTCCCGCCCCCCTCTCCTTTCCCCCAGCCCACCCCCCATTCCCACCTCCTCCAGGGCAAAGCCTCCCCCTTGGATTTTAAATCACCCATTTCACATAATTCTGAACATGTCCACACTTTGATTTCTTTTGAGATAACCCTCCCAGGCTCAGGCATGACCGATGTGGAACGTCTATAGGTTTCGGTGAGTGTGACTCTTCTTCGTTCTTCAACTACAACGCATGCCTTAGGTGCCACCACACTGAAGAGTCTCCATATCCTTCAGGTTTGAGTTGAGGGAGAGGAAAGCTCTTGATTGTCAACACGTGGAAATCCAATTAATTGCCTCAATCCTTTCACCAGGTGTTTCTGATATTTACCATTCCCTTTCCTCTGAACATTCTCCTTGCCAACAACAAACACAGTTATTTCCAATGGATTTACTACTGCATCAGACCCCTGACATCCACCAGGTTTTTTCATTTTTTTAATCTGCTGAAAGGTAGGCCCCATGAACATCTCATAAAGAACTCTATTATCAATGGTCCTCCTATAGACTAAAGAGGATTAAGAGGTACAATATTGATAAGTAGTTAAATTTCAATTTTAAATAAAAAAACTAGTAATTGTGTTAGTATGTTCCTGCCACTACATGTAACTTTTAAACCAAATACTTACTCATTTCTTATCTAAAATGTAAATTTTCTCTTCATTTATATTATTATTATTTGCTAAAACCCATATTATTATTATTTTCTAAAACCCATAATGCTTACCCAAAGATAACCACTTGCATAGCTTGTTCTTAGGAAACAGGAATGCTTTCAACTGAAGCTCTCTCATGCTTTGACATTTTACCAATTGGTTTTCCTGCTTTCTTAGCCAGCAGTCACAGTAGATTAAGCATGTATGGCCCATAGAGTTCCATCAGTAGTTTTAATAACCTTAAAGTTACCAAAGTCTACTTTTTTAAAAAAGATTTTTGTAGCACGAATCTTAAAAGGTCTTATTAATAAAAACAAACCCGGGACCAGGTATTGGGGTAAATGCTGAATGATCAGAGAGACAGAACAAGCCACAGCCACCTCACCTTGCCAGCTTCTCAGCTGATCCTGTTTCCTCAGACTGGAAGCCTCTGAGTCCTCATCCAAATGGATCTCAGCCGAACTGTACTGCTCAAAAGCCTAAAAGCTTAACCAGACTCTAGTTCCTCTTCCTCATGCCTTAAATACCTTTCTGCTTCCTGCCCTCACTTCCTGGAATTAAAGGCTCTTGTTACCATGCCTGGCTGTTTCCAGTGTGGCTTTGAACTCACAGAGATCCAGATGGATTTCTGCTTCTGGAATGCTAGGATTAAAGGTATGTGTGCCACCATTTTCTGGCCTCTATATCTAGTGGCTGTTCTATTCTCTGACCCCAGATAAGTTTATTAGGGTACACAATATTTTGGGGAAAACAATATGACCACAGATTTTCCTGTGTGTGTGTGTGTGTGTGTGTGTGTGTGTGTGTGTGTGTGTTCTCACACACCAGAAGTGAACTTAGGAGACCTTGGATCCAGAGTTCAGGCTGAAGTGAGCAGCACAATGTAAGTGATGAGACATGAACTCTGAACTTCTGAAAAGGCAGCAAATACTCTTAACCATTGAGCCATCTTTCCAACTCAAAATCGTAACTGTCAATAAACCGACTATAACCTTCAACCCCTGACCTTCATCATATGTTTGATGTAGCTTACTGATAAAGACATAATATCCCATTCTGACACTTCCTGTCTAAGTCTAGTACGACAGTTTCTCCACCACTGTACACTAGTTACTCACGGTGTGTAACCTCTGATCAAACTTTCTTTTTGATATCATTTAAGCAAATATGCATACACATGGATGCTACTAACATTTTTTAGATATTTGACCACCAGTACACTAGTATGAGTATAACTTATACAGTGATTACATTTTGATTCTTATTTTTAAGGTGATACAAATAAATATAAGCTCTCAAAAATGCATCATAATAGTTAACTTGTGATGAGTATATACTTCAAACTTTGAAGAATCCTGTCAAAAAGCAATCATTGATGCTAAGTGATAAAATATTGTAAAATCAAACCATAGATGTATATACAACTCCTAACATTTCCAGTAGTTAGATATTAGTGATGAGAGTAGACCAAATTGGTTTGTTTTCTTCATATTTATTTTCTTTTATAACTTTTGAATTACTACATATTATGCTTACAATCAGAAAAATCTCAACATTATTGATGGTACAATGTTAGAGTAATTGGATCTCAAGTTAACTGACAATGTACTAGGATTATTATTGCTGATAGATAGCTTGTTGATTTATTTATTGCATTTAACATTCAGTACACATGGGTTTTCTAAAGGAATGAATCATATAGTAATGTTTCCACTAATTTCCTAAAGAAAAAGATTACAAAACTAGATTTTGGCAACAAATCTATAAATAGCAGTTCATTCTGTTTAGTTAAATTTCCCTTACTCAGAGTCAGAGAGCTTCCCATTTTATAAAAGCAAAAGTTAATCTTCTTCATCCCAATATCTAAGGTCTTTACTGACTCATAGATCAAAACAGTACTTCATGTTATTGAACTGCAAAAGTCTTAGCATGGACAATCACATTAAGAGATTTACAAGGCTCTGAGTTCCCAGAAGTGATTAAACTGAGTTAAACAGGTAAAGTGCAAGGCAGCTATTGACATATCATAGTTTCACATGAATCCAAATAGCCCCATTTATCCTGAAATATAAAATGTTCCATTTGTAGCCGTTAAAACTAGGGGTTCCTTCAAAAGTTTGAAACAAGCTTTACGCCCCACCCCCATCTATTGCAACAATCATGAAATCTCAGTCTTTCACATCTTTTCCATTGATAATAAAATATCTATTAATATGATTGGCAGAAAAGTATTTAAGAAATGTTACACATCCCACGTCACTAATTGCTTTCACAATTATGTTAAAGAGAGGGAATTCATCTAGATTCTGGTTCTCACCTTCCTAACGCTGCAACCCTTTAATCCCATTCCTTGTGTTGTGGTGACTTCAAACCATAAAATTATTTTTATTTCTCTTTCATTAGTGTAATTTTGCTATTGTTATGAATCAGAAGGTAAAGATCTATTATTTTCCAATGGTCTCAGGTGACCCCTCTGGAAGGTTTGTTCGACCCTCAAAGGGTTGAGAACAGGTTGAGAACACTAATGCAGAAAATAATTTATCCTGAATATGTAAGAGATATTTCAGTGTTGTGTAGCCTATAAATTATTACGTTTTCAGTAAGTTTTACTATGGAATTTTCTATATACTCTTATTCTAAATTACTTCAATTAATTCAAAACACCTATCATTGGCCATTGGATATAACAAAGACAACAACAACTACTGTGTGTAGCCTGGAGATGAGTGAGTGCACTTTAAGATGGCTTCTTTGCTTACCTTTTTAAAGGAGTGTGCCATCACTGTCCAGCTGCTTCTTTGCTTTTTTAGGGGGAAATAAAAGTCAAATTAGGTCTTATAGTCCTGGAATATTATTCATGCTTTTATAGTTTCAAAGACTGAAGAATCAAGGACTATGTTTTCTGTACTTTTAATTTCAGTATTATGAACATATTGAGGTAGTTAAGATTTGTCCTTGTCAATGAAATACAAAAATAGACTAAGAAAGTGAGAGTCTACTGTTTTTCACCTCAATATCAGTGTTAATCCTCTGACCATTTTTGCATTTGATTGATTGGTTGGTTGGTTGGTTGGTTTTTTTTTTTTTTTTTTTTTTAATGGAGGAAGTTAAAGTAACTATATGCCTTTTGGCTTTGGTGTTTTCTGAAAACAGATTAATGAATTGAATAAATTGTAGAATACTACATAGAGCATTGCTTTTAAACTATACAGTTATTGTAATCTTACTTTGCATATCATACATAATAGATATTGTCCTTAAGAAATTCAAACTCTTTTATGTTAGTTAGTGTTTGTAGCACTGAATTTGAACCCAGAAACTAGATCATACTAAGTTCTCTGCCATTAAACTATATCCACAGCACAAGTTGAAACTCTTTCCACAATGTGATTTGAGGAGCCATTATCTTTACCTTCTCACAAGTCAAAATAATTTACTTAAATGTAAAAGTATCTCACAATTATACTGTCAAGTATTCATGTCTCCAGCACCTATTTAATTCCTTGGGCCAAAAGCTAAACCCTATATTTTCTTATAAACAGCTAGTGCAACTTACTGAAAGAAATCCCTGTAGATCTTTATTCTGTGTAAGTTCTGAAAATGAAATTACATGGAAGCCCATCAGTTTCCTGTGTGATACTCCAAATGTGATATTTATTTGAGGGTAGTAAGTAAACCATGAAGTAGGTATGAGAGAATGACTTGGAGTCTATAAAATATCTTGATTTGTTTTTATAATGGGTATATGTAATCAAATGACTAAATTTCTATTTTTATTTTGTAAAATAAGGACTTGAATTGTATACTTTCATGAATAGTTTAAATTATTAAATGACATTTCTATACTACTTACTAAAACTAAAATATTTGCTTAACTTATGGTGCAGTGCATATTTTTGAAACCTGGATTACTTTCTACATGCAAAATGTGTGCTTATGTTCTTTGTGATTAGTCATCTCCTGCCAAAAATTTTACTTCGAACTCACTAAAACCTTTTGAATTGAATTTTATGGAAGAACCTTAGTTTGAGTCTCTCTCTCTCTCTCTCTCTCTCTCTCTCTCTCTCTCTCTCTCTCTCTCTCTGTATGTATGTATGTATGTATGTATGTATGTATGTATGTATGCAGGCACAAGGCAGTATATGCACAGTTGTGGGGACATGTGTAAATCCAAGATCAATGCCAAGGGTTTTCCTAAATCACTCTATCTTAAAAAAAAAAGAAAAGAAACAAAACACAGGTCTCAGTGGACCCAGAATGCTCATCAATTTAGCTAGACTGACTGGCCAGAGACTCCCTAGGATCCTCCTGTCTCAACCAGCACAACTAGTACCTATACACTATCTGTTTTTTAACAGGGAGACTAGAGAACCCCCCCAACTCTAATCATTATATTAACAGAGCCTGTGCTTTGTCAAGTTAGCCATTTCAAAGCTGAAACTTTTAACTATTTCTTTTTTAATTTACTTTTTCTTTTATTGAAACTAGATTCTTTTCACATACACTGTATCCTGATTATAGTTTCCACTCCCTCTACTCTTCTCAGTTCCATCCCACCTCCTTTTTGGATCCACTACCTTTCTGTTTCACATTGTAAAAGAACAGACTTAGAACAGTAACAACAGACATGACTAAATATAATATAGAAAGATGAAGCAAAAACTATCACATAGAAGTTGGACATGGCAACCCAATAAAGGAAGAGTCCCAAGAGCAAGCACAAGAGTCAGAGAACCACTTGTTCTCACAGTCAGGAGTCCAATGAAACTACAAAGCTAACATCTATTTTATATATATATATATATATGTGTGTGTGTGTGTGTGTGTGTGTGTGTGTGTGTGTGTGTGTGTGTGTGTGTGTGTGTGTATGTTCAGAGGACCTAGGGCAGACCTATGTAGGCCCTATGATTGCTGCTTCAGTCTCTGTGAGTTCATATTGCTTTGCTTAGTTGATTAAGAAGGTCTTGTAATCCTGGTTTCCTCCACCCCCTGTGGCTTTTCTACCTCCTCTATTGCTGGATTCTTTAAGTTCTGAAGTGAGGCATTTGATGTAGTACTCCCATTTAGACTCTTTTTGAGTAATATCTGGCTGTGGCTAAGCCTCTCTGATGATGACAGGGTAAGGCACTGATCTATGAAATGGGGAACAGATCTAAAAAGAGAATTCTCAATAGAGGATACTCAAATAGATCAGAAACACTTAAATGTTCATCATCCTTAGCCTTCAGGGAAATGCAAATTAAAACTACTTTGAGATTTCATTTTACACCTGTCAGAATGGCTAGGATCAATAACACATGTGACAACTCATGGTGACAAGGATATAGAGAAAGGATAACACTTGTCCATTTCTGTGTGCAAACTTGTTACAGCTGCTATGGAAATAAATATGGTGTTTCCTCAGTAAGTTTTGAATTGATCTACCTAAAGATCCCACTCTACCACTCTTGGTCTTATCCTACTCAAGGACCCTTCATCAACCATGTTTGTTGAGGCTTTATTCATAATAGCCTGGAAGTTGAAAACTGGAAACATCCTAGATGTCTTTCAACAGAAAATTAAAGAAAATGTAGTATATTTACATAATGGAGTATTACTAAGCCAAAAAAATGACATCATGAAATTTGCAGACAAATGGAAAGAACTAGAAAAACAATCATCTTGAGTGAGATAACCCTGACCAGAAAGACAAATATGTTATGTATTTGCTTATAAGTGAATATTAGCCATTAAGTAAATGATAACCAAGATACTATTCATGGACACAGAAAGGTTAGGTAAAGAGAAGGGGTCTAGATAGGATGTATGAATCTTCCTTGGATGGGGAAATAGAACAGATTTTATGGGCAGTCTGGGATGAGTGAGAACGGGTGGGAGATCAAGTGTGAGGGAAGTTGAAGTAGAGGGAAAGGATACAGGGAGAGATGGCTAGAATTGAGTGGCTTTTAATGGATGGTGTGGAAACCTAGTGCAGTGAAAACTTCCTGAAATCTGAGAGTGATTCTAACGAGGACTTCTAGTACGGGAGGATATGGAGTTTCAAATGGTCATTTCTTGTCACCAGGCAAGGCTCCAGTGCTGGAAGTAGGTTGTGTTCAATGGAGTTATTGTCCAAGGAGGTCCCATGAAAATTCCCAAACGACCTAGGCTGTTACTAAAACAAAGAATAGCTCTCTGCAAACCAGCATCAGAGTCCCATTGCTGAGGACCACACCCACAAAAGTCATTGAACAAAGAGAAGTCAAGCTGCTGCCTAATGTAGTCTTCCTGCCTAAATTCTAGTCTCTTTGAGTTGGGGAAGTTACTCTTCAGGCTACAGAAAGTGAAATGTGGACACCAAACCAGCCACAAAACCTATCGCCTACAAGCTGTCCTTCCTGAAAAATATGCTAAGGCAATGATTGCACAGAACTCATGGGGGAAACCAACCAACGTCTGATTTAAATATTTCTTCTTATAACCAATGTTTCCTATTGGTTTCAAATCCTTTAATCTCTTATGATTTTATATATTTTCAATTCTATTGACATTATATGGATATACTTTGGAAGATGCAATTATCACTTAAAAACAGTTCGAGATCTGAGTTGGCATCTTATAAGCTCTGACTTACATATATATATATATATATATATATATATATATATATATATATATATACACATCCAAAGCATTATTTATCCATTTAAAATTGAATTAAATGACATAGGAAGAAAATTATAGCAAAATAAAGACTCAGACTAATTGTTTCTACAGAGGATAAAGAATTTTATATAAGTCACTAGACAATGTTATGAAGAGTCATATTCACTTTTCAGACACTGAAAAGTTTATTTATTAGTTGTGGCCCTTAACAGGTGCCATTTATTTCTCTTCATTTTTTTTCAGTGAAGAGGTTATTTCATTAATGTCAAACTGACTTTATGAGTTCTACTGGAAGTTTTTTTCAATGCATACTGTTGCTAAAGTTTTCCTGCCTGGCCCACAGTCAGGATAAATCTCTGCCACCCGCCAGTCCCGCAACCGCTCAGACCCGACCAAGTAAACACAGAGACTTATATTGGTTACAAACTGTATGGTCGTGGCAGGCTTCTTGCTAACTGTTCTTACAGCTTAAATTAATCCATTTCCATTAATCTATACCTTGCCACATGGCTCGTGGCTTACCGGCATCTTCACATGCGGCTCCACATGGTGGCTGGCAGTGTCTCTCCCACTCAGCCTTCCACTTCACAGCTCTATTCTCCTCCTTGTCCCGCCTATACTTCCTGCCTGGCCACGGGCCAATCAGTGATTCATTTATTGACCAATCAGCAACACATTTGACATACAGACCATCCCACAGCAGCATACTTTTAATATAAATTCAGTTTTGAAGGTAGGTGTTGAATTAGGACTGTCTACAGATCTCATCTGAAGAGTCAAAAGACATTTTCCCTATTGGCATTGGTTTACTGTGAATGGTTGATTTGGAAAAGCTGTAGATACTTGTCTAAACCAGGTCCCTTGGCAGAGATAAACTACAGTGCTATTTCTTTTTCTAGCTTTAAACTAAAACCAGTGTAGTTCCACCAACTCAAGGAAACTCTTGATTCTGTTTTACCAGACCCCATGTCTATGTGTGTGCATGTCCTCAGCCTCCATGCATGAGAAAAATGTCAGTAGCTTAAAAGTAAGCACAAACCTTAGAGCTTCTTGGATAATGGGGCTCTTTCTACTTGGTGGTACCTTTCTCTTCTAATGGTATCTCTTCGTGCTCGTCCAAAATTTGTGCAGAGAATCAGCTGTCAGCAAGATGTGAGGCAATGTCTAAGTAAAATATTACATAGCTTGTGGTGTATTATTCATTCCCTATAATTTTATGATGTAGGTAAATCTGATTTCCTCCCCCAAGCCTTTCTTCACCAGCCAAGGTCACAACTATCAATATTTTTTCCCAAACAACAAAGGAGATGTACTTATCATTTGCCACTTAGAATGACTCATGGTCCAGAGTAGAATGCAGGTTCAGCAATCAGAGAGGCCAAGGCTCATTTATCTTTGTGTCGCCATAGTATTTGGATAAAGATCTATGATATAATAAGATTAATGCCTATTAGTTGATGACCATATTCAATATCGAAAAGTAACTTAAGGTCTTTGAATAAACAAAGTTTCTACATTGCAAATATAAATAGTGTCTTTCTGTTTTTGTCTCTTCCTATCTCTCTCTGTCTCTTTAATTTTTACTTTCTGTCTCTCTTTAATTTCAAAATCTTTTTCATGAAAAAAAAATCAGTGCAAAAATACCAAGAATAAACCCCCCTTACTGTTTACGTGATGTTTTAGACGTGAATGCAACTTTTATTTTTTTGTATCATTACTTCAATATCTATTTTTATTGTCATTACAGATTCAACCAGACATAACACAGTTCATTATCTCTGTTACTCTGTGCAATCAATGTCTTCCTAATACCCGAGAGTGGGTAAAAATACTCAAGTAGAAAAATGACTCAAATAAAAAGTGTTGTTTAATATTATTTTGTTTAAAGAAAAAACCTATATCTTATGAGTAAGCATTATTTTAAAAAAATCAATCCAGACTATTTTATTCCTGCTGTTGTTTTGCTTTTAGTAGGGAACATAAGGAGACTAGAAATTATACTTCACAGTCATATATTAAGAACTGTCTTTACTCTCTATTATATCCTCTCTAATGTGGTCATTCCAATCTCTCTCCACTATCACTCCCTCCTACTACCAAATCAATAAATACTTTCAAAATTCAAATATCGATATATAAATATATATCTTTTATAACTAGAATTGTGACATTGACTGGCAAATGAAGATGGAAACTTTGAAAGTGTAAAACATTTAATTTTTCTGGAGCAAGACATAAGAGGTAGGGGTTGTTAAAACTATTTATGAAGATGGGGCAGGTACCTTTTTCACTCATCTTCCTAGATGGAATTCAGTACTTGAGTGGGTCTAAACTGTATCTGTTTTAGAATATACTACTATAGAAATATCAGTAGAATAAAAATGAAGGGTATAGTCTTTAAGTTTCCAACTAATTTAATATCTTTGGTTACAGCTTAAAAACAAATTCATATTTTAACTTAGCTTTAAAATGCTGAATGCCAATATGTAATTCAAAATTCTCTTGAGGTTATGCAACATATGTTTGATCATCCATTCATAATGAACCATGTTTCATGTTCTCTTTCTTTTAAAATAACATTGTAAAAATAGAGTTGAGATGTCAATTTTCAAATATATTTGTTTAATATTGAGGGAAGAAATTTCTATTTTATATAAAAGGAAGTAAGAAAATCTAAAAAATATATTACAATAAAAACATACTTCAAACTAGTTTGTGGGGAGCAAACATTCATGTCTATTTCGGGACAGATGAACTTGTGGTTAATCTCCTTTATTATGTTGTTACTAGAAGTGTGACCAAAACCATACATTTTAGTTGACAAGATTTTGATGGATATATTGCTAAGACATAAGTGAGGTAAACCTCTCAACAGCATTAAAAAGTCAGATTTTAATTTTGTTGTAGAAGATATGTGGTGTGTTTACATATAATAGTTCATAAGTATGCTTTGTAATAAAAACTCCTGTTTAAATTTTAATTATAAGTATAATATAATAAGTTGAAATAAATAACTGCAATTAATTTAAACATGAATAAAAATGACAATAGATAAATTGTAAAGCTATTTGGTTAGTGTTTGAAATTATTAATATACGTATGAAGATTTTATTTTTAGGATAAATATTTATGTATTTAAATAATAATCCCCAAATACAATGTGCATCACAATATTACTAACAGCATGCAAACTGTTCTGGGTTTTGATTTGTTCTAGAATTCCCATATAGAAACAGTAGAAGTAATTTTACTTCTGTGTCTAGTTTTGACAAATCAGAGTTACCCTAAATAAAATTTGGTGAGGCTTATTTTTCTCAGAAACTTAGAAAACCTCTCCTCTTTGCTTTAATAACAATATTCCTCATGACTAATATATTTAGTATATTCTCCTCCAAACCATAGCAATTGGCTTTGCCTTCACATGGATCTCATCTTGAAGTCATGTTATCCTTCAATTTTACTAACTACAGAGAAAATTAAATTTCTAGTTATTTCAAATAGCTTAAAGTTTAAACAAATACTGACTAGCATTACATAAAAAATCTCCTTCTTGTGCACTGACACTGGAATGTTAAAATTCTGATAAGAATATGTAAGTAATCCAAAATTACAACGACATGATGACTTAAGTCACATTTAAAGCAGTAAGGAATGAGTCCATTCAAGCAATTAGATATAATCTTGTAAGACTTTCCAATCATCTTGAATTCCCAGTGCTCCAAGAAGGGGCAACCAGTTTTCATTTTATATATATATATAAATATATATATAAAATGAACACAGACACAATATGAACATCATCTTGTTTTTAATTTGGTGATTTCTTACATGAGTATACTCTCTTTGCATCCTTTCCAAGCCCTCTTTCTCTCCACCCTCCAACTCCTCCCCAGTCCTTCCAACCACCCTCTCTTGAATTCCTGACCTCTTTTTTTATATTTATTTTCTTATATACTTCTGGCAGACAAGTGATTTGGAATTTGGGGCATTTGCAAGTGTCAATAATACAATGGTTTTAATTATTGTTTTGGAGCTACACTTCCTGAACTTAAACCCTAATGTACCTATTTACTGGCTCTATTACCCTACATAGGTAGTTTGGCTGAATTCTATCATGTAAAAGGATAGAGTGATAGTGGCATTGTTGTTAGGTTTGGATGCATTATCACCTGGGAAGGACATGCAGGAGTGCCTGCAGCAGTGTGCAGTCTATAAACAGTCACTACTATGAGAATGACATTTTTCTGTGGCATCTGTAAAACTTTCCTTCATGTGTCTACCAGTGTGGGGGTCAAAACAGAGTTCCTTGTTTGAAAACGAAATAGAGAAAATATCTCTGATGACTATTGTCTTAAATATGCCAAGGATCATACCTAACTAGTCACGTTGCAGTCACATAGGAGAGTGGTGGTTTCATTCCCTAGACTATGTGCTCTTATAAGCGGTGTGATGGATTCTATCTTTACTATGGGCTAAATTGACCTGTCTTAGTACTGACTAAATTAGCAAGTTGTGGGTTGAAGAGATGTTTCAGCAGTTAAGAGTGCTTCCTGGTTTTTCTAGAGAACCAGAGCTCTGCTTCCAGCACTCCTGCCAGATGGTTTACAAAAGGCTGTAACTCTAGCTTCAGAGCCTCATACAGATGTACATAACCAAATTTTTTAATCTTTAAATAATTATAAACTGAAGACTTTGTATTTGGACACAGATTTTTCAGAGACACAATTAACAAAATAAGGTTAATTAGGAAGACCTTGATCAAATATGATTAGATTCCTTTGAGAAAGAGGTTAGGATTTAGACATAGAGAGAAGGAAGATTATATAAAGACAGAAGTAAAAGACCTCAGCAAACACAAACCTGTTAACGCATTGAACTCAGATTTTGATTTTCATACAGTGAGAAATATGTTTATGTAAGCTGTCCAATATGTTATACATTTTAAGTATTTCCAGAAACCTAACATTCCATACCTTAGCAGCTATTGCTACACATTAAGATATTACTCTCAGAAAGTAATTAAGTCCTTAACTCCATAGCATTGTAGGCGATTTTTGCATGCTTTCCTTCTGTTTTGTACTTTGCATAAGTATCCAGTGCTTATAGCTAGATGTGTTTTGCTCCTGACTGGCCTTGCATGCAGCTATTTCTCACTTGTCTAACTGCTGTACTACATTGTTTCAATTAGCACATCAGCATTTTTTATTCACTTACTTCTTGATGGATATTCGAGTTCCTCAAGTGCTGTTGGTATCAGCATCATTTTCAATGACATTAGTGAATGAACAGAAAGTTGTAGGATGGATTTGAAGTGGAAGTGTTAGATGTAGGTTAGTTCATCTCTGTATCATAAAGTAGTGCATCTCACAGATCACACCAGAGAAGTTTTTTGTGCCCTGGGCAGATTGCACACAGAATCTTGTTTCTTAAGGTCCCTTCAGCAACTTCCCTATTCTTAGTCAAATGTAGCTGGAGTTTTCCTGTGTCCACTCAGCTCCTGCAGCTACTCAGACCCAAGTAAACACTATCCAGTTCTTATATGTTAAATTAACCCATTTTTATTAATCTATAAGTTGCCACGTGGCTTATGGCTTACCAGTACTTTTACATCTTGCTTCTTCTGTGTCTGGCTGGTGACTCCTGATTCAGCCTTCTTTTTCCCAGAATTCTCCTCTCTCTTTGTCCTGCCTATACTTTCTCCTAGCTAGTGGCCAATCAGTACTTTATTTATTAACCAATTAGAGCAACACATTCACAGAAAACTGAGTGATATCCATAGTAGTCAAACACCCTCCCCCACTTTCTGTCCCTGCAATTGATCTCTGGAGTCAGAAGTTTGATACAAAATTCAGTCTTGAACGGTACTCTGTTTCAATCTTTTTTTACATCTCACATTCTGAGCCTATATCTATTTTTAGCCATGAGTTTATTTTCCATGTTTATTATTAATAATAAAACACTTTTCAACTATGATCTGATGAGAGACCTTACAGCTCCCTTAGAGAACACTCTTCCATCAGACATCAGTCTTCTTCTCTATGTGAGTTATGTTGTCTCATGATAAGGAAATTTACATGCTGTTATAAACTTATGATTAGTGTGAATGAGACAATAAGGTGCTTTCAGATATTTTCATCCTGCCTGGAATTTGAAGTAATTAATTTTCCATTTCTTCACAATTGATAAAACTTACTTAAAATTCTTTTATTGGCTCTCTGTATATCTCCTTTATTTTGCTTTTAAAGTAAAATTTTATTTGAAATCAAACACAGTATTTTATTAATTCTTTGAGAATTTCAAATATTTATAAAATATATTGTGATCATACCCACCTCCTATGCTCCCTTTAATTCCTCTTGGATTCAGTCTATCTCCCGACCATATTTTTTTAGTGACTAACAGTTCAGTTTGTACTACCCATATATTCATGGGTCCTGGACCATCCTTGGGGGCATGATAGATCTACCAGGGGCCATACCCTAAAAAAAAAAACAACAACAAAACAAAACAAAAAACAAACAAACAAACAAAAAACTGACTCTGCTTTCCTCAGTAACCATCAACTGCCAATAGCTCCTTAGTTACAGATGGGATCTTACAATTGCTCTTTCAATTCATTCTAGAAAGCTGATGAACTTAACCTTGTGCATGTTGTGTGGGCACCAGGAATTTGTGAATGTGTTAGTCCTGTGATGTCCAGAAGATATTGTTTTTCTCTGATTCTCCTCAACTTCTGGCTCTTACAATCTTTATTCTCCCTTAGATCTCCAAACCTTGTCGGGTGGGGGTATGTTATAGACACCCAATGTGTGGCTGACCATTCCATAGTTAGCTAACTTCTGCACTTTGACAAGTTGTAAATGTCAGCATTTGTCCATTGCACAAAGCAACTTCTCTAGTGTCGTCTGTGAAGTACAGAGATACAAATGTAAAGGGCAGTTTGATGCTATGGCCATTTAGCAAAACAACAGCTTACTCTCGGGGCTAGGACCTCCCAAACATGGTTTCTCAGCAAGATTTATAGTTCCAGACAAGCATTTATGTATAATTTATTTTATGAAACAGTTGCTAAGTTTTACTATTTGTAAATTGAACAGGCTGCCTGTTTCAAATAGAATTTTAGGATTTCCTTTACAATCTAAAAGATTTCTTGCTAATTGCATTCTGAAAATATATTCTCCCATTGTGTAAATTATATTCTAAATTTTGCATGCTATCCTTTGATGAGATGCTCTCAGTTCTAAGTTTTAATGAGGTTCTTTAGATTTTTTATTTCCTCTTCCTTTGTTAGTATTACATGTTTTTGTTTGCTTTTTTTTAGAAGTCTTTGACAACTTGAGATCACAAAAATATTTTCTTCTGATTTAGTCTACAAGATCTACTGTTTGACATTGCGTATTTATATTTATAAATCTTCTGAAATAAACTTTCATGTATGGTGTGCTGTAGGGGTATAAATTCAATTTTCCCAGCACTATTTAATAAAAAGCTCATCTACTCACCACCGCGTCTAAGTTTATCAAGTATGTGTAGAACAGTGTACACTTGTGATAGATTATATTTAAAGAATATTTTTGTTCAACATTTTTTGCTACTTTAACTGATTAATTTACACAAACTTTAGGTAGGGCATGTAGTTCTCATTTTGTTTTTATTGGCTGTATAAATTTGGAAGTTAATAGATGTTAACTTGTGGAATAAATACAAAAACCAAACTAAAAGAATGAATCTCTTATTGTTCAAAGGAAATTGCTCAATTAGAAACAAAATACAATTAGTGTTTGTAAGTATTACTCTTACCTGGCTCTGAGAGAATCTATGGACGAAGTAACAGTAGTTCTTGTTTGGTAAGATTTGATACTCAGGATTTGAGACTCTGAGTGATGTTCACTATACCATGAAATTGCTAGTAAACTAAGGTTCAAACTTTGTCATTAGATAGTGAGCATTCTTGATAAAATGGATGTGGTTGCTTCTGATTAGTTACTTAAAAGAGAAGCCTGAAACTGTGATAACAACTAATAGGATAAAATAAAATTTCAGTTAATATGTATTTAACACATTTAAATGTAGAAGTGAACATTAAAATAAATTAATTTTAATCTGAATTTATTTTATATATTATGCATATTCAAGTTGATATCCTTTACAAATTGAGATGTTCAATGAAAAATTGAGAAGTAGCAGTAAAGAGGTAATTTTGGATTTTTATGTGTAGAATACCAACAAAACAGATGATCATTTTCTACAGATATTGGTAATTGTTTGAATAAATTTATAGTTTCTATGTAAAAACAATGAGATAACAGTAAATATAAATCAGTGAGTGAAGATCTCACTATTTAGCAGTATTTAGTATGTCAGGCCCTGAACATACTATATTTTCCAAATTATTGTGAAATTTAAATTTCTTTACTCATATATTTCTGATAATGTTATAAACAGTATACATTTCTTTAATTTTTCATTTTTGTTTGTAACTAGTATAGAACTAAAATTGAATTCTTTTATGTAACTGGAATCTTGTTAGATCACTTATTAAATTCTGCTGTGTTTTGTTTCTATGTAGATATCATACTAAATATAAATCACAGGGTATAAGACATATGAAATAATAAATAACTATAAAATATATTAAGCAACTATTATATATGAAATTATTTATTGTTTTAAATGCAAATAACACATGAATTATCATTTTATTTGATAATTAGGAGATATACAGTTAACTTTAAAATATGTAAGTTGTGTCCTCTTTCTGGCAATATTCAACTTTTCTATAATTTTCTAAATGACAATGTCATGAAGAAATGTCAACATCATGACAATGAAAAAAATTTATTTTCTCAATATGCAATTTACTATATCTTTTCATGACTTAGTGCCTTGCATACGACAGCCTTGTAATGTCTTATAGGAGAGTTGAGACAGGATATCACCACATCATTAAAACTATATATGTTGTTAGTTTTCCAACTAATGTGGCTCATAAGAACTCACAGAGTCTGAACCAACAACCAGGGAGCCTGAATAGAACCAACTCAGGCCCTCTCTATATATGTTTATTTGTGGTCTATTTGTGGGATTCCTGACAATGGGAGCAGGGGCTGTCCCTAATGGCTTGGCTGGCTCTTGGGAACCTATTCCTCATGCTAGATTGCCTTGCCTAGCCTAAATATGAGGGGAGGTGCTTAGGCTTACTGCGTCTTGATACACCATGCTTTGTTGATACCCATGAGAGACCTGTCCCTTTCTGAACAGAAAGAGAGGAGGAGTGTATTAGAAGAGTAAATTGGAGAAGAGAAGGGAGGGAAACTGTGTTCAAGATATAAAATAAATAAATAAATTTGGTTAAAAATACTATATAGATTGTTTTAGGTTTTTATAAATTTCTCCAATAAGGGTAATTTCTAGCTTCATGAGTACTTTGTTATGCATAGTTATTAAGCAGTCATATCGCAAGATTTTAAAAACATCAGGAAGTAAATTTATTATAAAGTTCTTATTTACATATTTTGGAAAGTAATAATTACCTGATTAAATTCTTTATACTTAAGTTTTGTCTTCATAGTTGTATTATAGTCTTAAAAACTGAATGATTCTTATGCAGCTATTTATAATGAGCTCTTTAGAGTCAAAGTCAATATTTGAAATATTTGTTGATTTTCTCCTGATTTCTGTTATGTTTCTTAAACTTTATGTATACTCTCTGTTTTATTATCTGTGAAGGAACATTTTAATTAAATCTAAAATTAGTTTAAAAAATTGTATCTTGAGGCTATCTTCTACCAGAGAGGAAATTGCCTATGGGTTTGCTTGATTTCATAACTGGGAATAGCTTACATTAACTCAGTCTGAAATGGTGATAACTAGTTGTTAACACTGTTCACTGTGACACTCATTCCCTCCTTGATATTACACAGCTCCCCAGATATCAAACAGACAGCCTGAACTTCGCCTAAAACCCCAAATTATGGATGAATGCAGCATCCTAGTCCTTGAATGGAGACTGTAGCAGCTCTACTACCTTTTTAAAATAATTCTTCTTTGCATTTTAGCCTTTGGAGGCACACTGTCCCAGAGCATAGACAATATAACAATGGAGTAGCTCACTATGGTTCTTAAGATGTCCTTCATTTTCTGTTTCTAATGTTCTATTCTATTCTAAACATTCACAGAAGACCTTAAGAATAACTAACTTGCTGATCACACACATACACAGAAAATGCCCTCATGGCAAAAGTGGGGAACACATGTGATAATAGCCAGTTTCTAGAGGTACAGGTAATATGGTCCACTTCTTGACGTTCTTTCCTATCTGAAATATTTCATATTTCATTATTTCTGGCCTTTTACTTTTCCCCAAACACAGTGTGTATATTGCCATGCAGTTATTTTCAATGTCTTGTTTTAAACAGGCCATGGCTTCTGACATCCCATGCTTTTCTGCCTAGACAGCTGTTTGACATGAACGGTGGAGGTATGCAATACGGTGACTGATAAGATAAAGACCCTATACTTGCCCTTCATTCTGTGTGACTTTGCCTTAAGTGATTTTAGCTTCATGTGCCTCAGAACCATGTGCCAACATGTGAGAATAAGAGTCAGACTCTATTCACAGAGTTGGTTGGCAGTAAAACTTTTAATCTGTAAAACTAAACAGTTGCTGATTAACCAGGGACTGGACAAATACCTTACTTACTTTTGTGTTTCCCATACTTTGTGTCAAAATTATTAGATTCCAACATATATATTCTCTTTTTGGTATTTGTAACTATTTGTATTTGTATGTGGTATTTGTAACTATTTCCTCCTTTAAGTTCCTTCTGCCAGTGCTATAACCAGGGCTCTTATCCATCGCTCAAGTGTTTGGATTTCTGTAACTTTCTCCTGGGTTTCTATTTGTTCTATGTACGAGATTTGCTTATATCACTCTCAGTGAACCTTTGTAAATGACAGATCTGATTGGCTCATTGGTTAACTGAAAACTGCGGCCACATCTGAAGGCATCCAGCTTGCATGCAGTCATAAGTGCTTCCTGCCGCTCTTCTCTCTAAGGTCATCTGACTAAATATGCCTATATCTTCTGTATCACTCAAAATTCTCTGGAAGGACACAGCTAACTGACTACACATATAGATATAGGAAAGAAAATTCACTGGGAGAATTAGCTAAAGTCTCCATGGCAGGCTCTCTGTGGACTTCAGAACCTGGTAATCTGGTCACGTTTCTCAATCCAGTTTAAAAGCTCAAATGAGAGGCTGATGGTGGAATGCTTAGTCTGAGATCAAAATCATCTGGAAAACCAGGAGCTGCTGGTAAAATTTCTATAGCTCAAAGTCTACCAAATATGGATCTCTGATGTCCACCAGAAGTATCCCCTGGATTTTTAGAAGTGGGATCCGTTTCACATCACTGTGTTCCCTTCATCCCCTGCTCACATGCCAATTTCTGCTGGAAACATTGTCACCAGCTCACTCAATATCTTATCCCCTAGTTATCTAATAACCTAGTCAGGTGAAGATCTAAATTCAACCATACTATCTCCTAATATTCTGCATGCTAAGCAAAAGAAAATGAATTTGTACATCATAGTTGATTGTCAAGTCAGGAATAATTCTATCTGGACACCAACTTAAGATGCTTTTCTAAATATGTATACATTTTAGTTATAGCACTGACAAAAAACAAAACAAAACAAAACAAAACTCCAGTCTGTGCCCTTGGAAAGATTAAAGCAGGAAGGTGTATCATATAACCTACCAGAATGTGTTGGCAAAAAAAAAAAAAAAAACGAGAAACAAAAGCAAAACAAAACCATAAAATACTTTGATCATCCATCAAGAACCACTGATCTGGATCATTGGCCAGTGAGGTATCAGAGTTAAATGCTATGTCCTTCTCCTCTTGATTTTCCTTTTTATTTGCTTTGAGTTTCATTGTCTTTTAGGAGTATAGACCTCTATAATATTTCATTTTAGCCCAAGAACATGCTATTCCTTGAGTTTCAAACATTGAAAAATTAATGAATACAAAAAGTGTAAAGATTCACTTGGTGGCATGTGGTGGACTTTTGTTGTTGTGCTTGTTTTTATTTTGCTTTGTTTTGTTTTACATTTCTTTAGATCAATGCCATTACCTTACAGAAGAAAATAAGGAGGTGAGCATCTAGAAACTTGTCTTGATAATTCTAATTGCATAAATAAATAGAATTTTGTGGTATAGAACATTTGTTGACTTCTTTTATGCCATAACATATCTAAGATACTCTGTATATTCGACGTTTATTTGTTTTTACTATAGCATAATTTCCAATAGTAAGTATATCACAACTTTTTTTTTTTTGGTATCCTGTTGATCCACATTTGAGCTATCCCTAGTCTGGTGCCCCAGGGAATACATTCTAGAATAAATCTCTCAGCAAATATGTTCATTAATTTCTCTTACATGTTGTAGCTAGAGTTTTCCTGCCTGGCCCACAGTCAGGGCAAATCTCTCTCACCTGCCAGTCCCACAGCCGCTCAGACCCAACCAAGTAAACAAGAGACTTATATTGCTTACAAACTGTATGGCCATACCAGGCTTCTTGCTAACTGTTCTTACAGCTTAAATTAATCCATTTCTATAAATCTATACCTTGCCACGTGGCTCGTGGCTTACCGGCATCTTCACATGCTGTTTGTCATCGTGGCGGCTGGCAGTGTCTCTGACTCAGCCTTCCACTTCCCAGCTTTATTCTCCTCCTTGTCCCGCCTATACTTTCTCCTGCCTAACTACTGGCCAATCAGTGATTTATTTACTAACCAATCAGAGCAACACATTTGCCGTACAGAACATCCCACAGCACTATGTGAACATATTTAGAAGTGAAATTGTCTTACCGATATTAAGAATTTTTAATTTTACACAATCCAGAGTCCTAAATACTGAATAACCTTCCTGACTTTCACATCTATAATGCCACATGACACTGCTTTTCATCATTTATAAAATCTTAATTTACTTTCAGGGACATTTCATCTTATATAATTATAAATGTGATTATCTAGTAAGACAATTAAGAATATGAAACATTTTCATGGATAGGAGATTTCCATTTCCATTTTGTTTGTATTTTTTTTTATCATCTAGTACTTTGCAGATGATTCTGAAATAAGACAAATCTTGGCCTATGGCACCCAAACTTAAACATTAATTTGGAAATATTTCATTTTAGAACCTTGTATGAAAACACTCCTCATTTATTTTTCACTGTTATCTGGAGTCTCTGGCTAGGCTGTAACTCATTTTGGTTTTTGAGCCCGACTACTGTGTGTGAATGTCCACTGTTCTCCTCTTGGCCTTGTTGTCTTTCAAAGTGTTCTTCTTGTCCAGCAGTGTTCCTTCAGGTGATGGTTATTGAAAATCACACTTGCAAGTGTGTTCTTCAGGCACATCTCAGAGTTTCAGGCTCAAGTAGAATGTTCAGACTTCTCAGTGACCTTCTCCTCCATGGCTCCAGAATAACAAGATTTATGTCTTTATGATTCTCTGATTTGCAGGCTAAGTTGCTTTAATGATTTCTGCAATGAAATCTCATGTTTCACTTGAGTTATAACACTTTTAGAAGAAAAACATGAGAACTGAAGAACACTTCAGCAGAATTGGAAATAAAAGGAAAAAAATGGGCTTTTAGTGTTCAGATGCCAGATAGTGTTTCTTTAATCTTTCTGGGAAATGCAAAGTGATAAATAAGACAGAAGGAAGCTGACGATAAACAAAAACAGAAGCTAAAGTAAGAAAATTATCTCGGATGCTGCTGATAGAGGCAATAAAATCCCACCCACAGTTTCGTGTATGTGGTAAAGCCCGTAGTGAAATGTACAAAGGGTGAGAAATCACTCAGAATTTATATTTATTCAGATGTACTGAAACTTTTTACACAGTTGGAGTGATTGTCTCATAAACAATAGTTCTTTTTCTCCTCACTTTCCCATGACAAAATAATATCATTCTTGCCTTCTTATCAAGCCAACAAGAGCTTTCCCCAATCTCTGATTTCTAGAGGGTCAAAAGAATGTCCAGCCAAATAGTTACGATCCTAAGTTTATCAAAAGAGTTTCTACATCTTTCCCTTTTGCAATGTCTGCCTTCCACTGATAATGTCTCCATTGCTAGGATGCCACTGAGTGACATTGTGCCCTTCAAGGAGATTACGAGAATCAGGGGAACAGTGGACAGTGGAGGCTTTTGTGAAAGTGAACTTAAAGATAAACATGGATCTCATAACTGCTTACCATAGCAAGGGCTTTCATCTTTTATGTTGCTGCACTGGGTTTTGGGCTGCTCTATACAATTAGAGGCAGTGGCAATAGATTAGATACCGCCATTCCTGTTTGTTTCCATGTTATTTACTCTGTATGAAGAGAGCTTCAACAGAAGAATCAGGCAGCTCAAAATCTCAGGCTTGTCTGACAGTTTTCTGGCCTATATTAGCTTAAGCATTTTCTTTAATATCTTTATTTTGTCTTGAAACTGGATTTTGCTTTGTTTTCCAAGATTTATTTTTATTATTTTTGATTATGTATACGTGCTGGGGGAGGTATGTGCACATGAGTGAAGGTATGTACAAAAGTGAGGGGTGTCACATTCTTTTGGAGCTGAAGTGATACATGTGTGCTACACTTTGTAAGTGCTGGGAACCAAACTCTGGGCCTCCGTGTGAGCAGTTCACATACAACAACCGAGCCATTTCTTTATTTTTCTTTTGTGATCTACTGGGTTTATCTAAGCTGCCTGCAAAGACTGAGGTATCCAGTAGAGCCTGAATAACTTACCAGTGACTCCATCACTAAAAACAATGACCTCTTCCCTAAGCAAATGTGCTTTTATGACACAACTATACTTTCATCACACATCAATATCACATCTTCCTAATAAAGGCAACACTGAATTGTGTTCTTTCATAATGTCAATATACATTTCATAATGGCAATATACATTTCATAATGGCAATATACATTCCTAGGGTAGTTTTGTTTTTTCACATGCCAGAAAAGTAGTTTTTTCCTCTTTTTTTGTTTTCAGAGGTGGTATTTTTTCTACTCTTTAACTTCCTGTGGGCATGTGTGTGGCATTAGGATTTATGCAATATTCACAATTTCTATCATAATCAAATGAATGCTTTTGCCATTGAATAACCCGCATATATTGGTGATGGTTTTCCTTGCTCATTTGCTATGAAAAGTTAGTTTAGCTATTTCCTAAGTATGAAGAAAGTCTGCACAAATATGTCATATTTTAGTGAGTGAATGAGTTAGTGAAGACAATTCTACTTTATTTTGAAGACTGACAAAAAGGAATACCAATGACTGTGTAAAAGAAGAATAAAACAAGAGCAACAAGAATGTGATTAGTCAAACATAAATTGAAGGCTCATAGAAAACAGCATTTGGGTACGTTTATATGTATGTATGTGTATGTGTATCACATTTATAAGCAGATAGTATACACCTGCTTTCAGAAAAAAAACTACAAAATATATCACAGCCATGTAGGCACATATTTATGAATGTTCATGGGAAGGTTTATAGACATGAATTGTGGTGGTATTGTGTTCCCCAAAATATTGTGTACCTTAATAAATTTATCTGGAGTCAGAGAACAGAAAAGCAACAAGATACTTAGGCTAGAAAATGTTCGCACACGCCTTTAAACCTAGCATTCCAGAGACAGAAATCCCTCTGGATCTCTGTGAGTTCAAGGCCACATTGAAAACAGCCAGGCATGGTGACTCACACCTTTAATCCCAGAAAGCAGCCTTTAATCCCAGGGAGTGGTGGTAGAAAGCAGAAAGGTTTATAAGGCGTGAGGACCAGAAACTAACTGGCCTGGTTAAGCATTTTGGCTGTTTAAACATTCAGGCTTCTAGCAGCAGCTCAGCTGAGAGCCATTGGGATGAGGCCACAGAAGCCTCCAGTCTGAGGAAACAGGACCAGCTGAGGAATTGGCAAGGTGAGATAGCTGTGGCTTGTTCTGGTACTCTGACCTTCCAGCATTTACCCCAATAACTGGCCTCGGGTTTGATCTTATTAATAAGAACTGTTAAGATTCATGCTACACATGAATAGCATTTATCAAACACCTACTATATGAGTTTTTCTATGTGTCTTGTCTATGTTTATGCATATATCTCAGGAAAAACTAAGATATTTTTATCTCCATGGTATGCAATAAGAGAACAGAGGGTTGAACAAAAACCCAAATAGGAAGTTGTAGACCATAGATCTGATAACTCTACACGATAGAAAATTAGAACAGTGCCTGCTCAGGAAGAATGCTAATTCTGCAAAGGAAATAAAACCAAAACAGCATGGTTTACCAAAGGAAAAGTAGAAGTTGGGAAGCATGCTAGAGTAAGTCTCTTGGATAACTGAGTGTAGGTTGATTTTCCTGTTTTTATATGAACATATTACATTATATACTTGAATACCAAAAAACGAATTTAACAGTAAGAGGCAGCAAATGAAGTTTATTATTTAAAAAATAAACAGGTTTAAGTTGCTACCTGAAAAGACTTTTATTGGAAGAAACAAACTCTGTAACTTGAATGATTAACATATACAATTAATTCACGAGAACCGAATAATCAAGGTTGTCTTAGGGCCAATTCAGTTGATAGTGTATGTGTAGCCAGAATCAATAAGATATGACCATTATTTCCTCCACTGAGAGATTTTTGAAGGAACTGAATGTGTGTGTGTGGTAAGAAGGCCATATGGGGGAGGAATAAATCTAGATCAGAACACTTAGACTTTATTTTCAGCCCATTGTCTATGAGATTTCCAAAGCATTGAACACTGGGCAAAATTTAGTTGCTTTATATTGAGTCTAACTACTTTTGAAGCACAGTAAGAGATTGAAATTGAAAGATAATGGAAATATAGGCCCCTTGGGAGAAGAGAGAAAGAAGCTATTGTTGCTTGATAGATGATCTCAAAAATTTAAGAAAGAGAAAGCTGCTACATACATTAATTTACCTGTACTTCCTGTAACAAACATCTGACCTAAAGGGGGATATTTTAGCACAATTTCTTTAAAAAATAGAAATTGTATAGAACATATTTTAAAAAACAGTAAGTGTTATAGAACTAAAAAAATATACTTAGGCTAAAAGTCTGCCTTATATTCCTGTTGACTTTGGACAAATTAACCATCAAATGTACTTTTTCTTGTGTATTTAATGGCAATTTGTGAAATTTGCTATATATTTATAAGACTCTTACAAAGTAAAATAGATAGACAATTACTAACTAGTGGATTTATTTTTGTATTAAACAGCCTATGTTAGAGTTAGTTTGAATATAGAACTAACTCTTTATGTAATGTAGGTGTGTGTGTCTATAAGCAGAGAGACACATCATGTTTACTGATTAGTGAAATCTCTTGTAATATCAAGTGTAGTATTAAATATTTTGGTTCACCACGTTGTGCAATATGGTCGCATGGTAGCTATACAGCCATCTGAAGTCGTGATTTCTACTTTAACATTCCTACTTGGTAAGATTATCATATGAAAATCAGCTTGCATTCTCCAACCCTCTGTATGGTATAGTAGGACTCATAATCCTGTTTCTGGCTGTCTACAAAGGGCCCTTGGTGTACTGAATCAAAAGTGAATAGGAATTACATAATATTTCTGTAAAACTTGAGGATTTTCAAATATCATCAGAAATAGGAAAGTGGGGGTCACTAAAACAAACACAATAATGTGAGAATCAAAGATGTATAAAGTAGAGCTAAGTGTAAGCTAACCTGTAAGAATGAATGATACACATTTTTATCTTCTGTCAGAGCAATTCATAACAAATAGTAGAATGGATTCAAAATGGTCCTGATTTCAAATTCAAGTATTATCATTAATTAATGGTTCCCTAAACATATGGATTGCTTTAAAAATAAAAGAAAATATGATCTTAAAGTGTTTAGTATTGTAACTGCAGTATCACGTCAATAACTGCAACTAATAAAAATTAATTATGGAGTAATTCCATATGAAAATTGTAAAAGGCATTTATAGCTATACCATGCTTTGATCTATAAAATAGAAAGGCTTCAGTGATATGCGGATCATATTGCAGTATCTGTCCTAGTGATTCAGCACAGCAATACAGCTAAATGCAACTACAGTAAATTAAAACCAGATTCATCACACCTAGAAAGGTAAACGCAACAACCAGCAATAATGACAATTATGAATCATACTGTTAGGCTCTGCCTCTGAATTGAAATTGCTTGGCCAAGTACCACCTCATTAATTCTCTTAGCCTCAAGATAAATGAACCAATTTTATAATCTTAAGAGCACCAAATTATATTTCAGAGAATAATCAAAATTATTGATAGAATGAACATACTTGAGATTTCCTTGATTTCATAAGGCTTTGAATTTCAGAGCAACTTCAAGGTGTTTTAAAATTGAGTATATTTATTGTTGGATTTTAAAACGAGGATCTTGATTGAAGAGTGAGGACTAAAATGTCTCATAAAAAGTCATTTGGACCTCAAATGACTCTCATGTGACCATATTTTGATTGCCTTTGTAAGAATTAATCACAGATAGAGAGGTTAAAATTTCCCTTGATATTCACACCATATTTTTAATTCATAAGAAGTTTATAACAAATTGCCATTGGAAAAGCAGCTGTACAATTCAAAGTATTTTCAAATAGTACCTTGCACCAAATCAAACTTTTCCAGAGGTAAACTCCAACCCTGTTGGGATCTGCCTCTTGCTAATCTTTTTTTGGATTTATTCCTAGAATTTAATAATTAAAATCATCTAGTGACAGGATGACTAGTAGGACTATATAAAACCTGGGTCGGATTCAAAGCTGTGCAAATTGCAAATACAATTTTGTCAAGAGTGTGGTACTTTGGAGGTGCTAGGGTATAGGGGGACTAGGAAAAGAGTGAGTGTTGGAAAGGTTGATATTATGCTTGCAAAATTCAGCACACCAAGAAAATTGAAGGGAAGAGAGTATTGCAATACACTTGCTATTACATGTCTCCTCACTGAGTTTCTTAGTAATAATGACAATGAGGGGACAGAAGAAAATGATAATGATAATGTTAATAGTGAGGCTGATGATAAGATAGCCTTGGTTTTATATGGGCCAGTGCATTCCAATTTTTTGATGTCAACATTTCTAAGTGTTCAAAGTTCTGCTTCCACTGAGAAATGACAGCACTAATTCCATATTATTTTCAAAATACCTCAGATGTGAGGGCAAAAATGAAAATTCCCAGTACTTTTCCTAAAATATATTTTATACAGATGAAACATTAGGGAGAAGAAGTCAAAATATTCCCCACTATTTTTAGGATAGTCTGACCAACAATTAATTTTTAGTGATTGATTAGCATCAAGTCCATACTGCCAGTAAGGAACTAAATTACTAGCCAACCATGCCAACAATTTGTCTGCAATAAGTGTGCATTAGTTACCTCCGCATCACTGTGGTAAAGCACCTGACAGGAACGATTTACAGGAGGAAAGATTTATGATGCTCCATGACCTTGGAAGTTTTCAGTTCAGTATAGTGGGAAAGGCAATTTTCTGAGAAAGGAGGCTGATTCATAAAATGGTCACATCATGGTGGACCAGAGAAATGCTGAAACCCAGAGAGAAACTATATTCTTTGAAGACCTGTCCCTAGTGACTTAATTCCATCACCCAGGCCATAACTACTAAAGATTCCACAGCTTCCAAATGTGGTACTACCTACCCAGGAAATAAGTGCTCAAAGTATAAGCCTGTAGAGGACATTCGGATTCAAGCCACCCTTCAACCATGACACAGGACTTAATGACCTTACCAATCAAGCCTTTCTTGCATCCAAAACCAGTATGATATGGACAAACAAACCTGTTGCATTCTTTTGCCAGCTTGAGTTGGACTACCTAAAAGAGTTGTCGTTCTCCTTACTTCTAGCATATGACTCTCAGGAACAGAACTAGGTCACTGGGTTTGGCAACAAATGCCTTTATCAAAGGAGTCATTTCGCCAGAATTTCCAAATTCTCTTGTTAGAATGAAAATTGATATAATAGTATCTGATGATATTTTATGAAAGCAAAAATGTCTATCCTTAGTGTTCTGAAGCCCTCTATGATTATATTAAAAGCTTACTTCAATTTTAATGCTTCTTTTTAAAATTCTTACTAATTCAAGCTTTTCTGAGCTTTTTTTATTAGTCATCCATTACTGGGATAAAATGCTTAAGACCATCAACTCCATCAACTTCAGGAGTTAAGTTTTGGCTCATTAGTGGTGGTTTCAGCTCATGGTTTCTTGGCACCATTGCTTTGGGGCCTGTGATAGTGTATGTCAGCATTTTAGTGAAGGTATATGTCAAACACTACTCATCTCACGACCAGGAAGCAAAGAATATACAGGAGAGTTTATGATCTCCCATACTCCCTATAATATCATAACACATAGATCTAAGCTCAGTTGCCACTGTCTCCCCATAGAACCATGGGTTGAGAACCAAATTTTCAACAGATGAGCCTCTGAGGGATGTTTATAAACCAAATGATAATCCCAACAAACCATCCTTTCCCTTGTTAGGGCATTTTAAAAGGTTCCTATCATTTGTTATCTACTTCTTAGACTGAGACCTGTAATTCAAAGTTCACAGAATGGCAGCACTTTAAGAAACTGTGTAAAAGGAGTTAGTTTTTCTGCCTGTGAATCACTGAGAAAGATGAGTCAATTACATCACTCAGATGGGGCACATCAGTCTTAGGATGGTAGCCTATGCTATTTAGACCCAGGAAAATTAAACACACTTACACAGGGACAATGCCATCCTGCCCAGTGAAGACAGTAGATAAATCTATGATAAAGACTTTTCAAGCCTTATTATGAGGCTATGAATCTGGAATACAAATACTTCTCTCATAATCAATGAGAGAGAGAGAGAGAGAGAGAGAGAGAGAGAGAGAGAGAGAGAGAGAGAGAGAGAGAGAGAGACTCCCACTTCTCCTTACCTGTTGGAGGCTGTTCCTATCTATCTTCTATAGAAATATGTAATTTAGATTACCCTTGAAAGACTGTCCTCTATGTCTAGTACATACTTTGCCCTATATATCTTAGAACTGGTCTGAAAATTTTCATTGTTCAATTTTTTTTATTTAGTGTTAGGGTAAGTAGTAGTGTTCTTAGACTTAATAATTTATACTAGCTCCTGTTAGAGTGAGTTGTTATATTCAGAGACATATAATAAATAAGTGTGATATTTGAAAAGAGAAACTTCAAGGTATACCTTGTCCTTGTTTGGCCTCCCAGACAATGACAAGCAAAATCTCTCATAAGATTGAGAGTATTTGGACAGCAGAGGACATTGGCTGCTTAGCTGATGGGGCAATGATTACATGACATTAGCTATGCTATCTTGTCAGCAGATGACTTTTTAATAATACTGTGTTATAAACATAGCATAGTTTAATGTTGGTCTCTGGAGCCATGTGGGGCTTTTACAACTTTTGAAATCTGTAATAAAATATAAACCTGCATATTTCCCTTGACATGTATTATGTCACTCCATTTATCGATGATTTATAAATCATCAAAAATATGTACAGAAATATGGATAAATTATAAGCATCTATAGCCATCCTTCGACTGTATAATTCTCTAAGAATAATTTAGTCAAAGTTTTATATATATATATATATATATATGTTTTAGATTATTTTTACTTGAAGTAACTTAGATCTTGAATATTAATTCAAGGTGTTCTCTATTCCAACCCTCTTCCAAGAGTAAGAATTTCTGAATCGTAAGCATGTAAACTATGAACTGTCCAAAACAGTAATTTATTGAAAACATAATTTAAAATGTCTCACTCCTCCAGACCTTAGAATAGTAAGTAAGTATGTAGAAAAACAGACTCTCAAGATGCAATGAAAGGCATAGATCATCAGAACAGAATCAAGGTTAATTGAACAGCTCTTCTCTCATCTCAGTCAAGCCTTGAATATTTCCAAAGTGTTCTAGAAAGTCCACCCATGTGTTGAAGTAAAGTTGTGCTTTGTGTGTATAGTTGTCCTGTTCCAAAACGAGCTTCTGAATCAGTAAGCAAAGGTTACACTTTTTTCCAAAGACACCTGTAGAAATATTGTAGGGAACCTCCAATAATTTATATGACATGCCTTCTGCTTCACACTCTCAAGTTTTTCTGCTATTTCGTAGAGATTTGACATGGATTTATGTTCAACTTCAGTGTTGATCTTCAAAGTGCAATTTATTTTTTGACACAATTAAATAGCAAAATGTTTAACTTTTGACGAGTATGAGAACATGCTTTCCTTGTGAAAACTAGGTGTTCTTTGACATGACTTAATTTTGTGTTAATATTTCAACTCTGTATATATATATATTATTCATTTTAATATTTATTTTAATATTATTGTTAAAATATTTGTATCTATTTTGTACTCTGTTGTTAAGCTACCTTTTCCTCCACTGTGTGTATTCTCATAATAGAATTTTGTTAAATACAAAACTCATCATATTTCTAAATTTTCTTGATTCTTGTAGTATAAACCACATGTCAATCAAGCGTGTAGATAATCATTTTTAATCATTTTTAATTTTTTTCAAGACATGGTTCCTTTCTGTGGTCCTGGCTTTCTTGGAATTTGCTTTGTGGAACAAGCTGTCTTCGAACTCACTGAGCTCTACCTGCCTCTTCCTTCCCAAGTGCTGGCGTGTGCCATCACTTGAATGTCTCTTCTCTAAAATTTAGTTTCCTGTGCTATAGTAGTAAAGAAGGACTATTTCAATGTGATAAGACCTTTGTATTTGAGGCTTATGTCTTGTTTGTTTGTGTTGTCCATCTACCTTCTGTCATTTCAAGATCTAACATCCTTCATCCCAAGAAAGCAGGTTCAGATCATCTCGAACTAATCAAGCCTATTGTGCCTTTATCTTGGATGTTACAAGCTCTGCAAATCTGAGGCACATGTGGGCTCCTCTGAAATTTCCAGGCTTGTATTCTTTTATAATAACACAAAATGGACTGAGTCAAAATGGGTACCTACAAGGATAATAAATATGAAATAAACACCTAAAATGTTGAGGTACCATTGGAGCTTGTTAAGTCTGAGCTAAAAAAAAAAGTTGATTTGTATAAGAACTCAGATGAGGAGAACTAGAGAAAATATAGCATTTCCCTCAGACAGCATGTCCACTATACCAGAAGCTGTTTTAGGGGGCTTCATACAGAAGTGAACATCACAGTACTAGAACATAGAAGAACCTCCATCCTTTTCATAGAGAAGCAAAGAAGCTGGGGGAATTGTGCCCAAGCTGGGGGAATTGTGCCCATGACTGAGGAATTTGTGGAAGGAAAAACTTGCCTGAATGAAGGAGGACATTTTAACAGAAGAAATCTTTACTAAATTAAGCACTGCACTATGTCCAGGTTCTCCCATGGCTTTCACTAATAGTTAAATGCAATACAGGTACAGCAATTTTAAGAAAAAAATGTAATTTATACAAAATAGGCTGTTCATATTTGGAATGGTCTTTGCTTGATCACGTCAAGGATTAAATATCGTGTATTCCTGAAAGGAAATAAAAAAGTGGCCCACTGGCTATTGAACAAGAAGATTAAAATAATAAGAGGAAGCAAGTGCTAGTCATCAAGACAAGGTAGTGAGACTCGACATTACAACATAGTGATCCTTATGTGCCCTATCTGAGTCTCAAGGATCATGTGTATCTCAGAGGCCATTTCAGAGGGACATGGTGCTAAGTGTTTATGGTGCATTCAGTGTCTTAATACTGAAACTATTCAGTGTAAACACTGACGACCTGGCTCCCTCTACTTATATTTCACAGGATGTCTCAGAGAATTGGAGCCCAATGAGAAATCTACTACAAACAGAAGGCTATCTCAGTAAGCGTCTTACTAATGCAGTGCCCAGCGGCAACTTGGAGTAAGAGTACTGTACTGGGACCCAAACAGGGAAATTAAATGATGTGGTCAGCATCTACACATAATCTGAGGCCTGTACATCCACCAGCATTAAAAGCTGTCCTGATATAACGCCAAGTATTCAAATTCATTTTATGAGAGATGTTGCATGGGCTTTGCCCAAAAAAAAATTCTTTGGCGGTAGTATCTCCAAGTGCATTAGCAATACAACCCCATCCCTACATGCCTAGGTGTGACATAATGGTATAATGTCAACAAAAAAATATTCTGTAGCCTTAAAGTTTAATGTTTGTCCTGTTGAGTGGTAACACTACTGAGCACTTGTTATTCATTTTGCATTTTCATATTTCTTACTTTTGAAATAGAAATGTCTGTGCTGTGCCCTGTTGCATATTAGAAGCATGTACCATATCTTTTCACAGTTCAAAGATGCAGAGGAATTTGCCTGTAGTCTCAGTGATTTCTGACTTAAGACTGTGGACATAGATGTTGATGTCTGTACTGGAAATAGTTCAGAATTTTAATGCTACTGAGATTGAATGGATATAACTTGTGAGAATAATATAAAGAGAAATAAGGGGGTTATATAATGTTGTGGTGTGAATGTATTCCTTCCTAAATTCAGCTGTTAGTATTAAATATTTAATGGATTCAGAATGGAAGCCTTCAAGATTTGACTAAGCATCGGGGTTCTTTCATCATGTTTGGAGTCAAATTATTGCTAAAGAAGCTTCATTCAGAACTTGGCTCTTTTATGCCTTTACCTGTTGCTCACAAAAACATAGCATTCTTCCTATGTAGAAGACGATTCTCTTACCAGACAAACTTCTCAATGCTTGGATATTTACATCTACTACATTACTGTAAGAAGTTAAATTTTATTCTCTATAAATTATCTAGTTATTAATATTCCACCATAGTAACACAAAATAGACCTAGGTTAATATATACCTTTATTTATTATCCAACAAAAAGATGGAGATAATGTGATTTCAAACATGTAATTCTGTGTCCTCAAGGAATTTATCATCTTGAGTATAAACATGAAAGTGAGAATGACCATTTAAATACATGGTTTTTCAGGACACAAAAGACAATATGTGGCCCCAATAGAGGAATTTGGGAAAGTGAATTAATCAAGTAAATAAAAAAAATAGCATATAGACCAAATTTCTTAAGGAATAGAACTTGGGTAAGCAACAATAACAAGCACTCAAATAACTTCATTGATGGAGGAAAGCCTCAAGCCTATATAAAAAATATATACAGAAAAATAAGGAATGCTTAGTTTAGGATAAATAGTCTCCCCATGGAACCAAGACCCCAGTTGGTGGTTATCCAATACCAAGTGGTCAGGCCTAAAAATATGCATACAAGCAATATAAATCAATGTGACAATTAATGAATCAAGGAGTCCTTGAATTTGAAACAGATAAAGGATTGATACAATGGATGATTTTGAGACAGAAAAGGAAAACGAGAAATGTTGTAATTACATTAGAATCTCAAAAATTAAAAAAATAATAAATAAAAATAATTTTTCTCAATAGCTAGAAATTTTTTTTGAATTTCCAGAAAAAAAAATCCATTATGAGGCTGTGGCTATAGCACAGTTGATAGAATGTTTATGTAGCATGTAGTAAGCCCTGGGTCAAACCCTCAGTACCATATAACTCACACGTGGTGGCACATGTCTATAATCCCAGCACGAAGGGGGTGCAAATCTAGAGGAGCAGGAGTTCAAAGTCATGCTTGGTCACATAGAACAACACAGCAGCCTGAGCTTCATGAAACTCAGAGAAAGTAAGAATAGAATTTCACTGTGTTACAATGCTTTTCTTCAATATTTAAAGTGGATATTCTGGTGTTCTCTTATGTAGAATCTCTTGTCAGAGAATGGCTTGGTGTACTT